>NC_065447.1:218785414-219429144 GCF_917563875.1 Diabrotica virgifera virgifera
AAAAGGTAGTGAACAAGATTCGCATAACTCAAAGGGCTATGGAGCGCCAGATGTTGGGTGTCTCCCTGAGGGACCGAATCCCAAACGAAGAAATACGTCGTAGAACAAAAACAGCGGACGCCGTCGAAAGAATCGCGTCGCTTAAGTGGAATTGGGCTGGACACGTCGCCAGATTGTCAGACAACCGATGGACAAAACGTATTGTCGAGTGGAGGCCACGAGAAGAAGCACTACGGAGCAGAGGACGACCACCAACCAGATGGGCTGAAGATCTGAAACGTATTGTCGGCAACTGGATGCAAGCCGCACAAAACAGAGAAAGATGGAAAGAGCTGAGGGAGACCTATGTCCAGCAGTGGACGCGTACGGGTTGATGATGATGATGATGATGATGATGATGATGATGATGATGATGTACTAGGAAAACCACGAAAAATTGCGAGACAGCTAGTCATCAGAATAAAACATTCTCAGGTAAGTATAACCCAGACTATGTGTTTGGGAAAAAAAATCTTAAGGAAGGTATTTGGGCCTATACTTGATGAAGTAAGAACTAAAATAAAAAAAAGTTAAAACGAAATAACAAAAAAAGTAAGAACTAAAAAAGGATACCAAATGGGAGAAAAACAACTTATAATAATCTGCTATGCGGACGATGCAATACTAATCTCTCAAAGTGAAGATGATTTACAACGTATGCTGCACCAATTCAACATAATCGCCAGAAAATTTTACATGTTAATTTCCTCACAAAAGACAAAATGCATGGTTATAACAGCAGATTCAATAAAATGTACATTGGAACTGGAAGGTCAGATAATAGAACAAGTGATGGAGTTTAAATACCTAGGCATTACACTATCTAGTCACGGAGGGCTCGAAACAGAAGTGGAAGATCAAGTGAATAAAGCAAACAGAGCCGCAGGTTGCCTGAATAACACAGTATGGAGAAATAAAAAATATCGGAAAAGAAATGAAAGGCAGAATTTACAAAACAGTCATCAGACCAGTAATGACACACGCGGCAGAAACACGACCCGACACAGAGAGGACAAAAAGATTGCTCGAAACAGCGGAGATGAAAACCCTTCGAAAAATCGATGGTAAGACTCTATGGATGGGACAGAGCTAGAAGTACAGATATACGACGGAGATGCAAGGTGTATAACATTAATAACTGGGTAAGAAACAGAAGAATAGAATGGAATGACCACATAAGCCGAATGACAACAAATAGGATAGTCAGGACAGCGAGAGACGGTTCCCCAATAGGAAGACGATCAGTGGGAAGACCACGAAAACGATGGAACGACAACTTACTAGAGGCACATTGAAAAAACAGACAGGGTCATGTCTATACAAAAAGAAGAAGAAGAAGAAGGAGAAGCTTGATAAAGCAGCAGGATACTATAGAATAAGAACTAATAAAGAACTCGAAGAGCTATAGCCATATGCTAACATAATAAAAGAAATGAAGTCCAGAATACGCCAATAGCCAAGACACAGAAGACATTTTGACGAAAGAATAGTAAGGCTGGTATGGAAATAAGAAGTCTCAATTGGAAGAAGACCACGTGGACGTCCTCGACTCTGGTTCTGGTAGCGAGATAATATAGCAGGAGATCTTAAAGCATAGCCACCTTTACTTAACAAGCCATGAAGTTGAAACTTGGCAACATCTATTGGTAGACCGATTAATTCTGACAGTTCTCATTTGTTTTTAAATAATTTTCACTGTATTTACAGAGAAACTGAAATATTTTACAATATTTCGTGCTCCAAATTATAAAGAACATTAAAAGGTATGTTATTAAGATGATTTTAGTTCAATATAATATATTTTTATATAAACTTGCGTGCATATTAAAATCCGTCCACTTAAAAATGTTGTCATTTTTAATGTCTGATATTTCCTAAACCTGTTGGCAGATTTAAGTGATTTTTTTAATATGTTATAGCCTAATTCTTTAACAATACCGCTGTAATAATATTGTTGCTAACCAGTTAAATTTTTATGGTGTACAGGGCATTTATAAAATACTGAAATTAAAACCCAACTATAGACTCCGGTTTTCTTAACATTCTGTTTTTTTAATTAATTTAACAACTAGATTTGTTCTTTATCAATTCAGGGTGTTTCTAAATAAGTGTGACAAACTTTAAGGGGAAAGGAACAAAATGCAAGATTTTGACGTCTGTATTTTAAATGTAATAATTTTTTTCGAATTCTGAGAAAACTAATAAGTATTTTTGAAAAATTTAAACGCAGAATAAAGATTACTTTATTACCGAGGGCCGAAAATCCCTTAGAATGAATAAAAAGTTTTTTTAATGACATATTTGAAACTAAAAATCACACTAAATTTTCTTAGTTTTTCACCCCTGTAACTTATTAAAATAAACATAGAAGTTTTCAGGGACTTTGGGCTCTCGGTCCTAACGTAATCTTTCACTCTGCGTTTAAATTTTTGAAAAATACTTATTAGTTTTCTTAGGATTCGAAAAAAATGAATCCCGTTTATATTCTTCTTCTTTTTTTTTTTTAATAAACGTTACTTACAAGGAATTACTTTTAATATTATTTTGTACAAACTTCTAATTAATAATATTTTCTTGTTCGACTCAAAAAATACTATAAATTTTACCAGAATTTGTACTTTAAAATCGTAGTTTCGAAAGCGGTAGTCCGAAAGTCAGACTACCGACGTCATCAATTGCGACGTTGCCTTTTTCTCTTCATGGCTTGTAAAGTAAAGGTGGCTATGCTTAAAGCTATGGGCGATGGGCGTGGAGAATTGGATGGCAATTGCTCAAGTCAGAGAGGAATGGAGGTATGTTGTCCAGGTGGCTACAACCCACTAAGGATTGTAAAGCCACAAGTAAAGTACAACCCAATATAACCAAATCATGGACTTAACGTAAGACAATGAACATTTGTTTAATATTTTTATTATTATTTTCTGTTTCTCATATACCACAATCCAGAATTTTTCTTTCACTGTTCAAATATATGTTCGGTTTTCAATAAAAATCAAACATAATAAATTACCTTATAATAATATAAAAGGCGAATTAAATTTGAACAGCAAATCAAGTCGATCCCAGATAGCCGTCAATTTGAAACGACTTCGACTTGGAAAAGCATAATTATTTGTTGTTGAATAACGAAATGCTCCAGAAGTTGGTCGTAATACGCAGAGAAATGTGAATTATATAGAAAATCCAATTACTGGTTTCGATCGAGCTCTGTTGCTGTTGTGACCTTTGCCAAATAGCGGTGCATTGTATCAACAGATTTAATTAATCTCACAGTCCGTTTTAGAGTTCAAGTCCCAACTTGTAGCCAAGTTTGGCCTATTGATTAGTTGTCAGCATGGAGGTAGGAAACGTATTTTGTAAAGGGTATGCCCAAATTTATGGTGAACCATTTTTATACAAAAACTTTAAAAAATATTTTTGTCTTCTACTTTAGCCATTCAATCGGATAAAGCGGGTTAATAAAATGTAAAAAAAATGTGTTTGTTGATAATTAAAATATCTACACAACAGGACAAATATGAAAAATACTTACCCTAAAATGAGAAGTTGATAGTATATAACATAAGTTGCTAAACACAGATATAAGAACTCTTACGAATAGCTGAATAGTTCGAAAAGCTATCCAGAGGTACTAAGAATTTATTATCAGAAAGACATACAAAATAAACCATCAAACAAAACTAGATCATAACTAGACAGAAAATAAACATAAACAAAATCCTAGAGTTACAATATTACTTACTTACTAGTTGCTATAAGTCTTTTAAATGCCTGTGTGCACTATTGTCCATCCAAGTCACTACCACGAAGATCCTGACTGTAGAGGTGCGGGATGTGGCAACCCTGGGCTCTAGGCTACCATGAGCACGATGCGAAAATTTCTGACACTTTGGTTTACACAAAAAGGGTACAAAACGTATAATTAATTGTTCTTTTAACAAATGAAACACAATCCTCGACAGATTGTAGAGCACTTTATGTGCAGTGTTCAGTAAATCCTTGAGGGAGAACTACTACCAATAGAGATATTACTTGGTCCACGTCTTAATTTGCTTTGATGTGTAGGCGGGTGTCTGGTGTTTTGTTTTAAGTATCTTCCATTGTACTTTAAATTCTGCTTTTGGTGATTTCCCTGTAGATACTCTTCATGGAGGTAGTTCAGAAGAAAAAGTGTTGATTTTAACCGAATCGTTTTCTTCAGCAAATGTACAGGGATTTTTGCCGCTCGCATTATTGTTTATATAGTTTCCCGATATTCCTCTTGCTACTTTTGCGTTTACATAAATCACCCATTAATAAAGCAGTTCTTTTTTAGGGATTTGTTATGAGAATGGTTACCTACTTGAATGTAAAAATGATGTAAACGTTCTTTTTCGTGGACATTAATGGTTATATGGATATTAATAACTGATAGTAATACGAACACTGCAGGCTAAACTTGTACGCCCTTTATATTATGCCTACAATATCAAAATAAATAAATAAACTGGATAAAATACTCTGTAAGTGGAAAATAATCATTTTTAGTAAAAGATAATGACTCATCGTTAAAATTAATGGACTATTATTGGTAATACTAACAATCATATTATAAAAAATCATCAGTGTTTTTTATAAAAGCAATAATAATTATACCTCAATTATATCATTATCTTTTATTTTTCCATGGAATGTTTTGGTGACACTTAGAATTGCGGATTAACATTGCCTTCTTGCTCTTGCATCTGTTTGTGGAACAGTTTTTGTTGCAGCTACATTTGACAAAATCTTGTCCTAATCCAACTGAACCTTTCGTAGCTGCAACCCTTAACGATATTTCAGTGCTTTAGATTTTATCTACTACCTCTAAAAAAGTTTAATGGCAAGTGTCGAATTCCGATCTGAAAACAATTAAAAACCTTTTAAAGACATTAATACCCCAAAAATTAGATAAATTATCTCTAAAATATCGCTAAAAGTTGCAGCTACGAGAGATTCAGTTGGATCAGACAAGGTTTTGTCAAATGCAGCTGGAAGAAAAACTGTTGCACAAACAGATGCAAGTCAAAAAGGGCAATAATTATACTCCGCCATTCTAAGTGTCACTAAAACACTCCTTTAAAAAATTAATAATAATTGAGATGTACTTATTGCTTCTATAAAAAAGACTTATTTTTTATAATATGATTGTTTGTATTACCAATTGTCCATTAGTTTTAATGACGATTCGTTATCATTTTAATAAAAATGACTAAGGGCCGGTTGTTCGAACGCTCATCAAAAATGATCATTATCAACTAGTTAATTACTGTCACCAACTGTCAATGTCAACTTTGTTTGGGTTGCTGAAAACATAATTATGGATTACAATTATAAAATTAGTTAATCAATTATATTAATAATTATTGTCATGTTAATTGATTAACTAATCTCATAATTATAATCAATTATGTTTTCAGCAACCCAATCAAAGTTGACATTGACAGTTGGTGACAGTAATTAAATATTTGATAGTGATCAATGTGATCATTGTTGATTAGCGTTCGAACAACCGGCCCTTAGTATTTTCCAATTACAGAGTATTTTAGTCAGTTTATCTACACTCCTGGCCAAAAAACCGGGACACCTTAAAAATGGGTCATTTTTGATGTCTCGAATCTCCGAAACCTGTTGTCCGATTTTAGTGATTTTTTTAGTATGTTATAGCCTTATTTTTTAAAAATCTCGGTGTAGTAATATTGTTGCTGAACATGTAAATGTCATTATATACCGGGTGTAACAATAATACTGTGTTTTTTCCTCAAAGTTCGGAACACCCTGTGAAAAATTCTAGCAAATAAAAAAAATTAAAATTAAAACTCAATTGTAGCCTCAGCCTTTCTTAACATTCTACTTTGTGACTCATTCACTTATGTTGGATAATGAAAAGTTAGGTACTTTGACAACTAGCCATGTTTTTCATCAATACAGGGTGTTTCTAAATAAGCGCGACAAACTTTAAGGGGTAATTCTGCATGAAAAAATAATGAACGTTTGATTTATGAACATATGTCTGCAAATTCTTCGTTTCCGAGATACGGGATGTTGAATTTTTTCTTACACACTGACGATTTATTTATTGCTCTAAAACTGGTTGAGATATGCAAATGAAATTTTTGGTGAGTTTTAAGAGGTAGTTATTGCGCATTTTTTGAGGTACAATTATGTATTTTATATTCACCATTGGCGTGCATACGGGTCATTTAACCCGGTCATATATCCTGTATACACCGCAGTGGTGAATATAAAATTTTTAGTTGTATGTCAGAAAATGTAAAATAACTACCTCTTAAAACCTACCAAATTTGATTTGCATACAACAACCGGTTTTAGAGCAATAAATAAATCGTCAGTTTGTAAGAAAAAATTCAACATTTCGTATTTCTAAAACGAAGCATTTGCGGACATATGTTTATAAAGCAAACTGTCATTATTTTTTCATGTAGAATTAACCCTTAAAGTTTGTCGCACTTACTTAGAAACACCCTGTATTGATGAAGAACATGGCTAATCGTTAAAGTACTTAACTTTTTTATTATCGAACATAAGTGAATGAGTCAAAAAACATAACGTTAAGAAAGCCTAAGGCTACAATTGAGTTGTAATTTCAATATTTTTTTAAATGCTAGAATATTCCACAGGGCGTTCCGAACTTTGAGAAAAAAACACAGTATTATTGTTACACCCGGTATATAATGACATTTACATGTTTAGCAACAATATTACTACATCGAGATTCTTAAAGAATAAAGCTATAACATACTAAAAAAATCACTAAAATCGGACAACAGGTTTAGGAGATTCGAGACATCAAAAATGACCCATTTTTAAGGTGTCCCGGTTTTTTTGGCCAGGAGTGTATTTATTTTGGCTTTGTAGGTATACTATGATGTTTATATTAGGCCGTACTATTAGTGGGTTCTGCACTATCCGTTTTAATATCAGGATAAACTAGTTTGGCCTAGGCTTTAAACTAGTTTATCCTAACGCGTTCAGAACAAACTAGTTTGGCCTAGGCCAAACTAGTTTGGCCGGTAACATATATACCTATACAATGTTAGAATTTACTGGAATTGCTGTTGTTTGGATTAGCAGCATTCTTTCATTGACTGGCACAAAGTTCGAAATATTTTGTGCAATTGATTTTGTACTAATGTATTTATTTACTATAAAAGCAGTTTTACGAAAAACACGTTTAAAGTTTTGACAACTTTTCCCTTCAATGTCTTGTTCGTCTATCAAATCGTGATGCACCCCGAAATCTGTTTTTGAACCTCAGATTTATTTTTAAATGAGAAGAGAAACATCCGTTGAACGTCTCTCACTACGCTCAAACAAGTTGGCGCGAAGCCGCTGCAAAGCGAGTCGAAGGTATACATGATGATATCCGGTGTATATCCGGTAATTTTACTCCGATCAATCCGAAATTTTCGGAGAATATTGTTGAAGTTATGTACTTTCATTTAAAATAATAAAAAAGATCGGCCCTTCGCCAGAGCCGCTCTATGAATTGAGAAATCGGTAGAGTACGTTAATAAAAGTCTGTCACTTAATAAATATAAGTGCTAAGTTTCCGCGAGTTGTAAATTTTAACGAGAAGCGGAATTTGTAGTGAGTTTTTATGTAATAAAGTGGGTTAATCCGCGATCCGACTACTACGTTCAAGTGGATTTTAAATTACTTTCAAATTTCTTGGTGAGCAGGATATTTCGTTGATGCCGATGGAGCTCTTCTAATTAGGTAGTCGAGTTTATATTTACTAGAAGTTATAAATTTAGTATTTTCCACAAAAAACGTTCAAGATTCTGCCATTTCTTGATGGAAGTTGTTTTTTCCCATTTTAAGGGTTGAAATTAGCAGAGGTAAAATTCGATTATCACAAGTTCATTCCTGGCTTTCCAGAATTCGTACCTAAATTTCTTAATAAGAAATATAGTAGATACAAATTAAAATCTGTTTAGACTTGGCTGCGTTTACAGATATTTATAAACTTACGTTGAGTGCGCTACGAGGCATTATCTATTATACAGGGTGTAATAAAACTACAGGTCATAAATTAAACTACATATTCTGGGACCAAAAATAGTTCGATTAAACCTAACTTACCTTAGTACAAATGTGCACATAAAAAAAATAATAGCCCCTTGAAGTTACAAAATAAAAATCGATTTTTTCCAATATACTGAAAAGTATTGGAGATTTTTTATTGAAAATGGATATGTGGCATTCTTATGGCAGGAACATCTTTAAAAAGAAATAAAAGTGAAATTTGTGGGGGTTAAAATTTTATGGGGGTTTTGTTCCCTTAACCCCCCCTAATATTTGTGTAAGTTCCAATTAAATTATTATTGTGGTACTATTAGTTAAACAAAATATTTTTAAAACTTTTCTTTCTCTTTGTAGTTTTTCAATAAGTCAGTTTTTATCGAGATATTTTGAACAATAATATTGTAAAATCCATCAAAAATTTTTACATGGTGAGTAAAATTATAGAGACTTGGTAATAATATGAAAATTTATTGTAAATTTACATTTTTAGGTATATTTTGAAACATATTAATATTTCGATAAAAAATTGTTTATCGAAAAAATACTAAGAAGCAAAAAGTGTTAAAAACATTGTGCTTAGCTAATGGTACCACAATAATAATTTAATTGGAACGTACACAAACATTTGGGGTGTTTAAGGGAACAAAACCCCCATAAATTTTTTACGTAAACATATTAACAAAAAGAAGCCGCATCTCGATAAAAACTGCCTTATCAAAAAAATACTAAGAGACAAAAAAAGTTTTAAAAACATTGTGTTTAGTTAATGGTACTGCAGTAATAATTTAGTTGGAACGTACACAAAAGTTTGGGGGGGGGGTTAAGGGAACAAAACCCCCATAAAGTTTGTACAAATTTCACTATTATTTTTTTGAGAAGTCCTTACCATAAGAATACCACATCCCATTTTCAATAAAAAATTTGTAATAGTTTTCGATATATTGGAAAAGATCGATTTTCATTTTGTAACTTCAAAGTGTTTTAACTTTTTTATGTGCACACTTTTTACTAGGGTAAGTTAGGTTCAATCGATCTATTTTTGGTCCTAGAATATGTGATTTAATTTATGACCTGAATTTTTGTTACACCCTGTATATGTCCCGTCTCATTTGTCACTGTACATTACGATAAAGTCGACGCAGCCAACCCTTAGACTACGATCTAATACGAGATCTATTTGTCTCGTAACGCAACCAAAGTTTATGTCTAGTTTTTTATGTTATACAACACATTTTTTTATCTAGAGCTAAAATAAGTTATATACTAACAGGGTCTAGCCGGTATAATGA
The DNA here is from genome assembly GCF_917563875.1 of Diabrotica virgifera virgifera. Lineage (NCBI taxonomy): Eukaryota > Metazoa > Arthropoda > Insecta > Coleoptera > Chrysomelidae > Diabrotica > Diabrotica virgifera. The sequence continues at coordinate 218,794,810 of NC_065447.1, forward strand.
AAAATGTCCCCAGCGATATTTAAAAATAAAAAATACATACCTTGCTGTTTTACATCAAAAAGTACTCCACCAAAAGATTTTGTAGCCCCTAGACCCCAAAATTAAAACACGTTTTTTGGTTTTTTTGTGATATCTTGGGTTCTGATCATCGTAAAAACTTCCTTTTTCTTTCATGTTATAGGATTTTTTTATTGCCTATCTATAGCATAATATTTTTTTCCAAAATTTTTGGCGCAAAATTCAATTTTTTTTGCTTTTGAAATATTTAAATTTCGTTTGAAAAAAATTAGACCGACCAAAATGCAGAAAAAAAAAAGTATATTATTTATTGGGTGTCAATATATCTCCATGTTTTTTTTTCAGATCTTTATATGTAGGGCATCACGGTCAAAATAACGAAAAATCATTTTTCAGTATTTTCTTTAACTATTTTGACTCGTGATTCAATTTTAAAATTATGGTCTGCCTTATTTTCCTTCAAGTAGATCCCTAAAAAGATCAAAACAGTTTTTGGACCCCTACACCTGAACATAAACTCAAAAAAATCGAAACATATTATTTCGTCTTTTGACGATATCTTCAGTTCTAATCACCGTAGAAACTTCTTTTTTCTTTTAATTTGTAAATTGTTTTAATGCCTATAACTTGTTATTTTTAACACCATCTTTGGAGCAAAATTCAATTTTTTTAACGCCTTCGAAATTTTTATACAGGTTGATTCTAAATAAGTGTGACAAACTTTTAGAAGTAATTCTACTTGAAAAAATAATTTATATTATTTTTAATATAATATAAATCTAAAATTGTTATTAAAAAAATAATATCAATCTTAAAAGAATTGTGAGGAAATGAAATATTTTCATTCGTTAACCTTTTTTTATTTTATGTACTACAGTGTACTACATATATAGGGTGAGGCAGATAAAGGGCCTATTAGAAATATCTCGAGAACTAAAGGTTAAAGAATCATAAAAATTGGAATACAGGGGTTTTGAGGTATGAACTATTTAATGAAAATATTTTGGTCTCTTTGCTACTTCCGGTTATACCGGAAGTTGATGGTAATTCGTTTTTTTAAATGGGATACCCTATATATTTTTACATTTTTGGATTCTGCTCGATGTCTTCTTTCTTAAAATACGAGGTTTTGTAATATTATTCATGGTAGTTTAAAAGATAATTACAGTTTTTTATAAATTTTGAAGCAAACTTCACACCCTGTAAAATTGTACTGATTTGCTATTAAAAACTCCATTTATGTTCAAATGATTTTTAATATAGTCTATTATTATTAAAAATTATTAATATAGCAAAATGTTTAATTTTAGTATACAGGGTGGGTCGAAACTCGGAATGATCATTTTCTGAGTTTTCTTAGATGGAACACCCTGTATTTTAGTATTGTAATGAAATGATATTTTATAGTACTTTCTTATTTCTTAAGCATTCCCTATACCTAACTGCTTTAATTTGTAAGTTATTCGTAGTTCTTTAAGCCAAACATTAATTTCAAAAAAAATTACGTGAAATTTTATTAGGATTGCCGTGAAAATATTCAATCATAAATAATTTTTTGAAAATAAATACATGTTAATCTAGAATGATCCTTAAATCATTAAAAACAAACCATAGACACTTAGATTACGAGAACGTTCATACTTCATACTAATATGCAGATTCTCAGTGACACTAACATTTAATTCATTTTAATCTTTTACAATAGTTTTTGTTCGATCAGATTTTTCGTAATCTAAATATCCAGTTCATTGAAACCGTCTAGTAAATTTTGAAAAGTTTTTCTTTCTGGTTGTCATCTATCATGGAATTGCTCATGATAAATTCTTATTGCTAGTAGCACATTTTTATTTGTTCTACTATCCTTGAACAAAAAAACATCTGAGTCAGTTCCTCATTAGAAAAATTCATATTAGTAATGGTAGCAAAGAAACTGGAACTTCAAAACTAGTAGAATGTTTAAGCAAAGCTTATTTTAGTTTAAGCATATTTAGTGTCAAAGTCATAGCCAACTAGATAGAATATTGTATGTTTTTATTAACATTAAACACACCAACAATCTTAACTACGTAGGTATTTTGATATATCAGTATTAATAAATTAAGGGTCAATCGAGAATAATATGTATTTATTTTCGAGAACTTATTTATGATTCAATATTTTCACGGGAATCCTAATAAAATTTCACGTAATTTTTGTTGCAATTAATGTTTGGCTTAAAGAACTACGAATAACTTACAAATTAAAGCAGTTAGGTATAAGGAATGCTTAAGAAATAAGAAAGTACTATAAAATATCATTTCATTACAATAATAAAATACAGGGTGTTCCATTTAAGAAAACTCAGAAAATGATCATTCCGAGTTTCGACCCACCCTGTATACTAAAATTAAACATTTCGCTATATTAATAATTTGTAATAATAATAGACTATATTAAAAATCATGTGAACATAAATGAAGTTTTAAATAGCAAATCAGTACAATTCTACAGGGTGTAAAGTTTGCTACAAAATTTATAAAAAACTGTAATTATCTTTTAAACTACCATGTATAATATTACAAAATCTCATATTTTAAGAAAGAAGACATCGAGCAGAATCCAAAAATGTAAAAATATATAGGGTGTCCCATTTAAAAAAACGAAGTTATAATCAACTTCCGGTATAACCGGAAGAAGCAAAGAGACCAAAATATTTTCATTAAATAGTTCATACCTCAAAACCCATGTATTCCAATTTTCATGATTGTCTTACGTTTAGTTCTCGAGATATTTCTAATAGGCCCTTTATCTGCCTCACCCTGTATAGGTATACAGTATGTACAACATAAAGTTAAAAAAGATTAAAAAGGATTTTTTAATTCAATTTAGAAATAACTTGTTTCATATTCTCATTACTAGATCAATTTACCTTCGTATATGCTTTATATTAGAGTAGGAACCGAAAGGATCTAATTTCAGAATTTTGGTAAATTACCATTATTTATCGACTACCAAAGTAAAATCCATAAGAAAATAGGTTGAGGAAAAAATATATTATTTAATATTACTCATATTAAATTATACCACTTGCACATTATAACTATTGTTTCATTTAAAGAAATAAATACCTGGGACGTTTTTAGTGTGTTTCCTTTCATTTAAAAAAAAATGGTTTCAACAAAACGACGTGTCAACGAATATAATTATTATGAGTTTCTATATTCGTTGTAGTCCAGGGCTCATCTGTTTTGAGATGGACGTTGAGAGGTGACTCAAATTTTTTTGCAGAAATTGCTTGATAATAACTCAAATAATAATATGTGAGTTATCCTCCCACTCAAAATGGTCCGGAACATTGTTTAAATAATCAAAATGTCAAAATATGAAGGAAAAATTCGATTTCTTTATTGGTTTTTTGATTATAACTTTAAAACTGTTCATTTCCGAGAAAAGTTTTACTAACAGAAAAGTTGCGTAATTAAATTTCCTACAATATAAAATTGGTTAAAAATTTAAAAAATATTCACTCTTGTTGCAAAATAGCAATACTTGCGAAAAAAACCATACAAAACCAAGTATTCGCATTTTAAGTTTTTCAACCATTTATGCTACACTTAGGACCTTCATATTTTACCCAGAAAAACTTTATGATATAGTAAAACAACACTGTAAATTTCATTAAGATCGGTTTAATTAATTTTGCAAAATAAATTTTGCAATCCAGCTTTCGCAAAAAAAATTCATTTTTTAAAAATGTTGCAGGACTGAAAATACAGCAGATAATAAGTTGAATTTTTTTTGCTTATAGAAGTGTACTGTACCTTTCATTTGCAATTTGCAAAATTAAAATCGAATAATTACCACGGCGTCAGGAAATTTTTTAAATAAACATTAATTTTTGGTGCTACGCGCAGGACAGCGGTGTTCGATTCACACAAGTTGATTTCCACCAAAATTTCTTCTAATCTTTATCTAATATATTATTTTCTTACTCTATATTTTGTTGTATTTTAATATTTTAATTACACAAAAATCAAACTAATTTTATTATTGTTTGTGAAATATTGTTTAAACAATTTTATATGTTTAAAAATAATAAACTTTTATTCTCTAAGTTAAAACATATGAACAAAGAAAGTTTTTGCTAAAAAAAGTGTTATTTTAAAGGATAAAGTATGGGTTTTTATTTTGCAATAAACAAATTTATTTAGTTATATCGAAATGTAATAAAAATTAAAATGTATCAATCATTATTAAAGGTCATTGAAATGCCCAATCAGAGCAAACTATCCGCTGTCCTGCGCGTAGCACCAATAATTAATGTTTATTTAAAAAAATTCCTGACGCCGTGGCAGTTAATCGATTTTAATTTTGCAAATTGCAAATTAAAGGTACAGTACACTTCTATATGCAAAAAAAAATCAACTTGCTATCTGCTTTATTTTCAGTCCTGTAACATTTTGAAAAAACCAATTTTTTTTGCGAAAGCTGGATTGCAAAATTTATTTTGCAAAATCTATTGAACCGATCTTAATGAAATTTACAATGTTGTTTTACTATATCATAAAGTTTTTTTGAGTGAAATATGAAGGTCCTAAGTGTAGCATAAACGGTTGAAAAAACGTAAAATGCGAATACTTGTTTTTGTATGATTTTTTTCGCAATTATTGCTATTTTGAAACAAGGGTGACTATTTTTTAAATTTATAACCAATTCTATATTGTAGTAAATTTAATTATGCAACTTTTATGTCAGTACAACTTTTCTCGGAAATGAATACTTTTAAAGTTATAATCAAAAAACCAAGAAAAAAATCGAATTTTTCCTTCATTTTTGACATTTTGATTATTTAAACAATGTTCCGGACCTTTTTGAGAGGGAGAATAACTCAAATATTATTATTTGAGTTATTTTCAAGCAATTTCTGCAAAAAAATTTGAGTCACCTCTCAACGTCCAAATGTACTAATATTTTTACAGATCCGCCCTGGTCTATTGGCATTATATTACATTCAAAACAAGACTACACCTACTGAGACCTACCAAGAAATTAACTTGGTAAGGTAGACAAAACAAGGGTATAAATCTCCTTATTCATATTAAACTAAGCACGTACAGATCTACCTTTTTATTTATTTTTCCCGTCAGCTTAGGTTACATTTCTCATTTTATTTTTCGTTGTTGTGTCTTTTAACATTGGCAGTCACAACAAATAGTGTCCAGCGAGTATTTCTCAAGACATGTACGACTTCCCGCAGAGCTACCAAAACGTGTTGGAGTCGCTGATAAAAAGGATAAAAAGTAAGAGGTATGGTACAGCGAATTGTACAATAAACGTGTTTTAAAAATCATAAATTGTGAATAATTATCGAGTTTGGAATGCGAACTGTCGTACTTGTGTTCACTGATTTATCAGCCTATTCCATGTTTCCAGCTAGTTGAATCACAGGTATGTATTGGCACTGATTGATACAGTGATAAAGAGACGTAAAACATTAGTATTGCGATTTACTCTCTATTACAAAAAAAATGTAATCTTGAAAATTACTAGAACACATTGCTAAGATACTTGCTATTTAATGTTCAAAACATTTGTATATTAATGCTTGACATAGTTTTTTTTTGTGTTGTATGTTTTGATTGTAATTAAGAAGAATATCTAAGGGTGCTTACTGACTAGATCGACTAGAACATTTTCTTCCGAACGAACCAAACGAACCCAACGAGCTGAGCGCGCATAGACAAGTAGTCCAGAGAAATAAGATTTTTAATGTTGTTCTGAAGCTATTTTCTTGTGGCATTTTTATAATCAAGTATATTCAAATGGAAAATAAGCCACAATTTTACCTAAAAATGATTTTATTAACGTTTCGACGCCCAAGTCGGGTGTCGTTGTCAAAATACAAAATAATACTAAATAAACAAAAATGGTGTTGCTTAGTAAAAAATTCTTCTTTAATCTGACTCATTTATATCGGCAATTCAGACACGTATTATACATTTTAAAGTAGACGACTTTAAAATGATATTGCCAATATTGATGAGTTGCGTTCCTGGGACGACTTTACTAAAAGATAGTTCATTCGATTACATGAAATCAATCCCAACTCAAGAATATCCGCCACAAAAAATCATAGCATGTGATCTGTCTTTAAAAAGACAACCAAATGCAACGGTGGCACTGAAATTCTCGCGTTAGAGATTCCATAGTAAATCACGAGGGAAAACCAGGAAAAACCTCGTGATACTATCCCGACATCGTAAGTATTTGGGTTTACATTTAGTTTACTCTCAAAAAACTAATACCAAATTCTGACTTGATATTTTAAATTTTAAATAATACTAAAATACTAAATATGCACTAACTCGATATGTTACTGATTTACTAATTGTGGTATTTTCTTTCTATTGACTTCCTCCTTTAATATGGGTAACCACATCCTACTGCATTCTACCGAGGAATTTGCGACACAATTGGTTTCATTTAGCATAATTAGAGCCGCTTCTTTGATTTTTCTCTTTTTACTATCTGCTTCTTTCAGGACTATACTTGAATCTCTCCACTGAACTCTATGTTCATTATCCCATGCGTGTTGACATATTTGAGATCTATCAAATTCTCTATTTTTTATATAGGACTGATGTTCATTTACTCTAACGTCTAATGGTCTTGACGTTTCACCTATATAAAATTGTTCGCATTCACAAGGTATTTTATAAATACAATTCTTTGTTCTTTCTTGTTCACTGTTAGGTTTAGTTTTAGATAGAATAGATCTCAATGTGTTTGTTGTTTTGAATGTTGTTGATATGTTGAATTTATTTCCTATTGTTTTAAGTTTCTCGGATAGTCCTTTTATATATGGTATTTATATTTTCCTCATATTATTTCTTGTGAATGTTGTAGGATCCTATATGTATCTAATGGAACAGAACAACTTAGAACGGGATCCTACAACATTCACAAGAAATAATACGAGGAAAATATCAATACCATATATAAAAGGACTATCCGAGAAACTTAAAACAATAGGAAATAAATTCAACATATCAACAACATTCAAAACAACAAACACATTGAGATCTATTCTATCTAAAACTAAACCTAACAGTGAACAAGAAAGAACAAAGAATTGTATTTATAAAATACCTTGTGAATGCGAACAATTTTATATAGGTGAAACGTCAAGACCATTAGACGTTAGAGTAAATGAACATCAGTCCTATATAAAAAATAGAGAATTTGATAGATCTCAAATATGTCAACACGCATGGGATAATGAACATAGAGTTCAGTGGAGAGATTCAAGTACAGTCCTGAAAGAAGCAGATAGTAAAAAGAGAAAAATCAAAGAAGCGGCTCTAATTATGCTAAATGAAACCAATTGTGTCGCAAATTCCTCGGTAGAATGCAGTAGGATGTGGTTACCCATATTAAAGGAGGAAGTCAATAGAAAGAAAATACCACAATTAGTAAATCAGTAACATATCGAGTTAGTGCATATTTAGTATTTTAGTATTATTTAAAATTTAAAATATCAAGTCAGAATTTGGTATTAGTTTTTTGAGAGTAAACTAAATGTAAACCCAAATACTTACGATGTCGGGATAGTATCACGAGGTTTTTCCTGGTTTTCCCTCGTGATTTACTATGGAATCTCTAACGCGAGAATTTCAGTGCCACCGTTGCATTTGGTTGTCTTTTTAAAGACAGATCACATGCTATGATTTTTTGTGGCGGATATTCTTGAGTTGGGATTGATTTCATGTAATCGAATGAACTATCTTTTAGTAAAGTCGTCCCAGGAACGCAACTCATCAATATTGGCAATATCATTTTAAAGTCGTCTACTTTAAAATGTATAATACGTGTCTGAATTGCCGATATAAATGAGTCAGATTAAAGAAGAATTTTTTACTAAGCAACACCATTTTTGTTTATTTAGTATTATTTTGTATTTTGACAACGACACCCGACTTGGGCGTCGAAACGTTAATAAAATCATTTTTAGGTAAAATTGTGGCTTATTTCCCATTTGAATATACTTGATAATAAGATTTTTCTCGTGACACATCCTCCTCCAGGACGAAACCATTTTTTTTTTAGTAGTATAGACATCTATATATATATTAATAACCTATATGTTTCCTGCAGCCGATTTTGATGATATACATAGTTATAAACAAATGAAGATCAAAAACTGTAAATTTTCGCTTTTTATTTTTTCGTCTATTACTAAAAAGTGGAGCATTCCAAACAAATTTGAGAATAAGAAACTCATAAATCATATAAAAAACTTCAATATGGCGTTCGCTGAATATGTCTATCCATATTTGTTGCTTAGAAAATTGCAAAATAAGTCTAATAAATTTTGAAATTTTATAAATGTTTATAACATTATGTAAAAATTAAGATAGAACCTTACATGGAATGCTGAGACTTCTTGTGCTTAAATTATATTTTAAATTTCAAAGGAATTGGTCAAATAGTTAAGTTATTTAATATGTTTGTCTCCAGTTCATTTTTTTGCAACATCATAAGCAAAAAAATTATGAGGTTACTTCGGACAGTTTATGAAAGAAGAACATTTATAGTATTAACTTAATTTAAAAAAAAAATGACAAAAAGTAATTTTAAACAGTGTAAAATTATTTTGCAAGAATATTTCGATTTTTTGTTTGCCCGTAAACAATTAGAATAACTTTTTAACGGTTACCCGTAGAAACATCATTTTTTCATATTTAGAAAGACTGAATTTTTATACATATTTGGGATAAACAAATTAAATCTCTTTTAAACTATTTAACCAATTTGACCAATTTTTAGATAAGGTATAAATATTTATAAAAACTCAAAATTTATGATTTATTTTGCAATTTTCTAAGCAACTAATAAGGATAGACATATTCAGCGAACGCCATATTGAAGTTTTTTATACGATTTATGAGTTTCTTACTCTCAAATTTGTTTAAGATGCTTAACTTTTTGGTAATAGACGAAAAAAGCGAAAAATTACCGTTTTTTGATCTTCATTTGTTTATAACTATGTATATCATCAAAATCGGCTGCAAGAAACATATACGTTATTATTATAGATGTTCATACTACTCAAAAAATTTGGTTTCGGCCTCAAGGGGGTTGTGTCACCAACAGGATATTTTTTTCCTTATTTCTCTGAACTAAAGCAAATACTCAGGGTTATTCGATGTGTTGGTCCTATTCGCCGCGTTTCCATGTTCTGTTCATTTTACTTCAGTGTTCGTCCGACCAGAGAAGCAGATAATCTGGTTATAGCTTCTGGAGCTTTTTTCTTAGTTATTCAATTCATTACAAATAGAAAGGTATTTAAGAAAATACCAAAAAGTCATAACAAATCAACTCTGTTGGGAGATATATTAAGAGTTTTCATTTTCACTCTGATATGGAAAGATTTCACTTGAATTTCTGGAAAAAACTGTAAAAAATTAATACACATGTCTAGTAGGTCCCACAATTATAAAAAAAAGGTAAAATGTTTCGAAAAGCTATTCCATTCGATGGAAGATGACTAAGATGAGCACTCCCAATCTATGCTTATTAATAACACCAACCAAGATTCATATAATCATCATATGTGATGGGCCCAGAACGGAGCGAATCATTGAAATAGTCAGCTTCCTAAAACTCTCCCCGAAATGTATAGCTCAGACTAGAAACATCCCCTTACTTACTATTAAGAAGAGTAAGTAACCTACCAGTAAAGGAGTAGAAACGACTGTTGCTGGATACCTCAAAGTTCCCATCGCCCCCTCCTTCCCCCACCACTTAAATAGTGCAGAGATCCAGTCGTAAGCAAGTTAAAATCCCAGGTGGTCGAATAAACATATTAATGGAAGAACTCGAAGAACTCAGTCATATCTTCATTGACGAAGAGGCCTTAGTCCAGTTATAAACTATGGTTATTTAAGAAGACAAAACAAAGGGGTGACTGCAAATTAACCACACAGGCTCCCAGTCTGGGAACACTAGATCAGAGACCAAATACTAACGCTGAAATGTCTATCACACTCACTACCTTTTCCACCAGCCAACCTTAATTTGACCTAAAATTTGAATCAGAATCATTGACACTTAAATATTTTCACTGTTGCGGTAGATGATCAATTCAAAGACTATTATTATATTTAGTACCTTGTTAAGTTTATATTGTACTTCAATATTATCTTTATTTTCGGTCTATTCTACTTTGTTCTTCGAGTTGACAATATATTTAATAGAATCTATTATTAAATAATGAATTTATTGTAAAATAACTCTTAATTTTCTCAAATAATATTATTGCATGTATGGCATGTGTAGGTGTAATAGCCTACATTGTATTTATTTGCCACATGTTGTCGAAGTTATACTGTCACAATTATTAGTTTTATTATATTTGTAATAAGGCTTGAAGCGTGGAGTTTGATCTCGTAATTCATTTATAAAAATACATAACAGATAAGACAGAGTGGTCAGTAAAATAAGTCAAGCCAGTGGTCCACGTCATTTAAACCGGGTTAGTGTCAATAAAACGGTCTATATTGGGTATGATGGGTTTACTTACGTCCAGAACTTCATCTCGTTACTGTATAACCAGAAATTCATTCGCTCCTGGTCAGAGATACTATTCATGGTCTCCAAATGTTTCACCTTTAATACCATCTTTGGGTCTCTCCTTCGACATCTCTGTTCAATCTCAAATACTCATAATTCATATCCGAGAATTAAACAATATATTAAACGCCCTGTATAGGGAACTATACTATATCTGCTGTCTCAAGCTGGCGTGTGTAGCCTAATTTTAGTTAAGTTGTTATTGTATAATGGCATTATTATCGCCGAAAAAATCATAAACATTATTTGGAGATTGCACACAAATGCTGACGATTAATATGAATCCTTTGTTCTTTAATACTTGGTGTGTAATAACATATTTTTAATAACGCGTGTGGGGCTTGACCCAGAAATATATTGCCACTAAGAAAAGCGTACATTCATAGTCATTCATTCGAATCACTTCATACAGTCAGGATGTAACTTCAATGATGATTAGCTTTCATACGTTGTAACTGTTAAGATAAGTTTGTATTTGTCCCGGGTCAGAGTGTCAGGTTAAATAAATTCGTATTATTGTAAATTTTTGTTACACTACATACAGCAGTCCGAACGGCTCCAGCAACGATTCAAGGCTCAGCTAGAAGTTTTCCTGTGCTGATATTTTCACCTCATTTGTCGTTCTATGTTCTATCTGTTCTAATAACTGGGAAGTTGTGTACGGACAGAAATACATGGATAATTAAAGATACTCACATTTTAATTGCATAAAATGGAAGAAAATAATAAATATGTATATGAATTTTATTAGTTTGTAGTTTAGACTTGGCTTATAACTTATTGCTCTTTGTTTATTCTGCCATTTTCGTTTTTATATATACATCTATATTTTTCATTAAAAATTATTTTACAAAAATATGTAAATTACTGTTTATTCGCAAACAGTAGTTCTCATTTTTGCTTTAGAGAAGTTTATTAAGAAACGTAACGAACCAACTCGAGTCGAGATGAGCCCACTGAGCCAGTCCGAATCTGAAAATGACTTCCAGTCAGAAATACGAAATATATGCAAATTCGCAGGGACAGGTATGCAAATTCTGTGTGGAGACCTCATCCCTCGGATTAAGCATAATTGGATGCTGTAACTATATTAAGCATTTTTCGTGGCGAAAATTGAGAAAGATATTACATATTATGATTTTCGGCTGTGTCCTTTAATTTCATTCATTTGTTTTGATCGGGCTGCGATCCCGTAGTTAATAGTATTAACTGGTTTTGAAGATAAACATTGTTAAAACTAAACTTACGAAGAATCAATTATTAATTGTAACATATTATATATATAAATACTTTTTTATTTTTGGGTATGGTAGTTAAATAAGAACAGGGCTTTGCTAAGGCACACTATTTATTCGCATTCCAAGCTTTCGGAGGGAATTGCCTCCTTTTTCAAGGTTCTACAAAGAAATTACTTGCTAAGCAATATGAACGGAACGAGGTACAAAAAGTTTTGACTTACCAGAATGTTAGATTAATGCATAAAGCTGACAAACGTTACAAACGAACTTATAGTGAATAAAAGTTAAAACAGTAAAACACATAACTGTCTGTATAAATAAAATACAAAATGTAAAACGACATAATTGTCGTTGTAAATCTGTAATCAAGCCATCTCACGAAAGAGAAAAAGAAAAATAAGAGAGATTCAAATGTATAAGGGTCATTCCATTTCAAATCACTCAATTTTGGAGCAAAAAAAATTTTGGACCTCCGATTTATCTGAAAATTGGTATATAGCTTCTGCGGGACGTAAAAATAAGATATTTAAGGTCAAAAAATATTTTTCTTCTTGTTTTCTCAAAATGTTATTTTATGCGATTTTACAGTGATTTGGTGTTTATTTATACAAATTTGCATTTTCTATCGTAAAGTATCAATGGAAAAAATAATATTTTAATAGAAGGGACTCAAAAATGTCATTATATGGCATTATAGCAAGTTACTTTGATTCAAAACAAGCTTTTGATCAAATTTTATAGTGTAGAAAACGTTAAAATACCGTTTTCTACATTTTTCTGTATTGCTAAAATATATCATAATGGATTTGGCTGAAAATTTGCCCACAGATAGACAAAACATAGGACTTTAAGTGGTGAGAAGAATTTGAATTATATTACAATACCAAAAAAGTTACATGCAATATTATAGTCAAAAATATAGGCGTCTACTGTAAGTAAAATTAACTCGAAAATATCGACCTCACGACAAAAATTGTTAAAAAGAAATTGTAATAATTGTAAAAACGATTTATTTGGAACAATTTCAGTTCCTACCATTTTTGTCTAAAAGTTAAAAATGGCGGAGATATTGAGCAAAACAGGTTCTCCTTTAAAATCAAGATGGCGGCTAACGTAATGGAGGAATTCATTCGTGATTTTAAATTTAGGCTACTATTGACTCACCTAAAGATCAGAAAAATAAAATTTTGGGCAGCTCGACATCCAAGGTCAAATGCTATCCCGACTGGACTAATATATCCTTTTGAGTCTGATATTACTGCATGTAACTTTTTTGGTATTGTAATATAATTCAAATCCTTCTAACCACTTAAATTCCTATCTTTTGGTTATCTGTGGACAAATTTTCAGCCAAATCGATGATGATGTATTTTGGGAATGGAGGAAAATGTAAAAAACGGTATTTTAACGTTTTCTACACTATAAAATTTGATCAAAAACTTGTTTTGATTCAAAATAACTTCTTATAATGCCATATATATATATTGACATTTTTGAGTCCTTTCTATCAAAATATTATGTTTTTCATTGATACTTTGCGACAGAAAATGCAAATTTGTTTAAATAAACACCAAATCACTGTAAAATCGCATAAAATAACATTTTGAGAAAAAAAGAAGAAGAAGAAGATTTTTTGACCTTAAATATCTTATTTTTACGTCCAGCAGAAGCTATATACCAATTTTCAGACAAATCGGAGATCCAAAATTTTTTGCCTGAGTGATTTGACATGGAATGTACCATAAATAGTTTGAAAACTACGAAAAAACTTTTCAACATGGAATGTATAAATTCCTGATATAGGAAATTATAAGTACTGACAACTGTAATACCAACTTAAAATATGCGGGAAATTAAAAAATTATTCATCAAAAAGAAAAAATTGTGACGAATTACCGACCGCAAATAACAGATTCCGTCTCGACAGCCCGTCACGTAAGGAGACATCTGGAACAATGACTCACCGAACGAGAAAGGAAACGATTTCTCGAATGTTCGACAGTCAAGGCCACGGATTACTAGTGACGGGCGGTTCCGTTTTTCTGGAACGTTCAAGAAAATGTCTGGTATTTTGTATCCAATATATAAGGAACGAGTTTTGTAAATAGAGTTAGTCTATAAAATAAATTCGATCTGTAACTTGTATAAATAATTTCGTATAAACGAACCGAGAGTTTTATTTTAACTGTAAGCTCGCTACAATAGTATTTCGCAAATTAGGTCAGGGTAATAAGACAAAAATATACCCTGTTCATGACGCTTCAGCAGCCAGGGTACTGAAGCGTTTTTTCGACAGGTAATACATATAGGAACAAATTATAACTATTTCCTGCGTAGGATCTGGCGGCCATTTTTATTTATAAACAATTAATTGTAAAAAATGGAATTTTCTCCTTTTTTTTTAAATCAACGGAAAACAGTGAAACTTATGATTTTTTTAGTACAAGTATCTTCGAGATTATTAAAAAAGCTTTAAAATGACGTATTACAAAGTTTGATGTACTCATTTATTGTTAATATAATTGCGAAATAAGGTCGGAATTGAAAAAAAAATATTTTCTCAATAACTGTTGTAAAAATTAGTGTACAGCTTTGAAATTTTTGTCAAATGAGGGTTCTTTGGTGCTTAATATATGATAAAAATTTCAAAGCGATTCATCCAATTGTTTAAATTTTATTCAAATTGTTTATCCCAGAGAGCATTTTTTTTGCAATAACATAAGTCAGAAAAAAATGACCTTAGAACCATTCCACAGGTGTCAAATGAAAGAGCATGAGCTACATCTTCAACATTGTTTAAAAAAGTGAATAAAAAATGAATTTATTAGTAATAAATAATTATGCAAAAGTTTTGTCAATTTTTCTTTATAAACTTTTTGAATAACTTTTTCCAAAAAAATTAACTTTTTTACCCTGTTTTAAGTGCACAACTACCAAGTAATGTTATCTATATCATAATTAATAAAAAATTGTAATAACTATGTATAATTTCTTATATAACAAAATAAAAAGGAAAGATTTACGATACTTTTGCATAATTATTTATTACTAATAAATGCATTTTTTATTCACTTTTTTAAACCAAGTTGAAAATATAGCTTTCTCATAGCTCTTTCATTTGACACCTGTGGAATGGTTCTAACGTCATTTTCTTCTGACTTATGTTATTGCAAAAAAAATGCTCTCTGGATAAACAATTTGAATAATATTTAAACAATTGAATGAATCGCTTTGAACTTTCTATCGCATATTAAGCACGCAAGAACCCGTATTTGACAAAAATTTCAAAGTTGTACACTAATTATTACAACAGTTTTTTTTTTGCAATTCCGACCTTTTTTCGCAATTATATTAACAATAAATGAGTATATCAAAGTAGAAGGGGAATGCCGGTTCTGCTACCAAGATAGGGAAATCAATGTGTTAGAGAGAGAAGTACCTTTCCAATGAGTAAGAGTGAGATAGATGCTGACGTCACAAGTAATCTTCCATAATGGAATCTACCATAGTTATTTTCCGCTAGATGACACCAATCCGCCATTTTTATTCCATTTCAGTATTTTTAGATGGCGGCATAGCCAAAACGGCACTAAAGCATATCTCCGTTGTTATTGGTCCGATCGTGACATGTGAGGTATCATAGGAAAGGGAAGGGGCTAACGAATACGTTAACATAAAAACAAAGATGGCGGCATAGCTAAAACGGCACTAAAGCATATCTCCGTTGTTATTGGTCCGACGTGTGAGGTATTGGAAAGGGGTGTGTTGGATCGTGACGTACAAATGGATCGGTGGAAAGGGGCACGTTGCATATACTATATTTTATCTACGACCATAACATAATATGTTATTTAAACCAATCACGTGCAGAAATCTAAGCATTACGAGTTGTATACTATATTTTATCTACGACCGTAACATATTCGGCATTTTTATTCAAATTCGCCATTTTTATTCAAATTCACCATTTTTAACCCAATTTTCCTTGACATTACGTCGAAGAAATCTACCATAGTTTACCTATTAGCCGCTGAATGACGCCATTTTTAGTCAATTTTTATTCAAATTCGCCATTTTTATCCAATTTTCCTTGACATTACGTCGAAGAAATCTACCATAATTCAGCTATTATCCGATAGTTGGCGCTATACATCTCGTTAGCATTGGTCTGATTGGAGATTGTGGTACGTTAAAGGTGTGGGTAGTAACGAATATATTCATCGATATGAAAAAGAACTTCGACTGAGTGCATTATAAATGACAAAGACAAAAAAAAATCTAGAAGGAAGATATTTAATAGAAAAAGATAGCAAATTTTCAAAGCAAAAGTCTTTTAGAGTAATTCGATTGAGAAAATTATATATACACAAGTAAAAAGAGAGGTATAGACAATAAAAGTTGTAGGCATGTAGTACCTAAACGGATTAACGTAGAGAGGCATAGACGTAAGGAGAGACGTGGACAATAAAAGTTGTAGACATGCCTAAATGGCGTAACGTAGAGAGGCATAGACAATAAAAGTTGTAGGTATGTAGTGCCCAACGGTATGGACGCACAAAAAAATTTCCTAGATCTACTGACAAACTGAGCATTTCGCAACATCTAGCAACAGCGCCTCCCATAAGAGTCTGTGTATTAGAGTTAGATAGAAAATCAATTTTTCCCCAGATGCTGGGGGAAATTAAAAAAAAATTTAAGGTCCATTCTGCTCATTTTTGTCTCGTTTTGTGGTGGAGGCCCGACTTTTACGTCACGATTGGACCAATAAAACCGAAGATATAACTAATGCCCTTTTGGCTGTATCCTGAAAATACGTAACTAATGCCCCTGATAGGATCCTGGACGCTCATATAAAAAGCATGGAAAACGGAAAGTCTACCTTGGACAGAGGAATCCTGTGATGGACATTTAAGTCAACCTTGGACAAAAATTCAATACAAATTAAATGGGTCAATTCTCTATTAGACATGATACAGTTTAGCTTGGACTGAACTATTCTAAATAAAATTCCAAGAGTTATCACATTCGAAAAGTGTTTTTTGTATTACTAAATAAAATACCAAGATGTTACATATTATTTATTAACAAATTATAATAATTCTAATAATTTTAAAATGGTTTCTCTTTGCAGTTCTGCCTTTTTATTTAAACCTAAATTCATTAGTTCACTAATAATTTTTCGTTTTTGATGCATTTTTTCCTTGTATGATTTTCGTATCGCCATCCCACGTTCACTTTTGTAAAATGTTCTTCTCTTTTCATTTGCTTCATTTTTCCTTCTAATACCTTCCTCACCTCTTTCACACTTGCAGGTTGATTTGACATGTAGTTCATGCTCTGATGTATATTTTTCTAAATTGCTAACGCCTCTGCTCGCTAGGGTAGAAATGTCTTTGCGTATACCTGCACAGAACTTTCCTCTCGAATGTAACCATTCTGATTTAAATACTCTTCTCTCGTAATGGGAGTGAGGTTTACCTAAAAGTCCATCTCCATCTCGACGAAGGGGTTTTTGACCATCAGCACAGGCAATGTATCTCAAAACACCAACACAATGATCCAAACAAATAATTTTTCTAAATGTAGTTTTTGGATGTAGTCTTTTCCCTGCACGTTGTAGTTTCTTCTTGTAAGCCAACATTGTAGATCCATTCGTAAAATGAATTAATGAATGGAGATGTTCATGTGCAGTACTTCCGTCGTCTGCTACTAAATGACAACGGCAAATGGAATACCATTTTACATTAGGAGCACATGCTAGAAGAGAAAAATCACTCTCATTTAAGAGTAAATGATACCATTCTCTTGGTGACTCTTCGTAATCCTTCGCCATATCCGCCGGAGAAAGAGCATTAATGTCGTTGACACTCAAAAGAGCCAGATAGTCACTTTTTGACAAAATAGACATATTTTAACTGGATACTTAAGAACAAAGAACTGAACTCTTAAAGCTGTCTCACTAGACTAAACGAGTCCTTACAACGTCGTTAAATTTATCTGCCAGTACAGCTTCCCCCACCCTAATTGATTACCTTACGCATGCGTCATTCACGCGGTCAAAGGTCAAAGTCTTGTTGCCTAGACCTGCAATAATTAACCAAGTTAATCCAACAATGTCGATCTGCTGTTCTGACACAGTACCTAAATCACAACTCCACGTTCGATGTAGATAAATTATGAATTAAATTATTTAGATATAAATTGCAGTTGCAGAACGTGGGGTTGTGATTTAACAGCAGATCGAAATTGTTGGATTAACTTGGTTAATTATTACAGGTCTAGACAACGAGACTTTGACCTTTGACCGCGTGAATGGCGCATGCGTAAAGATAAAAAGCATGGAAAACGGAAAGTTTGCCTTGAACAAGTGACGGCGTCACTTGTCCAAGGCAAACTTTCCGTTTTCCATGCTTTTTATCTTTACGCATGCGCCATTCACGCGGTCAAAGGTCAAAGTCTCGTTGTCTAGACCTGCAATAATTAACCAAGTTAATCCAACAATTTCGATCTGCTGTTAAATCACAACCCCACGTTCTGCAACTGCAATTTATATCTAAATAATTTAATTCATAGGATCCTGGACGCCCATATAAAAAGCATGGAAAACGGAAAGTCTACCTTGGACAGAGGAGTCCTGTGATGGACATTTAAGTCAATCTTGGACAAAAATTCAATACAAATTAAATGGGTCAATTCTCTATTAGACATGATACAGTTTAGCTTGGACTGAACTATTCTAAATAAAATTCCAAGAGTTATCACATTCGAAAAGTGTTTTTTGTGTTACGAAATAAAATACCAAGATGTTACATATTATTTATTAACAAATTATAATAATTCTAATAATTTTAAAATTGTTTCTCTTTGCAGTTCTGCCTTTTTATTTAAACCTAAATTCATTAGTTCACTAATAATTTTTCGTTTTTGATGCATTTTTTCCTTGTATGATTTTCGTATCGCCATCCCACGTTCACTTTTGTAAAATGTTCTTCTCTTTTCATTTGCTTCATTTTTCCTTCTAATACCTTCCTCGCCTCTTTCACACTTGCAGGTTGATTTGACATGTAGTTCATGCTCTGATGTATATTTTTCTAAATTGCTAACGCCTCTGCTCGCTAGGGTAGAAATGTCTTTGCGTATACCTGCACAGAACTTTCCTCTCGAATGTAACCATTCTGATTTAAATACTCTTCTCTCGTAATGGGAGTGAGGTTTACCTAAAAGTCCATCTCCATCTCGACGAAGGGGTTTTTGACCATCAGCACAGGCAATGTATCTCAAAACACCAACACAATGATCCAAACAAATAATTTTTCTAAATGTAGTTTTTGGATGTAGTCTTTTCCCTGCACGTTGTAGTTTCTTCTTGTAAGCCAACATTGTAGATCCATTCGTAAAATGAATTAATGAATGGAGATGTTCGTGTGCAGTACTTCCGTCGTCTGCTACTAAATGACAACGGCAAATGGAATACCATTTTACATTAGGAGCACATGCTAGAAGAGAAAAATCACTCTCATTTAAGAGTAAATGATACCATTCTCTTGGTGACTCTTCGTAATCCTTCGCCATATCCGCCGGAGAAAGAGCATTAATGTCGTTGACACTCAAAAGAGCCAGATAGTCACTTTTTGACAAAATAGACATATTTTAACTGGATACTTAAGAACAAAGAACTGAACTCTGAAAGCTGTCTCACTAGACTAAAAAAGAGTCCTTACAACGTCGTTAAATTTATCTGCCAGTACAGCTTCCCCCACCCTAATTGATTACTTTACGCATGCGTCATTCACGCGGTCAAAGGTCAAAGTCTCGTTGTCTAGACCTGCAATAATTAACCAAAAAAATCCAACAATGTCGATCTGCTGTCCTGACACAGTACCTAAATCACAACTCCACGTTCGATGTAGATAAATTATGAATTAAATTATTTAGATATAAATTGCAGTTGCAGAACGTGGGGTTGTGATTTAGGTACTGTGTCAGAACAGCAGATCGAAATTGTTGGATTAACTTGGTTAATTATTACAGGTCTAGACAACGAGACTTTGACCTTTGACCGCGTGAATGGCGCATGCGTAAAGATAAAAAGCATGGAAAACGGAAAGTTTGCCTTGGACAAGTGACGCCGTCACTTGTTCAAGGCAAACTTTCCGTTTTCCATGCTTTTTATCTTTACGCATGCGCCATTCACGCGGTCAAAGGTCAAAGTCTCGTTGTCTAGACCTGCAATAATTAACCAAGTTAATCCAACAATTTCGATCTGCTGTTAAATCACAACCCCACGTTCTGCAACTGCAATTTATATCTAAATAATTTAATTCATAGGATCCTGGACGCCCATATAAAAAGCATGGAAAACGGAAAGTCTACCTTGGACAGAGGAGTCCTGTGATGGACATTTAAGTCAATCTTGGACAAAAATTCAATACAAATTAAATGGGTCAATTCTCTATTAGACATGATACAGTTTAGCTTGGACTGAACTATTCTAAATAAAATTCCAAGAGTTATCACATTCGAAAAGTGTTTTTTGTGTTACGAAATAAAATACCAAGATGTTACATATTATTTATTAACAAATTATAATAATTCTAATAATTTTAAAATTGTTTCTCTTTGCAGTTCTGCCTTTTTATTTAAACCTAAATTCATTAGTTCACTAATAATTTTTCGTTTTTGATGCATTTTTTCCTTGTATGATTTTCGTATCGCCATCCCACGTTCACTTTTGTAAAATGTTCTTCTCTTTTCATTTGCTTCATTTTTCCTTCTAATACCTTCCTCGCCTCTTTCACACTTGCAGGTTGATTTGACATGTAGTTCATGCTCTGATGTATATTTTTCTAAATTGCTAACGCCTCTGCTCGCTAGGGTAGAAATGTCTTTGCGTATACCTGCACAGAACTTTCCTCTCGAATGTAACCATTCTGATTTAAATACTCTTCTCTCGTAATGGGAGTGAGGTTTACCTAAAAGTCCATCTCCATCTCGACGAAGGGGTTTTTGACCATCAGCACAGGCAATGTATCTCAAAACACCAACACAATGATCCAAACAAATAATTTTTCTAAATGTAGTTTTTGGATGTAGTCTTTTCCCTGCACGTTGTAGTTTCTTCTTGTAAGCCAACATTGTAGATCCATTCGTAAAATGAATTAATGAATGGAGATGTTCGTGTGCAGTACTTCCGTCGTCTGCTACTAAATGACAACGGCAAATGGAATACCATTTTACATTAGGAGCACATGCTAGAAGAGAAAAATCACTCTCATTTAAGAGTAAATGATACCATTCTCTTGGTGACTCTTCGTAATCCTTCGCCATATCCGCCGGAGAAAGAGCATTAATGTCGTTGACACTCAAAAGAGCCAGATAGTCACTTTTTGACAAAATAGACATATTTTAACTGGATACTTAAGAACAAAGAACTGAACTCTGAAAGCTGTCTCACTAGACTAAAAAAGAGTCCTTACAACGTCGTTAAATTTATCTGCCAGTACAGCTTCCCCCACCCTAATTGATTACTTTACGCATGCGTCATTCACGCGGTCAAAGGTCAAAGTCTCGTTGTCTAGACCTGCAATAATTAACCAAAAAAATCCAACAATGTCGATCTGCTGTCCTGACACAGTACCTAAATCACAACTCCACGTTCGATGTAGATAAATTATGAATTAAATTATTTAGATATAAATTGCAGTTGCAGAACGTGGGGTTGTGATTTAGGTACTGTGTCAGAACAGCAGATCGAAATTGTTGGATTAACTTGGTTAATTATTACAGGTCTAGACAACGAGACTTTGACCTTTGACCGCGTGAATGGCGCATGCGTAAAGATAAAAAGCATGGAAAACGGAAAGTTTGCCTTGGACAAGTGACGCCGTCACTTGTTCAAGGCAAACTTTCCGTTTTCCATGCTTTTTATCTTTACGCATGCGCCATTCACGCGGTCAAAGGTCAAAGTCTCGTTGTCTAGACCTGCAATAATTAACCAAGTTAATCCAACAATTTCGATCTGCTGTTAAATCACAACCCCACGTTCTGCAACTGCAATTTATATCTAAATAATTTAATTCATAGGATCCTGGACACCCATATAAAAAGCATGGAAAACGGAAAGTCTACCTTGGACAGAGGAGTCCTGTGATGGACATTTAAGTCAACCTAGGACAAAAATTCAATACAAATTAAATGGGTCAATTCTCTATTAGACATGAGTTACTACGACTACAGAGATAGGGAAATCAATGTGTTAGAGAGAGAAGTACCTTTCCAATGAGTAAGAGTGAGATAGATGCTGACGTCACAAGGAATCTTCCATAATGGAATCTACCATAGTTATTTTCCGCTAGATGGCGCCACCAATTCGCCATTTTTATTCCAATCCGCCATTTTTATTCCCATTCACCATTTTTATTCCAATTCGTCATTTTTATTCCAATTTGCCTTGACACAGTCATTACGTCGAAGAAATCTACCATAGTTTAGCTATTATCCGCTAGTTGGCGCTATTTTTAAATTAAAATAGTAAATAAATTAAAAATAAAACAATTTTCCGTTCTGTGCTAGTCGCCACGCTCTTCTTCTTTTTGTCAACTGTCTATTCTTCTTCTTTTACATATGGTTGAATATGTCCTAGTGGATATGTTCTATCGCTAATATGTAGGTTCTCTAATTGTTTGATAATTTTTCTTAAATCCTGATATACTTTAATATCTTTCTGTAACTCAATGAGTTTATCTTGAAACTGTTCAACTTTATGTCTGTACTCACTCAAAGACATGACGCTACTAACAAATTTGTTTTAGTAAAGATACATATCTAATGCCTTTATGACATGATGTTTAATTTTTCTCCATCGCTTAAACATAAATTATGTTACGGTCGTAGATAAAATATAGTATGCAACTCGTAAAGCTTAGATTTCTACACGTGACTGGTTTAAATAACATATTATTTTATGGTCATAGATAAAATATAGTATGCAGCTCGTAACGGTTAGTTTATGGATCAAATAACATATTCGATACTCCCCACACCTTTAACGTATGACAATCTCCAAGACCAATGACAATCAGACCAATGCTAACGAGATGTCACCATCGCTTAAACATACTAAATTATCGGTCGTAGATAAAATATAGTATGCAACACGTAGAGCTTAGATTTCTGCACGTGACTGGCTTAAATAACATATTATGTAAAAGAAGAAGAATAGACAGTTGACAAAAAGAAGAAGAGCGTGGCGACTAGCACTGAACGGAAAATTGTTTTATTTTTAATTTATTAACTATTTTAATTTAAAAATAGCGTCATCTAGCGGCTAATAGCTAAACTATGGTAGATTTCTTTGACGTAATGTCAAGGAAAATTGGATCAAAAATGGCGAATTTAAATAAAAATACTGATATGGACTAAAAATGGCAAATTGGAATAAAAATGGCGAATTGGAATAAAAATGGCGGATTGGTGTCATCTAGCGGAAAATAACTATGGTAGATTCCATTATGGAAGATTCCTTGTGACGTCAGCATCTATCTCACTCTTACTCATTGGGAAGGTACTTCTCTCTCTAACACATTGATTTCCCTATCTTGGTAGTCATGCCCGCTTTGGTTATCTACTTATCAAACTTTGTAATACGTCATTTTAAAGCTTTTTCCATAATCTCGAAGATATTTGTACTAAAAAAACCATGTTTCCCTGTTTTCCATTGATTTGAAAAAAAAAGTGAAAAATGCCATTTTTTGACACTTAATTGTTTATAAACAAAAATGGCCGCCAGATCCTACGCAGGAAATAGTTACAATTTGCTCTTATAGGTATTACCTGTCGAAAAAACGCTTCAGTACCCTGGCTATTCAAGTGTCATGAAAAAACCTTATTACCCTGGACATGTTCAGAGAAAATACACTGAAATAGTAACTAATTTGATCAAAAAATTAAACAAGAGAAAAAATTGAGATAGATTACTGAGATGCAGAATCAGAATGATCGAAAGTCAAAAGGTAGTTGTAAATTTTGGATCTGGAAAGATTCTGGATCTCAGATCTCTTATTAAGGTTGAGGATTGGGTTCAATTATCTCTGAACAAACGCTTTATCTCTCTGCGAAATAGTATAATACCCAAATCCGATATCGACAATTAGACCTTTTACGAGAAACGACCGCGTGTGAGACCAGCATATGTGTTTGATCTAGTGCTTGTGAACACTGACCAAACAGTAACTTGGTAAGATTTTTTCTAAACTTATTATATTGTCTGTATATCATAATCCCCGTTTAATCTACCTCAAACCAGCAAATTAAAAATATACAGTCCACACAACTCTGAAATTATATTAATAATTTCATATACATATTTATGTCCATGCCTTAATAGTATATTGCTTTATTTTAAGTCTTATCCCTAAAAACCACAAACATTGTAAGTCACCCGGTTATGGTAACAAATTTAGGAATAGTAATTTAACAGAACTAATAGATTAAACGAAGAATAGCTAATGAATGAAACACGGTCTCTTATATATAAATCCCAATAAAAAAACACCATCTATTTCTCCCACAGCAATTTCCAGAAAGTAATATCCCGAAGCGCCATGTCTACCAATTAAAACCGTGACTTATTATTTATGAGTGTATGACATTCCGTTTTGCACCTTCCATCAAGACTCGACAGGATTCAGAGACTAGCTCACCACTCACCAGAGAGCAAGTAAATTAACATCAGTATCGGTTATTTCATTTTTGCGCCTCTCCATCTGAAATGGCTTCCGTTTCGTTCTTTGTCTTTTTTAGTTCCGCGTTTCCGTGGGGAAAATGGAATGTTATTTTCCGCTTGTTTTCATGTAAAAAAGAATGGAAGTCGGAAGGGTTTTCGCAAAAATACAATCAAGAATTTCAATCGCGGTGTCTTGGTCTGTTTTTAATTTGGTGTTTCGTTAAAAACAAACAAGTAGCTTGTTTTAATGAATTTTTAGCCGTCTGGTAGCTGTCTAAAAACAATAAGATATTTCTTAGAACTCTGTAAATTTTTATTCAGATAATTGATTTAAATGAGACATTATAAATATAGAAAGCTATATGTATTTAATTAGCAGCAGCAACAAACACATATATAGTTAGTACTAGGCATAAACATAAAAAAGAACACAAAATAACATGGATGATACCAGGAAGAATGGATGGAAACCAAATAGATCATATTCTAATTTCGAAAAAGTGGACACAAATAGTACAAGACGTAAGGTCATATAGAGGGGCAAATGCGGACACTGATCACATATTGTTGATAGCAAAACTTAAGATGAAAATAATCAAAGCAAATAATCATAAGGAAAAAAAAAGGAGGAAATGGAATATAGCCAAACTGAAAACGCAAGAAAAAAAGCAACAATATACAGAACAACTGGAACAGAAACTGGGCAGGTACGAGAACATAGAAATAGAAGAGGAATGGAAAAACATTAAGAACAGCATAATAGAGACAGCAGAACAAATAATAGGATTCCAAAAAAAAACAAAGAATCGAAAGAATGGTTACCAAAAAAGTAAATTGAAGCACCTCGCAAGAAACAAATGGCTACAGAGTGCCGAACAGGACCAATTGTACCAATATAGAAAAGAAAAACAAGAAGCATTGAAACTCTATAGAAGAAAGAAGAACACATGGATCATTGAACAAATGCAAGAATTAGAATCGAATAATAAAGACAACAAGAAATTGTTCGAATACATAAAACAACAATACAACACCAAAAAAACTGTCACAAAAATAAACAAAAAAGATTGGAAAAAACATTTCACGAACCTATACAAAAACAACAACAAGGCAGATTCAGAGGATGAGGATATAAGAGATAACAGAGATGAAAAGGAAGGTGCACCTACTTATCAGGAATTCATGGAGGTACTAAAACAACTAAAAGTAAACAAAACGCCATGGCCAGATGAAATCAACAACGAACTGATCATCAATGGAGGAGAGGAGCTCACGAAGCGAATGCACAAGTTAATGGTTACAATTTGGAAGGACAAAAGCATGCCCATAGAATGGAAAAATGGGCATATCGCACCAATCTTTAAGAAAGGAGATCCAACTAAGTGCTGCAACTACAGAGCAATTATGCTACTAAATACAACGTATAAGATATTGACCACAATTATAAGAAATCGACTAAATCAATACACAGAAAAAATTATAGGACCATACCAACAGGGCTTTAGAAAAGGAAGATCAACAATAGATGCAATACACGTCCTAACACAAACAATTGAAAAAAGCTATGAACATGACATAGAATTACACATACTATTCATCGATTTCCAACAGGCCTTCGACAGCATATACAGACAACAATTATTAAAAGAAATGAAAAAAATGGAGATACCGGCAAAATTAATAAGACTAACTAGAATGACAATGAAAGACTCAACAGCAAAAGTTAAAACAAATGAGGGAGATACAAACGACATCAAAATAGAACTTGGGGTAAGACAAGGAGACAGTCTGTCAACGACACTATTCAATATCGCTCTAGAAGGAGTAATTAGGGACACAGGCCTGAAAAAGACAATTATTCAAAGCTCAACACAGATCATAGGATATGCGGATGACCTAGGACTGATAGCACGAGATAGAAAAAGACTAGAAGAGGCACTTTTAACCCTTGTAAGAGAAGCAAAGACGAGAGGATTAATAATCAATCAGAATAAAACAAAATACCTTATAAGCACAAGAGACATTGTAAACAGAATAACAGAAATAAAGATAGGTGAGAATACATTCCAGAGAGTAGATTGCTTCAAATACCTGGGGGTGATGGTGGACGGCAAAAACGGATGGAGTATAGAGATAAACGAAAGAATTAAAGCAGGTAATAGAGTATATTGGAAATACCACCGACTACTCAAGGACAAAAACCTGAGCAAAAAAACAAAATCAAAAATATATACAGCAGCAATTAGACCAGTGATAGCCTATGGAGCAGAAGTAATGTGCCTTACGAAAAAAGACGAAGAAAAGTTAAGAATAATTGAGAGAAAAATTTTGAGAAGAATACATGGCCCAGTGATGACAGAAACAGGGGAATATAGAAGGCTGATGAACCATGAAATAATAAATATAACTGAAGGAGAAGATATAGTAAAATGCATTAAAGCACAAAGACTCAGATGGTTTGGACACACACAAAGAAGAGGGGTAGAAGAACTGATCAGGAAGATAGTGAACTGGAGACCAGTAACAAATAGACCAAGAGGAAGACCAAAAATAAGATGGGAAGATCAACTGCTAGACGATATATCAAAGATGGAAATTGCAAACTGGAGAGAAAAGATTCAGGACCGGAGTGAGTGGAAGAAGATAGTAGAGAAGGCTAAAACATCACAACCTATGAACGATGACCTAAAGGAAACCGCGGACTAATCCACCGCGTGAAATGGATTAAAAGAGCTCATAGTATTTAAGCGACCTATACTCTAACAAGAGTGAACGGTCCATATAATAATATGTATTTAATGGAGTAGGTAGACATTTGAACCTATATTTTTTTTGACGTCATCATCATTCAATTTTTGCTTGTCCACAGCTGGACATAGACCTTCCTTATAATTTTCCACTCTTTCGATCTTGTGCCTCTTGCATCTAATTCCTATTTTAGATCATCAGTACAACGTGTTGGTGAACTCTGCTTTGGTAGGCATCATCTCTTGGTCTCCATTCCAGTATCCGCTTTATCCATCTGTTGTCTGTCATTAGAGCCACGTGACCTGCCCAGTTACATTTCAGTGTTGCTATTCTCTCTGCTGCATCAGCAACTCCTGATCTTCGTCGTAGCTGGCGGTTTGACGGCATATCGAATTGAACTAATATTTCTCTATTGCTTTTATTGCCAACACAGCAAATGCTAGTTTTATGCTTTTCAATTTCAAGAAAATTCGTTATATTAATCTTATCTTAGTTTATGGCCTAAATATTTTATAAGATTTTTCGTCACTTGGAATAGGTTTGTACTAGGAACTATGGTTGTCACATGCTCAACTTTTGTTTACTTTTCTTGAGTGAGTACTACACGGCTTCGGTGGGTGTTAAAATGTGCCAATAACATTTTCTTCTATCAGTTTTATACGTATTTAATAAGGTTGTCAACCAGTAGGCTGGTCCGTTTAAAGTAAATCTAGAAAGATATTGTGAAGCAACCAGCAAAACTGGTCAGTGATGCAAAAATTGACTTCAACAGAAAGAAAAGAACGGTAATGGCCATGCTGAACATAAAAAGGCCTACGACGAAGTTTGGAAAAAAGCGCTAATCTACAAAATGGGAAGACCTCGGCTGCTAGATTGGCCCACTGATACCAGGACAAATACAGCTCTCTATGCAGACGACACAGCACACAGCAATCTACAACGCAGCCAAAGACAACAGGATGTTCGATGTTCCTCGAGAGACTTCATCATCTTTACACAGCAGACCGTACCAACCAGATGAGAGGAAATAAAATCCAGCCAGAAGAGGTCGTCAAGAACCTAAAAGTCCAACTCGACAGAAGTTTAAACTTTACAAAACAAATCCATAAAGTCAATAAAAAGCATTGGTGGCGAAGAGATTGAATTAACCCTACATTATTATAGGGTTATTCAACCCTATTAGATTCCATTATGCCAGGCCTACGTTAGAGCAGTGATGTTATATGCAGTCCCATTATTGGGTTCAACAGAGGAGACCAACTAAAAGAAGCTTATAAGAACAGAAACGGTATACCAGGCTAATAGATGAATCGTCATGGCAAGACAGAGTTTGAAACGCAACCATCCAAGAAATTCTCCAGTACCTAAACTTCACTGAGGGAGGCGGTCGTGAACAGGATCAGAAAATTCTTTCACTAGGCCACAAGAAGACTTCTTACGACCAGGGATATTCTCGCCAGAATTTTTAGTTCCGCGGATAAGTAAGAAAGAAGATAAAGGCATAGAGCGCATCACGCTGGCCTAGTTTTTTGCATTCGATTAGGGTACCACAATGGAATCTTATTACCCAGGATTCCATTGTGAAGAGCATTTGGCTACGATAGTTGTGCCCTCATCGCGCATCAGCGTGCTATGGGGGGAAAGGGATGGCCTGGGGCATTGGGGCGAGGTGGGGTGATCCCTGTTTACACTCGGGTCAAAACACCTCGCCCCAATGAATTGTTACACCCGAATGTACTCTTTCGAGAGGGTGGACATTCCCACAGGTCGGGTTAAATCAAATTGCTTGCTTGCTTGCAGAATCTCTCAAATGTTTCTGTTCATCTTCCGGCCACGTACTCCACCGAAAGCCCAAACACAAAAAAATTCATGTACCGTCCGCTCTAATGCAAACATGCATTGACGAACTCCCGGTGGAGTACGAAAACATCCTTGAGGCTACCCCGTTAGCCTACCGTACCCACATGTAACACATCCTTTTCCCTACCCCGAACAGGGAGAAGTTGGTTTTTTGCGGTTTCCCAACTTCATTGCACAATTATACCTGTTCGTCCCAAGAAAATAGCCGCAACTATTTTCTCCACTCGAACGCTCACTGTCCACGCTGCGCTCAAAAGCCACCTCCTGACCGCCGACGAGGGACGCAGGCTTGCCTGTCGTTGTACAAAGGTTTCTAGGGAGATTGGTCTAGTGCAAAGCACGGACAGTACACGTAAATGTCTATGGAACCAACAACAATCCATCAAAACTTTCTTCTCTGTTGACTTTTAGCCTTCTGGACACCACCGTCCGGCATAACCAATGAAAAACACCAGGACACTACACTTGCCCCAGTGCGGTTTTCGGACTGTTTGCTTTACTGCCAACACAATACATTCACTTCAAACCCTGAAGAGGACAAAATCCTAAACGGGGAAGCACATTGAACGCATTTCTTCTAAACATTAACTAGACAAGCAAATCAAAACAATGGACTGAATCTAACAGCACAGATAATCAGGTACTCGAAGACGATGTAGTCCCTCAAAGTAAGCGGTGCAGAAGCGGAACGTTGGCAGAAGAAGAAATAATATTGTAAAATTATATTGTAAGTACCTACTGTTTGACGTGTAGGTATTAGGGCAGTAAATGTTTTTATTTTTGCTTATGATGCTCTCTGAACAAACTGAAATATAAGACGGCTCTTGTTTCGTTTTTCAACGAAATTATTATTTATTTATATTAGTTTTACTCCTATCTGAGTATTCTTCTTCTTTTTCTTCCTCTTTATAAGCAATTTTGCTTGTTCATTGACGGAGTGATACCTCTATGGAATAGTATGGAAAGTTGTCACTCCATCTTTTGCGCGGTCGACTGGGTCGACCGATACTTCTTCTACCGATTGGTGATTTATCTCTTGCTATTTTGACCACAAGGGTTTTGACCATTCTGGTTATGTGGTTGTTCCATTCTTTTTTTCTATTTGGTGTCCATTCGTTTATACACTGTACGTTATATTGTCTTCTGATATCTTCACTCCTCTTTCGCTCTCTCAGTGTATTTCCTGTAATTCTTCTCAGTACTCTCATCCCTGCCGTTTCCACCAGTTTTTGTGTTGTGGCTGTATCGGGTCTTGTTTCTGATGCATATGTCGTTATTGGTCTTATACTTCTTTTTCTTCTTCTTCAAATTCAAATCCACTAATGGATGTTAGCGATCACATTTTCCATTAACTCTCTGTTTCTTGCAATGTGTCTCAGAGATTGTATGTCGTTAATCCCTGTCCATTGCCTTATGTTTCGGAACCAGGACATTTTCTTGCGTCCTATTCCTCTCTTACTCTAATTTTACCCTGGATTATAAGTTGAAGGAACTGGTATTTTTCGTTTCGCATGATGTGACCCAAATATGCCGTTTTTCTTTTCTTGATGTTTTCGAAAAGCTGGCGTTCTTGGTTGATTCTTTTAAGGACATCTACATTTGTGATTTTCGCCGTCCATGGTATCTTTAGGATACAGCGATAAAGCAACATTTCGAAGGCTTCTAATCTGTTTATATCCCTCGTTTTGAGTGTCCAGCCCTCTGTGCGAATCTTGTAATTAATTTCCACACATAAGAATGAGTCGATTTCTGCTACTGGTAAACTGTCACCAATACCCAAATTAAAGCACCAGATGCAAACTAAATTTTATTTATAAAGCGAGAATGTTTAATATTACACTAATTTACCGTACAAATTATTTAACTTAATTAAATCGCACTAGAAAATAGAGACTGTCTTTATGATTTAAAAATGCGTGAAAGTGAAAGAATGTGTGTGTGTTCTGTTTGGCGATTGAGATGAGAGTGTTTTTAAATTCCCCTTATTTTATGTCGATTTACGGAAAAAGCGAACGAGACCTAATTTTAATTTACTGAATGGGACATGTGTAGATATTAACTCATTTTTTACTACCAAAGAAAAGGAAATGATTGTTCATGGTTTTGACGAATATGGTACTAAAATGGATTTTATATTTTTATGAATCAATAAGGGGCTTTAACTAATTATGTTTTATTATAATAGTTCCCGTTGGTTGTGTGTAACCGAGATTTTATTCATTTGGTAGAATTTAAGTATACAGGGGAAACAAAAGTATGTTGTAATTTCAACACCCTCTATGCCATATAGCAGCAACGACCAGACGTAGCATTTAGTAAACCTTAGTCTCAGGTCTTACACTGGCTTTATGAATTCTTGACTTCATGTCAGTGTTAGTAGTTCGGTTTCGCCATATAGTGTATGTGGCCTATCTGAGTACGCGGGACCATTTTTGGTTGGAATTTTACCACGCTGGGCAGGCGAGAAGTGAGATGCAACTTTTAGATCTCCCTCAGCCTTCTTTGCTCCGACAATTCGTTGTTTTGCAAATTTTAGAAACCACGAAGGTGTTACCAGAAAACTGGTTTCAACAAAGTTTAGGTTTTAATATTATTTTAATTAAAAAAAAAATAAAAAAAGAAAAAAAAATCAATGGGAAAATCCCAATAGTTGGCTGTATACCATAGTTTAAAAAACCAATACAGAAGTAAAAACTTCGAGATGTATTCTGGTATAAAATCGTTTATTTAAAACTATAAAATGTCATCGATTGCAGAACGTTTTCGTTCTAAACAGAACATCTTCAGTGCATCCTGCCGAGTATTTTGAAACTAGCACACTGTAAATAGTGTTAACATCATCATATATGGTTTACATAATGTAATATGTTAAAATGTTATGACTACAAGTCGATGTTAATGGATAAAGTGGAACACATGCTAAAAGGGTGCCATGGTTCCCTGCTCGAAGATGCTAGGTACTTGCCAATTCAATGGGCACAGACCAACTGTCTTGTTGGTCTGTGCCCATTGAATTGGCAAGTACCTAGCTCTTCGAGCAGGGAACCATGGCACCCTTTTAGCATGTGTTCCACTTTATCCATTAACATCGACTTGTAGTCATAACATTTTAACATATTACATTATGTAAACCATATATGATGATGTTAACACTATTTACAGTGTGCTAGTTTCAAAATACTCGGCAGGATGCACTGAAGATGTTCTGTTTAGAACGAAAACGTTCTGCAATCGATGACATTTTATAGTTTTAAATAAACGATTTTATACCAGAATACATCTCGAAGTTTTTACTTCTGTATTGGTTTATTATTTTAATTATATTAAACGCAAAATTTTCGCTTGTTTTAAGCAGATGTCGCCACGATATCCGTACCATCATGTTATTTCGTTGTGAATTGATACTGGCAGCCCAAATTTTAGTTTGCTCAGAGATAATCATATATGCATCCTCTGGTGATAACGTAATAAGGCTTGAAACCGGTGAGGGTGCTTACGATGCTCTCTGAACAAACTGATTTGTAAGACGGCTCTTGTTTTGTTTTACAACGAAATGATTATTTAATAATTATGTATGTTTTTATTTTTATTTACCCAGATATTTATTTATATATTTATTTATTTATTTAATCAATTTTCTAACAGTCTTTCTTTATTTTCAGATTTTCTACAGTATATATTATTAGGATCAAACAATTACAGGTAGGTAAGTAATTAAATATATCATTAATATCAAATAGTTTTTAGACATTCAAAGGAAACTATAGAGTCGCATTTTGATTTTTCTGTTTATCTCATGAATAAATAATTACATTTAACATTTGCAATTTTCTTGTAAACAGAATTTTGGTGTAGCAATAGGTTTTCTTTTGTCTTCATTATTCATTACTATCAGCATTGGATATCATGATAGCTACCATTTTTGCTATCGTGACTTTGTCGGCATCTCTACATAAGGATGTATTCAATTTTCCGTACCACTATCTTAGATTTCTCAGCCATGATGGTCTTCTTCAACCAAGACTACGTTTACCTGGGATCGTTCCCTGAATGATCAGACCCATAAGTTCATATTTTTCAGGGAGTTACTCAATGTCGCCTAAGTATTCCAGCTTGTCATTTTGAAGGTCTTTACTGCAATTAGCTCGGACTAAACTATCCTTGGTATAATATGTAATATTGTTCACGGCTCACGATTACAATAATACTTCTGTTGTCTTAATTAAGGTTTCCTTAAACATTTCCCCTGAAGTGTATCAGCTCTTTCATTGCCGTATATGTAGGTATTCAGGCGCGGATCTAGAAATTCATAATAGGGGGGTCAGATGTACCGCAAATATTTTATTCTCCAGATTTAGCCATACGACTCACGCTTACTCTAAGGATAAAATTCAGTCATCTCAGATACCTACGGTATCAAAAGAATTGAGCTCTGGTTGACAGAAAAAAATAATAAATAATAAAAAAAATACTTATAAACTAAATACAACAGGGGGGTCCACGGACCCGTTGACCCCCTCTGTATCCGCGCCTGTAGGTATTCCCCGGTGAAGTCTGTTGAGTATCTCTAGGCATTCCCACACTAGCCAAGAGTCCACCTTAGGGCTTATGCCTCCATGGCTGCTTAGCTATGTGTGCATATATTGATCCGTTTCAGTTGGAAAGCCTCATATTAGTTTCTCTTGCTGTAACGGTCCACCCGTTATAATATCATTTTTGGCGCTTTAATTATTTTTTTTTAATTATTTTCTCGTGATCGCGCAATTAAATCCTCTAATTTTGTCGTAATTAAATATTTACGTGACGTCACATTCTATACGGAACATTCTACGCCTCTGTTGGTGAATTTAATTCGTGTTCCGTGGTCGTTGACGTTCTGATCGTTCTGAAAATTTGACAAAGCGATCTTCCGTTTTCCGTTACTTGGCTGTGAAGTGTGCTAGGATTCGGTCGACGAACTTGGTTCCATAATGGCGGAAGGTTTCATTTCTTAAGCCATTCTATTCGGAGAAAAAAAATGCAGTCCCACTGAAGTAAAAATGGTATCCCGTGGTTTTCCCAGAATCCATCCAGAGTTTCTAGAGGGACAGTAAATGAACAACTGACCTATCCGGTAAATAACTTTTTGACGTATAAAGGTTAGGGGATATTACATAAATTTTCTTTTAAAATATTCTTTCTTAATTTGGTTTCTCTTAATCACTCCAATGTATGTAATATGTGTTCGGAGAAAATTCTCATAGTCGTAATTTTTTGGGGTAGTAAAGTTTAAAGTTAGTCCACACCCAATATTTCATAAATTGTGAATAAAAAAATATAATGCTATGCTCATATCACACTGGCAATATAATTATCCTATAATATTTTGTTCTCAATATCATATTCTGTATTTAAATACTACATCAAGGTCACACACAGTATCTTCTTACATCTGATAAGCCTTGCTAATTGATGTTTTTTATTGCTGTTCATTCTAAAAACCTCTTCTTCATTACTTCTTCTGTTGTTTTTTTATTCACACATGCTCGAGTGAAAAAAATAAACTAAAACTGGGAATGTTTTTTAGCCATTTGGGGAGAAATATTAGAACCTACCATGTAAATCCTTCAACCACCTGGAAGGCGTCGATTCCAGCCACGACCACAGCCAAGTCACTATTGGGGTTTTGGGAACAAGCTTTTTGGGAGCATTCCAGCTCCTTTTCGTCCTGCCACCTGGGCCTACGGAGGGCATGGGGGCGCATCATCCTGATGCTCATTTCTGAGGATGCAGCAGCAGCCTCTTTAGGAGTCGTTTGGGAACATTTAGTGTTGTGCATTAAGTAACTTTTGGTTTTTATATTTTAGACATTTGATTTAATGCACCATGTTAATTAATTTTTTTTCCAGATTTAGTTTACCTCTGGTTTTTTTTTAATATGACATATTTGTATATTATTGTATTTGGTTCCCAAACTTTGTATCTACGGTAACTTCTTGTGCACAGGAATAAGCCTAGAGAAAATTAGGGTTTTAATACTTTATTATTGCTTTGATACTGGTTTATGTAATTCGGGTAAATTTATTTTGTAATATTACTTATTGTTTCCCAAATATTTTCTTGTTATTCGCTTTATTTCGATTGTTCGGTTAATTCGTCGTTACTTTATTTCATTGCATTTTCTCGGTTAATTTAGGTCATCGTTTCGGTATTAATTACTTCATTACTATCACTTTATTCATTTGTATATTTAACTTTATTTATTCATTATGGTATTTTCTCTTAGTGAGGCTTGGGCCTATTTATTTGTAGTATTTTCATCTTTGTCAGTTTCATTTAGTGGTACGTAGCAGGCGTACTATAACCATTTGGTAGAAGACTCATGTGAGTTGTACCCTATATGTTAGTAAGAGGTACTTATACCTTTAAGTTTTGTAACAGGTAACATTATTATTATCTCAAATATAACTTTTTGTATAACTTATGTCATTTTAGAGTCACATAATATGCACTTTTTGTAACTCAGAGATTGTCCAAGATCTAGTAGTTATTTTAATATATATTTACTTATTTTGTATATCAATTATTTTATTACTCCTTTATGTTCATTATTACAGGTTTGATATATTTAATATTTGACAGCAGTATAAGATACCTGGGAAAATGATCGAAGATCATTTTCATGGCGCCCATGATTTGTTAGATTTATTTATCTTGTTCGTCTTTAGAAATTATTCATCTTCATTCCTCTTCAGTACATTATTATTATTTTATTAGTCATCTTTTAGTCATCATTACTATCTACATAGAACTACTGTTCTTCGACAGGCATGCAAACGAGCCGTATCCATCCTTGAGTGTCAAGTGGTTTTCTTGCATCTCTTCCTAGCCAACTCTATTCAGTTTGCCTCTGTCTCTTCCCACTTCTACTTCTATCCCTTCTAATCCCCCTTTCTTCAGTACTACTGCAAAGTAGTATTTTTTATTTTTTCCGACTTCGGCTTCACTGCTGAAGCCCCTTCATTTCTATTTTCAATATAGACACAACTATTGAGTAATAAGTAGTACTCATTTTTTCCTTACTTCTGTTGGAGTACATCTTGCATTTTACTTTCACTCCAACAGAAGTTTTCTTATTTTTGGTACATTGCACACTGCAAGATTACAAAAATGTCTGCCTAAAATGTAGGTGTACATATATTCTCCTAGCAACCCAGCAACACTTGTAACACCATCTGTCCATCGTATAGGTGGTCTACCTCTACTTGTTCTATCTGCTCGTGATCTCCACACTGTAACCCTTTGGGTCCACCTCCTGTCCTTCATTCTGGCTACATGGCCCACCCAATTCCACTTCAGCCGTGCTATTCGTTATATGACATCTGTGACGCCGGTCCTTCTTCTAATTTCCTCGTTTCTAACCCTGTCTCTGAGAGTCAGGAGATATTCTCCTAGTGGAATAGAAATATTGAAATTTCTACCACTAACAAATATTCCTGCGTCCGGCCCTTCTGCAGTTTTAGACCCGTCTGTCTCCCAGGTATAACCCAGCAGTCTTACTTGAGAGTTTCCTCTGTCCTATTCCTCTCGTGAGCTGATGTTCATTTGGAAAAGTACTTTAGTTAGCCCTATATCTGGCTAGAAATCATCATCCGTTCCGTATCCCCAATTTCATTTATGATGTTACTGTGTCCTCTCTCCTGTCCCTGTCTAATCAGTACGTTACCCAGGTTTTCTCGAATTCTATGATATCCCATCCTGGCCTCCCCAATTATATTTTAAGGAAGGAGATCCAGTATATAGGGTCTCCATAGCTACCGTTGGTGTGCCCCTGGTGTGTACGTTTGATGATGGCAAAATTCATCAACATTTCTACGTTATTCTATTAGAGTCCAGTTTCTTGCTTCATATAATAGAACTTTCATAATGTCTGCATGGATGTAGTCGTAGTGTCTCTATGAAATAATTCCAGATCCCGCAAAAATGTTCAATTATTTTTCAAATTATAAAGAAGGTATTTGTTTAAAAAGACTGTTTAAAAATGGTCATAGTAGAAACGTAATTCGGCCATAATGCGCAAAAAAGTGGCGGTATCAATGTTTGGTATAAATGTTTAAGAAATTCGAGTAGTCCCTTTAAAGATAAGCGCTTGCCGGTATTTTAACATCGCATTAATCATTGTTAATCAGTCATTTTAGAACTTACAGTAAACACTTGCATATTAGTACAGTTAAATTTTATTAGACGATAAATATTGAGCAAGAGAAATTTAACTTTTTTCTACTTTTAAGAAGAAAAAAAGCAAGTTCGTTAGCGGAACCGAATTCAAAATTGTTCTGCACATCATATTTGAAACATTATCAATCTGGTAAAAATATCTCATTTTTGTTGGTAAAAAAATATATTAATTTGTCTGGACTAAATGACGGTCCTGTTCATATCCGAGAAGATTTGGTCTTTACTCAGTGTTGCCAAACTGAATTTTGTTATTTTCAGTTTAAAATTTCTAGCCGAATTCTGAGTCTATTACACGTCACAAGTCACAATATAATAACGCCAACCACAAATTTAATACTTTTACGGTCACATCACAACTATAAAACACATGTTATTAATACAATCGTACACATGCTATAAACACTTTTTATTATCATTTTACACTGGATAATATCCGGCGCGATTGAAATAAAAGATCCGAATCTTCCAAATAAATAAATCATAAACTTTATGACCGAACTCGGTTTATCATCGGAATTTGATCTTCAGTATAAATAAATAAAATTTGATTTAATCCCCCCAGAGAAATTAAACCGATGCAATTAAATAAACGTCGGGACGGTGTATTAAGACGTTAATCAGGGAGTATTTACAAAGTAAACTCCGACACAAACGTAAAATCCGCCTGCGGTAGAACAAAAGTAAAATCTCTTTATTGGATTAGCGCAGCGGCAACAATTAAATCTAGGTCTTTGGTTTACGATACAAATATTTATGGTGTCGGTATTTGTGGGTAAACATATCGCTACTTCAGTACAAAAGGGCCACAAATCAAAAAATACGAAAATCGCGTTTATTCAAAAAATCTAACCTTAAGCAGTCATATTTTTATATACCACTGAAACCCCCATGTATTTTTCGTTTTTTAATATCGAAATGACACTTGCGGCCTTTTTGCATTTTTGTGTTTGAAAGAAAAAATATGGACAAAACCGCCACTTTTTTAGTTGTGTCCTGGCAGTCGAAGTGAACGCACGTTTCCTTTGTGCTAAACAGCCACATTTCGTCGTTGTTACCGTTTTTATAAACGAAAGTGCCACATTCCGAAATACGTCCGTTTTGCACAGAAGATTCACGCAAGTACATTATTATTTCTTAAACAAAAGAGATGTGTAACGAAATACGGCCATTTTATACAAAATATTCGCATAATATATATTTTTATTTCTCAATCAAAAAGGATGTATTACAGAATACGTTCATTTTGCTTATATTCTCGTAGTTAGTATATCATTCAACAAAAGGGCCATATATTGGGACACGACTGTTTTGCATTTTTTATGACAGTCAAATGTTATTATTATAAAGTAAAATGCCGTTGTTTTTATTTACTTGTACAGTAGACTCTCTCTATAACGAGAACTGAAATGATGGACCAAGACCCTCGTTATAAGCGGATCTCGTTATATCAGACAACAATAATATTGAAATTGTTTTGTTGCCTCTTATGTAGTTTATTAACCCCTTAATGTACACGCTCTGCTCTGATACGAGAGCGTGCCTTATTGGCAATTTTGTACACGCTTGACTCTGACACGAGCGACCATTAACCCATTACTACTAAAAGTTTAATTTTTTTTATTTACCCTGTATATTTTATAATGTAGTAAACTGATTAAAACATTTTGTTTGATTATTACCAGTGAAATTATTACAAATACCCATTTAGTAAAAAAAATATAAACATTGGTCAAATTTTTTTACCTCTTACACATTTAATAATAAAAATTTCATTTCCGCACTTTTTTTGTCTCTCTATGGTTTATTATTATTGTTGAGTAAGGTTTATTACATCCGTTAGTCATAAATAAATCTGGTAAAAATACATTGCTGAACAGTAACTCTATGAAGTTTACCTCCGAGGCCCAGATTTTTTTATTAGGTATATCTAATAACTTACCTTAGGAACCGTTGACAATAATTGATAGATTGAATTTTGTTGAATTGTTAAAAACTGTTTTTATTGGAGACACTAAACAGCTGTAAAACATTGATACCTTTTTTTTATTATCCAGCGAGTGTTAAGACATTGTAAAATGAGATTTATTTTCTAATAACTTGCAGTCCGGAACCATTGACAATATGAATTGAATTTTGTAGAATTTTCAGTATTTTGGTATTATACAAAGCGTTAGTGCATTTTGAAGCAGTGTGAAGGGAATCGTGTTTTTTTTTTATTCTTAGAACTATTTTATGCTTAGAACTATTTATATGTATAGAGATTCTATATAGATTATTTTCCTTGTTATAACCAAATATGCCTCGTTATAGAGGATTCTAGTTCAATAGGAATTTCATGGGACACCTAATGTACCTCGGTATAAACGAAACCTCGTAATATCCGTGTTCGTTATAGAGAGTCCAGTCCACTGTATATTGTTTTCAATCGTCTTATTTTAATATAGGTAATTCCAAAGTTTGAATATCATAATTACACAACGTGTTTATTGTCAATTTTAATTGAGAGCGTACCGCCTACCGCATTTTATTTTGACTAATTTGGACATGCCTTATCTAAATCTGTATATTGCTATTCTTCAAATTAGTTATAGTTCATAAGAAGTAGGCATTTTTACTCAATGAATAATTTACTTAAATTTACAGTAGGTAAACGAAAAATGTCCTTTGAGTCATTTCCCGTATCAA
This sequence comes from Diabrotica virgifera virgifera, assembly GCF_917563875.1. Lineage (NCBI taxonomy): Eukaryota > Metazoa > Arthropoda > Insecta > Coleoptera > Chrysomelidae > Diabrotica > Diabrotica virgifera. The sequence continues at coordinate 218,834,911 of NC_065447.1, forward strand.
GTTATTTTTAATGGGATTGATTGTATTTTTATTTTAATTTCGTTTAGGTTTTTTAATATCATAGTGAAGTGTAATCACATTTTTATCTCCAAAAAAAAAATATATAACTATCACTAACAGCTATAATAGGGAATATAACAGCTATAATATAGAAATTAGTTTTACTAGTTTTAAGTAAAGAATTAGTTTTAAGTAGTTTTGGAATTAACTTTTGTTATTTTTGTAGACTGACATTGTAATATTTTTTTTTTGATAAGATAAGACTTTTTTGTAATAATTTTACTCAAAATCTACATTAATTAGTCACAAAAACATTGATTAAAATGTTTGTTTTTTGGTATGTGTCCGTTTATTTCCAGTTCCTATCATGACATAAGAAATTTTTTTTATACAAAAGGGCCATATCTGCTAATATCTCTTTCAGGAAAATACTTACGCTGTATCTAAATACAATATCAAATATAGTTTAAATTTACCTTTCTAATAATATATTACTTGCATATAAATGATAAAAAATAAAAGAAAAATGAACCAAAAATAAATGTCAAAACTTTGAGTAGCTCCTCTGTAAAAACTGTGATTTTGATTTGTGGCCCTTTTGTATTGAAGTAGCGATATGTCATCTACTAACTGGTAAACTAGATTTATGGTATATTTTGCAATATACTACGTGGTTATAAGATACTATCTTTGTTTTTATAAGAATTGGTGTAAGCTTCAGAGCGACAAAAAAAATATCGAATACATGTAATATGTTTGTTGTTTCGTTTTTTATCGAGCAAAATGACTTTATGGTTATTCACAAGGGTTATTAGACCAATGATAACCTATGGGTCGGTGACGTGGTGGACAAAGACGCAGCAAGAAGGAGCAATAAGGCTGCTAGGTAATACACAAAAGCTGGCATGCCTATGTATTATGGGGGCCATAAAAACAACTCCTACAGCAGCGTTGGAAGTCCTGCTGAATCTACCACACTTCATATCTTTATATAGGGCGAAGCCAGATCAGTGATGCATAGGTTAATACATAGTCAGCTCATAGTAAACTAAGTGCATGGTACTGACAAGAGAAAGCTAATCGAAAAGCTAAAAGTAGATATTGTGATGAGGCAACCTAACGATGCAACAGCTACGAGATATAGCTGACAATAAGTTCACAGTTAGTATACCAGACAAAGAAGACTGGAATGAAGGTGTACTCATACAAGCTGCTGCCACCTGGTACACTTCTTCTTCCTCTTCTACGGCACTACAGCCCAAATTGAGCCTTGGCCTCCTTTATTTTTTGCCTCCACCCTTGCTTGTCTGTGGCTACTCTTCTCCATACACGGACTCCTAAAAGGGCTTGTGCGTCGCTGTTGACTGTGTCTTCCCAGCGCTTTCTTGGATTTCCAACCGGTCTCTTTCCCTGCATTCTAGCATTCAGTGCTCTTTTTGGTAGCCTATCCTCTCCCATTTTTATCACATGTCCAGCCGATTGCAATCTTTGTATTCTAATAAAGTTTGACAGGTGTGCTTCCTTATAAATTTGATAAAGTTCGTTGTTGTATCGACTTCTGAAGATTCCATTTTCCCTCACAGGTCCTAGTATTCTCCTCAGTACTTTCCTTTCGAATGTGGCGAGTTTGTTTTTGGATGTTTCTTTCAGGACCCAGGCTTCACTGCCATAGTATGTTATTGGTCGAATTAAAGTTTTATAGATTCTCATCTTTGTATTTTGGTGGACACTTTTAGACCGAAATATATGGGAGAGGGCAAAATAAGCTGTTTGCCTGCGTTATTCTCTTCCGTATTTCTCCATCTTCTGATCCGTCGGCATATATTTCTACTCCCAGGTATGTAAACTTTCCAACCGTTTCAATCTCACCTTCATGTATAATGTTTTGTGGAAGTATATTTCTTCTCGTCTGAGTCATTATTTTTGTTTTTCTGTGTTAATTTCCAGACCTAGCATTTTTGTTTGTGTTTTTAACTCTGCCTATGTTTCCTGTGCTCCTGGCCACCTGGTACACTGATGGCACAAAATCTCAAAAATATCGGAAGGTGTGGGAGTCGGCATAGTAGAGACAAATCAAGAGATACATTTCCCGGTAAGTCTATCTAAGGATGTCACAGTTTTCCAGGCGGAAATAACGACAGTTTATCGTGTTCTGCGTGGAAGAAATCGAAAGGCAGGAAAGAACGTTCCGCTCTGTTGCCATCTTCACAGATAGTCAAGCAGCGCTCTTAATAAACTAGGAGACCGTAGCAAGGTCACAGTAACCTGGGTACCTGGTCAAGAGGGTCCTAAGGGCAATGAAAAAGCAGATGAAATGGCCAAACAAGACTCATCAATGCCATTGGTTGGATCGTCACCCTTCTGTGGCGTTGCAAAGGCAATTACAAGAACAGCTACAATAGGGTGGGTAGGTCAAAAATCTTTGGGATGGTGGAGAAATTTACCAGGACAAAGACAGGCGAAACAGTTCATTACAGAACATTCGCCAAAATTTGAAGCAGACCTAATAAGCAAAGACAGGAAAACAGTCAGAACCATAGTAGGTCTGCTAACCGGCCACTGTAAGCTGAATAGGCACTTGAAACTGATGAGATTGTCAGATGATGACCTGTGAAGATTCTATCACCTGAAAGAAAAAACAGCAGAGCACATTCTGTGTCAGCGTGACATTCTGGCAAATGTGCGGTTTTTTGCATTAGGAGAAGAAAATCCACCGGCAAATAGCTATATAGAAGGTTCAGTTTCGAAGCTATTAGACCTTTTAAAGGCTAAAAAATGTAATCTAGGATTAAAGGAGCACAATAGATCTGAAAAGGCCTCAGTGAAATAGGCCAAAAGACCACGTCTTTAAATCTATCTATCTATCCCCGAGAGAAATTAAACCGATGCAATTAAATAAACGTCGGGACGGTGTATTAAGACGTTAATCAGGGAGTATGTACAAAGTAAACTCCGACACAAATGTAAAATCTGCCTGCGGTAGAACAAAAGTGAAATCTCTTTATTGGATTACCGCAGTGGCAACAATTAAATCTAGGTCTTTGGTTTACGATATTTATGGTGTCGGTAAACTTATATGTCATCTACTGGTAAACCAGATTCATGGTATATTTTGCAATATAACTACTACGTGGTACTAAGATGCTATGTGTGTTTTTATTAGTATAGCTGAAAAAACTTCGGGGCTGAAAAAATGTAGCGACTTTATTTAATATGTTTGTTAGAATTAACGTCAAAATTATTTTAAGAAAAAACTTCTTTTGAAAATGGATTAGAAAAAGAAAATGTCTGATACCCATATCAATTTAGGTTTAAAAATAAGCGTCCTATAATATACCAACTACACTCAGGTGTAAAAAATCGATTCACTTAAAAATTTGGTCATTTTTGATGTCTCGAATTTCCTAAACCTGTTATCCGATTAAGTGATTTGTTTACCACGTTATAGCCTTTTTCATTAACAATATCGCTGTAATAATATTGTTGCTAGACAGGTAAACTGTCATTGTATACCGGGTGTATGAATCAAACTGTGTTTGTTTCTCAAAATTCGCATCACCGTGTTAGCCTAATAAAATAAAAAAAAGACAAAATATAAATTCGTACAGGTTAAAACAAATTTTATATCAAAGCTTAGGTGGGTACAAAAGATATTTTCGAGAAAGTATCCAAATCATACAAGGGGATCATTGTTTAAATAATTAAAAAGGGGTCATTTTTGCAAAAAAAATACTTTTTTAACTGCTGAGGTAATCCACTTACCGATGAAGGTCTATGGGATTTTTTTCTGCAAAGCTGAAGAGAAAATCTTTCACATAAGACTTACTAAATTAAGTTTGACCCCCTATTTATTTAAATAATTGTATATAAAACTTTAAAAACAAATTTGCAAAAAAATATTTTTAGCGTTTTAAATAAGCACTATAAAATATATTTTTTTACAGGCTAAGTTGCGCTATGTTACCAGTATTAAGCAAAAAAAATTGGTCAAAAAATATTTAATATTTTTTGAGATATTGAATTTGTTTATTAAATGTTACTATATTTTCAATTACAAAAACGCGGTTGTTGCCAAAGATATATTCACCTGCTTAAGATCTCATTATTTTCCCCCCTATAATGGCATTTGAAAATTATTCAAATTTGTTTATAATTTGTTTTTTTTAATAACGTCGCGGGGATTAAGTATTTTGAAATGCCGTTTCGGTAATTGGGTTCCTAGGAATTTTTTACTAATTAACAAAATTTTTTTATCGTTTTTTCTTCTTCTTTTTTTCTTGGAGTTATATTATTACTGGCCCTTTTAGGGTTAAATTTTATTAATGTCGAATCTCTGAGTTGTAGATTCTAGACCTAAAAATATTAAGATTTAACTAAAATCTCTTAAATAAAATGTGGCTACTTACTGAGTTACAGGGTGTTTTATTTAAAAATTTAAAAATTATTTTTACCAAGTACTTTAAAACTATTTGACGTATCCTTATCATACTTGGCAGAAAGTGTAGCTATTATAGACCCTACTAAATTGTGATTAATAAACGTTTCTAGCTAGTGCCAGAGGCGTACGACAGGGGATAGTGAATGATTGACCCTTCCCAAATTCTACGCCACTGCGTGAATTACTATTTTAGCGAAATTTTTCGATTCTCCAATACTTTGTATGTAAATAACTTTATTGGTATCGATAAAGTCGATAAAGTCATCAGTTTGAGAGATATTGGAAGTTTAAAATGAATGAATGAATAAATCAAAATAACTATGCCGTTTAATTTTTAACGTCCAATATCTCGAAAACTAATGACTTAATCGTTACCAGTAAAGAGTATATTATTTACATAGAAAGTATTAGAGAATCGAAAAATTTCGCTAAAATAGTAATTCCCTCAGTAGCGTAGAATTTGGGAAGGGTCAACCATTAACTATCCCCTGTCGTACGCTTCTGGTAGTAGCTAGAAACTTTTGTTTATCACAATTTAGTAGACGGTATAGTACCCACACTTTCTGCCAAGTATGATAAGGATACGTCAAATAGTTTGAAAGTACATAGGTACTTGGTAAAAATAATTTTTAAATTTTTAAATAAAACACCCTGTAACTCAGTAAGTAGCCACATTTTATTTAAGTGATTTTAGACCGATCTTAATATTTTTAGGTCTAGAATCTACAACTTAGAGATTCGTCATTCTTAATGAAACTTAACCCTAAAAGGGCCCGTAGTAATTTAACTCCAAGAAAAAAAAAAGAAGAGGAAAAAAAGACAAAAAATTTTTTAATTAGTGAAAAATTCCCAGGAGTCCAATTATCGAAACGGTATTTCAAAATGTTTAATCCCCGCGACGTTATTAAAAAAACAAATTATAAACAAATTTGAATTTATCAATAAATTTATCGAAAATATACAAAAAAATAAAAATAATAAGATTTAATACAGGTGACTACTTCTTTGGCAACAACCGCGTTTTTGCAATTGAAAATAGAGTAACATTTAATAAACAAATTCAATATCTCAAAAAATATTAAATATTTTTGGACCAATTTTTTTTTATTAATACTGATAACATAGCGCAACTTCTCCTGTAAAATAAGATTTTTATAGTGCTTATTTAAAACGCTAAAAATAATTTTTTACAAATGTGTTTTTAAAGTTTTATGTATAATTATTTAAATAAATAGGGGGTCAAATTTAATTTTGTAAGTCTTATGTGCAAAATTTACCCTTCAACTTTGCAGAAAACAATCCTATACACCTTCATTAGTAATTGAATGACCTCAGCAGTTAAAAAAGTAAGTTTTTTGCAAAAATGACCCCTTTTTAATTATTTAAACAATGATCCCCTTGTATGATTTGGATACTTTCTTGAAAATATCTTTTGTACCCACCTAAATTTTGATATAAAATTTGTTTCAACCTGTACGAATTTACATTTTGATTTACATGTAGTGTAATTTTATTTTACTAGACTATGTGGACTATTCTAGCATTTATAGAATACTGAAATTAAAACCCAACTATAACCTTAGGTTTTCTTAACATTATGTTTCTAGATTCATTCGCTTATATTGGATAATAAAAAAGTTAGATATTTTAACAACTGGCCATGTTCGTCATCAGTACAGGGTGTTTCTAAATAAGTGCGACAAACTTTAAGGGGTAATTTTACATGAGAAAATACTGACAGTTTGCTTTATAGTCATATGTCCGCAAACGCTTCGTTTGCGGACTTCGTTGAACGGGATGTTTGGGATTGTTGCTTTAAAACCAGTTGAGATATGTAAATCAAATTTGGTGGTCAAAAGTCTTTTTTGGTCTTTAGCCGTAACCCACATTCAGATGAAGAGCTTCAATTAAATGAAGTCCAAAAAGGAAAAATTCACAAAGGACATCGCACACATCTTATGGAAAATATGTCACTCAAATTCAATAAAATTTATACGAATAGATTAACGGTCAAATCTTATCATTGCGCCAACTCTTAATTATGATTAATTACGGCGCAAATTGCAATTAAAGTTTATCGAAATCACATTTTTGGAGTCACTAAAACTGTCAGTTACAATCACTATTGCTCTGGGTGCTATTCAAAAGAGCTTAAACCCCGCTGGGCCTAAGCGGATTAGTGAAACTAATCCGCTGATTTATGGAGTACCGACAATTTGGGTATTATAAAATATTTTTTCTCTCTCTAACTTATGTACGTATCCATTTGATTTCAGATTTATTTATATCAATTTCTGCTCTTATTATTGAAAATATGGAGTTGGCGCCATGATAAGATTTGACCGTTAATTTAAAACGAATCTGTTCGTATAAATTTTATTGAATTTGAGTGATATTATATTTTCCATAAGATGTGTGCGATGTTCTATACATTATTTGGGAACTGTCATAATAAACGGACCAACTAAATTCAGACATAGAAAGAATAGCAATGACTAAAACAACTTTTATGAAAATGAACATTTCTTTGCAATAATCATCTCAATTTAGAACTAAGACAAGAAATGATTAAGGTTTAAGTGCTATATTTGGTCTGTATTTTTTGTATTGTACAGAAGTGTGGGCACTAAAAGCCTCAAACATGAACAAGCATTAAAGTATTGGGAAAGTGGATTCGTGGATGGATGCTGAAGATACCTTGGACAGCAAGAAAAACTAATGAAGAAGTACTAAGGAGGGTCAACAAAGACAGACAACTGCTGGCTGAGGACCGTTAAACACAGGAAAATGTAGTATCTGGGATATATAGTGAGAGGAAATGGATACAGAATACTACAACTGATCCTTGAAGGTAAAATACAGGGCCGGAGAAGTGTATGAAGAAAGAGTTTCTTAATAACAATAATTATTCCATGTTGTATAAGATTGAGAAGCATTTGCAATGTGATCGCCAACGTAGGATTCTAATAATAAGGCACAATGCACGTTAAGAAGAAGCCAAAACTTTCGATAAAGTAATGAAAGATTAGTTAAGAAAATTATAAGAATTGCATAATATTTGAAAACATATATTTACTCAAATTATTCTATTCTAAATATTTTTCAGTTTTTATCGTTTTGTTAATTGATATACACTATCAATTGACTACAAACTATTGTGTAAAATTACTAAATAGACACCTGTTTATTACTTTAAAGTCACCTTTCCTTGGTATCCATTTCTGTTTTAACAAAAACGTTTTTTAATAATGGCACTAAATTGCTTAAGATATTATACACAAGCTGCTCTGCATTTAAAAATGAACAAAAGTCGTTCTTTTCCTCCTAAAATATTTCATTGTTAAGCTCCAAATCAGGCAAATCTTGAAATTTATGACCATCCTCGTCCCGTGATTTATACTTCGCCTCATTGTCCTCTGACATCTTTATAAACACATCACCAAATAAATGATTTAACGATGGTAAAGTAACTTTATGATCTTCTTTACCGTGAAATATGGCCGTGCGCATTTTGATTTCTAAAAGTATGTTGTTATTCTGTTCTGACCTTCTTTTGGAAAAATAAATTGCTATAGGGCGTTACACCGTAACGCCATTAGGCAATATTGTGATTTAGGATCGATGATAATGATTAATGGTTCGTCTTCTTAATTTCTAGAGTTCAAAAATAAAACAGAATTAATATAAAAATTAAGGACAATGACTCTTTTAATTTATTATGAAGATTAGCTTTTGGTAATTCTTAAACTATTAGTTTTTTTTTAATAAATATTATGTTTATATGGGACTAAGCCACAACAATTATTGGGTGCAATGAAAATTTCATTTTTGTTTAACGTTGTTTCGATTTCCACTACGTAAATCGTTCTCAAAAAAGATCGCTTTAAAAATTATTAGACAAATGAAAAAATAGTTATTTATGTACCAAGTCAGTAAAGTTACTCTTTATCGAACGAGTCTGATATTATGAGCAAAGCGAGCGTTAGCGAGCGAGGCGAATAACAGACGAGTTCGATAAAGAGTCTTTACTGACGTGGTGCATACAAAATTTTATCGCCAATCATAAAAAACATTAACACTTACTTAATTAATCCTAATGAAAAAAAAAATGTGTGTGTACTTGTTAGGTACGTAAGACGTTATACTTCTATTATTATAATTTCAACGAAATAAATATATTTTAAACAGTTTCATCGTATTTTTACTTAAATAATAAACCAATTTTAACACTTAAAAATAAAATACCAACATTTAAAAATACCGTTAATGTTACGTTGTTGTTTATGAAGTGTAGCCTTCCGTAGCGCAGTTGCTTTACCCTTGATGAATAGTAGAAAATCTAAATAAACATACCTATATTTGCTAACAAATTCTCATTACTATCTGTCACCGTCCTATATACAGTATGTCCCTGTAAGTTGTATCCATATGGAAAACTTTTTTATTATTAATTTTACGAAAAAAAGTTATTCTTTATAAAAAGCTCTGCATGGTCCAAAACTTAAGATTTAACCATCAAATATCAAAATTTTTGAATATTATACGAGGTATGTCAAAAAGTTTGAATTTCACTCAAGAGTAAAGTAGCTTTATTTTTCACAATATTGAAAATTGCTATTATGAAAAGTTGTTTGGAATTAAAAACTGTATTCTAGTATGCAATTACATCCTTCTAATTGAAAATTTTTTTTTGAAAAATTATGGATAACTAACATTATTTTCAGTTATTTTAATTCAGATAACTCTTTTACTATTAATTTTACGAAAAAAAGTTATTCTTAATAAAAAGTTCTGCATGGTCTAATATCTATAATACAACCATCTTATGTCAAATTTTATCAATTTTATACGAGGTATGTCAAAAAATATGAATTTCGCTCAAGAGTAAAATACCTTTATTTTTCACAATATCGAAAATTGTTACTATGAAAAGTTATTTAGAATTAAAAACTATGTTTCAGTATGTAATTACATCTTTCTAACTGAAATATTCCGAACTATAAAGGTACTTTACTTTTGATCTAAATTTATCTTTTTTGACATACCTCGTATAAAATTGATAAAATTTGATATAAGATGGTTGTATTTTAAGTTTTAGACCATCCAGAACTTTTTATTAAGAATCACTTTTTTTCGTAAAATTAATAATAAAAGAGTTATCAGAATTGAAATAACTGAAAAAATAATGATAGTTATCCATAATTTTTCAAAAAAAAAATTTTTTCAATTAGAATGATGTAATTGCATATTAGAATATAGTTTTTAATTCCAAACAACTTTTCATAATAGCAATTTCCAATACAGTGGAACCTCGATAACTCGGAATAATCGGGACCGCGGCCGATCCGGGTTATCGAAAATCCGGGTTAGCGCCGGAGAATATGGTAAAAATTAATAAAATTAGATATACCTACAGATAAAATCCGTTATAATTGAAATAACATAAAATATATATGCACAGCACACATCTAAATTACGTATAGTTGTATAGAGCAGCGTTTCCCAACCGGTGGGTCGCGACCCACTAGTGGGTCGCGGGCGGATTTCAGGTGGGTCGCGGCGTAGGTCTTACAGTAGCTGAATAACGTACATATATATCATCATGGGTGAGGGATGGGCCGCGAATATGAAAAAACATCAGAGGGTGGGTCGCCAGACATAAAAGGTTGGGAACCACTGGTATAGAGTATAGATTATTGTCCATTCCTTGGTAAAAAACTCATGCGTAGACAAAAAAAAAACACGCAAACACAAACCTATCTGAATTACGATTACAGAACGGAAGCAAAGAATACTACTGTACTACACACAATACGGCCACAATCGGAACAATGTTATGTTATTTAAGAACAATGGAGACTAAGACCATTGTTTAAAAAAGAATTTTTTAAAGAGTCTTTTAGTCTTTTTTTTTAACAATGCTGACAGTTTGAAATAAATAAAGGAATACAGGTGCCTGTTGTTTCCAATAATCCGAGACAATGGACGTCGCTCTGCCGCCGCGTGCCATGAGTCATTTTTTACTATCGTATAGTTCAAATTTCACAAATACACATCATCTCTCAAATATTATATTACATTCATTTTTATTGTTGAAATGTTTGTCTGATGAAAATCGGTCCGGGTTAGCCGGACTTCCGGGTTATCGGGGGCCGAGTTATCGGGGTTCCACTGTATTACGAAAAATAAAGCTACTTGAGTGAAATTCAAACTTTTTGACATACCTCGTATAATATTCAAAAAATTTGATATTTGATGGTTAAATCTTAGGTTTTGGACCATGCAGAGCTTTTTATAAAGAATAACTTTTTTTCGTAAAATTAATAATAAAAAAGTTTTCCATATGGATACAACTTACAGGGACATACTGTATAATCGAATTAACAAAAACATCATTTCATAATATATTTGCATTAATACAAAACTTAAAAGATTTAAGAATTTTATTAATTTTAGACGAAATAAAAATTTTGTATGACAGTAATGACTATGACAGAATGCTTTTGCATGATGGCCGATTTCGATGTTTAATCGATAGTTGTTCAAGTAATCAATATTGAATAAGTACCTAATTACTAAATTTGTAAAGTTTTGATTTATGTTTTATGAATATAATTGCAAAATACTACAGAATTTCACTTTCTGACATAAATTTAATTAATAATAACGTAAATTTTGTACAATATTTTTAATAATTAAAGTAAATAAATTTTAAGTTCACTCAAATAAATAATCGATTACTGCCATGACCGCTTACATTCAATCTCAGTTAATTTGATTAATCGCGGCAGGTAAAGTAAAATTCTTCTTTCAGTACAATAAAGTGTTACTTTACTGCCGCAAATGGCGTCAAATAAGTACAATAATGAATGACTTTAGTGACGGTTGGCGATAAATAATATTACCTGCTAGCAAGGGCAACGCAACTTTAATTATAGACAAAAGCCAATATCAGGAGAAATAGGAACATAGAACATATAGGGAGTTCCAAAAATTCAAAAAGAAAATGTACCTGTCAGACAGTCAGACCAATTTGCAGCAGTATGGGTTCTCCTTGCAGCAGATTGTCAAAGTTCCTGCTAGATATAATACCGCCTCTAGCACTAAAAACATCTTTTATAAAAAACTCACAGCAATTTTTGCAAAACTTAGCAGAAATACATTACAATTCCAACTATATGCTAGTCAGTTTTTATATCATCCGTCTTTTTAACATTGTACCATTGACCATTGGAGAAATCTTAAAAGAATATAAAAAAAAAAGAGAAGCAAACTAAACAGGCATGATAAATTGACAACAAAAACCAAACTTAATGTCTCAGCTATCATGAATCTAACACTTTGCATATCGGTACATCTTTGGCATAGTAACGTAAGTCACCAAAAACATTTTTGTAGAAAAACCATGTTTTTAATTTAACCTGGTTAACTTATTTAAATTATACAAAATTTACCAGGGTAATTTTTGAGGTCTACAGTTTAATAAAGAACCATATTTTTTAAAGTTTTGTATAGTTTTAGGGGTTAATTGATACTTAAGTTATTTTACGGGTTCTAAAATCTTGAGTCTTAGAAGGAATTAGAAACACAAAATAACGTTACAACAATCAATTTAGTAAAAAATGTAAAATATTTGACACGGAAAAAACTAAAATTTGGTTATATATCATTGTTTACGTATATTGAGTATTTTTAGAGTTATTATCAAAAGAAAATTAAACTTACGATCATTTTAAAAATTCTGATTTTTTTAAATTACACTTTTTTTTCAAAAATATCCATTCTAAACCGGTCAAACTTGTTGGAATATTTACTTATACTAATATAAAGAAATTCTTGTAAGAATTACTATACATTTTTAATTTTTGTGGAAATGGGATATGTTTTATTTTTCACTTTTTCCTAAAAAATTCGAAAGGGTTCTCTTATTTTCATCATCATCATCATCATCAATGGTGCTACAGCCCTATGAAAGAGCCTCGAACTTCCCAAGTCTATTACGCCAGTCAGTCCTATCCATTGCCAACCGTTGCCAGTTTGCTGCGCCTATTTTTCTCCCATCCCCATCTACACCATCCTTCCATCTCAGTTTTGGCCTACCCCTATTTCTACTTCCCACAAGTTGTGACATAAGGATTCTTCTAGGAGGGTTGTTATGCTGTCATCTTGCTAGATGTCCTGCCCATCTTAGGCTTCCTATTCTTATAAGAGATACTAGGTCTTTACCACCAAATATATGTTTATATCTGTGGTTTACCTCGTAGTTGTACTTCCTCCTCCAAACACATTTATTTTCATCATAACTTGCTTAATTTTGAAGCTATTAACTTCTTCTGCAGCTCATTTGAAAGGTATTACGAAGTACTTGACAAGTGCTTAGCAGGTATATTTTATAAAGTGCATCGTTTTTAAATACTTAGATTTGAGTACTCGTCGAAAATAATATACAGTCAATTACCCAAACTCACTTTGAATTAACATTAGTTTAGTTCTTTAAGTAAGGGGTGTATTTAGTTTTTTATTATCTTCAATTTGGTCAATAATAACTTTTTTGTAAAAGCTTAAAGTTTTTGCTTAATATCTTTGATATTTAATAACTCAAAAAGCATTTATAATTTAATTTAATAACGTTATATAACAAATTTGGCTTAGAATTTGTCCCTCTATCGACTTATGGTATTATTTTTAATAAAATAATTTTCACGCACGAGAAGGGGTAGCATCCACCCCCAGGGTAAAAGTGCAAGTTTGCATCACGTCACCTTTATTCCTTGAGGTATCCTCTAACTACTCACCAATTTTCATGAAAATCGATGAACTTTCAACGAAATCGAAGGTGAAAAGCTTCAGTGACTGCACTATTCTATGCAAATCAGAATAGAAACATGCAAACAATATTTCTTTATTTCTAACCGTTTTCTAGATACAAGAGTTCAAATTGATAATTTTACAATTTTTAGTTTATTTTTTCACAAACATTTTACATTGTACATATATCAAAATTTACAAAGATTTTTTAACAAACAATTCAACCGAATTTTTTCTTAGCTAATGTCAAAATAATTTGTAATAAATAAACGAAATTAAATATGAAAAGGAATTTTACAGGTACATAATGTTGTTAAGGTTTTAGAGTTTTTTGAAATATAACTACAAAAACACGTTTTTCGTTATAACTTACCTAAAATCAATAATTTAGTCGATTGTAGCACGAATCTGTCACTGTCGTAAGCCAAACACTGACTTCGAAAATCTGACGTAAATAACAGAAATCGACCGGTACTTACGTTATTATGGCGGTAAACGACGTTTGCTTACGTTATTATTATGGAAATAGTGCTAAAGTTGCGTTTCTTTTGCGGGTATGATTAAAACAATTCTGGACATACGTTCTTAAAATAGTTAAAAAAAAAGGTTTAAAGTAACTCTAGGCTTACTACACTTTGGCAGTACCTTCTAAACACTAATAGCGTTAGTTTAATGGAAAAACATGATTTTCGCCAAAAATGTCTCTTACGTTACTTTGCCAAAAATGTATCGATATGTAACACTTATCATCCTTTTATATTCATGTAGGATTTCGAAAAAAACATTGTACATAAGCAAGACTAACAACCACAGTATGATGGAGATTTATGTTGTTCTGAAGCTAATTCCTTGTGGCATTTTTATAATCAACTATTTTCAATGGGAAATAAGCCACAATTTTACCAAAAAAATTATTTATTATTTATGTGTATTATTTTGTATTTTGACGACGACACCCGACTTGGGCGTCGAAACGTTAATAAAATCATTTTTTTGGTAAAATTGTGGCTTATTTCCCCTTGAAAATAGAAGATTTATGTAGATGATGTGTTGTTCTCTATTTGGCCTCACGGACCAAAAACATTGAATGAATTTCTGTTGGACATCAACAATAAAGAAGAATCAATCAAATTCACCACGGAACAAGAAAACAATAATTCATTTGGTTTTTTGGACGTGCTAATAACAAAATAGGACACAGACACTATTTTGCGCTAAGGTTTTCATCTCATTCCAAGACTTTTCTTGGCCTATTATCTCGTCCATGATTGAACTTGTCCAACTTTGTGCTACGCGACATATTTTTCTTCTCCTTTTTCTTTTTCCTTGAGGATTCCACTCTAGTCTTTGTAATACTAAACTATGGCAACACAAAGTTGTCATAAAACTGCCGTAAAATGTAAAGACAACAATTCAATTTATTTCCCAGTGATGGAAAAGGTTCATACCTGACCTAAGGGCATAACTCCTTATTAATTATATCCATCCTATGGAATTTCAAACAAATATGCATTTGTAAAATAACTACATACCATTTAAAGGGTTCTTACCCTGGTATTTCTTTGGTGGCTCAGCTAGCATTCAACCTATTTATTTTAACACTGATGATGATTTTGTAAGAACATCGAAAACGTTCTCTTGTGATCTAGCCCTTAAAGGGATTTGAATAAAAGTTTTTATATTTTTTACAAAGGATTTTTTCAATAAATTTTTTATGATTGATGGTATACAGCCAGCTACGGGAAAATTCTATCTTTTAATTTTCATTGTGGATTTTACTAATAAATAAAATTTTAAATATAATGAAACCAAGGACATACCTAACTGTTTCCATTTTCCCACGTAAAATAAAAGACAAATAATTTAGACAATTGACTAATACGTTATCTTGTCTACTTACGTTGTACAAAAACTCGTAGCCCTTTCTTTTCTTTTTCACTATCCACTGCTTAATTATGTTCGACATCAAAGTCGGCGGGATATAATAACTAGCAATTGTTACACCGCCAGAAGCGATAATTCGAGAAACGTCTTTATTGATTTTACCAACAAATTTTGTTCATTAGTTTTTATAGAATTTGTTTTAAGGTTAGAGAAACTGAATGGCTGCTGAGCCGGAATCGTAACGAGTGGCATTTTTTTCGGCCGATCGATAATAATTTAATTAAAGAGGATAATGAGAAAACACTAATAACTAATAAGGATGCTAATGGTCGTACACCCGTTTTAGGAAAGTTGTCGTAAGTTTAATATCTAATGTCGTGATTGATTTGGGCAGAAAAAAAAAGAGAAAGGGAATACGAAGAGTGTATATTACATATGTTAGGATCAATAGATAGTAAATTAATGAAAAAAATATAGTTTCTCGTCTTATTTTTACGCCCAGTTTTTTAAATCTAATTAACTATATTATTTATGTGACTAGCGATTGTTTGATATGTTTCTAGCAGAAGTACATCAAACATAGAAGTACATACAGCTGAAATACCAATACCCGACGTAGGAAGGACCAGGCCATTAAATACTTAAAAATAAAGTGCACGCTAGCGCTGTTGATAAAGCCTGAAATGGTGGAAACAGCTGTCTAGTGATTGTGCATCCCTCTGAATCAAAAACAAGCAAAACCATCTTTTACTTTTCTATCTTTATTACTCAGATTTGAGTACTAGAAAGTTCCTCTTCTGTCCTTTTCCTAGACGAATGAAAACGGAATGTGATTGCAAGGAATTCTCTAAAAGTAGAGAAGAAAAATCGATAATTGATTACATGTTAGTAGAAAAAATAACAAGAAAAACGTAATAGACACAAAAGTTAGAATGGGTCCAGAAATAGGGAGTGCCCACTATTTAGTAATAATGAAAATAAAACAAAATATGTCAGACAATAACAACACTCACAAAATGCAAGAAAAGAAGAAAGAATATGAAACTATTAGGTCATATAAGTTGAGGAATACAGAGAATTCTGAGAAGTACCAGATGATCATAAATCAAAAACTAGAAAATACTAAAGAAAATAGAGAGGGTCAAAACGCTGAAGAATTATGGAACTACTTCAAAGAGATAATACTAAATACAGCGACAGAAGTATGCGGAACAAGTAAAAAGAGCAATAAAAGAAAGCAAACTGCATGGTAGAATGAAGAAATAAAACAACAAGTTAAAAGAAAGAAAAATGCTTGGAAAATATAATTACAAAACAAAACACCAGAAAAATATGAAGAATATAAAACACACAGGAGACTAGTAAAAGAACTGGTTACAAAGACAAAGAAGGACAAATGGACAGAATTTGGAGAAAATATGGAAAAAACAGTAAAGAGAACCAAAAACTGTTCAATGGAGTATTAAAATCAATGAGAAAAGAAAACAATCAAGAAATAAAAAACATAAAGAATAAAACTGGCGAAATTCTTACAAAAGAAAATGAAATAATGAACAGATGGAGAGAATATTTCCCAGAGATGCTACAAACTCACTGCTATCAAGAAGAAAACCATGTAGAGAACCAAAGAATGGAAGTACACAATGTAGACCCTATAGCCATAAACGAACTGCAAGAAGCTATTGCAGAAATGAAAAACGGAAAAGCACCAGGGTATGACAGAATAGCCAGTGAAATGATAAAAAAAATGGGAAAAAATGGAACAGAGCTATTATTAAAAATATTTAATGCAGTTTGGAGGGAAGAACAGATACCGATGGACTGGCAGAAGGCACAGATATTGCCAATTTATAAAAAGGGCGATAGAACAGATTGCAACAATTACAGAGGAATAACAGTGTTAAGCACAGCCATGAAAATATACGGAAAAATACTGAACAAAAAAATAATCGGAAAAACTGACAGCACACTAGAGGAATCACAAAGCGGTTTCATAGTTTCTCAAATAGTCCTGTCGCCAGGGGGGTACAACGGCCTCCTTTATTCAGATGGACTTACCCAAGTTTTTTTCATGTATTTTGACCCGTAGAATACGAATTTTTTGGGTAACAGTTGATCAGGATGTCGATAAGATTGTTATTGACCAAGAACTTGAGGAATTACATAACAGAGGTTTCTCACAAAACAAAACATTTTTTTGTATTTTTTGGGTCATTCTAAGTAAAAAATGTTCTAACAAGTTTTCCCGTAGGATGCTCAGTTTTCGAGATAAACGCGGTTGAACTTTCAAAAAATCGAAAAACTGCAATTTTTAAACCCGAATAACTTTTGATTAAAAAATAAAATAGCAATTCTGCTTAGCGCCTTTGAAAGTGCAAGTCAAATTATATCGGTTTTGATTATTTGCATTGCTAAAAATTTATTGTGTTATTGTTAAACAAAGCTATAAACACCTAGTGCGTGAGTGATGTTTTCTATGATTTCTCATTTAAAATCTAACGAGTAGGAATAGGTACTAGTGCAATCGAGGCTATTTCTACGTAGCATGCGTTAAAATGCATGTAAAGGCACGGGAAACACTATGTGTTTATAGCTTTGTTAAACAATAAAAAAATAAATTTTTAGCAATGCAAATAATTAAAACCGATATAATTTGACTTAAATTTTCAAATGCGGTAAGCAGACTGGCTATTTTATTTTTTAATCAAAAGTTATTCGGGTTCAAAAATTGCAATTTTTCGATTTTTTGAAAGTTCAACCGCGGTTATCTCGAAAACTAGCCATCCTACGAAAAAAATTGTAGAAACATGTTTTGCTTAGAATTACCCAAAAAATACCAAAAAATGTTTTGTTTTGCGAGAGATCGCGGTTATGTAATTCCTCAAGTTCTTGGTCAATAACAATCTTATCGACATCCGGATCAACTGTTACCCAAAAAATTCGTATTCTACGGGTCAAAATACATGAAAAAAACTTGGGTAAGTCCATCTGAATAAAGGAGGCCGTTGTACCCCCCCTGGCGACAGGACTAAAAGCAAATAATAGAAAAATATCAGCAACAGGAGAAAAGAATGTATATGGCTTACATAGATCCTGAAAAGGCTTTTGACACGGTACCAAGGCAAAAATTATGGGAAATATTAGAGAAGAGACGCATAAGTAACAAAATGATAAGGGTAATTAAGAACAGTTACAACAACAATGTGAATTATATCATCAGCCAAAACAGAACATCAAAACCATTTACTACGAACGAGGGACTGAGACAAAGAGGAGGATTAAGTCCAACACTATTTATAATTTACATGGATGAGACAATTAAAGAATGTAAAGTAAAAGTGAAAAAAATGAATGTGGGTTAAAGAAATTTAAGAAGAGTAGACATTTCAGACGGAACATTCGCCGATGACGTCGTCATATTGGCCGAAAATGAGAAACAACTACAAAGAAATATAGAAATATGGAATGAAACACTAAAAAAATATGGAATGACACTTAATAAAAATAAAACAAAAGTTATGGTCATGGGGAAAAAGAAGAAGAAGAAGAAAAGATAAACATAAAAGTAGAAGAAGTAAATATAGAACAAGCACGAACATTCCAATACTTAGGAGTAGAATTAGAAGACAACGGAAGACAGGAAACAGAAATTAATAACAGAATTCAAAAAACAATGAACGTATACCATGCAATGAGCAATAAATTCATAAATGAAAAAGAAATAACACGAAAAACAAAAATTAATGTGTTCAAGTCAATATATAGACCTGTATTAACCTTTGGTTGCGAGACATGGGTACTAACAGAACGACAAAAGAGTAAAAAACAGGCAGTAGAAATGAAATACCTTAGACGAGTTCGAGGAGTTACCAAAAGAGATAGACTACGAAACACTCAAATAAGAGAAGATTTGGAAATCAAGTCAACGTTAGAATTTATAGAGAAGGCAACTCAGTGGTGGGGTCATCTTCAGAGAATGGATCAGACAAAACCGGTGAAAGAAATTTGGCAGGCAAAAACGCAAAGAAGAAAGAAGAAAGGTAGACCACGACAAACATGGGATAGAACACTAGGCAAAATAATCGAGAAAAGGGGAACAACGTGGATAGAAGCAAGGACGCTGGCTAGAAATAAGAAGGAATTGGTCAAATTTGTACATAATATAAATGTATATTAGCAGTTATTAGTTAAGTAGCAGTTATTAGTAAGATTAAGTTGTTTTTGTATTGTATTATAATGTAACATAATGTAATGTATTGTCGCCTTACACCACTATGTGGTAAAAAGGTTTTTTTGAAAATATATGTATATAATATTGAAACAACTAACAACACGTATACAAAGATACCTACAACTATATTAACAATCATACGATCCATAGTGATGTATGGCAGCGAAATGTGGACGATAACAAAGGCAAACGAAGAGAGACAACGTGTTTGGGAAAGAAAAATCCTAGGGAAGATCACTGGGCCTATGTTTGATGAAGCAGAACAATATAGGATAAGCTAAGAACTAACAAAGAGCTCGAGACCTATACCCACACGCCAACATAATAAAAGAAATAAAGTAAAGAAGATTCCAATAGACAGGACACGTCCGAAGACATTCTGACGAAAGAACCGTAAGGCTGGTATGGGAAGAAGTCCCAACTGGAAGGAGACCACGTGGATGCCCTCGACTCCGGTGGCGAGATAGTAAAGCAATAGCAGGAGAAGGGTTGTAACGCTACGGTTTAATTAAAAGACTAGCGATGTGAACCTTCCCCAAATACTTACTGTTAATATTACCACTTTTAGGGAAGATGGCGCACTGCGACCTATACAGGGTGATTGATTAGTAGGGTAAAGCTCAATAGCTCCGCTATAGTAATAGATAGCAATAAAAGTTAATAACAAAAATTTTAGCAACCTTTGAGCTTCACATTACAAAATTAGTTGAAATGTTACGTGTTCGATAACACAGTGGCAGACCTAACTTATGTTTTTTTAAATGGAACACCCTATATTTTCTTTTTTATTCGAAATCCTGTTAACTTCTCCATCACAAAAATATAAAGGTTTGTAATGTTATACAGGGTATTTACAAAGTTATAACCAATTTTGTATGAAAATCGTAACAAGTTCAACTCCCTGTATAAATAAAAATAAGCACAACAGCAATGGTTTATTAATGCCATATTTTTTTATTTATTGTCAAAATTTTTAAGAATTATTGATATTGCTAATTTTCTTTATATCAAATACAGGGTGAGTCAAAACGCAAGTACATTATTTTCTCAGTAATGTTAAATGTAACACCCTATATTTTATATCATTATTGAAAAGTAACATTAACGTACTTGAATTTTTATATACCATTTCCTATGCCCAAATTTATTAGTTTTCGAGATATTTTCATTTTTCAGAGCAAATTATTTTAGGTGTTTAAATTTATCTGAATTTTAAGTAAGCCATGACGTAATTGACAATTGAAGATTACCGATTATCATTCCGGTAATCAATGTAACACTGTAGCAAATAAAGAAATAAAAATAATTTATTAGTAATACATTTTACAAACAAAAACACAACCATTACATGCAACATTTTTGAAACAATTAAAAACTATCTTTTTATGTAAATGCAACAAATAAACAAAGAAAATTAGTAATAAATTTTACAAAAAAACACATAAACACAAAATATAATATTTTGTGAAGACAATTAAACACTACTTTTGTATGTAAATGTAACAATGTAACAAATAAAGAACGAAACATAATTTATCAGTAATACATTTTGCAAAAAAACATGTTTGAAAAAATTAGAAGCTACTTTTAATAAAATATTTTTAATATTTAATTACATAAGGTGTTCAAAATTATCTCCTAACACATTTATGTACGCCTAAAAACGATCATTGAATGAGCTACTTACTCTACGGAGCATTTGTAAATTAACACATCGAAATACACTTTGTATTCTATTTTTCATCTCATCCCTTGTTGTTGGAGGTATTTTATAAACTTCATTATTAACGTAACCCCAAAAAAATCAGTCCAGTTTATTAAATTCTGGTCCATTGAAAAATGAAAATATCTCGAAAACTAATAAATTTAGACATAGGAATGTTATCTAAAAATTAAAGTACGGTAATGGTACTTTTCAATAGTGAGTACAGGGTGTTTCATTTAAAATTACTGAGAAAATAATGTACTTGCGTTTTGACTCACCCTGTATTTGATATAAAGAAAATTAGCAATTTCGACCATTCTTGAAAATTTTGACAATATGTTAAAAAATATGGCATTAATAAACCATTGTTGTTTTGCTTATTTTTATTTATACAGGGAGTTGAACTTGTTACGATTTTTATATAAAATTGGTTATGTCTTTGTAAATACCCTATATAACATAACAAACCTTTATATTTTTGTGATGGAGAAGTTAACACGATTTCGAATTTAAAATAAAATATAGGGTGTTCCATTTAAAAAAACATAAGTTTGGTATGCCACTGTGTTATCGAACACCATGTAACATTCCAACTAATTTTGTAATGTGAAGCTCAAAGGTGGCTAAAATTTTTGTCATTAACTTTTATTGCTATCTATTACTATAGCGGATCTATTGAGCTTTACCCTACTAATCAATCACCCTGTATAAGCTCTAATATGTTCTGTTTTTCTTCTCTGGTGGTTTTTTATTGATTAAGTGATTAGGTTGAATACATCTAGTGACTTTATGTAATGGAAATCTCCTTCTTGGCTATGATATTCATTCATTAAGCATTACAATCTCTAGGGATTATAGCCATGGCGTTCAAAATCCTATTCTTGGGTGAGGTTAATTACTCCTCTATCATTTATTGTTGCTTGCTGTGTGTCTTTGTTGCTGTCGTGTCGTGACTCTTTTCAATTTCTTCTTGTCCTTTCACTGAACTTTCCAGTCTTTCACATTCATTGCTCTTATGTCTTCTTCTGCATCATCCAGGCATCTTCTTCTATGTCTCCCTCTACACATGAGCCATAGTGGTGTCCAGTTAGTTATTCTTCTCAACATATCTGATTGTGGGTGTCTCTGTATATGTCCTATCCAGTCTAAGCGAAGAGATTTTATGTATCTGACTATATTTTCTCTCTTTAAATCTTCTTTAATTTCGGCATTTGTTATCATTCGTATTTCTCCCTGTCTTGTTACATTGTGGCCTAGTATTGTTCTCATTATACTTGTTTCAAATTTTAGAAGGCTATCTTCCTCTTTCTTGTTAATCGTCGTTGTTTCCATTTCATATATAACAATAGGTCTTATTAAGGTCTTATATAGGTGTTCATCTTTGTTCTTTTACTTGAGTCTTGCTTCTCATCAGATTTCTATTCATTCCATAATATGTTTTTTGCCTTTCAGAATTCTTTCCTCTGTTCTCTCTTCTCTTTTTTTCGGTTTTCCCTATGGTTACTCCCAAGTAGCTAAAGGTGGATACAGTTTCAAATTTATGGTTCTGTGTTATTAGATATTTCTGAGTTGTGTCGTCCTTCCCTATCATCATGTATTTTGTTTTGTGCTGGTTTATCTCTAGCTCTATTCTCTTAGCTCCTTTTCTAATTTTTCACCTGTTGTCTGCTATACTTACAGATAATTGAACTATATTTATTATTATTAATTTTGATTATCATCGGTGATTCCCATAAATATTTCATTCCTGTGATTCATCAAAGTATTTCAATTACAGTCTTCTGAATAGAAGCCCCAAATAATTACAAAACTAAAAAATATCGCAACATGGTACTTTTTTTATTGGCATGGACTTTATGTCAATCTTAGTGTTATGTGTAGTGTGTGTTGAGTAAGTGTCTTGTTACTTTGCAAAGTCGACGTCATTGTCTTTTGCAAAGAGACGCTAATTGTATCCGAACGTCTGCGGTCCCTCCGGTGAGTACCGATCCCACAAGGACAGAAACGATCTTCATTTATTAATTTATAATAAACGAAAAATTCCTGACCCTGGTGAGATTAGAACTCACGACCATTCGGACCTTTCGATCCAAAGGTAGGCACTCTTACCACTGAGCCGCAGAGGGAGTTAACATGGTACGTTATATAATATGTTCATGAAACTCCAACAGACAGTTAAAAGGAAATTACACACCACTATTGTGGTACATAGAATCGATTCTTTCAAAGTGTCTCGATTTGAATCGGCATTGTAATTCAATTACAGTCCCTACTAAATAGATCTCGAGTCTTTTCAATTCTTACAGAAACATCTGAACAAGTGACAATGAAAAAACGAAAAATGTGCAACGCGTCCTTACTATCCAGAATAGAAAATAACTGTACCGAATATAAGACGTGAAAGCTTTACTAAGAAGATAGAGACCTATTGTATATCGACATTTTAAGTTCCCACAAATGTTATGACTTGTTCCTTTTTAACAAATGCCACCGTGAAACTTGAGTGACATTCGCAAAATGCGACCCGAACTTTCAATAGTTTGGTATTTATTTTATACCTAGAGAAGTTTCTATTGGATACTTTGTTCTATTTGATCGTGATTTATTGGGTATGTTATGGTACTTCTTGGGCGATGAACTGCAGGTGTCTTTAGCTGTCATACGGTGACATGCAGGCACTTTAAACCATGCAGGTTTAAAACGTGACATACGGGACAAAATAGTTTCAAATACATATTTTAAAATATATTTTTATAAATTATAAGTATTTACACTCAGTAGATTAAATAGATAACTTTTTTATATAAACTAACTTTGCAATATATTGAGTATCCACAAAAAAAAGTAATGACATTGACTAAATACAAGAAGGATTTTACTTGCTGGTAAAACAAAAGCACAGTAATGATTATAAAGTTATATAGGAAGTGGATATAGGTATAGGTACCTACATGTTATAACTACTAACTAGTAACTAATTAATCTACAAGTTTACTCTAAATGGTATCCAAATCCAGTGGTTTGAATTTCTTTCTTCTTCTTCTTCTTCTTCTTCTTCTTCTTCTTCTTCTTCTTCTTCTTCTTCTTCTTCTTCTTCCTGCTTCCTTAATAGGCCCTAGCCTGTTCCATATTCGTATGCCTCCTCATTAGATATCCAGGTTGTCACTCCATCTCTTCCTTGGCCTTCCTATACTCCTTCGGCCGTTTGGTGATCTATCTCGTGCTATCTTTACTAGTCTTCCTTCTCCCATTCTGCTTATATGGCTATACCATTCTTTCTTCTTTTCAGTGTCCAGTCATTTATATTCTCTATATTACAGCTTTGTCTGAGGTCTGTGCTCCGTTGTCTATCCCATAATGATTTTCCTGTGATATCTCAGTCTTTTTGTCCTTGTGGTGTCAGGTCTTGTAGTGTAAGTCATAATTGGCCTAACTAATGTCCTGTAGATCTTGGCCTTTGTTTCTGTCCGTGTAGATGTGTTGAGCCAGATAGTGTGTTTAAGACTAGACATCCTGCTATTCTGTTGTCTCTGTTTACTTGTTGGGCAACTTCCGCTTCTGTGTCTCCATAGCTGTGCATTAGCACTCCCAGGTAGCTGATACTTCTTTCTTGCTGGATTATTTTGCTGTCCACTTCCAGCTTGCACCTTATTGGATATTTAGAGATTACCACCATACTTTTTGTTTTATTTGGTGATACCTACATATTATCATGTTGAACTTTCTTGCTGTTATATTAAATTGATATAAAAGCCACTGAAGGTCATCTTCACTCTCTGCAATAAGTATGGCATCATCTGCAAAGCATACTATAGAGATAATTTTTCACCCATTCTGTATATCATAGGTCATACATAGGTCATTCTAGTTCCAACTACTTTGGATCTGAAGTAAGTAACCACATGTTTCAATTTTTCCTAACTTTTTAACAGTCAAAATTTCAACTTTGCCTTTTTATACCGTGGTTTACTTATTTTAGGTTTTTAACCTGATGATGGACTGATTAGTCCGAAAACGTTTGTTTTGTACTAGTGATGTACCCACTTTATGTCCAACTTGGATTTTTTAGAAAATTTTAATAAAATATGTATACCATCTACCTACAAGAGAAGATTTTTACTTCCTTAGTAATTTTCTAACAAATATCTTTGACAAATTTAAACGCAGAAGGAAAAATTACATTATTACCGAGGGCCGAAAGTCCCTTAGAATATACAAAAAGTTTATTTTGAATGAAATACCTATTTGAAATTAAAAATCACACTCAATTTTCTCCTTTGTTTTTTCACCCCTGTAACTTATTAAAATAAACATTGTAGAGGTTTTCAGGGACATTCGGCCCTCGGTAATAATGTAATCATTCATTCTGCGCTTAAATTTTTCAAAAATCTTTATTAGTTTTCTCAGGATTCGAAAAAATGAATGCATTTAAATAGCATTGGACCAAGATTTTGCGTCTACCCCCTTAATAACAAATTATCATTTGTAAAATTCTACCATTCTACATTGGGGGGTTATTTGCTTTCTATATGCATGTTTTTTTGGATTCGCCGATCGCCTAACAAAATGGCTTCCGAAAAAAAACTGTCAGCAGGAAAATTTACACTTTTATTTGCTTTTATTTGTATTATTATCTTCTTTTATTAAAATTATTTATTTTAATAAAAAGAATTATGTGCCGGAGTAGCTCAGGCGGTAGGATGTCTGACTTTCATTCAGGTAGGCCGGACTTCGAATCCCACATTTTTAAAATAGTCTATAGGCCCCAGGTCGACTCAACCTGAATAAAATGAGTACCTTGCGTAAAACCACAGGCGGTTGAAGCGTAGCACTGACCCTGTTACCATCCTTGTGTACCGTAGGCGCTATATATAGCAGACTACCCTGCTCAGGGGCGTAACAGAGGCCACCGCAGCGTGAAGCTTGCGGGGGGGCCCCAATCGAGCAAGGGCCCCATCTTGTCGTCTGATATTATGTAAAAATCTGTTATAGGTACCTATGTGATTTTACTTTGTGTGTTTAAATTTAAAAACGTAAATTTCTAAATGTGCGTATTCGGCAAGTGAATCAATTTATATCTAGAAACTTAATCCTTTCCGGTCTCACGAACTTTTATGGGTGACGACAATAAACTATAATGTATTTGTACGTGACTATTGAAAGATTTTAGAATTGAAATTTGCCTAATTTTAGAACAATATTTCATGTTTACCTACGTTTAGTATTTCGATACAATTATCCAGAGGCGTAACAGAGGCCCCCGCAGCATGAAGCTTACGGGAGGCCCCAATATGTCAAGGGCCCCTTGTTGTCTAATATATGTTAAAATGTGTTGTTGAAGTTATATTTCTTTATTCGCGATTGAGAGTAAAATTTCATAATACTGCACTCAAGCGCACACAGACAGTATGGCGTTTAGTTGCTGAATATTTCAAGTTATGTATAAATATATCAGTGCAAGAAAAGGTGTGAAAAGAATATATTAGTGTTTTTAGTAAATGTATTTATTATAATTTTTGTGTCTTTGGATTTGTCTTCCTCGGGAATAAGATATTTTATAATAATAGTAGGTATATTTAAAGTATTTTTGTATTAAATTTGTCAGTAGGTATGAGAAATCTTGTAACCTGTCAAAGCAAAAGGGATATAGCTCAGTGGTAGAACGTGTGACCGGAGATCAAGAGGTCCCGGGTTCAAATCCTGGACGATTCATATTTTTTTTTATATTTTTGGTATCGTTTTAATAAAAAAATAAGTGGTAGGTAAAGAAAGTTAGTTTAATATTTAAATAAAATACAAATAAGCTGTTAAGTATATTAATTTCGTTGAAATCGTAATAATAGAAGTATAACTTCTTACGTGCGTACAAAGTACACACACATTCTTTTTATATTATTTGGATACATACATTTTTAAGCAGTGCAGTATTGAAAATGAAGTTGTTCATCCGAATTAATAAAATTGTAGATATATTCGCAGATACCTAGTAGATAGTGCATGATGAAGAAAGTTGTTCATCTCTTAGATTAATACTAATGTAATCATTTAGTAATTTTTGTTCTATTTTATTCTATACCAATAAAGATGAAAAATGTCAGTCGTCATAAATATTGCATGAAGACACCAACAGCTCAGTAAATGACAGTTTTGGAGTGAAATTATCAGCGTCACAACGGACGTATTTGCTTGACAATTTGGATTTAGGTACTAGTTACACTCCACTTCAAAATTGAATTTATGCCTTTGGTTTGCTTTTACTTCGGCTCCTTGGGGTGAAAAACATAAATTTAAAATAAGTCCGGAAACGTATAAATTGACTAATTATAAGCAACTTTTGTTCTATAGAGTTTCTTTATCTATGTTAATACTTTTCGAGTAATTTTCGAGTGAAAATGTTTATTTTTTAACAAAAAATCAACGTTTTCAGACGGGTTTTTCGCAAATAACTCAAAAATAAGTATTTATCGAATTAAATATTAGATATCGAAAAATATTTGTAGCAAAAATGTAGCTTATAAGCTACAAAAAATGATGTACTTATTCACGAAATCTATCGACACAGTAAAAGCACAGTTAAAAGTCATGAAAAATTATTCTTATTCGTCCAATTTCAAATCGAATATTTCAACTTGAAATAACCAAAAAATTAAGCAACTTTCGGGAAAAACTCATTAAAACTTTTTTTAAATGTTTCAAAAAAAAAAGCCTTATTATTTTTATAAAAGTTTCTATCACCAAAACTATACTAGTTACGCTCAAAATAAAGTTGGCCCCCTTTTTGGTAAAAAAAAAAAATCGTGAAAATTTATCATTAGCGCTTTACCATTTATTTTAAATATTTATTGTGTATAATATAAACAAACATAATTATGATCTGTAAGTTTGACCCGTTCGAAGTTCTTATTTTTGAAAAAATTTGGTTTCATAGTAAAAAAACGTTTTTTTATTTTGGAAAAATGCCTTTTTTTCAAAATAATTTAAAAAGTGTTAGTGATACGAAAAATCTCAAAGAGTAAAGAAATGTAGTTCTTGCTTTTATAAATATTTTGGCTTTATTTTGTTTTTCTGTAAGACAAAAATTGGCTAAGATTAGACTGTTTAAAATTTGCACATACTAGTGATTAGTGACTCGTTCAAGCCCTTTCAAGTAGAACCCTTTTAAAAATGAGCACTTTGAACCGGTGAAACTTACAGGTCATATAAAAAATTTAAGTAAGTAATTTGTAAGGCGATAATGATTAGTTTCATTTGGGGTGCTAAATAGGGGGAGGTATTCACAATTTTTTTACCAAAAAATGGGATTAACTGTATTTTGAGCTTAACTGGCTTAGTTTTGATGCTAGAAATTTTTGTAAAAAATAAAGCTTCTTTTAAACACTTTAATTCGCCTTTTCACTGTGTTTTTTGACAATGGTATTTTTCTAATTTCTTTGGCTGCCTTTTCTCTTAACACGTTTGGGCCGTTTCCATAGAGGCCGATGGTAAAAGAATCTCACCTATTGTGTGAGGCTTTTCATCCTTTGCAATTCTATATTTAGCAAGGATGCCTTTACTACGTTACTATCATAGTTACAAAGCTAGTCATGCATTTATTATAATTCTTAAAAAAACAGATTCTCTTTTAAAAAATTCGATAAGCTTATCAACCACATCAGAGTGCCTTGTGTGTTGGTGACGTATCAGCATAGAAATCATCATGCTCTGGTTCGAAAGCCTTTAGAAACACGCAACACATTGAGGAATAGGATTGTCAATAGTTTCTGTGCCAGACTTCACTATAAATACTGGCCTGCGGTTTAGGTTTTTTAACACTATCCTTTTTAGTCTTAGGTTTCACTAAAAACTGCTTTATAGCTTAATATGGAAGCACAACAACCGCACTAAAATTGTCGTAAACAGAAGCCCAGCGTAATCGCTTGTTTTACCCACGTGACGCGTACCACCTGAAATCTTCCCGCTTACCACTGGTGGTACGCGTACCACCGGTTGGGAACCCCTGCCTTATGTGATTGCGGTGAAATAGGAACAACGGAACATATGATCTTAAATTGTAACACCATACAGGATAAGGTACAACATTTAAATTATGAATTGAATAAATTCAAATGTATTAAAAATCCATACAATCTTGCCCAATTACTTATATCTAAAGATATAAAAGTATATAAAACACTGTATAAACACATTTGTAATATAGGTTTAAAATTGTAAATTATATGTATATATTTGGAAAAAAAATAATAAAAAAAAATAGAATAAAAAAAATAGGAAAAAAAATAAAAAAAAAATTAATAAAAAAAATAGAAAAATAAAAAAAAATAAAAAAATAAAAAAAATAGAAAAAAAAAAGTATAAAAAAAATGGAATTAAAAAAAATTAATTATATCAATAGGTAGAAGTTTTCCATCCTAAAGGTTGAATTGTGGATACTTTTGGCGCCAATTGATTAAGAAAAAATATACAGGGTGTCCAGAAACTCTACCGACAAACGAAGACAGGAGATTCTTCAGATAATTTTAAGATAATTTAACCCAATTCACTTGATCCGAAAATGCTTCCTAAGGGAGCTAGAGCTCTTTGAAGATGGCGTCTTGTAATTAGTTTTTCTTAAATACCTCCAGAACGCTTCTATTTAGAAAAAGAAAAATTGGTACGCATATTTATCTTCAAGATATAAATCTAATCCACCCATTGCAAATTTCTAGTACCGATCATAGGCGTCCGTTTTGGGTAGGGCAACGGTTATTTTATCGCATAACTTTTTTATCTTTAACTGTTATGCATTTCTGACACTGGATTATTAAATTGTGAAGTATTCTAGTACTAAAAGGTACTCTTGTTTTAAATCGGTAGGACACACCGTTTTCTAGAAAAATCGATTTGAAAATTTTTCGCTTTTTGAATAAAAAAAAATTTAAAAAAAAACTGTTAAGAAAGACGAAAACTGGTACATTTATTTATATTCCAGAGATAAATCAATTTCATTAACTGCGAATTTCTAGTACTGGTCATAGGCGTCCCTTTTGGGTAGGTCAACAGTTATTTTATAGCATAACTTTTTTGTCTTGAATTTTTGAGCATTTTTGACACTAGATTATTAAATTATGAGTATTCGAGTACTAAAAGTTACTCCTACTTTATGTTGGTAAAATACTTCGTTTTTTGTTGAAAAGTTCTTTCAATTTTTTTTCAAATTCCAAAAACGAAAAAATTTTCAAATCGATTTTTCTAGAAAACGGTGTGTCCTACCGACTTAAAGCAAGAGTACCTTTTAGTACTAGAATACCTCACAATTTAATAATCCGGTGTCAAAAATACATAAAAGTTAAGGACAAAAAAAGTTATGCGATAAAATACCCGTTGCTCTACCCAAAACGGACGCCTATGACCGGTACTAGAAATTTGCAATGAATGGAATCGATTCATCTCTGAAAAGTAAATACGCACACCAATTTTTGTTTTTCTAAATAAAAGCGTCCGGGAGGTATTTAAGAAAAACTAATTTCATGACGCCATCTTCAAAGAGCTCTAGCTCCCTTAAGAAGCATTTTCGGACTAGGTGAATTGGGTTAAATTGTCTTAAAATTATCTGAGGAATCTCCTGTCTTCGTTTGTCGGTAGAGTTTCTGGACACTCTGTATACATAAGAAAAAAAATATAATATATAAAACCAAACACTTTTGTCAACCACAATAAAAAAAAATGAAAAAGAAATTATAAAGTGCAGCAATTCATGAGCTCAAAATATAAAAATCGGTTAGGCGAATGGATCCAGTAATCCGCAGTCATTTTTTTCAACCACACACACACACACACACACACACACACACACACACACACACACACACACACACACACACACACACACACACACACACACACACACACACACACACACACACACACACACACACACACACACACACACACACACACACACACACACACACACACACACACACACACACACACACACACACACACACACACACACACACACACACACACACACACACACACACACACACACACACACACACACACACACACACACACACACACACACACACACACACACACACACACACACACACACACACACACACACACACACACACACACACACACACACACACACACACACACACACACACCACACACACACACACACACACACACACACACACACACACACACACACACACACACACACACACACACACACACACACACACACACACACACACACACACACACACACACACACACACACACACACACACACACACACACACACACACACACACACACACACACACACACACACACACACACACACACACACACACACACACACACACACACACACACACACACACACACACACACACACACACACACACACACACACACACACACACACACACACACACACACACACACACACACACACACACACACACACACACACACACACACACACACACACACACACACACACACACACACACACACACACACACACACACACACACACACACACACACACACACACACACACACACACACACACACACACACACACACACACACACACACACACACACACACACACACACACACACACACACACACACACACACACACACACACACACACACACACACACACACACACACACACACACACACACACACACACACACACACACACACACACACACACACACACACACACACACACACACACACACACACACACACACACACACACACACACACACACACACACACACACACACACACACACACACACACACACACACACACACACACACACACACACACACACACACACACACACACACACACACACACACACACACACACACACACACACACACACACACACACACACACACACACACACACACACACACACACACACACACACACACACACACACACACACACACACACACACACACACACACACACACACACACACACACACACACACACACACACACACACACACACACACACACACACACACACACACACACACACACACACACACACACACACACACACACACACACACACACACACACACACACACACACACACACACACACACACACACACACACACACACACACACACACACACACACACACACACACACACACACACACACACACACACACACACACACACACACACACACACACACACACACACACACACACACACACACACACACACACACACACACACACACACACACACACACACACACACACACACACACACACACACACACACACACACACACACACACACACACACACACACACACACACACACACACACACACACACACACACACACACACACACACACACACACACACACACACACACACACACACACACACACACACACACACACACACACACACACACACACACACACACACACACACACACACACACACACACACACACACACACACACACACACACACACACACACACACACACACACACACACACACACACACACACACACACACACACACACACACCACACACACACACACACACACACACCACACACACACACACACACACACACACACACACACACACACACTGAATAGATATCGATAAAACATATAGAACAGATAAGAGAAAATCTGACGCAGGTTTGTCAAAATGACAGTGACAATTTCTCTACGTTGCCTAATAAGTTATTAGTTACAACATGTTCGATTTCTTGTTAGAAATAAAAAATTTTAGTAGGTCCAAAATGATACAAAAGCTAGACATGGGATAAAAAATTTTATTTGAAGAAAGTGTATTTTTTTGTTCTTCTTAATGGCGCTACACGCTCGTTTTTTATTTAATATTGTAATTAATTACAGAGTAATTTCCACATACTAATATATTTCTCAAATTGGCCCTGTACCGCCATTCTTTATTATATTACGGATATGTGTGCCGAATATCTCGACAAAATATTCAAAATTACAGCCGCAACCTTGGACCGCGTTTGTTGCTACCTGTTGATCGCTACTGTAGCCTCTTAAATACTAAATATTGCCAGCGCACTATCGGCACTATGGTAAAGTTTAGCCCAATTGTTTATATGTATACCACTTTCATTCATGTCGCTATTACTGCTTGCTTGTGAACACATTACCTGCAAATTTATAGTTCCTGCTAGAGTTGCTAGACAAACACCAACGGATGACCACCTTCCTTTAGATCCGTGACCGTTTTATTGGCGTCTACTCGTATGCCTTTTAGAGCAGACGACGTGTGTGGCTGTGTTAAATAGCAAGTTAAATATTGGTCTACATCCCCTTTTTCGACACATCTGGTTTATGGCAAATCATTGTTTGTCGTCGTACGACAGTGACAAGCACTTTTATCTATAAATAGAAGAAAACTGCAGCTCCCGAAATTCGAGCCTTTCGAAAAACTTTTAAAATGTGTAGGAAGGAATATTGCATTACTGACGTTTTTGCCTTTTTCGTTGACAGCTAGGAAAGACGATTAGAGACATATTTTTGCTTCTTTAAGGTGACAGAAAAAACGTTTTTTTAAGATTTCAAATCTTATCTTTAATATAAAATTGTCTTTGAAAACATAATGTGTGTACTAATATACCGGGTGTCCACTTGTATTTTCCCCCATTTTAACTGCCTATAACTTCTAAACGGCTCAAGATAGAAATATGCGGTTTTCGCTGAAATGTTTAATTTTAGTAAAAGTTTTGTCTGAATTGATTGAATTTTTTATATCGCTTTCAAATACGAAAAAAATGGCGGATTTTTGAAAAAAACGTTGTTGAATTTTTTTTAATGGAACACCTAATATATTTTTTTGTAAATTGAAAGAAAGATCATTCACCTATCCAGCGATATAAAGTTTTTCAAAATCGGTTGTCAAATCACTGAGTAATTAATTTTTAAAATGAGGGGTGCAACGTGGATATCACATACCTAAAATAACATAACTGAGCATTATGTTATGTGATTTCCACATTGCATCTCTCATTTTAAAAATTAATTGCTCAGTCATTTGGCAACTGATTTTAAAAAATTTTATATCGCTGGATAGGTAAATGACCGTTTTTTCAAGATACAAAATAATATACTGGGTGTTTTAATAAAAAAAGTCAACAACGTTTTTTTTTCAAAAATCCGCCATTTTTTATTTAAAAGCGATAAAAAATGGTCACTTACCTAAAAACTTGAAAAAACGGCCATTTATCTATCCAGCGATATAAAAATTTTTAAAATCGGTTGTCAAATGACTGAGCAATTAATTTTTAAAATGAGCGATGCAATGTGGAAATCACATAACTTGGTTAGTTATGTTATTTAGGTAGGTATGCGATATCCACGTTGCACCTCTCATTTTAACAATTAATTACTCAGTGATTTGACAACCGATTTTGAAAAACTTTATATCGCTAGATAGGTGAATGACCTTTCTTTCAATTTACAAAAGAATATACTGGGTGTTCCATTAAAAAAAGTCAACAACGTTTTTTTCAAAAATCCGCCATATTTTATTTCGTATTTGAAAGCGATATAAAAAATTCAATCCATTCAGACAAAACTTTTACTAAAATAAAACATTTCAGTGAAAACCGCATATTTTTATCTTGAGCCGTTTAGAAGGTATAGGCAGTTAAAATGGGGGAAAATATAAGTGGACACCCGGTATAGTATAATAATACTACATAAAATACTAAGTTAATACTAAGCATACCATTAATTACATCTAAATCGCTATACTGACGACGCTATTTTGAACTTTATCGGATTGTGAGGTCCTATGGATTAAAAAAATGCGATAGTACTGGAGACTGATGACTGGCTGTCTCGTTCTTATCTCACTATTGGTTACATATTTTGCAGAACAGTAAATGGAACTGCAATAACCAACGTCTGTGATAAGGAAATGTCTAAAATTTAGTTTCCGGCGCACTTTTGACATTTTTGACCTTGAAGAATTTTTTATTGATAACTCGAAATGTTTCTTTGGACATTTTATTATCTTTATAATCATCGTACCTATTACCTATACATTGATAATATCAGAATTCTACTACAAGTAATGACTTTCAAATACCTGGGAATTAATCTATCAGCCGACAACAATTTCGAAGGAGAGGTAAAAGACCAAATAATTGAAGCCAGTAGAACGGCCAGATGCCTAACTAAACGACATAATTTGGAAAAATAAACACCTTAAGATTGGAAACAAAGGCCCGAATATATAAGTCAGTTATTAGGCCAGTTATGACTGACACGGCCGAAACAAGACCAGATGCAAGCAAAACACGAAGACATCTGGAGACCATCGAAATAAGATCTTAAGAATGATTTCTGGAAAAGGACTACAGGATAGGGTAAGAAGTGAGGAAATCAGACGCATATGTGGGGTAGACAATATAAATACCTGGGCCTGGGTAAAGAACAGAAAATAAGAAGAGTGGAATGAACACATAAGCAGGATGTCTAAATCAAGGATGGTAAGAATAGAAAGGGACAAGTCACCGTTAGGCAGAAGAAGTATAGGACGCCCAAGGAAAATATGGAATGACAACTTAGGGGCAGAATGAAAGGCACCGTTGAAGAAAAACAGGCAGTATTGCCTATATAAAAGAAGAAGAAGAAGAAGCATTCTACTAGTCATGCACCTTGATGGTGATATTTCAGATAATTCTATTCGTATTATAAACGTTTTTGCTAAAAAGTTTGGTAACATTCGTAGCATATTAACTAGGTATCTATTAATTTAGATCCATCATGATCGATTTTGAAGTATGATTTTTCATAAAGCTCTAAAAAGTGATAGATTCGTCCGTTATTGATGAAAGTGCATTTTATTTTAAATATGGAAAATCTTTTTCATCCTCTTCATGGACTTCAACTGTTGTATCAATCATATTGAAATTTGGTTCGTTTATTTAGTGTGCTACCCTGTCTACAAAGTTTTTTCAAAATATAATAATTTTTAATAGTCCAGAAAGCCACTGCGCATCCGCTAGGAAAAATATTCTGATTCGGATTTTTTGCACAATCTTACTCAAAAAGGACTCCTTTTAACAAATTTGCATGTTGCCAGGACCAAAAGGTGGTCAAACATTTTTTAAACGTTTTTTTTGTTTTTTTCCTAAAATTATTTTTTTTGCATGGAACAAAATTTTTTTAGATTTTTTGGATCATTCCAAACAGAAAAGGTCTTTAGTGACTTTTCTCTAAAGTTGATAGTTTTTGACATATATGCGATTAAAAATTGAAAAATTGCGAAATCGGCCATTTTTAACCTTCAAAAACTATGTGAAAAACTTAAAATTTGAGTGTTGCCAAAGTAGGTAGATATTCTTTAAACATCGAGTGATAAAATCTCGAAAAGTTTTTTGCAATACAGTATTCAAAACTCCTTTGTTTTTTAATTTCTAATCACGCGTGCGCGACACCGTTGCATGTGTATACAGTATGGTGCAAATGAAAGGAATAAATTCGTTATTTCGTAAACCGGCGACTTTAAGGAAAAATCCCGAAAAAGGTCGATTTTTATTTTTAAGTTATGATATTGTGGCATATATGGTATACTAGTGATGTCATCCGTCTGGGCGTGATGACGTAATCGAGAGCGTGATGACGTAATCGATGATTTTTTTAAATGAGAATAGGGGTCGTGTGGTAGCTCATTTGAAAGGTTCTTTAATTCTCTATTCATTAATGTAAACATTTACATAATTATTTATACAGGGTGTCCAAAAAAATTTTATTAAATTAAATTATTTGACAAAAAAAGAAGTAGAAGGAAACCCTGTATAAATAATTATATAAATGTTTATATTACTGAATAGAAAATTGAAGACCCTTTCAAATGAGCTAGCACACGACCCCTATTCTCATTTAAAAAAAATCATCCATTACGTCATCACGCCCAGATGGATGACGTCACTAGTATACCATATATGCCACCATATCATAACTTAAAAATAAAAATCAACCTGTTTCGGGATTTTTCCTTAAAGTCGCCGGTTTACGAAATAACGAATTTATTCCTTTCATTTGCACCATACAGTCGGTGAAAAATAGTGTCGCGCTCACTTGATTAGCAATTAAAAAACAAAGGAGTTTTGAATATTGTATTGCAAAAAACTCTTCGGGATTTCATCAATCAATGTTTAAAGAGTATCTGCCTACTTTGGCAACATTTAAATTTTCAGTTTTTCACATAGTTTTTGAGGGTTAAAAACGACCGATTTCGCAATTTTTCAATTTTTAATCGCTTATATGTCAAAAACTATCATTTTTAGAGAAAAGTCACTAAAGACCTTTACTGTTTGGAATGATCCAAAAAACCTAAAAATACTTTTTTCCATGCAAAAAAAATAATTTTAGGAAAAAAACAAAAAAAAACGTTAAAAAAATTTTTGACCACCTTTTGGTCCTGGTTACATGCAAATTTGTTAAAAGGAGTCCTTTTTGAGTAAGATTGTGCAAAAAATCCGAATTAGAATATTTTTCCTAGCGGATGCGCAGTGGCTTTTTGGACTATAATGGGTGTTCAGATTTTCTGTCATTTAGTATACATAGTAATAAAGTCTTGATAATAAAATTCACTAAAACTACAATGTAGATTAATTTAATTAGGTACAAATGAATTCTGAAAAACGTGTATTATTGTTTTTTTAACACAACGAGTATACAGTCAAAAGTATACATATAACACAACGAGTATTTTATAATTTAGTCATTTTTATCGCTCAACGTGGTAAGTATAAAAAGTGCTTGAGGTAAATTAATGCGAGAAAAACACTTCATACACCTCACACATTGTTAAGTAACCTGTCAGGTACTTGTATCCCCACGAGACAAAATCCGCACTACACAACTATGCAATGATGACTCATCATAGTAAACATTCTACTACACATTTAAAATTTTTAAAAATTCCGATTTTGTATGATGTAAAGAAGTATTCAGATATTTTAAAATTAAATGTATTAAAGACTGGTTTTCATATATTTAATATAAAAAATATGATGTTTAAACTCATTTTTTTAATAGTATGTGTATGTATATTGCATGGGTTTTAAATATGAACACTAAAAATCATTTCTTGATTTGATATAAAACACTAGTGATAAATTTAAAAATGTTGGAAAGATATTCTGCCATTTTACCACTTTTGGTTCTAGGGCCTTTTCTACCGTTCCATAAATTGATTTTCTTATACCTATATTCTATATCTTGGAGACAATTGATCCAGCAAAATCGGTCTCAAACTCTAACAATAATTGTTCTTTTGACTCCAAAATGTCCTCCAGAAAGGTTGATATGAAGGCTGCTTCTTCCAACACACTTTTAATACGTGATTTTTGTCGAGCCATTGTTGAAGTTATACTTCTTTAGGCGCGTTGGGAGTAAATTTATATATGCGCGAATTCATCAAAAGTCTTGGTCCTGAGCGCAGCTGAAACGTTAAACGTGCTCTGATTGGGTAATTACAATGAACTGTCAATAATTGTTCAATATGTCGGTTATGAGTAAACAAATGTTGTGTATATTAGTTTTTATTGTTGTGAGGGCAGAGAAAAAAGCAAGATTATAATTGTAGTGACTTTTTAAATAGTTTTTAAAAGCAACAGGTACGTTTTTCTAAATGTTTCAGTATTGTAATAAAAAATTACATAGTTACCTACTTACCTATTTGGAAAATGTAAAATAAACCTACCTAGTATGTAATGCTTTGATTTACATACTTTGATTACCAACAAAATTTCTACCAATATTCATCTAATATTGTTTTCTTACTCTATGTTTTGTTGTATTTTAATATTTAAATTTCACAAAAATCAAACTAAGTAATTTGGTTAAATTCAGAACTGTCAAAAGTTTAAAACGTTCAGTTGGTCTATCTTACAACATAATGCATAATATGTCTCCGTAGCCAAAATCTAAAGATACGTGAATTTCAAAACTAACCGCGCCCATGGTCCGCGGGTTCAATCCCCAATGCAAACTTTTATTTTTTTATTTTTTTTATACATTTTATGATTGTAAGTATATTATGATATATTTTTTTTTCAGAAAATACGTATTTAGTTAAAATTTTCCAACAATTATTGTTCAGAAATCATTTGTGGCATTTTTCAATGTGTTTGTGTGTGTTTTATTCTTTTATTTTTTTAATTTTTGGTATTGTTTTAATAAAAATGTTTAAAAAGTAGTAAGTATTAAAATTAGTTTAATATTTAAATAAAATATAAATAAACTGTTTAAAGTATATTAATTTCGTTCAAATCATAATAATAGACGTATAACTTCTTACGTGTGTACAAAGTACACACACATTCTTTTTTTTACTATACGTACTCCACTGGGACGTTCCCACTTCCGATTTAATAGATAATATGTACACCATTGGAAAGATACATACAGTTGAGTCCGCGAGTCTTTACCCGTGCGTCACATGGGCGTAACCGGGGGGAGGGGGGGGTTTGGGGGTTGTAACCCCCCCCCCATTGGGATGTACTTTGAGCTCTATACGCTTAACACCATAGCCCTCAGAGACCTTCCAGTAGTTGTAACCCCCCCTTTCCCCTTTCAGCTAGTTGTAACCGAGTTTTCATCTCGAATTTTTCTGTTGAAGATTTTGAACCATGCTTTAAATTTGGGATATAGTGGGTTGTTATTTATCTGCAGTAGTGACGTCATCATTTTCTCGAAATCTTATTTCTTTCAATTTTGGACGAGATCTGGAAATGCGTCTTGCAGCTTTGTATTCCTGGGCAGTGGCGCACCCGGGCTGGGGGGGTTTGGGGGTTAAAACCCATCCCAGGGCATATAAAAAAATATATAAAGAATAGTAGGAAAATGTAAATTGTCTTTCACAAACACTACAAAGAAATTTCTATGCCCAAGAAGCCAACCAAGGTAGAGGTTGTTGAATTTCAACATCGTGTAGTCCATCTATGAATGCCTGTATACAAAGTTCCAGAAAATCTGTAGGTGCCTGAGAGTATGCCAAATGCAATAATCTAAACTTTGGCTGACTTTGGAAAACCTGCTTCAGATGCTGTTGGTCATATATTGTCTCTAAAGCTTGAACAAGAGGGATAACTGGCAGCTTCCTGGGGAAGAAATTGTAATACGGTTGCTGTCAGTTCTCGAAGCGACACTACCAAGTAATCTTCCATTTCTTTCTCAGTCCATCCATTCGCTCTATTTGAAACAGCTTAAAATTGAAAACGGTATGTTTCCAATGTTTTTTGACCATCGAATGTAAGTAGTGTTAAAATCTTGCTAGTTCTAGTTGTGCCTGGTTAAACTATGGAAGATGATGAGGCAGTTTGTTTAGTTTCGACATTAGTTACTGGGACAGTATTAGATAAGGAAAGTTGGGTTCCAATTTTTTTTTCTGATTCAACTATTTGTTTTTCCAGATAATTGTTTTGTTGTTGTTCTATTTTCTTTTCTAAATAGTTTTTTGTTTGTATATTTTGCTTTTTGAATTAGTTTTTGTATCGTTCTGTTGCTCTTCTAATTTGTCTATGTTACTAATAGTAATTTGATTTTTGACCTTTAATTTAAAATTTCCGTAAATTTGAGATAAATCATTCATCATTTATCTCAACCGCCACCGATTGGAACGCCGAGTGGGGCACTGTTGCACGGTCCGAGAACGCCAACGTATCCACTATGTGGAGCAGTTGCAGGAGCGCGGAGCGCCAACATAGTGGATACGTGCTTTAAGATACTATATCATTTTTATTTTGGCACGTTTAATGTTTGACCTATAGCTACCAAACTGTCGTAAAAAATTGGTTAAAAGGAGAAGTTTGTATCTTTCAATTAATAAATATGTACGGAGAAATAAAATAACACTACTCACTAAGCAACTATTTAACTATAAACGGAAAGTTAGGATTGTAAATGGCTAAATCGTGGAATGAGAAGAGTAAAAAAATATACTATATAACATTACAGCAAATCTCGTAAGTTTGTCTTAACTGGTAAAGATATTGCAATGCTTAATGTTATTACAAGAGTTTTACATGAATAAAATGTCACGAGACTGTAATTCACCATAAAAGTTAACAAGCACAATTTATCTTTCCGTAACGCTTAACTGTAACTAACCTGCACCACCTAAAAATCACGGATGTTGCTTCCAACGCTTAAAATACAGGCTCGCCGTTCTAGCTTGTGAATTTCAAGTATACTTTAACTTTTATGCCTTAACATACTCGATACTAACTTCATTCCGAGAGACAGTCTTCGCAAACACTATAAATAGGCACTCCGTATTCAAAATCGATATTGCTCAATGTAAAATATTGCTTCAGCAAAGTAGCCACTGGATTCCAACGTCGCGATGCATATAAATGTGCATGGGAAGCCATCAGACAAATTTGAGGGACTCGACAAATCATCCGAGTTGAAAACAAAAAGAGGGAAAATAAAATGAGGAGTTGGTTATAGTCTGGGAACTGAAAAACAGCGGGTGTTGGATGGGGTAATGAATCATCGAAAAAGTTGGCAGAAATAAAAATAAGAACGAGCAATACACAGTTCGTTTTCTCTATTTAAAATGTTTGCATTAACTGTAAATTAACTCAATATATTCGTTATTTTTGTCTATTTTTTTTATTATACATACTTGTGTTGTATTATGAACGATGAAACAGATTACAGAAATAGTTCTAAAGTATAAACACTAAAATCATGAATGACAGATGAGATTCTGAAACTAATGGACGAAAGAACAAAAGCCAAACATGACCTAGACAAATATAAAACTATAAATATATCAATAAGAAGGAAAATCAGAGATGATAAAGAAAAAGAAGCAAGAGAAAGATGAGAAGAAATTGAGACTCTACACCAGTGTATCCCAACCTTTTTTTGTGCCATGCCCCCCTTAGCCTTTCTTAAATTTCTATGCACCCCTCCTATATATATATAATTTTTAATAAGTATTAAAAAATTTAATTGTTCAAAGATTTTGTCTATATTAATTTATTATTTTACTTTGATGAGATTCTTGTACTTGATACAACTTTCTGCACGGATATTTTATATTAGTGTTACGTTTTTTTAGGAAATATTACGCGAATTGACTTTTAATTATTATTAAATAAATAAAAGACTTACTTGAAATTGTTTATTTATAACACTTACAATTAACACTTATTTAACAACAATATCTAATTTATTTTACACTTTCTAACATTTAATTTATTTACAAATACGACTTATCTTCTTTAAAAATACATACATTTCAGCAACCCGATCAAACAATAAAACAATATATCGCGTCGAATATATTAACTGACTCCTAATTCGAAAAATGTCTGTTTATATAGTTACATACAATTTCTACTGAGTTCCAAAAACATCAAAAAAAGGTAAACATTAGTTGGAAAGCAATTGTTATGTTGAAATGGAATATACCAGAAAAGGATGGAACATCATAAATCAAATTAGGTAGACACGCTTCTCTCACCCGCAGACAGTTCATCGCGACAGCTTCTGTTGTGGACAGAGCCGGCCTGGGACCGTGACATTAGATTCCAATTTGGTTAGCTTCAGTCTCAAGTCTTTACGGTGTGTTATATCCAGCTCTTTTCTTTTTCTTACCAGAAAATCATTTACAGCACTGAATTTACATTCAGCTAAATATGAAGATGGAAATGGTAGCAATAGTTTTCTTGCACATTTGGTTGGATTTGGATATTTGATTTCTGTTTTCTCGCAGACCCATCGTTCCTTTTTGATTAAATCAATTTTTACCTGTGTCATTATTTTGCAATTCTGCGAGTTCTTGATACTGCACATTTGATATAGCAGACAAATCCTCTAACATTGGCTGCATCATCCATGTCCAAAATCAATTTGTTTTAAATCAGAAAATCTTTCTGTTAGTAAAGCAGTATCAGTTACTTCACATTTTTGAAGTCAATGAAACTGTTCAAATTTTTTCAAAGGGTATCAAACAACTCCACAAATCTTTTCAAGCATGTTTGGTAGCCACCTTACTTCAGTATGAAGTAAAAGTCTCATGAGGTCTTATTTTGTTCTTCACAAAATAGCTTGAAGGGACGCTCACATTTGGTATTTGTTTTAATAGCATGAACACACTTTATTCAGATAAATGATAGCTGTTTTAGTAGGGACCGGTTTGCATTTTCACAAAAAATATTATTTTATGGTAGTCCTCAGATTTATTATTCCACAGGCACTCATGATTACGATATATTTCTAGAAATATATGCATATGTTCATCTTTCCACCGAAAAGTCATTTTACGTAGGTATCAAAATATAAATTTATGACAAAAATACCGAATAAAACAAGTTTACACTTTACACTAGTGGTTCATTGTGGAAGAATTATCCAACCATTTCATCAAAAGTAGGAACACCGGACATCTTGGCTATTAGTGCACCCTAATATGTCTGTGTAGATTTTGCCATTGGATCCGACCATCACTTGTAACACCGTTGCCGTATCCTCTATTTTTTCATACTATCACGTTATAATTTTTTGTGATAATATATTTGTGTGTGAAATGTATCATTTGTGTATTTTAGGTGTATTCTAATATGTTATGTATATAGTCGGTTCGCTAAAC
This sequence comes from Diabrotica virgifera virgifera, assembly GCF_917563875.1. Lineage (NCBI taxonomy): Eukaryota > Metazoa > Arthropoda > Insecta > Coleoptera > Chrysomelidae > Diabrotica > Diabrotica virgifera. The sequence goes on from NC_065447.1 coordinate 218,878,655, forward strand.
TCAGACGCAAATGGCTAATTAATTTATTACGTAACTTTTTTGTTTTTTGCCAATTTTGACAAAATTTGCAAAATTACTAAATATTTAGTAATTATTAACTATTTAGTAATTATTTTTTGGCAATTTTATCAAATTGGCAAAATTACTAGCTTAAATCACTAGCCAGTTGAGTCTGAGTTTAGCGAACGGACTATAGATAGGTTTTTACTTAATTATTTTAAATCATTATGAAGTTTAACTTGCTAGGAACCTTGTAATATTGTGTAATGTGTTAAAAGTAAATAGTTTTGAAACACCAATTAAGTAAAGTTTAATATGTTGTTGTTTTCACCAATTTTGAAAAAATGTGAAAACATTGAATTATCCACGTCCGTCTGTCCGTCCGTCCGTCTTGTCCGTCCGACCGCGAATATAACTCCTCCGTCACTATAGCAGGTAGAATGACAAATGAGGTGTCAAATAAAAGCTTATAATCCAAGGATGGTACTAAAGGTGAGAAATTTAACGTAGGCTGTCTGTCCGACCGCGTATATAATTCCTTCGTCACTATAAAAGGTAGAACAACAAATGAGGTGTCAAATAAAAGGTTATAAAATTCCTCACCTTACCACCCTTGGATTATAAGCTTTTGTTTGACACCTCATTTGTCATTCTACCTGGTATAGTGAGGAGTTATATTCGCGGTCGGACGGACAGGTGGACAGACAACCTATGTCAAATTTCTCACCTTTAGTACCATCCTTGGATTATAAGCTTTCATTTGACACCTCATTTGTCATTCTACCTGGTATAGTGACGGAGGAGTTATGTTCGCGGTCAGACAGACAGACGGACAGACAACCTAGGTCTAATTTCTCACCTTTAGTACTATCCTTGGATTATAACCTTTCATTTGAGACCTCATTTGTCATTCTACCTGGTATAGTGACGGATGAGTTATATTCGCGGTCAGACAGACAGACGGACAGACAACCTAGGTCTAATTTTCACCTTTAGTACTATCCTTGGATTATAAGCTTTCGTTTGACACCTCATTTGTCATTCTACCTAGTATAATGACGGAGAAGCAAACGTTCTTATTCTGTTATTCTTGTAGGTACATGTAACATTGATTGAAATTACGAAAAAAATATAGAAAGCAGCATGGCAACACTGTGACGCAGAAACATAAGATTCAGCTGTGCGTTACATAGGGTGCACTAATATCCAAGATGTCCGGAGCACCTTCTACTTTGTTCCCTTTTTAGTTTGGATGTGCACCTTGGGTGAAATGTAAATGAAGAGTATGTTTATACCTTTCATTGCAGATGAATCATCCGCAGTGTACATCTAAAGTGAATAGTCTAAATTCGCCTTAAAGGCACATTTACACTTATTCACTTTAGATGTACACTGCGGATGATACATGAATAGTGAAAGTGTAGATTGAAAGGCCAGCAATTTACATTTTCACTGACGGAATTCGTTTCACAGTCTTTTCAAAATGGCGAATACGATTGTAAGTGTCGGCGTGGAGTTAATAAGTAAAGCATTACTAGAAGAATGTCGACAATTAGAAAAAAAATCAGAAGGAGTTTGCCTCTTTAAACCAAAATAAACGAAGAGAATAGACATCAGCGCTTCCTGATCCACTCTTTTCTCACTTCCTAATTTTTGCTAACTCTGGACAATAGCGAGTGTGGATAGTTTTGATTTTTGATTTTATGTCGCCTATATTTAATCCAGATAAATGTAGCTCTTTTAATACAAACCGGTATGCATTTTCACGGATGTTTATTTTATGGTAGTCCTCAGATTGAATATTCCACAGGCACTCATGATTACGATATATTTCTAGAAATATATGCATATGTTCGTATTTTCATTAAAAAGCCATTTTATGTATCAAAAAAATTACATATTCAACTGCATTTTGATGGCATGGAATGTTCAATGATCCGAAAAAAACAAGTTTATACTTTACACTAGGGGTTCACGGTGGATGAATCATCCAGCCAGTTCATCGAAAGTAGGAAGACGTTCTACTTTGTTCACTGTTTACTTTGGATGTGCATCTTGGATGAAATATAGATGAAGAGTATGTTTATACCTTTCATTGCGGATGAATCATCCGCAATGTACATCTAAAGTGAATAAGTGTAAATTCGCCTTAATGCAACTACTTGAAGGAGAACTGATGCGACACAGGCTTCTAACCGGGCTATGATTATGGCTAAAAAATAGCTGAGCTCTAATTTTCTTTCCAAAAGATTCTGGTGGAAGTTATGAAACTACTATGATGGGATGATGGGAATTAAGACAGCAGTGATATCTGGATAAAATGGTATCGATGATGAAATAGAGTACAGAATTTTTTGATGGAGTTTGATAAAAGGACAGGGTTTCGATAACGGCTCACAGATATAAAGTTCCAGAGACAAGTAGTGTCCTATTTTTTTAGGTAAAAAAAAAAGGGAAATGATAGTTTCTACTTGGTTCTTATTTTTATATTTTCTATATTTTCGACAAATTGGATTTTAAAGACGACAGTAATGGATATTTTGTTAACGTGAAAATCTTATATTCGAAATACGTAAAGCTTCCATACTATATAAACCGTACAACGCTATTTAGAAACGTGTGAGGAAACCTGATACAGTAGAGACACTGATTTACACTGCAGTGTACACAAACATGCCACAAAATTAATTACAATATAAAGTCAAGTGAACGTGGCGGTGAGCATGCTCGGCATGGTTAATAAGTCCGGTTTCGACTGCCTATAACGTCCTTCTACTTCTCAAAAGCTATTTGTCTTTCACGGCTTTTATGAACTCGTTCCCTTCTTGTTTGCTGTTATACTTTTCGGACTTCATTTTCAGTTCAAGTTTATTTTTGATACCACTCAACTGCATGTTTCGTTATTACTACTAAATATAAAAGTGATAAAAATATCACAAACCTTCAAAATATATAAGGACTTACTATTTACAACAAGGTAAATTCAAATCTTTAAATCCTAAATAAAACTTTAAGGAATACTTATATTATCAGTAGTAAAAAAAGTTCAAAAACTCAGCAAGGGAAACAAGATTTAATAAAAAGGAGACAACATAGTTGTACAAGACCGAACACTTAATCAAATAGAAATAACAGAAATCAACAAAAGCATTCATTAAAAAAAGTCTAGGGAAGGCATAAGGAAGTACAAAATAACACAGTTAAATGACATACTAGAGGAAAAGTAAGGCACGCGAGACTGGAGGAAGAAAATATAATAACCGAAAGTAGAAATCTAATACAAAACTAAATAATGATGAAAACGAGTAAATTACAGAAATTCAGAAAATATCAGTACAGTTAGTCTTAGTAGGTACAGACAGAAACAGACGGCGAAAACTTGAACCATCTGAGATTTTCCGAAGATGAATTTCCAAAAATGCTAGTAGACCTAAATACAAAATCAAAAGACATAGGATTAAAAATAAATCTAGCAACAACTAAATTTCTAACAAACTAATCTCTAGATTTAACTGAGGATATAAACACGGGACAATAATAATATCGAAAAGATTAAGTCATATAGGTATGTACTTAAAGTATGTCATATAATATGTTCTGTCAAAGACAGAGTATCTTAAAATAGGGGATGATAAAGAATATCCAGAGTTAGAAATTAGAATCACAAAAACATGTAAAGAATATAAATATCTCGGAGCTATAATATCTAAAGAAGGCACTACCAAAAAAGACATCGAAAACAGAACGCAACAGGGAAAAACTCTGCTGGGCTGCGCGGAGCATTAGCAAGTGAGATTTTCCGGCCAGCAGCCTCCTATGCGATTTTAGGATCCTGACTACAAATAATAAAAAACTAAAAGTGCGAATTTTGTGATGAAATTTGGTATACCCTATTCCACGAACATACGCCTGTTAGTATGGTATAGTTAGACCCAAACTCAGACATCCAAAGTGAAAGTTATCCTCCAACACCAAATTGTTCTATATGGTCCATATAATGTTCAGAAAAAAGTCACACCATTTTGAGCGTCGGGTTTGGGGGGGAGAGGGGGAAGAAATCTGCAAATTCGTAGTTTTTTAGGTTTTTCGTCAATATTTCTAAAACTAAGCGGTTTATCATGAACAACCCTCTACATAAAATTGTTCTACATTAAATTTGAAATAAAAAAGGCCCTATACATAACCCTTCTAAAATGAACGGTTCCAAAGTTACGGAGGTAGTATACTATAATTGGTCCAAAAAAGGCCTAACCCAGACATCCACAGTAAAAGTTTTCCTTTAACACCAAATTGTTCTATATGGTCCACATATTGTTCAGTAAAAAGTTACACCATTTTGAGCGTCCGGTTTGGGGGGGAGATGGGGAAGAAGTCGGTAAATTAGTAGTTTTTTTACGTTTTTTGTCAATATTTCTAAAACTATACTTTAGCGCAAGGAATGTTCTATAGAAAAATGTTCTACATAAAATTTAAAACAAAAAAGGTTCTATACATAATTGTTATAAAATCAACGGTTCCAGAGTTACGGAGGGTGAAAAGTGGAAGTTTTCGATACTTTTTATATTTACCGATTTCTCCCCCGTCTCCCCCCCAAACCCGACGCTCAAAATGGTGTGACTTTTTTCTGAACATTATGTGGACCATATAGAACAATTTGGTGTTGGAGGATAACTTTCACTTTGGATGTATACAAAGTATCGAAAACCTCGACTTTTCACCCTCCATAACTCTGGAAACGTTGATTTTATAACAATTATGTATGGAACATTTTTTGTTTTAAATTTCACGTAGAACATTTTTATATATAACATTCTTTACGCTAAAGCATAGTTTTAGAAATATTGACGAAAAACTTAAAAAAACTACTAATTTACCAGCTTCTCTCCCATCTCCCTCCCAAACCGGACGCTCAAAATGGTGTAACTTTTTACTGAACAATATGTGGACCATATAGAACATTTTGGTGTTAAAGGAAAACTTTTACTTTGGATGTTTGGGTTAGGCCTTTTTTTGGACCAGTTATACTATACTACCTCCGTAACTTTGGAACCATTCATTTTAGAAAGATTATGCATAGTACCTTTTTTATTTCAAAGTTAATGTAGAACAATTTTGTATAGAAGGTTGTTCATGCTAAACCGCATATTTTTAGAAATATTGGCGAAAAACTTAAAAAACTACGAATTTACCGATTTCTCCCCCCTCTCCCCCCAAACCCGACGCTCAAAATGGTGTGACTTTTTTCTGGACATTGTGTGGACCATATAGAACAATTTGGTGTTGAAGGATAACTTTCACTTTGAGTGTCTGGGCTATGCCATCTTTTGGATCAACTATACTATACTATGTTTTGGATTACTTCGACAACGAATATTTTACTGTGCAAAATAAGAAGAACGAAAGTAAATTGCAAATTATGTACATTGTTGTTTATTGGAATAATTATTAGCGCCATTTACTTTCGTACTTCTTATGTTGCACAGTAAAATATTCGTTGTCGAAGTAATCCAAAACAGGCGTATGTTCGTGGAATGGACCATATGTGGGGTTAGAATATTATTTGGAATGATTAATTATTTATATGGGAAATAAGCCACAATTAAAATGAAAAAAATAATTTTATTAACGTTTCGACGCCCAAATCGGGTGCCGTTGTCAAAATACCGATTTTGATAGGTATTTTGACAACAGCACCCGATTTGGGCGTCGAAACGTTAATAAAATTATTTTTTTCATTTTAACTGTGGCTTATTTCCCATATAAATAATTAATCATAAAAATGCCACAAGGAAATAGCTTCAGAACAACATTATTTGGAATAACTTGTTCAAATAACTTTTTCTGATATCTCTAACGCGAAGCAAAATAGCAAACTAAACAAAACAGTGTAGCGCGTGTAAAAACTTTATGGGGAGGCTAAGCCTCCCTTGCCTCCTCTGACCAGCCGCCACTGAATATAGCCCGATCAGGGAACGCAAAATTTTACGAAAACCTATATTGCGAAAACGGTCTATATTTAAATAAGCCCCGAGTACCTACTCGTTGGAATCTTGAAATTAAATTGATAAACTTCAATTTAGTAGGTACTTATCCACCTGAAAACTAATAATTTACATATTAAGCATCAAAAATTGTGTTTTCACATTTTCAGATTTTAAATCGCTTATAACTCGAAAGCTATCAACTTTTCAGAAATATGAAAAGAGACCTTTTTGGTTTAAAATTACCCAAGAAACCTAAAAATATATTTTTTGGGGCAAAAAGGTAATTTTAAATTTGTTCAAAAAATTGTTTTCGTTAAAAAAACTCTACAAAATTCAATTAACAGTGAGAAAAATGACATTATGGAGTGAGTTTAGTGCAACTGATTCTCATTAGGGAGTTGAGATATTCATATGTTAGCTGAGATTTGAACCGATTTTTAATAAAGTTCATTCTTGATAAAGCGGCTTCGCACACATAAGTTGAGCCAACAAAATTTCATGACCAAACATTTTCAAAATTGCCATTCTGAATTTGCCATTGCTATTGCCATTGCTATTTTGAATTTAATGTCGGTACGGACAAAACTAGCCCACGGTCTGGATGCGGACCGCGGTCCGCCAATTGGTAACTCCTGGCTAACTAAACGTCAAAGAATAAATAATGCCAAGAAAAAATATGCAGGAGTGTAAAACACGAAGTAAAAATTGAGAAAACAAAACATGGAAAATATTAGAAGTTAGAAGGCATAGAAAAATTATGAACTTATAGCAGAATAATTAGATACATACACATACTAGACATCGCAGAATATTGCTCGAAGAAAAAAATCAAGAATTGTGAAGAAATTTTTTATTTTTAGAGAACTTCTTACAAGCCCTAAACTCATGATTAGTATAAAAGAGGCACAACGGGAATGGGAAATAAACATAAAAAATTGTGTGTCAACTCATTGTTTCCACAACTTCTTCAACACACCCGTGAATTGAATAAACAACACCTCTGATTATATTTTTCGGCGAATTCCGGACCAACCCTTCAGACACAGGTAACTAAATCATCCCGAGATTGTCAAATGCAGATAACGATGCTCGAAACGTCAATCTTATGAGAAGACAGTCAAAATAAACCCACGTAGGTACCGTGCTTGACATTAAAAACCATATTTCATAACCACTTTATCTGATCGTCGTCTCGAGTATCCTCTCGTTATTTTTTATTTCTTCTGCATCTGCATCGCCATCGATGATGACGATGAATATAAGATTGGGTTTTGGTTTGTGTTTACCAATTCCACCAAAAATTAACAATGTATGGCTCTTCTTCTTCTTGTGCCACTCCTATCGGAGATTGGAAATCATCAAGGCTACCCTGACTTTGTTTACAGCTGACCTAAAAAGTTCATTACTGGTGCAGCCAAACCACTCTCTCAAATTCCGCATCCACGACATTCTTCTACGGCCTGGATTCCGTTTTCCTTGCATTATATTTTGAAGTAATGCGTATTTATGACCTCTCATCAGGTGACCCAAATACTCGAGTTTTCTTCGTTTTATCGTTAATAAAATTTCTGGGTCTCTTCCTATCCTTCGTATTACTTCAAGATTTGTGATTCTTTCAACCCAACTTATCTTCAGCATTCGACGGTAGCACCCACCACATCTCGAAACTTTCAATATTTTTTATGTTGTTCTGTTTGAGAGTCCAGGCCTCTATACCGTATAATAGCGTGTTAAATACGTAGCCACTTAGCATTCTTAATCGTAGAGGGATGCTTATATCTCTGTGGCAGAAGAATTTTCTTATCTTTATGAAGGTGGCCCTGGCAATTTCGATACGTCTTTTTATTTCATTGTTTTGGTCTCCAGTTTCGTTTATTAAACTTCCCAAGTATTTATAACTTGATACTTTTTCAATTTGAATGCCGTTTATACTAATATGTGCTGGTTGTGTCATGATTTTACTGAAGACCATATACTTGGTTTTTTTGATATTAATGTTTATGCCATAATTGTTGCAAGCAATATTTATGTTTGTAAGTAATCGTTGTAATTCTTCTACTGTTCTTGCAACTAGTACAGTGTCGTCTGCGTATCGAATATTATTTACAACCTCTCTATTGATTACGATTCCTTCATTTGCTTGCAAAAGGGCTTCCTGACAGATGCTTTCACTATATACATTAAATAGCAGTGGTGACAAAATGCATCCCTGTCTTACTCCTCTACGTATTTCTATTGCTTTTGATATCTCGTTTTCTATTTTAATGTTAGCTTTCTGATTCCAATATAAGTTGAGAATTATTCGCAGAGAGCTGTAAATACATAAGCCGAAACGCTGAACATAGAAGAAGGAAGTAGTAGAAACTTTTTATAAAACGATTATAATGAAACATGCGAAACAACTACTGAACCTAATAAACTTTATAAAAAACAGATGAAAGATGAAATAATAAAGTATTCAAAAACATAAAAGCCAGCAAATAAAAATTAGGATGATAAGAAATTAAGGAACAACAAAAGATAAACTAGTAAGCAGGTCAAGAAAAGTTACGATTGATCAAACAAAGAGAAATAAAATGCGTAAGTGTAAGTTAAGACGTTAAAGATAAGCGTAAATTAAGAAAATAATAAAAACATAGGGAACTGTTTTTTTCCTTTCTTTTTTGTTTTCTGGGTTCTGGATATTTTTCTCTTGTCGTGGTCGTCTTCATATCATCAATTTGGTTCCGAGGCTTCACATTGATTCTTTAAGCAGTATTAGATTTTACGATTCTTACTCTTCTTGTAGTTTCTTCTCCTATCTGAGGTTGGCTATTATCACAGCTATCCTTACCTTATTGGCAGTGGCTCTGAAAAGATCTACTGCGCTGCAACTATACTACTCTCTTAAGTTTCTCAGCCAGGAAATTCTTCTTCTACCTATGGATCTTAATTTTCCTCTGCATTATGAGCCTTAATATCTCATATTTCGGACCTATAGTGATGTGGCCGAAATATTTCTACTTTCTTGTTTTGATGTGCTTTATCACCTCGCAATCCTTGTGTAGCCTTCTTAGCACTTCTGCATTCGTAACTCGTTGGATCCATGGTATTTTCAAAATCCTTCTATAATTGGTAATCGTAATTTACGATTGGCAGGTTGCTAATCTTGCCAATCACCTTCATTCTTCTAAATCATCATCATCATCATCAGCCTCTCTCAATCCACTGCTGGACATAGGCCTCCCCTGTTTGTCTCCAAAGTGTTGTATCTTGTGCTTGCTCTACCCAGTTTTTTGTTGTCCTTCGTAAGTCATCTTGCCATCGTGTTGGTGGTCTTCCTCTGCTACGTTTATCGGCTCTTTGTCTCCATTCAACTAGTTTACGAGTCCATCTTCCGTCCTTCATTCTGGCAACGTGTCCAGCCCATTTCCATTTTAAGTTACAGCTTCTTTCAATGACGTCTATGACTTTGGTCTTAGCTCGTAGATCTTCGTTTCTAATCCTGTCTCGCAGAGTGGCCCTTATCATTGATCGCTCCATTCTTCTCTGAGCTACTCTTAGCTTTTGTGCGTTTTTCTTTGTGAGCGATAATGTTTCTGCACCATAGGTCATCACCGGTGGCACGCATTGGTCGAAAACTTTTTTCTTCATATTAGTTGGAATGCCACTCTTAAAAACGTTCCTAAGAGCTCCGTATGCTGCCCATCCTTGTATTATTCTTCTGGATACTACGGTTGTTTGATTGTCCTTACCTATATTAATTTCGTGACCTAGATATATATATTTGTCTACCAGTTCTATTTGTTCATTTTGTATTTCAAGATGTTTACTTGGTACTAAGTTCGTCATATATTTTGTTTTTGTTATATTCATTTTTAAGCCTATTTTATGACAGGCTGTACTAACTTCTTCCAACATTTTCTTTGTTTGTCCCAAATCGTCTGCAATCAGGACTATATCGTCTGCGTAGCTTAGGTGGTGTAGCATCTCTCCGTCCACATTTATTCCTTTGTCACCCCATTCGAGGTTTTGATCGCTTTTTCTAGAGCCGATATGAAAAGTTTAGGTGATAAAGTATCACCTTGTCGGATACCTCTTTGGGTTTTTATTTGGTTGATGTTAGCGTGTAGTTGTATCGACCTTGTCGCATTTTTTATATATATTACATATTAGCCTCGAATATCGGCTATCAATGCGGCTCTCGTTTAGTGCTTCTATAACACTGTCGAGTTCTACTGAGTCGAATGCTTTGTGGAAATCTACAAATGTTAAAACTAAGGGCTTGTTATATTCTATGGATTTTTCGATGAGTTGTTTTATTGTTTGGAGATGACCGTTGGTTCCAAAGTTTGCTCTGAATCCAGCTTGTTCTCTACTTTGATATAGGTCTAATTTCTTGTCTAATCTTGTGGTAATTACTCTCGTGAAAAGTTTATAAAGATGGTTTAACAGACTGATCGGTCGGTAATTTTCCAGATCAGTTTTTTCTCCTTTTCTGTGCAGAAGAATTGTTTTGGCTCTATTCCATTCAGATGGTATGGATTTCTTTGTCAAACATAGATTAAAGAGATCTTTTATTTTTCTCATTAGAGGTTCACCGCCATTCTTCACAGCCTCGATCACACCTGGTGATTTATTGGATTTCATTTTATTCATCGCTTGTCTAATTTCACTGAGAGATATTTCTGGCATGAGTTCAGAGCCTTGATTTAATATTGTTTTGTTAATTGCATCATTTAGCTGTGTTTGGTTCATCCGTCTGCTTTTATAAAGTTCTCCATAGAAGTCTTCTACTATTGTTAAAAGCTCCTCTCTATTTGTTGTTATGTCGCCCTTTTTGTTTTTTAATTTAATGAGCTGGCTTTTTCATTATTTAGTTTTCTTCGCAGACTTTTTAGGCCTTTATTATTTTCTATGGTTTGTTCGATTTTTAGTGCATTGTACTTTCTTAAGTCTTTTCTTATTGCTTTCTTGACTTCTCTGTTTATCTTTCTCTTTTGCTCTCCATTTGGATCATTTCTTTCTGTAATAAGATTTCTTTGTTTCATTAAATTCCTGGTATCAGTACTAAGTTTTTCTTCGTTCTTATTTCTTGGACAGTGTTTTCTCATGCTTTCTCCAATGGCTTGCGTAATATGTTGGTTTAGTGCATCTATGTTTTCGTTGAGAGTTATGTCTGTGTTGTTTCTCAGTTTGGTTTCGATATCGTTTTGATATTCTTTAATATCCCTAGGTTGGGTCCATATTGGTATTGGTTTCGTATTTACTAATTTGCGTCTCTCTTGTTTTGTGCTTATTTTAACTTCTGCTCTTACCATTCTATGGTCACTACCAGTGTTGAATGCATTTAGGACCATTACGTCTTGGATGATTTCTTTTTTGTTTGTAATTATGAAAGTCAATTTCGTTTTTTGTTTTATTATCTGGGCTTGCCCATATCCATCTTCTATGTGGTTTCTTATAGAAAAAGCTATTCATTTGGACTAGATTATTCTGAAGGAGAAAACCAATTAAGGTCTCTCCTCTTTCATTCCTTCCATTCAGTCCAAATTTTCTAAGTGATGTTTCTTCTGGACATGCTTTGATTCCTATTTTCGCATTAAAATCACCACATATTATCACGAATTGTGTGGGTACCTCGTTTAGGGCTATTGAGATATCGTCGTAGAATTCTTCGACTTCTTCATCTGAATGGGTGGTTGTTGGCGCATAGACTTGAATTATTTTAATGCTGTATCTTTTATTGAGTTGTAACGTTAAGTAGGCAACTCTGTTCGATATTCCCTTAATAGATGTAATTTTATCGCTATGCTTTCTATGTATAAAAAACCCAATGCCTCCCTCTGATGTTTCTTCATTACTCATACTGTAGAAAAGATGCCCTGTACTTCGGGTCTTCAGACTTTCTCCTTTCCTTCTCACTTCGCTGACTCCTATTATGTCCCATTTGATATTTGACATTTCACTTTCCATCTCTGTAAGTCTTTCTTCTGACAACAGACTTCTCGCATTGTAGGTAGCAATATGCATCAATATGTGTTTTTTGGATTTTGTCGTTTGCGAATTTTTGCCTCCCCCAGAATCCTTGAGGCAGACCTTATGACGTGTGGGACTTACCATTACTGATCTACCCACCTGGTGTTCACTATTCACGATTCGTTTGAAATTCGCCATGACGGGGGTAAATTTGGCAGTTAAAACACCACGCTTACCTTGCGTGTTGGTGAGTTTCTAAATCAGCCGCCCACTCTGGGTCAGACGCTGTTTGCAGCCGCCCATTCTGGATCAGACGCTGCAGGTTTGGTTTGATTCTATAGTAACCCTAAAATCGAGGGTTGCCATTTCCGCCATCCGTACCGTACCGAAGCTCCGCTTCTCCGCCGTGGCTGCCGTTGTGGACTTCATCCGTAACCATATTCTTCTAAATGGGTCTTCTGAATGGGATTTGAAAAAGACATTCTTCTAAACGGGTACGGGTTGAACAACATCAGATATGTAGATTCTTCTTGATGTGCCTATCCCTGACGAATGTTGGCGATCATCATGGCAATCTTCACTTTATCTGCAGCAACGCGGAAAAGATACACAGATGTTGTGTTGAACCAGGTTCTGAGATTCTTTAACCAGGATGTTCTTCTTCTTCCTGGACCTCGCTTTCTAAATATTTTTTCTTGTAGGATGGCTTTTAGATCTGTAGATGACACATTGTATTTGCAGAAAACCTAGAAGACCTGCAAGTCCTTATGAACAAAATAACATATCGCAGTCAACAAGATGGACTCGATATAAACGTAAAGAAGACAAAGCCCATGATAAATATCAAGAAAAAGGTAACATAAGGTCAACTCTACGTAAACCAGTTCGAAGTAGAAAGAATAATGCTCTACAACTACCTCGACACGATAATAAATGAAGAATGGATCAACAGCTATGAGGTAAGAGCGCACATCGGAAAAGCTAAATCCATCTTCAATCGGATGAGGGCTTTCTTCAAAAGTCACAATCTCTGTCTCCGTATAAAAGTGAGAATGCTGCGATGCTATATCTTCTCTGCTCTGTTTTGATTTTGAATCGTGGATCATTAACAAAGATATGTGCAACAGATTGCAAGCATTTGAGATATGTTTGTATTGGAGAATACTAAAGATCCCGAGGACTATCCGAATTACAAGCGAAGAGGTAGCGGTGCTCAGAAGAATGAAAAAGAACCAAGAGGTACTAAACACCAGCAAATCTCAAAAGCTACATTACTTCGGACACATGAATCCAGATATTAGATCGTACAAGCCATCCTGCATGAAAAACTATTTGGAAGGCGATGTCCAAAAAAAGAAAAACATCACGGTTAGAGAGCCTCAAAGCCTGGTTCGACACAACATCTGTGCAGCTTTTCCGCACTGCTATAAACAAGATAATGATTGCCATCATGATCGCCAACATTCGTCACGGATAGGCTCATCATGATGAAGCTCACCAGATAGAGACCAAGCAAAAAACAAGGAAAGGGGAAAAAGTATGGTAAAGTAAAGTTTTTATACTCACTCCACCGCTTTATTTCCAGTATTCCATTACCCAGTTATTTAATGTACGAGAACGAGAAGTGGATAGTGCGATATAGTTATTTTCCTAACAAGTGCAGAAAGTCATTCTTTTCCGCACGCGACTGCAGTTTGCCGAACGACGCGAAGCGGGAGTTCGGCAAGCAGTCGAGTGCGGAAAAGAGACTTTCTGCAAGAGTTAGGAACAATATTTTTTCTAAGAGTTAAAAATTACCAAATCTTAATCAATTAATTTAATTAATATGAAAATACATACACAAATTAATTCTTTGACAAGGTTGTCAAAACCAAACTTTCAATATAATTAGTTAGCATGACGACGATCTTGGTTTCCATGACGATGATTCAAAAAGACTGTTATTGTCTACCGATTTGAATTTCGAATATTATGTCAAAATAATTTTATTTCATCGAATTGTCACGTTAATTTCATTAAAACAGGAACACAATAAAATATATTTGAAATAAATTAGTAAATAATATCTAAATATTAGTTTCTTGCATGTAACACGCGTGCGGAAAAGTGAAACTTTCTAAATTAAAATGCGCGCGCGAAAGTAGACATTTTTGCACGCTCGTAGAAAAAATAAATTTATAGATACTGCTTTCCATGTTTGAGTTTCCCGTGAAAGAAAAAATTGCTTGTTGGTGGAATAAATTGGACCGCACATATAGTTAGAAATTCTTAAAAGTTGGTCGCTGGTTCCCGCCCACCTTATTTTTCCGGTGCATCTAGGTGGCAAAGTATCGTGTGTCACATGCTAAACGGTGACAGTGCATGAATCAACTTTATTAATTTTACACCAGGCAGTTTCCAGTTGCTAACTTCACAGAAGGGAGTGTTGGCTTACCTTACCTGCATGCCTTTTGTTCGTTATTGTTTCTCAAATGAACAAAAAAGCGCACTGTAAGCGTTGACATTCTTTACCATGCTGCATTCTTGTATAAATCAGAAGATTTTTTAAGGAACAATGTAAGATACGATAATATGCATAAATTTACAAAGATGGCAATACTCTTATTAAGTCCAGACGCTTATTAGCATTCCTTTTGATAGGAAAGATCATGTGTAGAGACATTTTCAAAAATTATATTAACAAATTGACGAAGAAAATATATGTTACCGTAAAAACCTGATTTCAACAACCCGAATTTACTAGGAAAAACTAGTTTTAACTAAGAGATTTAGACAATTCTAGTTTTAACTAGTAAAATCTAGAACTATAAAATATTATCAGTTAATTCTAGTTGAAACTAAACATATTTCAGTCCTAAAATTTTCAGTAGTTTACAGATTCAACTACTCGGTAAATAATTTCATTTGTTTAGCTTGTTTTTCCAAACTCTCGTATGCTTCCTTCGTATTGTTTATTTTCCGATCTCAACTCCAGAACAACTATAATCAACTTGTAGCTGTGATCCTCTTGTGATTGCATATTGATCAAATCTACTTGACAGTGACTATTCATTTCTTAGCTAAGGAAATTAAATACATTTACACACTTTAATATACTTTTTTCACTTTCTTCATTCATTCAAGTGTGTACAAAATTTATCAGTCTTTCAACCACCATCTATTTGTATAACACAGTTTTCAATGATAGGAGTAACAATAAAAGACAAGATCACAAACGAGGACCTACCAAATAGAATAAAGAACAGATAAACGAAATAAAGGAAGACCATCTAGTGATGGGAAGATGGTCTGCGAAAAATGATGAGAAATTGGATCCGTACGGCACAAGATTTCTGGAAACAAACAAGGGAAGCATATGTCCTGCAGTGGACTTAAAACCGATCAGAAATTGCCACTAAATATTATTAGAATATTATGAGTTATGAGTGATATCTCATCTTTAATTCCATCTTTAAAAGTGTAGTGCTCTATGGATGAGAAACATTGCAACTTACTAAATCCCTAGAACGACACCTACTTGCATTGGAAATGAACTTCTGGAGAAGATCTGCTAGAAAATCAAGGCTTGAAATAACACAAAATACACAAATCAGAAATATAATGGGAGTCAAGTCGACCATCACAGATGAAATTCAAGGAAGACAACTGATCTGGTATGGCCACGTAGAAAGAATGGATGACGCACAGTGTTCAAAATTGAAGCAAACGTGATCGTAAGTACAAAAAGAAATAAATCCGAGAATGCCGAAATTAAGGGGTTTGTTTGTACTACTCATGATGCAACTTCTCAGCAAAAATTGATTTTTTATGTTTGTTAGGGCCAGATGTATTAATGATCAAAAGTACAAAATTCAATATAATTTTATACTTCAAATTTAATAGTCGAGGAAATGAAGCTGAAAAAATGGCAAAACCTCGCAATTTTTTCGTCCAGCATCGATTTGTACAAAAATTTGGAATTAGCCTCATTACACCCTCTAGTTCATTTTCTATATTGAGCCGTTGTACGCTTTTGGTTTTTTAAGGGTGAAAACTACCCCTAATTTTAAAAAATTATAAAATACCATTTTAAACTTTAATATTGTCAACATTTGGTTCTTATTAGTTACATAATGATTGTTTCATGCTTTAAGATATACTATCATAATATTTCAACCCTTAAAACCACCCTTGTTGGAGCTATATATAAAAAATTTACTTATCCTAAAAGAATAATCTCGGCTTGTATCGATTTACATAAAAATTTGGGATTAGGATCATCTCACCCTGCACTTCATATTCTATATCGTGCTTAAGGGCGTTGATTATTTTTAGGGGTGTAAACTACCCCTTATTGTCAAAAATTATATAAAAACATTAACATAAACTTTAATATGGGTAAAATTTGGTTTTGATTTTTTAAATAATGATTGTTTTATACTTTAGGATATATTATCATAATATTTCAACCCTTAAAAACCACACTTAATAACATTACAGTTTTTACAAGTAGATATTAGATTATACAGAAAAAAAGTAGAATTAAAGAATTACAAAAACATTTATTTACACAAAAATATGAATTTACAAATATGTACAAATACAAATACAAATTGTTTTTAAGTCATCTTTCAGTATACGAACCTTTTCTGTGGTATTATACGTACATTGAAAATTATCCATAAGCGGACTATCCGAATTTTTCGAAAAAAAAAAAATTCGTTTTATAAACATAGCTCCTTCATTTTTGGCGATAAAAAGTTTTTTCAAAAATGACTTTGTAGGAGTTTTGAAGAGTTATAAGACTGTGTAAACTAAATTCCGTAAGATCCCTTAGTTTTTAATCAGAGTGGGTTTAAAGGTCTCAAATAAGGGGGTGTTTGCTCGTAAATAGAGGTTTTATATAGCTATATCTCGCTAACTGTTCACTGTAATGAAAATTTATGCACAAGAAAACTTTAGTTATTAAAAAAGCTACAATTTGGTAATCTATCATTTTTTTCGTATCTCCAGTATTTTCGGAGATATTTTGAAGTAAATGGTAAAAAATGGGAAATTCCAAAAAATTATTTTTTATTTAAACTCCAATTTTTCTAAAATTAGCCCTTTTAAATAGGTTATACTTCTTGGGTATATTGATAATATAAATATAAAATGAATTATAGAAAAGTGAAGACCTACTTTTAATTAGAAGGGTAGTTAGGGGGTTGTTTTCAATAATTTTTTCATAGAGAAAAGCAGGTACTGACCTTTTTTTGATCATAAGTCGCTTAATTTTCAGACTAGAAACTTTTAATTATTATTTTTTAAAAGGCCTAACTATATACTTGAAGAAAAAATATTATTTAAGTTTTCTTCGAAAAATGCAAAGTTTTTCCGTTATTTTACTTCGAATACTTGAAATTATGCATTTGACGAAAAAAGCTAACTATTAACATGCCGTATCTCGGTTTGTATTGGTCTTAAGGATATTTCAGAAAAATAATTTGGTTTATGTTACTAAAAGATACAATTTTGATATCTACAGATTTTTTGATTAAATGCATATTTTTGAGGTATTCTCAAAAACCCTCTAAAAAAGTCGATTTTTTCATCGAAAAACTGTTACTTTCAAGCGCGAATAACTCGAAAAATATTAGTTTTACGAAGAAAATGTAAAAAACATTTATTCCTTAGAATTACTTTTTACATCGATTTACATGGTTAAAAAGTAATAAAAAAATTCCCGCCCCCGAGATGGGGTGGCAACCACCCCCAAGGTTTTAGCGTACAGCGGCATGATATTGAAAATGATCCTTGGACTATTCCCTACCTTCTGTGAAAATTTCAAGTAAATCCATGCTGGACGAAAAAATTGCGAGCTAAAATGCTTCATTTCCTCGACTATAAATCCTCAGAGGCTGCCTTTTAAGTAGTTTAATTATTACTTCATTTATGTGGACAGCTAATATAAAAGTAATTATTTGAGATTTTTTTTTTTTTTTTTTTTTTTTTTTTTTTGGCTTAGACTTACCGTCATACTGCCAGACACATAAGGAATACAAGTTATCAAGTTATACAAAACAGGTTTAAAACAAAGATAACAACTAAAAGGTATTAAGTAACACTAAGCTTAACAGCTAAAACTACTAACTACCAAAGGTATTAATTAAAAATGTTTAAGGGAATTATAATGATAATTTGCTGTCTTTTAAAAAGTTAATTAAAGAGTTGTATACATCTACAGAACCAAGTGATAATAAATATAGTATATTCCAAGGAGTTGCTACTTTACATTTTAATAAATCATTTATTAATTTAGATGAGTAAATTGTATTTTTAGAACAACCAAAAAATATATGATCTAAATCACTTTCCTCTTCACAATGCTCACATTTATCATTATCCAAAACCTGTATTTTAAATAAATGCTTTGGATAACATGCGTGCCCGAATCGTACTCTAATAATAGAAGTTATGTACTTTCTAGAAGCTCTACAAGACTTGTACCAAGGAAATTTGGGAATATCGGGCTGAATTAACGAGTATCTATTTTGATTCACAAAAGAGTATTCCTTCCACTGGTAGCTCCACTCCCGATGCAGTGTTGACTTGAAAGAGATTATACTATCAGTCAGTGTTATTTTATGTAGAATACTGGTATCGGATGAAACGCTTTCTTTGGCTAATAAGTCGACATACTCATTATGTTCAAATCCTGCGTGTGCTTTAATCCATATAAAATGTACATTGATTCCTTTGGTTAAAAGATTTTGTTTAATATGTTTAATTTTATAAATGTATGGGCAGTCTTGGATGTTTGGGGGTCCATATTTACCAAGAGATTTCAATACTGCTAAGGAGTCAGACAAAATTATAATATGGGCGAAATCAAATTCAGCTACATATAGTAAAGCTTCATATATTGCAATAGCCTCTGCTGTATAAATCGAAGTCTCCGGTTTCAGTTTGAATTTCTTTTCTATATGTCCCGATGGTATAAAAAAGGCGCATCCAGTTCCATCTGCAGATTTAGACGCATCTGTATATAGAGCTATTGACTCATTGTAACTATTTGTTATGGATAAAAGAATATTTTTATTTAAATATATGTTTTCACTATAATTTGGTACAATAATATCTGTAGGAGAAAAGAAAGAAGAGTACGCGTAGTTTTTGAATAAGTCTTTCGTTTTATCTATATTTTTTAAGAGTACTATATTTTGATTATAAGCTTCACACAGTAAGGGAGATTTCTTTTTTTGCCAATATTTATTGGTTAGATCATGGCAACTTAAAGTCACTATTTTTTGGTATAGAAGAGGGTTAATTAAGTATACTTTCATTAAATATTTTTTGGACAAAAAACTTCGTCTTAGATTTAAAGGAGGTTCCAAGGCTTCCAAATATAAAGCTTGTACTGGAGTGGATCTCATAGCTCCTAGACATATTCGTAAGGCTGAATTATGTAAAACATTGATTTTGTTTAGTAGTGCATTACTTGCTGATCCATACAAAACACTGCCGTAATCGAAAATAGATCGTATGTAAGCTTTATAAAATAATAAACTTACTTCAACATCCGATCCCCACCAAGTTCTATTAATTGATTTAAGAAAGTTTATTCCCTTATTACACCTGTTCAACATGTCGTCAATATGTAACTTCCAGGTCAATTTTTGGTCGAGTATCATTCCAAGATATTTAATTTTATTTTTAAAAGAAAATTTATGCCCAGCTAAGGTGATTGTGCTAATATTAGGAAAGTTATGTCTGGTAAATAAACAAACTTGTGATTTACTGCATGATAATTCAAAGCCATTTTCAATAAACCATTTTTTATGGAGACCATAGACACTATTCAAGTTTTCAATGGATTGCTGATATTTCTTGTGTTCTGTGTACAAACAGAAATCGTCAGCATATTGTACAACATTAAATGCAATATTGTTAATAGTGATGTTGTGTAGATCTGCTGTGTAAATGTTAAATAAAATAGGGCTCAAAACGGAGCCCTGAGGTAATCCTTTATTATTAAGTCTAGGGCCTATAAGAGTATGATTATTTTTTAAATAAATTATTCTATTTTTATATAGGTTTACAATGTTAGAAGCAAACTGTGATGGAATATTAAAAAATGTAATCATTTTTTCTTGGAGAATTGAAAGAGAGACAGAGTCATAAGCACCTTCGATGTCTAAAAATAAAGCGGGCACATAACTGTTCCTGGAAAAACTGTTCTGAATGTCTACAACAAGAGTTGTTAAGGAATCTAAAGTTCCATAACCTTTTTTAAAACCATGTTGGTTAGCGGGTAAAGGATTTTGATCCCTTAGCCACCAATCCAACCTAATCTTAACCATCCGTTCGAGAGTCTTCAATATACATGATAATAATGATATCGGTCGGTAAGCTTCAGCTAATTTAGGGTCTTTCCCCGGTTTGGGAATAGGAACGACTATAATACGCTTAAAATCTATTATGCTGTTGCCTTCAATAATTATCTGGTCAAATATATTTAAAAGTAATTGTTTTGCGTTATCTGGTAAATGTTGTATCATAGGATATTTGATTGCATCGTATCCTGGTGAGGTACTAACGCGATTATCAAGGGCAAAATCTAATTCAGTTCTCGAAAAAGGTGTAAGGAGAAAATGATTCTGATCAGATGGAAGCGTTTTAGAATTAATAACATCTAACTGGTTATTTACGTAAGGTGGAGCTATTTTATCGAAAAAATCGTCTACCCATGAATTACTTAGAGGTAATGAAAAATTAACTTTTTTCCTATTCATTTTTCTTGCTTGATTCCAAATAAGACTAGATGGAGTTTGTTTATTTAATTTTGAACACCATGCAACCCAACTTTGTTTGGCCTTTAATTTCAGGAATTTTTTGACACGAGCATTTACTTCTTTGCATTTACAAAAATTTTCAGGAGAAGAATTGTTTTTATAGTTTATTAATGCCTTCTTTCTTTCTGCAACGGATTGATCACATTCCGAATCCCACCACGGAGGGGGAGTCCGTTTGCATTTAAATGGTTTATATTCAGAAATAGATTGTTTAGAAGCTTCATTAATACAGTCAATAAGGAAATTATATTTTTCTTGGGTATTTAAGGATGTGTGAGGTTTTTCGTTTAATAAGGTATCAACAAGCTGAGAGTATAATGACCAATTTGCTTTTTTAATGTTCCACTTAGTACTGGGATAAATGGTATTAGCATTAGTTCCCAAGACATCGATCACAACCTTTATAACGAAATGATTTGATCCCAAGGTATCAAGATCTACAGACCACGAAGTTTTATCAAAAAGGGATGGTGAGCAAAACGTGACATCAATCATGGAATCTGAGTTTCCTGGACTCGTTTGGCAAGTTGGTTGTCCATTATTCATTACTACATAATCTAAATTCTGAATTGTCTCCACAATTTGATGGCCTATATTATCATTTTTATATGAGCCCCACAAAGAATTATGTGCATTCATATCTCCTCCAATGATACAAGGGTGTTTTAGTTGAGAAAATAACTTATCCCAATCTTCGGTTTTGGTTTTAGTTTTTGGGCACCTATATACAGAGAGTAGACTTAAATAACTTTGTTTATAGTTGATTTTAATACCACAAGCAAGCAAGTCTTGAATATAATTTTTTTTAATTGTTATGCGCTCAAAAGGAATACCAGTTTTAATTAAAATAGCAACTCCAGAATAGCCGTCATCGCGATCTTCGCGTATCACATTATAACCTCTATAAATATATACAACATCCCGTTTAAACCAAGTTTCACTTATTAAAGCTATGTCAATATCTTCGGTTATTAAAAAGTTAATAAGGCTGTTTTTGTTAGCAACAGCTGATCGAGCATTCCATTGTATTATTTTGAGTTTAGATTTGTTCGTCATTAGATGAGTTATTTTTTAAAATATTATCTAGAACATTATTAATACCTTTGGCTAACAAATTCATGTCAAGTGATTTTGCCTCTTCTAAACAATTAATATTTTGAATAAAACTTGAGAAAAGAAGTACTAAGGAATCTACTAACTTATTTTTATCATTGTCTGTATTAGGAAAACTTTCCTTATTTAAGGGAGGTAAAGGTTGAGACGGTCCAAATCTGAAAGGGATGAGATATGGTGTAGGATCTTCGGAAGTTGGAGATGATACTTTTCTTTTTTTATTTGCACTATACTCAGTGCTTGATGTACTACAGCTTGGTTGGCTAAAACTTTTGGGTTTCTGTAGGTGAGGCCTCGATGGCTTGAAATAAGGAGATGTACTAACTTCAGAGGAGTTAGTTAATTTTGGAAATTCTTTGTCTGAATTTGACAATATTTCAAATCTGTTATTAGAAATAAGACCAGAAAATGATGAGTCACTCAAATTTTTTGCCTCCAAATATGAGATTTTATGTTCAATCATGATATTTTTTATTTTTTTTTGATGTTCGAAAAAAGGACAGTTTTTAGAGATCGATATATGCTTATCAGTTTTACAGTGTATGCAATACTTTTTTGTTTCATCACATGTATGTATGTCATTTTTAATTTGTCCACATTGTATACAGTATTCCTGTGTACCTTTACACTGTCTAGAAATATGTCCATATTTGAGGCATTTATAACATTGCGTCACTTTACCCAACAATTTTTCCACTTGGAAAAATACATAATTTATCACAACATAGTTTGGCAAACAATTGCCTTCAAAAGTAATTATAACATTACGTCTAGGGACGTATTCTGTATTTCCATCCTTTTCTACTTTCCTGTGCATTCTTTTAATATCAATAATTGGTGAACTAGAGCTCATATATTTTTTCAAATAGTCAATATTATATTTGGTATCAACATCGCGTATCAGTCCTTTGATTTCCAAGAGGTGATTTGGAATGTACGCTTTTAAATTATCGTCCTTTAAGTGACTATTATTGACTAAATTGTTTGCATCCAAAATAGATTTGAGGATTACTTTAACACGGTTTCTTCCTATACTTTTAATTTGCTTAATATTATTAATCTTTAATTTTTGATGTAAAATATCTGCAACAACCATTGGATGCAAACGGGAAATATTCTGATCATTGGTCTTCTCAACATAAACACAACAATTTTGAAAGTCGTAACTATTACAATTAATATTAAAAAGTTTTACCTCCCTTGTAGCAGAAGAATTTGTGGTGATAGTTCCTGTATCCATGTCTTGATTACTATCACTAATAACTTCAGCAGTATTTAGTTCGCACACTGGCGTCTTTTTTATATTCTCCCCCATCTGGGGAGAATATTTTCACTTTTGTATCACTATTCTACAATATGTAAATGTTTTTACCCACGATGAAATTTAAATGTTTTAATTGTCACAAAAACTGCGAGCTGAATGTCAATATTTAGGTACGTTTAACCATGGCCAAATTTTAAACTGTTCACACAAAAGTTAAACACCGTGAAAAGAAGCCTAGGCTGTTTAACCCATAGGACTGAAACTTCTTATCAATGATAATTAAAACCACTATAAAATTAATTTAAGTTAAACTACTAAAAAATTAATTTTTTCTGGAGCTATTTTAGATGCAACCGTATTTGACGTTTATTAATGTCAAAGTGTTGAATTATTTGAGATAAAAGTACATACTTTAAAGATTAAAATAGCATACAGTTAGCTTCACTGAAAGGTGATTTTGATTTTGATATAATCGGCTGTCTAAAAACCTATCCAATTTTTGATAAAATTAATGTTTGACAGCGTATTACGTTTATTGTGCCATCTTGTGCCAAATTAAATCCTTCACTATATGAAAGACTACAATGTAAGGAATAAAAAATATATAAGACAAACTGCCCCAAGTTGCGCAACTGAGTACATGCGCATAAGTTTGCATCGAGCGCCGCGCGCATTTGTCTGAATTAATAATTGCACTCGTACATATTGTTTACAAGTACATATTATGTCAAACACATGTTAGTTGTTAAGGTTACGAAAAGAGATTTTAGTTTTGATGAAGTAGTGTTATTCCTCAATAGAGAATACACTCTCTATGTAAATAACATACTCGTCACGCCTAACAATAAAATTATTAGTTTTCGAGATACTTGAACTTGAAACAAGTAACGGCACAGATATTTTGATTAATATTGTGCTGCCTAATTTTTAATTTCAAATATCTTGAAACCAATGATTTTCTCATTATGAATAAAAAATATACTCTTCAGTCTTAACGATAAAATCATTGATTTTAGAGATATTTGAAGTTTAAAATTAAGCGACACAATACATTAATCAAATCTCTGTGCCGTTACATGTTTAACTTCAAATATCTCGAAAACTAATGACTTTATCGTTGCGAATGAAGTGTATGTTATTTACATAGAGAGTATTGGAGAATAGAAAAATTGCGCTAAAATGGCATTTCCGCTAGTGGCGTAGAATTTGGGAAGGGTCAACCATTCACTGTTCCCTGTCGTACGCCTCTCGTAATAGCCAGAAACGTTAGTTTAACATAATTTTATAGGGTGTACAGTACCTACACTTTTTGTCAAGTATGAAAAGGATACGTCGAAAAGTTTTAAACCACTGAGCCAAAATAGTTTTTAAATTTTTAAATAAAACACCCTGTAACTCTGTAAGGAGCCACATTTTATTTAATAAAGTGATTTGGGTTAAATCCTAATATTTTGAGGTCTAGAATCTACAACTCATAGATTGGACATTCTTAATGAAACACCCTGTATAACGATATTTTTTAAGTAAAATACCCCCTAATGAAGGGATGAAAACAAAAAAACGACCTCTATTATATATATACTCGTTATACGGTATAATACCTCAAATATTTTAAGTTTTCAGCGAGATAACTTCTACAGTTTAAACAAATTTAGTTTCGATCACGTTTTGACCAATTTTGAACATTGTGCGACGCCGGGCTGCCAAAAGAAATTTTCAAATGAATGCCAAGGGAAAGAAGAGAGAAAAGTCGAAACAATCCTGGTTAAATTCCTGGACTAGGAACCTGAGTATAAAAACCGGGATAACAAAAAAAAAGATGAGTGGCATTAGTTTTAAATAGCAATATATTTTTGTAAATACCCTTTTCAGATTTACGTTTTGATTTTTAATTTTTTTACAGTGTCATATTACCTTTTTTATTTTTAACTTTCACCTAAAACTTGATTTTATCAATGCACTGATTTTAGTTACAACCTATTGACCACCCTATCTAGATCAAGCTTTCTAAACAACTTTTCTAGGTATAGCTCCGTTTTGTCATTCTCTGCAGTTGATATTTACCAACAAAGGTCACCTCGCTACACTACCAGGAAAAGGTAATAAAAGGAAATGGTGACAATGAATCATAAATAACCCCCTCGTTGTGTTTATTGACTTCAATAATCTCATTTTTGTCTTACAACAAAGATTCTTCACTTTGAGGAATATGTTATTAGACGTATTTTAGGCTACCTGGAAGGCTGTATTTACTATCTTTTTGTGGGTTATTAATACAAAAGTTAAGATTTTGCCTATGGTTTGCTAAAAGGATTTATTTACAACTTGACAGTCATAAATCATTCATTTTGTACAATTACAATTGAAAATGAATTGAAATTGTCAGCTTATTGTAGGTACTTGTTAATATACTTATATATACTTTTTCAAGATATTATTTATTAAAATTAATCAAATAAGATCCACAATACCTTGAGTTTTTAAAGTTTTTCGTAAATATGGGAGTGTATCCTAAGAAAATAATAAAGATAATATGATTGTTTTGTAGTCCGGTTACACAAAAAAGGTGGCATTACTAAATCAGAAAATTATAAACCCATCAGCCTCTTGACACATACAGGGTGATCAACTTCTGTGACAAAGTCCAATATATCTGTTATTATACAATATATGAAAAAAAGTTGTTAATAAACGTTATAGACACCTTTATTGTACACATTTTAAAATTAGTAAGAAACATACAGGGTCCTCCGTAACACGGTGCCAAACCAAAGTTATGTTTTTTTAAATGGGGTATTTTATTCAAAATCTGGTTTCTCTACATTTTTCTGATTAAAAAGATATAACACTTGTCTAGGGTTATACTGAGTGTTTCAAAGTTATGAGCACTTTTATTAAAAAATCATACTGATGTGATCGCCCTGTATGTTTCTAACGGTGTAATATAAACTTATTTTTTTAATGCTTTTGACTGTCAATATTAAAGTAGTTTTGCAACAATGTACAATTTTTTTATAACTACACAAATTGTATACAGGGTAAGTCAAAATGTAAATACAATATTTTCTTCATAATTTTAAATGAATTCATATTATTATTGAAAAGTTCTATCACTATACTTACATGTCTTTTAAATATTCCCCATACCTAAAGTTACTAGTTTTCGAGATATTTTAGTTTTATTGTTGATAACAACATGTATTACTTAGTTATTAATAACAATACTTTAATTTATTAAAATTTATTAAAAAAACTAAATTAAATAAAAAAAAATGTTAAACGTACTTCTTATGTTATAAAAAGGTGTTCAAAATGACCTCCCATAATGTCTACACAAGCCTGGAGACGAGTTTCGAAAGACCTACTGATGTTTGTAAGCATTTGTTGTGTGACACTTTGAAAGGCGTTTTGAATCCTTATTTTCATATCGTCAACTATTGTTGAAGATGTCCTATACACTACGTCTTTAATATAACCTCAAAAAAGAAGTTAACTTCGTTTAATTCTGGTCATCTGGGTGGCCAGTGAACTGGCCCATCTCTTCCTATCCATCTTTCAGGAAATAGTTCATTGAGTTCACCGTTGACAAGTGCGTTGTGGTGAGCAGGGGCTCAGTCGCGAAGGTACCACATATGTTGGCGGATGTTTAATGCTACATTTTCAAGTAGAATAGGTAAATGATTCACTAGAAAATTTAAATAAACCTCATCATTTACCGATTCCTCAAAGAAAAAAGGACCTATAACGTAATTGTCTATGATTCCACCCCAAACATTTAAGGAACATCTCGTTTGACTATGTGTCTGAGCACAGTATGGATTGGTTGTGGAATAATACTGAAATTTGTGTCTGTTTACACTACCATTTTTGTGGAATGTTGCCTCGTCTCCAAAAAAAAGAACAAACTCAAAAAAATCTAGATCATAATCATTCTTTCAATGAAGAGTTTCAAATTCTGCATATCCAAAATAAAGGCCTTAAGCTATCTTTTTTAGAATCTATGGAAATTAATAAATTGAAAAATACTGATATAATTCTGAATGACCAACTCGAGACAAACAGCTCCCCACTCCTCAACCTCTTCAGTTAAAGACTTAAAAAGGCAAACACATTGTAAACTATATCACTTGAGAAAGGCACTCTGCCGAAACAGCTGTAGTCACTTAGTTGTAATACATTTTGTGGAAGTATAGAAAACAAACGTTTTCAGTGTTCGAAAATTGTACTCTTCGTTCGAAATCATCCCCAACAAGTTCCTGATGTAATTGTATATGATATGGGTGCATGTTGTTTTTCTTGTGAGTATGTTTTGGATAGATCCATAACTTATATCTTGCTCTCTTCCTCTCTTGTAATATTTTGAATACTTGTATGAGGATTTTCTGTAACAGGAAGTAAAACATTTAATTCATTTTCATCCGTAATAATAATTTTTGTTTTTTCCTTTGCTTCATAAACAGAACCAGTACGATTAAACCTGTCTAATTCGCAAAATTAAATTCCAACAGAGGGCGCTCAAAATTTCAAAGATGGACGACAACGCTAGGAAAACAATTCATTTTGTCATTTGAATTCACAGTTCTAAAACGTTAAATTAAAATCATTTACAGGAGTGTTTTGCCAAAGTAACCACTAAGTTTTGCAACTAAAGACATCTTATAACTTAAAGACGACTCAAAATTATGTTTAATCTGTATGCATTCATTAAAATTTGATGCTAACTACTGATTTGTTTTTACCTTTTTTCATAAAAAAATCTTGCCCCCGATAATCACACAGCGTTCTAAAAATTATTAATCTATCTTAGGATTTCTAATTTTGTTTTTAAATTAATTAATAGGTGCACTACAGTTTATTTTACACCGACAGATAACAATTTTTAATTAAATAAAAACTGGAAACTTGGAAACTAAGTAGGTGAATTTATTTTATAATAATTGTGTTCTGGTAATTACGAAGTGGTCGGGATATTTTTCATAACAATGTACATTCTACGTACAGAATATATACTACATTTTATTCATTTATTTAATTTTGCAGTCGCTTAAACATTAAAAAATACTACGTTTAATACAAACGTTAAATTAACAAAATGTGTGATTTGGCATTGGTTAATTTAGGTCATTACGTAGGGTATAATAGGAATGAATACTGAGGAACCCTGTAATAGTTTTTTTAAGTCGAAATTATTGTTAATTACAACATAAACTGACCGCAAATATGTACACAAGTTAATGGCAAAGTCAATGTTTTCCTTGAGTTGATGCTTTTCAAATTTGCCACCAGGCGTCGCCCACTTTGCGGTTCCCCGCCAATAAGTTGTCAAATGCTCTCTTATTTGGTTGTTGACGCTGTGGATACCGTTTCTTATAAATTCTTGTGGCAACTAATGAGTTTTTGAAACACTCTCCTAAAATCCATATCATGTCTGTCATTTCTTCACGACTAAAATTCATTGTTAGGTAACAATTATAACAATATGGCAAACAATAATTATAATCAATAACAAAAATAAAAACGTACAGATAATTAAAATCTTACACCTGACAGTTCTTGTGTCAATTATTTCAAAGCCACCTTAAACAAGAACTTGCAGCAATTTATAGTTCCCATTTCTTCCCGGAACATTAATATCATTTTGTTAGTAAATATAAAATTGTCGTTATTGTATAGAATTTACCATAAACTTGGAAAAAATGAAATGCAGTCTAATTTTAATTATCATTAACAAACTCATTGGAGGTTTCTAATATTAAGGGTAGTTGATTTACTGTAATAAACGTAGCTATAAGTTATCAACAATAAAACTAAAATATCTCGAAAACTAATAACTTTAGGTATAGAGAATATTTAAAAGATATGCAAGTATAATGAAAGAACTTTTCGATGGTAATATAAAATACAGGGTGTTCCATTTAAAAATATGAAGAAAATCTTTTATTGTCATTTTGACTTACCCTGTATACAATTTGTGTAGTGATAAAAAATTGTACGTTGTTGCAAAACTACTTTAATATTGACAGTCAACAGCAGTAAAAAAATAAGTTTATATTATACTGTTAGAATCATACAGGGCGATCAAATCAGTATGATCTTTTGATAAAAGTGCTCATAACTTTGAAACCCTCAGTATAATCCTAGACAAGTGTTATATTTTTTTAATCAGACAAATGTAGAGAAACCAGATTTTGAATAAAATACAGGGTGTTCCATTTAAAAAAAACATATCTTTGGTTTGGCACCGTGTTATGGAGGACCCTGTATATTTCTCACTAATTTTAAAATGTGTACATTAAAGGTGTCTATAACTTTTATTAACAACTTTTTTCCATATATTTTATAATAACAGATATATTGGACTTTGTCACAAAAGTTGATCATCCTGTATATACAATCTCTTTATGAAAATTTTAACGAAGAGACTAACACCTAAATTTGATTTCTATCAACCCAAAGGACAAACAGATTTCAGAGAAAGATATTAAAAAGTTACCATTTGCATATCATAAAGATATTATTTATCGATTACGAGAAGGCTTCTGGTTTTGCAGATTTTAAAGTTTACCCGCTAAATTACCCGCTATTTAATTATAATTACCCGCTAAACGTTATATACAATATATTTACCTACATTCTTAAGACAAGCGTCCACAGACCCACATCGTACGCATCGTACGCAACGGATTTTAGTTTGCCTTAGGAAGCTCTCATACCAAAAGCGATATCCGAACGATATTTGTAACAGGCAACATCCCATATAGTCCAGACTGTATCGTCGCCCCCGTTAGGTAAATTATTCCGATCATTTTTTTTTGCACAAACGTTTTTCTTAAAAAGAGGTCCTTATAACAAATACACAGAGTGCCGGGAGGTGCCGCGGTCGGAAAATTGTTTAAACAATTTTTTTTAAACAAATTCAAAAAATCAATTTTTTCACTTCGTATCAATTTTTTTTAGATTCTTTGGAATATTATGAGCAAAAAGGGTCTCTTATGAATTTTCTCTAAAATTAATTGTTGTCGAGTTATACGCGATTTAAAATTTGAAAAACGCGAAAATGGTCATTTTCAAGGCTTTAACTCTGTTAGGAATTATTATTATGAAAGTCAGAAAAAGACTAAATCAAAGTTTAAAGCACCCCCTACATGATCCTGAAGAAATTTGTGTCAATAATTTATTACTAAACTGTTATTTTTAACTATTAGCGCTAACAGCGTATGGAGGCGGCCGTCAATGTGAGTGCGAGTAAGATGCACCATTGGTTGCCGGAATGGTGCATCTCTTTCCCACTCACATTGACGGCCGCCTCAATACGCTGTTAGCGCTGATTAATTAAAAATAACAGCTTAGTAATACATTAATGACACAAATTTCTGCAAGATCATGTAGGGAGGGGGGATGGGGGGGGGGGGGATTTAAACTTTTATTTAGTCACTTTTTGACTTTCATAATAATAATTTATAACCGAGTCATTAAGCCTTGAAAATGGTCATTTTGGCGTTATATATATCTTAGCTTAGCTATATCTTAATCTTAGCTTTGATTCCAGGCCATAC
The DNA here is from genome assembly GCF_917563875.1 of Diabrotica virgifera virgifera. Lineage (NCBI taxonomy): Eukaryota > Metazoa > Arthropoda > Insecta > Coleoptera > Chrysomelidae > Diabrotica > Diabrotica virgifera. The sequence goes on from NC_065447.1 coordinate 218,909,343, forward strand.
TGGAGTAAAGGGGAATACAGAGGCTGATAAATTGGCAAATATAGTCAAGACTTTAAACATTTCTGCAGACATTGAAATATATAAATTTCACTTTTTTACCTTTTATTAAACACAAAATTGTAAATGAGTTTAAAGTTGAATGGACAAAACAGTTTAAAACTAAAGTGATTTTTCTACAAACCCTTGGTTCCACAAATTCACATTTGGGGATCGAAGGCACTTGACATCAATTATTAGAATGCGTTTGGGTCAATGCCTCATACCAGATCATTATTGGTTTAAAATCAATTGTAGTGATACTTCTTTTTGTGAATGTGGACAAAAGTATAACTCATATGTTACTGAATATGTTACAAAATAAATCAACTTGACCTGTATCAGGAACTTGTTAATACAGGAAGTCCAACCCCCATTTCAATATAAAATTGTCTACATAATATTAATGACCAAATCTTAAGAACGATCAATCAAATTAAAAAATAAAATAGTTATTTGACAATCATAATACAATGAATTTAACGAAGGGAATATGGAAAAATCCAGACCCCTTGGAAAGAGTTTTCCCTTCCAATTGCAGTCTAAATACGAGAACTGGCCAAGTACCTAAGAAGTGGAGGCCAAGAAACTAAAAGGAGAAGAAGTGATTTTGGCGTTTTTCAAATTTTAAATCGCGTATAACTCGAAAACAATAAATTTTAGAGAAAAATCACAAGAGACCTTTTTTGTCCATAATGACCCAAAGAATATAAAAAATTTACGAAGTGAAAAAATTGATTTTTTGAATTTGTTTAAAAAAAATTGTTTAAACTATTTTCCGACCGCGGCACCTCCCGGCACCCTGTGGATTTATTATGAGGACGTCTTTTTCAGTAAGTTTGTGTAAAAGAAAACGAATCCGAATAATTTACCTAACGGGACCAATAATACAGCATGGTCTAATAAATATCTGCGGTTAATTTATGTCTTCAATGCACTTAAACTACCTAGAATTCTTTAAAAGCTCGTTCGGGATCGGATTCTCAAAAAAGGGCAGTAGAGTGTGCTGTGTGCCAAAGGCCCAGATGTGTGTATTTGGGATTGAGGGCGTACAATAAGAGGGATAATAGGGCATTATAATTTTTGATATAATAGGTTTATTGGTCAATTATAGGTCAATTTTTTACAATAATTTGTTTACTTACATAATAAACTTAAAAAAGTCTTAAAAGCATAGACATGCTTGTTGACTTATCTATATAATGTTTATAGATTAATATTTACAGTTTTTTTGACAAATCAATTTTTTCTAGTATAATTTAAATTTGTTAAATTGGTACACAAATCCCTTTTTTATTTAGTCCAAGTAGTATAAATAATTTTATATATATAATCTATATCTAAACCTTTCTTAAGGTGTTCGAAAAATACATTTCATGCATCTATATCAATTATATCATATACAAATCGTCTCCACTTTGCTTATTCTTGGACCTTCGTTTCGCTTCAGTCGAAGTTGTATTTTTCTTCTTCAGAATCCTTACCACTTCATCGTTCCAGGTTTTCTTTGGTCTCTGTTTTCCTCTCTTGTTTTGTGTAGTTTTGCCTCCCATACGCGTTTTACTTGTCTATTGTCGTTCATTCTACACAAAAGCCAAAAGGATTTAAGCTTGTTCTTATCTAGTATTTGTGTTTTTGGTTCGACTTGTAGTTCTTCTGTTACAATGCTGTTTCTTATTCTATCGCGTCTTGTAATTCCTTTTACTTTTCATGGGTACTTCATGTCCATTGAGTTTATTCTATTTTTCGATGATTGTGTTAGCACCCAGCTCTCAGTAGTATAGGTGAGAATCGGCCTGAAGATCATTTTATATACCCCCATCTTCGTCCTGCTGCTTACTTCTTTCTTTCCAATGAATGCTCTGTTTAAGCTGTAGTACATTCTGGAGTCATGGTTATCCTTTCGTTGACTTCTTCTTCTGATCTTCCTCCATTTTCTATTTTCATACCCAGGTATTTATGTATATGTTGTTACTTGTTCTAGTTTTTGGTTATTTATCTCTATATTTACTTGAGTATCCCCATTTCCCATGACCATTATCTTTATTTTCTCCATGTTTATTTTCATATTTCTTTCTAAAGACCGCTTTACAGCTTGCAAGAAAACTTGCTGCAATTTCTTGCATGCAAGACTTTCATGCAAGTCTATTGCATGGTCTTTTACAACTTGCACCCCGGCTTGCATGCAATTTGAAAGTTTTACCCTTAACCTAACTTATAAACTTTTGTTTTTTTTTAATTACTTTATTGCTGTTTATTTAACTTGGTAAATTTCGAAATGCCAAGACTATCAGAAATAACCAAATATAAAAGGAAAAAGGCGGTAGCAGCAACTTTAAGTATTATTATTGCTGCAGCCAGCCTTTTAGTCACTAATTTAGAACGCCGAGATAGGAGATGGTGAGTAAGATCTTAGTTGAACAAGAAGAGGGGTAATAATGTATCTCCAACAGAAGAATTTATCCAAGTAGATGATGAAAATTGCTCTAATTTTCTAGGAATGAATGTACATTTTAATAAACCCTTGGCAAAAATTGAACAATTACAAAGGAATCTATATTTCGAAATACTATTTCTGCGAAACACAAATTAATTATTATTCTAAGGTACTTAGCTAGAGGAGAGATAGCTTCCGTAGCTTAATATACAATTTAAAATAATTATAGAATCTCAGAAAGTGCCATTTCATTATTCATTCATTTCCATCGTTGATATATTTCACAAACAGAAAACAGCTGATCGGCATGTATTCGTGAATCCGTGTCGTCAATGACATTTGATATTGTGGAAAAATCAAATTCCCCTAGACTTGCATGAAAACTTGCAGAAAAAATGGCACCAAACTGATTATCGCGCAATTGCAAGAAGTTGCATGCAATAATCAACTGACGACATACTGCGCATGTCTTTAGGCAACTTTCTTGCGTCTTGCAGGTAGAATTGCAAGCTGTAAAGCGCCCTTAAGTGATATTTTTAAAGTTTATGGGCAATTGATAGTCCGTTCGCTGACGGTAAAATAATGCAAAACCTATAAATTTTAAAGATCCGCTTAAATTGGCATGAAATTTGGCATATGCATATTATGTAGGTAGCATGGGGGCCCAGCTTCATCCCTTCTCGAGAGTGAAAAAATATACGCTCAAAATAAGACCGGAAATGGATAAACTAACTAATTCTAAGCAACTTTTGTTTTATAGCATTTTTTCACTAAGTTAAAATTTTCGAGTTATTTGCGAGTAAATATGTTCATAAAAAACACATTTTCAGACGGTTTCTTGCAACTAACTCAAAAAGTAAGTATTTTATCGAAAAAAAAAAACACTCTTAGCAAAAATATATCCCATAAAAAAGTGAAAAAAATGGTTTAGGTATGAGATTACCTAGTAAAAGAAGAGTTATAAGTAATGAAAAATACATTGATACTCGCCAAATTTCAAATCGAATATTTCAACTTGAAATAACCAAAAAATAAAGCACTTTTTGGGAAAAACTCATTAAAACTTTTTTAAATTGTTTAAAAAAAACTTTAATTTTGTTTTAGTAGCAAAAGTAAGTAAGTTACGCTCAAAATAACGTTGGTCCCTTCCTTTTTTGGTAAAAAAATTGTGAAAATCACCCCCTAATTAGCATCCTCAGTGAAATTAATCATTACCACTTCATAAGTTGCTTTACTCGTGTATACTTATATTATTGTTTATATGGTAAGTTTCACCGGTTGGAAGTGCTTATTTTTGAAAGGGCTGTAGTTGACGCTTGAACTAGTCACTAATTACGAGTGCATGCACATTTAAATTTTTCAAAAATTCTTATTAGTTTTCTCAGGATTAAAAAAAATGAATCCATTTAAAAAGTATTGGACCGAAATTTTGCGCAAGTATTGTATATTTTTGTAGTCAGTATTTTAAAAGCTTTTAAATGAGGTGTTACATGATGTACTTTCCGATTCAAAAAAATCTTAGTTATGACTGTCACACGAATATACTATGATTGTTTTAAAAATCGACCTGTTCGATTTGCATATTATGTCCTAAAAGTAAATAAGTTAATATGTTCAACCTCAAGTCAAAATTCATCAGAGTATTACCCTTGGGAGGTAAATAGAGTCGTTGCAGAGGATTATCCAAAAATATTAACAACAATAGTGTAGCATGAACATGCTGAACCCATTTTTTTTCTCTGACGTCTTCTTAAAAATTGCCAAGCTACAATAACGTCTTCTTCGCTTGAAGACATTTCAAATACTGATATTTGATATACTTACTGAAGTTCCAAAATTATAGCACGCTCCTGTATTCTACATTATATAAAATGTGTGCATGCGACGTTATCCCTGTTGAGTATAAACAGATGTACGCTATTATGAAATAAATGTGCAACATTTTACGTATGTATTTTATCGTATGTGTTGCATTTGGTTTGCGAGCTCGCTTCAGTGATTGCCGATAATGCGATCCGTACGATGCAGATCAGTGGACGCGGTTACATAAGTTTTTGTACAAGGCAAACTAAAATCCGTTGCGTACGATGCGTCCGATGCGTACGATGCGGGTCTGTGGACGCTTGTCTTAAAAGAGTACTGGAAGCACTAAAACAAAGCCGAATAGATTACATGTACACGTCACTAAATAAGCAGACACATATAGACAGTGGCGTAACTAACGCCAATGCTACCAATGCGGTGCACTGGGGTGCAGGCCTTAGGGGGGCGCAAAAAACTGATATTCTGGAAAAAGGACATCGCACACATCTTATGGAAAATATAATGTCACTCAAATTCAATAAAATTTATACCAATAGATTCGTTTTAAATTAACGATCAAATCTTATCATTGCGCCACCTCTCTATTTTCAAAAATAAGAGCAGAAATTGATATAAATAAATCTGAAATCAAATGGTTAGGTACATAAGTTAGAGAGAAAAAATATTTTAAAATACCCAGATTTTCAGTACTCCATAAATCAGGGGATTAGTTTCACTAATCCGCTTAGGCCCATCGGGATTTAAGCTGTTATGAATAGCACTTAGAGCAATAATGATTGTAAACTAACATTTTATGGACTCCAAAAATGTGATTTAGATAAACTTTAATTGCAATTTGCGCCGTAATTAATCATAATTAAGAGTTGGCGCAATGATAAGAATTGATCGTTATATTAAAACGAATCTAATCGTATAAATTTTATTGAATTTGAGTGACATTATATTTTCCATAAGATGTGTGCGATGTCCTTTTAGCAAAAAAATATATGTTGAAGCAAAACATTCGTGGTATTTTATTCCGTTAGCTCCATAACAGACGGGCGACTGTGGCCGGGCACTCTGTGGATCCACAAAAATACATAGTTTCCGATGATTGACCGTGGGTTCTTATGTGGAGTGGACGTTGCATCACAGACGAGCGACTGTGGCCTGCCACAAATACCCCTAGTTGATGATATAGAAAATAACTTATATTTCAATAATAACTTTGAAATTTCATGTTTCAGGGTCTTATGAGTCCCAATCACAATCACTGCAGCAGTGGAGCTATGTTTTTATTTTCATGGTGCAAGTAGATGGCGCATAAATCGTTTAGTTTTCGATATTTTTTTACGAAAATTATTTTACATGTACTTCTTTTCACATTAAATGCTCATGCACATTTTCAAAACAATTGGTACAGTTCTTTTTATTTTAGAAATTAACAAAAAAGTATTAGTACGTTCTTTAAAGGTAAAATATTACAAAACACTAAATTTTAAAGACCCGCTTGGATTTACATGAAATTTGGCATACACATAGCTAACAAGTCAAAGAAAAAAAGTGATATTGTGCCGATGTGTGCTTTTGCTCTAGGGGTGAGTTTCACCCCCTTTTGGGGGTGAAAAATATATGTTTGAAATAAGTCCGGAAATGGATAAAATGACTAATTCCAAGCAACTTTTGTTCTATAAAGTTTTTTCTCCGAGTTAATAGTTTTCGAGTTATTTGCGAGTGAATATGTTAATTTTTCTACAAAATAACCACGTTTTCAGACGGTTTTTCGCAAATAACTCAAAAAGTAAGTATTTGGTCAAACAAAAATTCTCATCAAAAATATAGCATGTAAAAAAGGGAAAAACATAGCTAGGTCACTATACCTAGTAGAAGCAGAGTTATAGCTAATGAAAAATAGGTTCATATTCGTCAAATTCCAAATCGAATATTTTAACGTGCCATAACCAAAAAAGAATGTGTGTGTACTTTGTACGCACGTAAGAAGTTATACTTCTATTATATGATTATATGATTATAAACGAAATTAATATACTTTTTATTTATATTTTATTTAAATATTAAATTAATTTATACTTAATACTTCTCAAACATTTTTATTAAAACAGTGCCAAAAATTAAAATAATAAAAAAATAAAACACACACAAACACATTAAAAATGCCACAAATGATTTCTGAACATTAATTGTCGGAAAAATTTTTAACTAAATACGTATTTTCTGAAAATAAAATTATATAATAAATATACTTACAATCATAAAATGTATAAAAAAAAATAAACAAATAAAAGTTTCTATTGGGATTCGAACCAACTTACCACGCGGCTGGTATTTGCGTTGTATTGGGATTCACCCGCATTAAAACTGCACCACAGAGACAGCTTGTCATTATGTGCGAAGATCGTCTAACTAAACAGATTAACCTTTTGACATTTTTAACTTATGTAAATCAAATTATTTTGATTTTGAATTGAAATGATTTAGAATTGAAAAAATACAACAAAACATAGGGTAAGAAGACAATATATTAGGTGAATATTGATAGAAATTTTGATGGTAATCAAATTATGTAAAAAAAAGTATTACATACTACTTATGTATTTTGGTAGGTTCAAGGTAGGTATCGGAGCCCGTATAACGACTAATAAATTTCGCAATCACTTGCGTCGTGCAAAGTGGCTATGTTCAAATATCATAAAAAAATTTGATCAACTATTTATAAAACACTTACCAGTGAAAGATTCTCTAGCTTTGAATAAGCGAGATCTGCGGCACTCATACTAGGCACAGTTTGATGAGCTTTCACATTGGCATGCAACAATCATTTCTTCTATGTAAATAAGTCCAAAAATATAATATGAAAACTATTTAAAAAGGCAGTATAACCATTAACTAACTTTTTGTTTGTTGTTTCTCTTCCTACAAATTTTAAAACGCAACAAGCATACATTATAACCAAACACAGTCCCACAGCTGTGCCACAGCTGCCATATTGGATAATTTTTGTCATGTCATTTGAACATCCAATCAGAACAAAGTTATAATGCGCATGCGCCCGGTCGCTAGGTTTTCCCATATAAAGTTTCACCGTCATTACGCCCGTAAAGAAGTATAACTTCAAAAACAAAGCACTTTTTTGGGGAAAACTCATTTTAACATTTTTAAAGTGTCTAAAAAATGCTTATTTTTGTTTTTTAAAAAAATTTGTTAGCATCAAAAGTAAACAAGTTGCGCTCAAAATAAAGTTGGTCCCTTTTTTTGGTAAGAAATCGGGAAAATCACCCCCTAATTAGCATTTCAAATGAACTTAATTGTTACCACTTCACAAGTTTTTTACTCGCGTAATTATTGATCATATGATCTGTAAGTTTCATCGGTTCAAAGTCCTTATTTTTGAAAGAGCTGTAGTTAAAAGGGCTTGAACGAGTCACTTATCACGAGTGTATGCAAATTTAGAAACACCGAATCTTAACCAATTTTTGTCGTACAGAAAAACAAAAAAATACAAAGTATTCAGAAAAGTAAAGCCGACTTTTTTTATTGATTAAGATTTTTGGAAATCTCTTGAATCGATGAAACTTACAGATCATATAAACACAACATAAGTAAAGTAACTTGTGAAGCGGTAACGATTAATTTTATTTAAGTTGCTAATTAGGGGGTGATCTTCCTGATTCTTTTTTGCCAAAACAAAAGTGACCAACTTTATTTTGAGCGTAACTTGCTTATATTTGATGCTAGAATGTTTTTTTATAAAAACAGAAATAAATATTTTTTAAATACTTTAAAAAAGTTGTAATGTGTTTTCCCCAAAAATGCTTCATTATTTGGATATTTCACATTGAATTATTCTATTTGGAATTTTTCGAATATAAACCAATTTTTCATTAGCTATAACTCTGTTTTTGCCAGGTATAGAGACCTAATATATACACCGTTTTTTTTTTCACTTTTTTATAGGCTATAAATAGTTTTGCTAAGAATATTTTTTTCGACAAAATGCTTACGTTTTGAGTTATTTGCGAAAAACCGTCTAAAAACGTGGTTATTTTGATGAAAAATGAACATATTGACTTGCAAATAACTGAAAAAGCATTGATTTGCTGAAAAAACTCTATAGAACAAAAGTTGCTTAGAATTAGTCAGTTTATCCATTTCGGGACTTACCTTGGACATAAATTTATCACCCCCGAGGTGGGGTTAAACTCACCCCCAGGGCAAAATCACACATCGGCACCATATCACTTTTTTTCTTTGATATGTTAGCTATGCGTATTGTATGCCAAATTTCATGTCAATCCAAGCGGTTCTTTAAAATTTACAGCAAAACCGTGAAATAATGTACTATATGTGAATTTCGTACTTTTACACTAGGATAGCCCCTTAATTTTACTTTCAATTAATTTTTGAATAATAATGTTTTTTAATAATTAACTTTAAAATTATTACTGTTATATTTCTTTGAATAATTTTTCTCTGACTGGATATGGCTTGTACAATGTCGTGTGTACTGAAATTGAAATAGTATCCCCTGGAAGTACGGAGAAATGTCGTTGTTAGTTTCGTTGGAGGTTGGGGGAAGAATAAGTCTGGGAATAGGGGCGCACGAGGAATACTTGCATTGGGGCGCAGGTCAGACTAGTTACGCCACTGCATATAGACAATCAAACACATGAATATAAAAACAATAGGTCTGACATGGACAGCATGTGGCAAACTAAGTCATATTCCAAGAAGTTCAATTTCCATGAGTCCCAAGCGAAAGGTCTATATCCAATGTGTTTGGTCCGTATGCACCTATGGAACTTCCAATGCTGAGCGTCAGCCTTCGGGACTACATAACAAACCAACAAATCCGGTACAGATCACACGTTCAAAACGTCATCGAAAGAATCACGACGCTAAAGTAAAACTGGACTGGGCACTTAGCGAGAACAGAAGATGGAAGGAGGACAACACAAATCATGGATAAGATGGACCAACGACGTGAAAAGTATAGCGGCAAACTTAAGTGATTCAGAGATGGTTCAGTATTTAGCCACTAAGTTTTATAACATCTCTCTTCAATCCTGATCCCCCGGAGGGAGTGTAGTCGTCAACGTGATGTCGTGTATTGTTCCTCTTCAAAGATCTCTTCAAACTGCACTAGGTACCTAACTGCAAAAATTCACCGTACCTACCATGCCAATGGCCATTAATTGTCGAGGCATTAGCTAAATAAAAAAAATAATAATTTAATCAATATCGCGCCTTAATTCCTTAATCAATAATATACCTTAAGTATATCCAAAAAGCCAGAGGCAATCCCCATATTCGTTCACTAATTTTCTGTGTCAATATCAAGAGCAATTTCTTTAGGACTACCAGTTTGCTCTCTGCTCTCTAGAAAAAGGAGGAAATGCACCTGTATTTACCGTCTTGTTTGAGTGCAAGTGACGTCTTAAGGTCGCACCATTTCACTTTTGAATAAGTGAACGAGAAAGTATCCAGCAAATAAGTGTTCTGAATAGACGGGCGCTCATATGTGCTGGTCTGGGTAGAGTAGAGATGAACGATCCCGTGACTTTTAAATCACATTACGTTATTAATGTCATTTTTTTGTGAGTGATTTTAAAACGTAATTAGTGGTAGCGCATCATAATAGCATTAAAATGCAAATTAAAAATGAAAAACCAATTTAAAATCATTTTGCGACAAAAAATTCAAACAAATAAAATTTAAACAATCTGTCTATATTGCAAGGACAAAAAATGTGCAACAAAGTTTAGTTGGTTTAAATTTTTCAACTAGGTATATGATTTTTACCATGAAGAAGATGCAGATTTATTGTTAGTAAGCAATCATAATATCTTTTACTTATTTTTACTACTGATATTACTGAATATACTTTAGTTCCTGAATAAAACAATATTGTATGTTTTTGTTCTTTTTTTGAAAAAAAATAATCCTCAGGCTTCGAAATTTTTCGGATGGGTGGTAGGAGTGTGTAACGTTATAAACGTCACATGTTTGTTATATGTTTTTCAAAGAATGTTATTTTGTTCCATAATTTTTTGATTTTATTAATTCGTTAGCATTTAATAGCACATTGGTTGTTTTTTTGTTACACTATATTTCTTATGGAGACAAAACCTGTTAACCAGATTTAGCCTGTCTGAAGAATCTAACAAAGGTTATAAAGTCTGTACCTTCCAAAATTAAATTAAGATACCGAAAGCACAGTATAAAGAGGGACAGTAGAACCACTCTCCGAAAAATTGGAAGTAAAATCTGTAGTCGCGCATGGCGACCGCGCAATGTTCTTAGTCGCTTTTGCCCCACTCTCGCATTGCTAGTCGCATAGAAACGTACGGATTTTAACAGAGAAAACCCTTATCCACCACTGGTGAATTACCAATTGAGTACTGCCGGTATTACCAGGGCCGCCGCTACCATGTGTGCAAAGTGTGCATCGCACACGGGCGGCCGATTATATAGACAAGGCGAAAACGGCGGGTTCGAAGGGAACAATATTCCCATGAGATTTTTTGCATAATCACATTCGTGAGACACCCCAGAATAAGGTTCAAGAAGTCGCCCACGTGAAAAGTGGGCCAATTTTTTTTTAACAATTTTTTTTTTAATCAAATTGCAAGAATCAATATTTTTGGCCCTAACGGTTTTTACTTTCATTTTTTGGACCATTCTGGACAAAAAAGATCGCTTATAATTTTTGTCTAAAGTTGATCGTTTTCGACTTATAAGCAATTTAAAATTGAAAAAAACGAAAAATGGCGATTTTCAAGGCTTAATAACTCGGTTAAAAGTTATTATTATGAAAGTCAATATATGACTAAATCAAAGTTTAAAGCCCCCCCTACAAGATCCTGAAGAAATTTTTGTCATTATTTTATTACTAAGCTGTTATTTTTAAGTAAAAATAATAAGCGCCATACACGTGTGCGGCATCTGTAAATGCTGAGTGCGAGAGAGAAGCCATTCCAGCAGTCCAATTGTGCATCTTACTCGCACTCACATTTACAACCGCGTCAATACGATGTAACCGCTCTTTGTTATTAATTAAAAATAACAGCTTAGTAGTAAATTTATGACACAGGTTTCTTCAGGATCATGTAGCGGAGACTTTAAAATTTGATTTAGTCACTTTCTGACTTTCATAATAATAATTTTTAACCGAGTTATTAAGTCTTAAAAATGGCCATTTTCGCGTTTTTCAAATTTTAAATTGCTTATAACTCAAAAAAGATCAACTTTAGGGAAAAAATTATAAGAGACCTTTTTTATCCAGAATGGTCCAAAAAATCTAAAAAAAATTGGATCGGAACAAAAATATTGATTTTTGCAATTTGATTAAAAAAAATTGTTAAAAAAAAATTGGCCCACTTTTCACGTGGGCGACTTCTTGAACCTTATTCTGGGATGTCTCACGAATGTGATTATGCAAAAATATCTCATGGGAATATTTTTCCCAACGAACCCGCCGTTTCCGCCTTGTCTAATAGGGGCGCCCAAAAGCAGGCCAGTGATGATAATACTTTTTTTAAAACAAAAATAAATTCAAAAAATTAAATAGTAATGATTCAGATAATTCTATAAACTCTAATATAGTCTGGGCTGATTATCGGAGAATAGGCCATTTTTGGGAAAAGTTATTTACCAGCAATTTTATTGCTGGAATCGAAGCTTATGATTATATATATTAATAATATAGGTATGCAAAGTCCGCAGATAGTGTGCTACTTTTTTTATAAACAAAATGGCGCCCGAAAATTGTGTTTTTTTCAATTTTTGCTCTATAACTCCAAAGATTTTAACTTTAGACCAAAAACACTCAAATAAAAATTCACCACAATTAAATTCTGCATAGAGACGTGTTTTTTCCGATTTACTTCGACGAAAGCTTTCCCCGGAAAAAGCGGGTTTTTCCTACAAAATCTTTAATTTTCAACTAAACTTTTAGATAAGTAGTTGTTCATCAATAATTAAATAACTTTGTAACGTAAAAGCCCTTTCCGAATATATTATAATTCCAGAAGCCGATGGAAATTTAATGAATAGTTTAGCAACAATTGAAATGTTAATTAAAAATTTTCTGTCACTATAATAACGACAATAATTATGATGCATAAAAATAACTATGATTTTTTCATAAAAAGACACTATACCTATCTAATGTACTTTACAGAATTGAAATTGGACTATTTAAGCGGCCTCAGGAATATTTTAAAATTATAAACAATTTTTTGGCTTATAAACAAATAGAATATCTCGTGAAATATTAAACTAAATTAAATTATGAAAACGGTATTCGAAAGACAGCGGCAGGTCGCTTCTTCTAAAAGAAAAAAACGTTTAATTATGACGAGTGGTTCCTGAGACACAACCGGTCAAATTTTACCGGAATTTACGGCAAAGATATAAACAACAGGATCATAATTTTCAAACCATCACCTTTTTATTTTGTCCTCTTTCACCACACTAATTTTCATATCTTTAAAATACTCATAACATATATTATTATAATAAAAACTATGGATAATGCGTGTGAAAATTGCCAAAAATAGCAAAATTCCAATCAAAAATTAGGCTGGAGAAAATGTAACCCTCAAAGTTCAAAATCGGTATACGTTAAAAAAATGCATTTTCTCGGCTTCCCATGGAGCAATTTCCTTCATTCTTTTTTTGTTCCCAAGTAACTCGAGTAGAGCCATCGAACTAACGCATTATTAAATGTCAAACTTGCTTTTTTTTGTTATAAAAAATTAATTTATTTATTATAACACAATATTTTAATTTGTTTAAATAAAAATTGTTTAAATAATTATACAGCTTTCAAATGAGAATATTTATGTTTTTAACTTTAAAAGGTACACTTGTAGTAAGTTTATCTAAAAAAAAGCCTACAACTGGAAAAAATATGTAATTTTCTGTTCTTATAAATAAATTAATCTATTATAACAAAACAAAAGCAAGTTTGACATTTAGTAATGCGTTAGTTCGATGGCTCTACTCGAGTTATTAGGGAACAAAAAAAGAATGAAGGAAATTGCTCCATGGGAAGCCGAGAAAATGGATTTTGTTAACGTATACCGATTTTGAACTTTGAGGGTTACATTTTCTACAACCAAATTTTTGATTAATTTTCACACGTATTATCGATAGTTTTCATTATAATAATATATGTTATGAGGATTCTAAAGATATGAAAATTGGTGTGGAGAAAGAGGACAAAAACAAAAAGGTGAAAGTTTGAAAATTATGATCCTATTGTTTATAACTTTGCCGTAAATTCCGGTCAACTTTGATCGGTTATATCTCAGGAACCACTCGTCATAATTAAACGTTTTTTCCTTTAAAAGAAGCGTCCTGTTGCTGTCTTTCGAATACCGTTTTCAGAATTTAATTTAGTTTAATATTTCCCGAGATATTCTATTTGTTTATAAACCAAAAAATTGTTTATAATTTTAAAATATTCTTGAGGCCGCTTAAATAGTCCAATTTCAATTCTGTAAAGTACATTAGATAGGTATAGTGTCTTTTTATGAAAAAATCATAGTTATTCTTATGCATCATAATTATTGTCGTTATTATAGCGACCGTAAATTTTTAATTACCATTTTAATTGTTGCTAAACTGTTCATTCAATTTCCATAGACTTCTGGAATTATAATATATATAGAAAGGGCTTTTACGTTACCGAGTTATTTAATTATTGATTAACAACTACTTATCTAAAAGTATAGTTAAAAATTAAAGATTTTGTTGGAAAAACCCGCTTTTTCCGGGGAAAGCTTTCATCGAAGTAAATCGGAAAAAACACGTCTCTATGCAGAATTTAATTGCGGTGAATTTTTATTTGGGTGTTTTTGGTCTAAAGTTAAAATCTTTGGAGTTATAGAGCAAAAATTTAAAAAAACACGATTTTCGGGCGCCATTTTGTTTATAAAAAAAGTAGCACACTATCTGCGGACTTTGCATATCTATATTATTAATACATACAATAATAAAATTCGATTCCAGCAATAAAATTGCTGGTAAATAACTTTTCCTTGTATTTTGCTAATTAGCCCAGAGTAATATTCCAAACAATCTAAACAAAAATGCCAGACAATGGTATTTATTATATGAACTGATCGATGCAACCATTAAAAATCCAGATCAGTGAAATATATGATGCTTTAGAAGAATTGCAAAATGATAGCAAAAAGGATATGAATACAAGAATTTTAGCAAAATCCCTTAAAAATTGAATTTGGAAATTCAAATTCATGTGTTCTGTTTTGGTGTGGCAAGATATTTTAAGTAAAATAAACGTTAGCAAAATCCTTCAAAATCCAAAATTTGACATAAAATCTTCACTTGATAATTTAAAAAAATATTTCATAACTAAACGTTCTGACGAACATTTTCAAAATGTTGTAATCGAATCCAGAGAGATATCTACAAAAGCAAATATTTAATAAGATTTCCCTAGCTCCTCTACCGAACAAATTAGAAGAAGAAAAGTGAATTTTGAGTTTGAAGGAACTGATGAACCTATATTATCTCCGCAATTTTGATTTAAAATAATATATTTTATTTTAAGATTTTGGACGCTACTATAACAGCAATGGAAGAACGGTTCCAATTACTTCAACAGCACGCAGACATTTTTAGTGTAATATATGGCATAACTAAAATTAAAAACGATGATGAACTTAAAACCAATTGTGAGAAAGTGTCCCTTACAGACATAAACAGCTCAGAGACTGACATTAGTGCAATCGATTTATATGAAGAAATTAAAGCTATTCAACCATATTTTACCACAGAAAAAAGTCCTAGTGATATTCTTGAATAGGTACATTTACGAAAATAATCTTATGTCAACATTTCCAAATTTAACTATAATAATTGTACGTATATTCCTAACTCTACCCGTTACTGTAGCTACGGGTGAGCGGCCGTTTTCAAAACTTAAAAAAAAAGAATTAAAAACTATTTGCTATCCTCAATGAAGACTTTTTGCTTTAGCAACGTTATCTCTCGAACATGAAGTGTGTGCGACATTGGATATTAAAACATTGTCAAAAAGTTTTCCGAAACGAAAAGTTCGTTTTTTCTTTTTTTATGTTATCTATTCATAGTTTATTTTAATTAAGTGGACGTTTAAATTAGGATATTAGGATGTACATATAATGGACTTTGTTTATTTTATTATTGTTATGTATCTCCTGCACATTTCTTTAAATACTAGTACCTATGTTGAAACGACTAAAGTGTTGGAAGGGGGCGGCAAATATTAAGTTGCACACGGGCGGCCAATATTTTAGCGACGGCCCTGGGTATTACTTCTTGAGATCAAAGCGCCGACAGAGGAGTGGTTTTACTGTGAAACCTCTATATACTGTACCGAAAGCATGGTTAACTCATACCAGAAATTACGTAGGCATTATACCTGAAATTATTTTAATAAACTACAGTCTTTTTGTTATTTCTTTTGAACCTTTTTAAGTGTATTCCTCAATTTAGCCCGTTTCTTACAGCTTCAGTGACCAATTTCGGTGCATAAGATCGATCACACCAATTACCTTCAATTCTATACTCACTTATTGTGTCCGCCATTACATACGTTTCAATCGCAACTATTGTTGTATATATGCGTGACCAGACAGGTGCTCTTGATGATGACCGTCCAAGTTCAGCTCATGGAGGTACCCTAATTCTTTCTACAAATAATGATTTTTCTCTGGTAACAAAATATGACTTTCTATTAAGTGAAGCATTCTTTGAGTTTTCCTTAGTTTACAGTAAGAACCTTAATCTTTATATTATTTGTATTTATAGATCACCTGACTCTTCCGTGGAACTATTTTTTCAGAACCTGCTTAATTTGTTAGATGACCTGCCCCATAAAAGCAGAAAAATTTTATGCGGGGACTTCAACATTAATTATGCTGCTGCTTGTGCTACACAAATATCCCTGGTCAACATATTTGAATCATATGGTCTATCAATGCACATTGATTCTCCTACAAGGATTACAAAAACTTCATCTACCATAATTGATTATATTGTCTCAGATTTCTCACCCTTTGATGTCTGCGCTACAACTGTTAATGCGGGATTATCTGATCATGAAGCGGTTTATACGAAGTTTAACATCTTTAGCAAGTCCTCCTCGAAAACTCGACGTTTAGGCAGGATTTTTTCCGGTCGGAACTTTCGTAAATTCCAAAATTTATGCTTAACCTCTGAGTGGCACTTTCCTTCCATGGACGTCGATTATAATTTCAGTGATTTTTTGAATAAGCTGGTCTGTATCTTCAATAAAGCATTTCCTTTAATCACAATTAAGCAAAAACATCGCAAACCCTGGACTACCAAAGGTGTCCGCATATCAGCCAAAAACATGCGTTCACTACTGTATATCAAGAAATTTACTACCAACGTCTCTGTTACTGAATATATCACCAAGTACAGGGCAATCTATTTAAAACTTATAAAATCGGCTAAAAAATTGTATTATCAAAATCGTCTCAGAAGCTCCAAAAGTGTTGCAAAAGAAACTTGGTCCATAATAAACGATCTTCGAAATAAAACTCACACAGCTCAAACATTTTCCCTTCCAGACCCAGAAAATCTAAATGAATATTTTGTTAATGTGAGTAAAAATATAACATCAACTATTGTGTCACAACAAGATCCCATTTCCTATCTCCCTAATTCAGGAAAGGTTTCGAATTCATTCTTTATAAGACCGGTTGGTAAATCTGAACTGATCCAAACAATCAATAGTATCAAAAGCAAATCTTCCTGTAGTACCGATGGACTATCCATAAAAATTTTCTCAAATCTCCCAGACAATGTGTTGGGAGTCCTCATCTCTCTAATAAATGACTCTTTTGAGAAAGGTAAATTTCCAGAGTGCCTAAAGACGGCCATCATTATTCCTCTTCATAAGGGTGGTGAAAAATATATTGCCTGCAATTATAGACCTATTGCATTACTTTTCATTGTTCGAGTCCCATCTTCGATATGGTCTGCCTTTTTGGGGTTTTGGTACAGCTGCCCAATCCGATGTTATTTTTAAATTGCAAAAAAGAGCAATCAGATATCTGTTTGGCCTCAGAAGAACAACACATTGCAGAAGCTACTTCAAAGATCACAGAATTCTAACATTACCTTCTTTATATATTTTAGAAACTGTTTGCTTAATTCGTAAACATCTACATGTTTTTCCAGAAAGACCTAGACATGACTATTCCACCAGAAATTCTACTTTTGACATCTATTTACCGATCCCGTCCAGTGAGTTAATAAAGAAATCTATATTATATTCTGCAAAAAAACTATACAACCATCTCCCTCTACAACTTAAATCTGCAACATCTTTCCCCAAGTTCCGTAAAATGACTAAAGCCTATTTATCTGAAAGACCATATTATTAATAGCAGAGTTTCTTAACCAATAACTAAGAAATTACAGTATTGTTATGTATAAGTAGAATCTTAATCTATATTTGAGTGTCATATGCAGCAGCATAACTTATTAAATTACTTATTAAATTTCTTAAGGTAGATTACGCAATTTGCAATTTTTTTTTAATTTTGCAATAGATTGTTACTGATTTTTATTTGACTTTATTATGTTTTATTTATATTGACGATTTGTATAATTTTAGTAAATTGTATTTGTTATTGTTTTTATTTATGATTCTTGTAAGCTTTGTCTATAAAATTGTTAAATTTTTCATGACAATAAAGCATATAACTATTCTATTCTATGCGCATGCGCAGGAACACCAACAAACGTTGACGCGGTGTTAAAACATTATTATTTTTCGTGTAAAGTTGTAAAGGGACTTTCCGACCACCCTATACATGCGTACAAACTGCTTACCCAAATAATTACCAACAGACTATTGACTATTAAATAAATTCGATAGTTACCAGCCTGTTGAACAAGCGGGATTCCGCAAAGGTTATAGTACTGTAGAACACCTACAGACAATAAGGACACTTATCGAACAGTGCAGCGAATACAATGAACCTCTTTATTTGGCATTTGTGGATTACAATAAGGCATTCGATTCCATACTCTGAAGGAATGAATAACTCAAGGATTGTTTCCAGATATAGAATACTCCCATAAAACATACAGTCGGAAAAATGAAAGAATACCCATGAACGATCACATCAATCAGATATTTTGTATTTACTATCTTTTTCTATAACAAACGATTGTATTTATAGAAAAATACAGCAAATACAAAATTAGTGATTAATGTGATTGTTCATGGATATTCTTTCATTTTTCGACTGTATACGACAATGCAACTATGCAAATAAATTAGCAGAAGGTCTAACAACAAGCAAAATAAGAACGGAGAGAGGAGTTAGACAGGGAGACACTATATCTACAAAATTATTTACTCTTGCATTAGAAGATGTATTTAAGAAGTTAAATTGGGAACAACAAATAATTAAAATTGATGGCAGATTTTTAAGGCATCTAAGATTTGCCAATAACATAGTAGGTACCCATAAGCAACAATACAGAAGAACTAATCTATATGCTAAAGGAGCTTAAACAAGAACTTGAGAAAATCAGTTTAAAAATGAATTTAAATAAAACAAAATAGCACAAACTGGGAAAACACTGGGAAGAAATGGCACCAAATAGCACAAAACAGAGAAGAATGGAGAACTCATGGGGAGGCCTTTGTCGAGGAGTGGATGCAAACAGGTTAAAGAAGAATAATAAAAAGTGATTCTTACATAATTTGATTTTTTCACATCAAAGAAGAAATCACAGATTGTGATATATCCCTCATCTCTACACTTTGCGCGGTTTGGCACAGTAAAGCGTGGGTGAGAGTGTTTAGCCTTTAGCTACACTGCGAGTTGTATGCATTTAAGGAGAGAAAAGCCAACCGTTATCTATTTGCCTATTCATTAAAATCTCTATCTCTAGCGAATTTATCTATGTAATTGGATACGTTCTCTCGTACAAAATACTATTCTTTTACTTATAATCCGATTAGTATAGTCAACTATTTTACAAAATGAGTTTCCCATTGCTGCAATCATAAAAATCCGGAAAAGAAGAAATTGATACACGTTTAGATAAAAGATACTAAAAATTCCTGTACTGGCTGTATACCATAAATCACAAAAAATTAATTCCTTATCTTGTAAAATGTATGTTTAAAATCCCTAAAAAGGGCTGTATCACAACAAAACGTTTTCGGAATCAATATTCCATCATCATTGTCCATCCGTTTAATATCAATGTAAGGGTCTTTACCCGTACATTTTGGTGGCTTATAGCATGTAAACTTGTGATAACATTGATGATGGAATATTGATTCCGAAAACGTTTTGTTGTGATACAGCCCTTTTTAGGGATTTTAAATATACCTTTTACAAGATAAGGTTTTTATTTTTTAAAAGATACTAACTAATTTTAGCGAGAGTTTTGTTTAAAGCGAAGATTCTATAGTGACGTTGTATTAAATTTTCTCTATAGTAAAATGTAGAGCAGATCGAAATTGGTGACACGAAATAGTTGGAAGACTGCATTTGGTCAACGAGGGGAGTCCGTTATACATCATAATACATATAAACATTTAATTTTTTAAATGTTTATTTAACATTGGGAAAAAGTTGTAGATCATTTAAAATGTTTGAAACTTATGATAAAAAATGGCAACTTCGCACAGACGCTGTTCATTCGCATTCGATGCAAATGTCCTAATAAAGACAGTAAAATTAATTATTTTGGTGAATATTTCATTATAATCCAGAATTCTCATAAAAATTACGAAATATTCCGCACCAGTGGCGCACCCAGGGGGTGGTTTTGGGGGTTAAAACCCCTCCCAGGGCATATAAAAAAAAATATAAAGAATAGCAGGAAAATGTAACTTGTCTTTCAGAAACAATACAAAAAAATTTCGGTGCCGAAGCGAAGCTAGGACAAATAATCCCCGGACAAATAATCCCGGACAAAAAATCTCCACAAATTATCCCTGGACAAAAAATTACCAGACAAAAAATCCCCAGACAAAAAATCCTCGGACAAAATTCCTGGACAAAAATCCCGGAAAAAATAATCCACACAATTTTTTTTTGACAAAATATCCCCAAGAAATATTTGCTGCCCAATAGTTCTCTAAAAATTTTCCCGTGAATACAATCGACTCAAATGTTTCAAAATAATGATAAACAATTAAGATTAAGCGTGAATTGTAATTTGGATTACCAAATTTCGAATTTCAATTCCATGCCGAAAATTTCAAATTTTACATGACAAACGAGTGTGAGTTTTTTCAAAAATCGTGGAAGATATGGGGGAGGCTGTGGGAACCATGTTGTAATTATTCGCTTAAATCTTTTACTCACTCTGCTTTGAATAACTATGTTTAAAACATTGCCTATTCGTGATGAGAACTGCTGGTCCTGAAAACGATAATCTTGATTGTAATGCAAAAAACCTGTTACTTTTTGTAAATTTAACGTCAAAAATATTTATTTATTATTATCATCATCAATGGCGTTATAACACTTCGAGTGTCCTTGCGAGTGGTTTACTATTGCCTTTCATGTGTCGGTCCTGTGCCACTATTTCCCATTGTCTCACTCCTATTTTCTCCAGATCTTATCTGACAACATATTTTCACCTTTTTCTAGGCAGTCCTACAGACTTTCTCCCATCTGGCCTCTCCCCGAGTAGCTATGTCTGGTTTGATTTTTGGATAAATTTTTCGCATGGCATATTCTAAGGCCAGGTTAAACAACAATGGGGAAAACGGATCTCCCTGTCTCAGTTCAGAATTTACGCAGAAAGCATTTGATATTTCTCCACCTCTTCTAACTTGTGCAAAGAGGTTACTTACACACATTTGCGTTACCGTAATTAGTTTCTTGGGTACGCCGAGCTCGACCATTGTATTCCATAGTGTAGGATGATTAATTGAATCATAAGCCTGAAATCTATAAAGATCTGATGCACGTCTTGATTATACTCCCAATCCTTTCAAGCATTTATTTAGTAGTAAATATTTGATCAACAATCGATCTTTCTGGCATGAAATCACACTGGTATTTAGTTACCAACTATTTCTTCGGCGTATGCTAGTTATCTTTTTAGTAATACATAACGAAAAATATTTAGTCCTCAGTTTCAATTCGCTACAAGCAACATTTCAGAAACCTGCTTCAAAAGCTTTCAAAAGCTATGTCAAAAACATGTGTTCTGCGTTTTCATAACAAAGCTTCATAACAAACATATAGGCAATGTTTTGAACTTAGTTATTCAAGGCAGAGTGTTAAGCGAATAATTACAACATGATTCCCACAGCCTTAGCTCATTCCCCATATCTTCCACGATTTTTGAAAAAACTCACACTCGTTTGTCATGTAAAATTTGAAGTTTTGGGCATGTAATTGGAATTCGAAATTTGGTAATCGAAATTACAATAATGCATGCTTAATCTTAATTACTAATCATTATTGTCGTGCCGAAAATCGGTTTCATGGCCATTGCTATGCCATGGTTATCTCTTATGCACTGAGAGTGAAAAACATTTGAGTCGATTGCGTTCACAGAAAAACTTTTAGAGAACTATTCAGTAGCAAATATTTCATGGCGATTTTTTGTGGGGATATTTTGTCGAAAAAAATTTTTGGGGTTTATTTTTGTCCGGGATTTTTTGTGGGGATTTTTTGCTCGGGGATTATTTGTCCGATAATTTTATGTCCGGGGATTTTTTGTCCAGGAATAATTTGTGGGGCTTTTTGGTCAGGGATTATCTGTCCGAACCCTGCCCAAGCCAACCCCTCCTAGAGGAAAATTCTGAGTGCGCCACTGTTCCGCACTAATAGATATGAATATAATATTCATAAAAGGTTAGTAGAAATATATAGTTTTGTTTTATACCTAAATGAAATGTTTACATTTTTGTATAAGGGACTCCCCTTGCTGAATACATTGGCTTTTCTATTCATTTCAGTATCGTGAAGGTTTTTCATTTTACTATAGAGAAATATAAAAGCTATATAGCTCAGCTCAACAGGCATCAAGGGCCCAACGCATATATAGAGAAAGTTAACGTTACTATAAAAGCTTCGCTTCAATATTTGGTAGCAAACATCAACATTCAGTGTAATAAAAAAAAAAGAAATCCTATCAAAAGTCGAACCAGCGATAAAAACACTTATAAACATGAAAGCTTTTTTAAGAGATCAGGATCTTAGTCGAGAGATCAGAACCCGAATGATCAGATGTTACGTTTTTTGTCTTGCTGTATGGCTGCGAAAGTTGGACAATGGATTCTGAAACAGAAAAAAGACTATATGCCTTTGAGACTTATGTACAGACGGATGCTGAGAATTTCATGAGCACAAGAAGTTACCAATGGTGAGGTATTTCGGCGCATGAGTATACAAAACGAATTAAAGTTTGTTTAGCAGTAAATGATTGACTTGAAATAGTACCAACTATAAACATCCTGGGTTAACCGATAATAGTATAAGTGGCCCGGTTTCAGGTAAAATTTAAATATGTTTGAATGTTTGTTTTTCTATAATCTTAGCAATTAAAATAGATTTCATTCATTTTAAAACTCATTTGAAAACATTAATTTCGGGTATATAAAGCAAAGAAATATATTTTACATTCGTTTTTTGTTTTTGTCGTCGTAATTATTGTACATTTTATGGATCCTTTGCTTTATTATAGGAGTACCGTCTATTCAGTGTTAATTGTCAAAAGACCAACTCTGTCTACCTCGTTTGCATATCGCTCCGCACCGGTCTTAACAATGGGCCAAGTCAGATAAATTTAATAATATTTACGACCGCACTAATTGAAGTAAACCATTTACTGCTAAACAAAGTTTACTAATAATAATCAAAGAGGGGAAAATATAATACTTGGGTCATGTGTTGAAAGGTGAAAGATATTAATCACTCCAAATCATATGCAAGGTAAAGTACAGAGCAAAAGATCAGTAGCAACACGCCAGAACTCGTGGCTGAAAGACCTAAGGATCTTTGGTCTATCATCAGCAGAAATTTTTCGTGCAGCAGTTTCCAAAGCTACAATTACCATTTGGATCTCCTTCGAAAACTGGACAACCTTCGAAACGAGACTGGGCAATAAGAAGAATACAGTTTATTAAGATGCCCCATTGAAAATCTGAAGAGTTCCTGCAGATACATTTTCCTATAAATTTATCTGCCATCAAACTGCACGTTGCTATCTTTACTTGTATTCAAATTACAGAAACTGCCCACAGGATACAGGCTGGTTGGTTTAACTAGAAGCGAATGAGAGAAATCGGAGAAGGCCTAAAAGGAAAGATATACAAGAGTGTGGTGGTGTACGGCGCGCGGCGGTGAAGTCTGGCCTATAAAGAAGATTCAGGAAAAGAAGATGGAGGTAGCTGAAATGAAAAAGTTGAGTGGATGTTGGGTTAGACTAGAAGGCAGAGAACGATTTAGGGAAAGAGGTTGGGTAATTACAGTCTCAAAAAAGATTTGTGACGAATTACCGACAGCAAATAACAGGTTCCGCCTCGACAGCTCGTTACGTATGGAGACATCTGGAAGGATGATTCATCAGACGAGCGAGGAAAAGATTTCTCGAGAAAGATTGCCTACGCATTACTAAAGTTGAGCGGTTCCCTTTTTCTGGAACGTTCAAGAACATGGCTTGTATTTTTGGATTCAATATAAATAAAGATTGAATTTTTAGGACTGTAAGGAATTTGTCTGTAAAATAAATTCGTCTGTAACTTGTATAAATAAATTCGTATAAACGAACCGAGAGTATTATTTTAACCGTAAGCACGCTACAGGTTTAACAACTATAATAATTTTATCACGACAGACGTAGAAATATAGAAATGAGAACTAAGTGGGACCAAGGATAGAGCTGTTAAACGCTGACGATAGGTAAAGAAAACCCGAGGAGAAGATGTAAGGACTGTGTGGCAAAGGGGTTGAGAGAGAAAAGTTTAAATGAAGAAGACGTGATGTACAAGAATGAGTGTCGAATATACTAAGGCGAAGCAATAAATGGACATTGCATAATAGTAACTAGTCATGGAGGAATAGGAAAAGGGACCAGAAGAGTGCGATAGTAAGCCATCTCTACACATATTTTACAAAATCTCAGTCCCTTATGACTGGACTAATCTTGTTAACTTATATCTACAAATACCACTTTCGGCTAAGCAAGGTGATGTGAACAACACACAGAATAAATACTGTAATCATAATTATACTGGATAATGTATACAGCATATAGCTTGTAATTGATTTAATCTAGAAAGCAAAAACACTCCCCTTTTGAATACAATCCAATATTCATCAAGTTGAGAAAAAACACTAAAATTAATGACTGCGTTTGTTATTAGTGGAAAAGGATACAGTAATATAAATTGAAATCGTTGGAGCGAGAAGTATATATATTTCTTCAAAGATATGCAACACTTCGAGGAATGTGAAATGGTGTTTGTATTCTTTATTTCCTTCGCATTGACTTTGATAGACTCAATGAATTTTGAAATTAAGTATTGGTTATGTTTATTTAAATGTTTATATAAATAACGTGGAATGAAGTAAACACTTGTGTTGTATGTAGGCATTATGAATTTATTAAAAAATCCTTAAAACTTATCCACTAAGGAGTGGAAGTACAAAACGTTTTCGGTCAGACTGATCATCATCAGTGTAAACCTGGAAATAAGTGAACCACTAAGATTAAAAAACAAAAGGGTGAAATTTTGACAGTTGAAAAAATTTAAGAAAATGTGGTTACTTACGTCCAGTGTACAAGTACAGGGTTTACCCCCTTTTTAAAGTTTATATAAATAGAGTAACGAAACCCCAAAAATTAAAAGAATATGAAATGGAGAAATTACCAGAAAAGAGATACAACCTAAAGAGCCTGGAACAAGAAAGCGTGAGAGAATTATGTAGAAATAGACTGGACCAAAAGTTGGAAGCAGGCCCATGGCTTCTTGACATTTCGCCTCCATCCGTTCTTGACCATTGCTTTCATCTTATAATTTGTGACTAACCATTTAGATGGGAAATATGAAAGTTTCGGGTTTCGTTGTCAAAATACAAAATACTACTAAAATAAACAAAAATGTTGTTGCTAAGTAAAAAAATTATTCTAATAATTTATTTAATCTGACTCATTTATATTGGCAATTCATATTTTGTTTATTTTAGTAGTATTTTGTATTTTGACAACGAAACCCGATTACTTTTCGTTCCTATATCTGCACCACTTCCTTTTGTTTTTTATTCGATGTCCATGTCTTTGATGCTAAGTTACTATAGGCCTAATAAACGTTCTATATATTCTTAATTTGGCGCCTCTTGATATGGATTTATTTCTTAATAACCTATTTAATGCATAAACACACTTGTTCGCTTTCATGAGCCTATTTTGGATTTCTTATTGTATATTTGATTTTCGTGATATAATTGTTTCTAGATATTCGATCCTCTCAACTTCCTCGAATCTATGTGTATTATTATTTGTTTGTACTGTTAAATACATATTCTTGGTATATGTCTTGGTATCATCTAATTCTTTAGTTTAGTATGCCTTCCTGTTTGCTTCTTGCTACTATTGCTATATTATCAGCGAACGCCAGCATTGACGATTTTGTAATATATAATTCCTATTGCAACAAGCCACATCTCTGTTCATTCCTTTTAACATGCAGTGGCGACGCGTGACTTTTTCTAAAGTGTTACCAAACCCAGATGTAAAAAATCTTGTTTAAAAGAACCTCGCAAATATGTTTATATTATCTGGAAAAATGTTAATAACAGAATCGTACAAAGCGGATTTTGTCATTAATCCATTTAAAACGCGTTACTCAATGGAAATTAAAGAAAATGACGACATTCGATATTGCTATTGGGTATTTCTTTGGCATGTTTTAATCCATTTCATTGCTGAAAAACTTCTTTCAACGGATGCACTTGTAGCCGGAATTATTAAAAATAGTTTGCCAATTTAAAGGGTTCCTGAAATACTTGTACATTTTTTTTAATATAATCTGGATCATTATAAAGAACTGTCAATTCTGTTTTTTAACTTTATTGTGTCAAATTTTTGTCCATGTAGCTGTACAAATTGATGAAAATTTTTATCTGAAAATTTTTTGCTTTAAATTGGAAAACCTACTTTTTAAGTTGGATAATCATAGTGTAAAAAATTTCAAAAAAAAGTCGTCAACGACACGCATCCATGTTTAATTGTACGCACACTGTAATAGGTAAGTAACCATTGTAACCATTCCAAAAAGTGGTAACAAGACTACTAATATCCACAGCGCGGTTACGCCTTCGCCTTTCAAAATTTTTAGACACGATCGGCATAAACGCTGGCCTCATACGCCAGTGCACGTGGGTTTGAGCCCTGCCAAAGACAAACCATTTTCATTTCCAATAATGACACGAGCCGTCTCACCGTGCCTCGGAGAGCACGTAAATCCGTCGGTCCCCCTAGGCTAGTGTACATCGGCACTAGTTACTTAAAACAGGGTTAAAGATGTAAATGGCGCCGGAACTGTCCGAAAGGATCTCCCCGGAAAAAATGCCATACGATATTATTATTATTATCACTGTTTATGTTGGTACCAAGGTATGTGTAGCTGTCCACCCTGTTAATTGGTTGTTGGTTAACCGGAAGATGTGTATTTACAGCCGCGTCCTCACTGGTAAATTTTTACGTGCGTATTGAACTACTAATGGCTCGTCGCAAATTTAACTGCTCTACCATCAAAAATTTGTTTATCGTTCGTTGTGTGCGTCTGCTAAGGTTGTGTGGAGTAACTTAAAACCACACACAGTACCAAAAAAAGCGTCCACACTGCAAACCGTATGCGACGCAAATCGTTTGATCTTCGCTCAAAAACTGACAACATATGAAGCGCGTGCGTTGTGTGCGTCAAACATTTTTGCTTCCGATTAATGCAACGAACACGTCCACTAGCTCGAGCACACAAATATTTGCAATGAACAGCTGGTTCGTCTCAAATTTTTATCAGTGAGGACGCGGCATAATATTTCGCTAAAAATGTTATATCGACAGTAAATATGCCATATCCACAAAGAAGAATTTCCTGTAACTGGCTGTATACCATTAATTACAAGTAAAATTTAATAAAAAATTCGTCTTGGTAAAAGGTATATTAATTTAAAAAACCCCTAAAAGGGCTACAAATATAAAAACAATGAGTTGCCTTTCACCTGTTTCAACGTAATGACCTAATTAGTTATTACCTAGCAAACCACGTATCTTGTGTGGGAGTCATATGTTGCCCTAAGGCCATATCTATAGGAATTATATCCATCCTTTGGATTTAATTATGTATACACTTTTATAAGACATTTAGTCTATTTTTAAAAGGTTTTAACCTTAGTATTTTTGGGTGGCTCAGGATGACACTGATGATGCTCTTGTTACAGAGCGAAAACGTTTTGTTTTTATATTTGTAGCCGTTTTAGGAGCTTTTTAAATTAATATACTTAAGTAATTTTTCATTAAATTTACTTTAAATATGCCAGTGTTTTGGTTTTCGTAATATTCTAATATTTGTTTTTGTTTCAGGTACCTAAATTGAAAGAAAATGTGAAAAAAATCATAAACTTGGTGAGTAATATACATAAAATATAGTCAATGCTGGAAAGTTTGGACTATATGCCAAATATGCCTGTTTTGAATTGGACATGTTCAGGCTTGAGAATGGCATGGTTAAAAATTGCGAGAATTTTAAATATCTAGGTGTCACCATCTTTAATAAAGGAACCTCTGATGTAGGCGTATAATCAAATAGCTCAAGATAAGAAAATTATAAGCAAATTGAACTCATAGACATATTAAGGGTAGACAAGGCATACTGAGCAAAAAAGCGTAACGAGGTGTCGATCGGTGGTCTATCTATCTCTTTTAACCAAGCGATCCCGGGCATGTGACAGACAAAGATGGCTAGACCACTCAATCCTTAGCGTTACACCTCGATGCACAGAGCGGCCCATGCCTTGCCTAATCTACTAGTAGTTATTATATCTATGATTGAACTCCGTGTGATGGAATGATTAAGATTTAGTCGTACCAGGTTTCTAAGAGACTCATTCAGTTCAGCAGGGTGCTATTTTTCGAGGTGTGAAATCGCATAAACAAGGAATCATTTCATAAAAAAGGAGTTGTTGATGAGTCTCTTAGAAAGCTGGTAGGTACTACATTAAAAGAGATACTAAACGTCTGACTTATAAGGCAATAATAGAAAGAGTATCTACATATGGATCTAAAGTCTAGATACTAAATAAAAGACAAAGAGAAAAATTAAAGGCCATGGAGATGGATTATACTGGAAAAGAAGCTGTGCATCTCTAAGCTCGAGCACATACGAAATAATGAAATCTGAAAGAGGATGCAAATAGGAGACAACTTTCTCTATACTATTTATAAGAAGCAGTTTTGTGGTAGAGTATGTCTTCCAGAGAATGAAAGAGAGTAATTGCCGAATGTGAGGTTGTTGGGAGAAAAAACGAGGACGGCCAAAGAGGAGTTGGAATGTTGAGGTCCAAAAAGCAATGACAGAGAGAGAATTAGGTCAAAATGACTGGATTAACAGAAGACTGCCTTTACAGTAGTCGATTGATACCTAGCCAATTGAGATGATTTGCCTACGATTCAAAAATCGTAGAAAATCATCATAAATGATTGACCATACTGGATGATTCAGAAGCCCTCCTATAAATATACATATCAAATTAATACTAGTAGATATAAACAAAGAAGACCCCAACAGTTATAGAGGTATAAATCTATTGAATACCGCACTTAAGCTAACCACAAAAGTAATAACCAACAAAATCAATAAACTAACAACTTTATCAGATGAACAACAAGGATTCGGATCCGGAAGATCCTGAGACAAATCACAGAAAAGGCCATTGAGTACAATAAACCAGCATATCTATGTTTTATAGACCTGACAAAAGCTTTCAATCGCATCCAAGTCGAAGACTTCTTACATGTACTGTATAGAAGAAACATACCAATCACTATTATACAAACCATCGAAAAAATCTACTTTCATAATCGAATACAGGCAAACATAAATGGAAAACTAACGCAGTTTATACCAGTACAAAGTGGAGTCAGACAAGGTTAAGCCCACTGCTCTTTAGTATAATAATGGACGAAATAATAGAAGCAGTACGTAAAGGTCATGATTACAGAATAGGAAACAAAGAAATCCAAATATTATGTTATGCAGACGACGCCGCATTAATCGCCGAGACAGAAGACGATCTCCAAAGATTAACACACATCTTCAATACAATAGCCAAGAAATACAATATAATAATATCAGCAGAAAAAAACCAAATGTATGACAAGATCTAAATACCCACTACGATGTAAAATAGAAATTGATGGGAAAATAATAAAGCAGGAAGCAAGGTTTAGATATCTGGGAATAGATATAACCAGTTACGGAGATGTTGAAGAGGAAGTACGACAACAAAGCTTAAAAGCAAGCAAAGCAGCGGGATCTCTTAATGACACAATCTGGAAGAACAAACACCTAAGACAAGACGCAAAAGCAAGAATCTGTAAAGCAGCGATTAGACCTATATTGACATACACGGCGGAGACAAGACCTGACACATCTAAAACGAGACTACTACTAGAAAATACTCCGACGAATATCAGGGAAAAGACTGTTGGATAGGGAGAGAAGAGAAAACATACGAAGATCATGCAATGTAGAAGACATAAATGGATGGGTGACAAAACGGAAGCAGGAGTGGAACGAACACATTAGTAGAATGGCAAAGGATAGGATAGTACGAATAGCACGAGATCAGAGAAACAGGCTTTAAAGCCTACATACAAGAAGGAAGAAGAAGATATAAACAAAACCTTTATCGAGGTGATTTTTAAAAAGAAAATCCCTGGGCGGTTTTGGTTACTTAAGTCTTAAAAAAAACGTCATATACAGTTTTCGTTATTTTTTGTTTTGATCGGAATTTGTGACTTGCTTTGTATAATTCGAGAGTTCCTTCTTATAAACAGCTTTTAAGAAGAGTATTCCAGATGCACTTTAATATTTCAGTAGCTCGTAATACTAGCAGTGTTGTACTAAACGTTTGTACAAATATCTCACAAAAACATTCTTCAATTTACTTCTTGGGCAGTATATCTTTCATGATGTCTCGTTAAACATAACCGCATACTTGCCAGTGACATTTATGATTATGGAATGTGTCGCTGCTTTTATGTTTTTGTTATTGTGTCGTATATTTTGCAAGTCTGTTTTTCTTGGAGTTGTTTTTATACGCCAATGATCTAGATGATTAATATTTATTGTTTATAGAAATAAAACCCATACAAAGTAGCCTTTATGAATTAATTAATGACACTTCATAGAAATTTATTTTATAGCAAATAACAGAAAACTAGTTACAGTTGAGGGTAGCTTTGTCTTAAAAGAACCTTTACTAGATGCAGTTTTTGATAAAATTATAATTTACTTGGGTGACCAAGCAGCAAACGTTGATTCTCATAAAGATATTCATAGCTCGGATGTAGCGACCAAGAATAACAATTTTCTGGTTGAAAATAAGGCTTTAACTTTGTATTTCTTCTGTATTCTACAAGTTTAAATTTAAATTCAACCACAACTTTTGCGCAAATATTTTCTAAAATATGTAATAATATTTAATATGCACTGTTTTTGATCAAATTATAATTTACTTGGGTGACCAAGCAGCAAACGTTGATTCTGATAAAGATATTCATGGCTCGGATGTAGCGACCAAGAATAACAATTTTCTGGTTGAAAATAAGGCTTTAACTTTGTATTTCTTTTGTATTCTACAAGTTTAAATTTAAATTCAACCACAACTTTTGCGCAAATATTTTCTAAAATATGTAATAATATTTAATATACACTGTTTTTGGTCAAATTATAATTTACTTGGGTGACCAAGCAGCAAACGTTGATTCTGATGAAGATATTCATGGCTCGGATGTAGCGACCAAGAATAACAATTTTCTGGTTGAAAATAAGGCTTTAACTTTGTATTTCTTTTGTATTCTACAAGTTTAAATTTAAATTCAACCACAACTTTTGCGCAAATATTTTCTAAAATATGTAATAATATTTAATATACACTGTTTTTGATCAAATTATAATTTACTTGGGTGACCAAGCAGCAAACGTTGATTCTGATGAAGATATTCATGGCTCGGATGTAGCGACCAAGAATAACAATTTTCTGGTTGAAAATAAGGCTTTAAATTTGTATTTCTTTTGTATTCTACAAGTTTAAATTTAAATTCAACCACAACTTTTGCGCAAATATTTTCTAAAATATGTAATAATATTTAATATACACTGTTTTTGGTCAAATTATAATTTACTTGGGTGACCAAGCAGCAAACGTTGATTCTGATGAAGATGTTCATGGCTCGGATGGACCAAGAATAACAATTTTCTGGTTGAAAATAAGGCTTTAACTTTCTATTTCTTTTGTATTCTACAAGTTTAAATTTAAATTCAAGCACAACTTTTGCGCAAATATTTTCTAAAATATGTAATAATATTTAATATACACTGTTTTTGATAAAATTATAATTTACTTGGGTGACCAAGCAGCAAACGTTGATTCTGATAAAGATATTCATGGCTCGGATGTAGCGACCAAGAATAACAATTTTCTGGTTGAAAATAAGGCTTTAACTTTGTATTTCTTCTGTATTCTACAAGTTTAAATTTAAATTCAACCACAACTTTTGCGCAAATATTTTCTTAAATATGTAATAATATTTAATATACACTGTTTTTGATCAAATTATAATTTACTTGGGTGACCAAGCAGCAAACGTTGATTCTGATAAAGATATTCATGGCTCGGATGTAGCGACCAAGAATAACAATTTTCTGGTTGAAAATAAGGCTTTAACTTTGTATTTCTTTTGTATTCTACAAGTTTAAATTTAAATTCAACCACAACTTTTGCGCAAATATTTTCTAAAATATGTAATAATATTTAATATACACTGTTTTTGGTCAAATTATAATTTACTTGGGTGACCAAGCAGCAAACGTTGATTCTGATGAAGATATTCATGGCTCGGATGTAGCGACCAAGAATAACAATTTTCTGGTTGAAAATAAGGCTTTAACTTTGTATTTCTTTTGTATTCTACAAGTTTAAATTTAAATTCAACCACAACTTTTGCGCAAATATTTTCTAAAATATGTAATAATATTTAATATACACTGTTTTTGATCAAATTATAAACGTTGATTCTGATGAAGATATTCATGGCTCGGATGTAGCGACCAAGAATAACAATTTTCTGGTTGAAAATAAGGCTTTAACTTTGTATTTCTTTTGTATTCTACAAGTTTAAATTTAAATTCAACCACAACTTTTGCGCAAATATTTTCTAAAATATGTAATAATATTTAATATACACTGTTTTTGGTCAAATTATAATTTACTTGGGTGACCAAGCAGCAAACGTTGATTCTGATGAAGATATTCATGGCTCGGATGTAGCGACCAAGAATAACAATTTTCTGGTTGAAAATAAGGCTTTAACTTTGTATTTCTTTTGTATTCTACAAGTTTAAATTTAAATTCAACCACAACTTTTGCGCAAATATTTTCTAAAATATGTAATAATATTTAATATACACTGTTTTTGATCAAATTATAATTTACTTGGGTGACCAAGCAGCAAACGTTGATTCTGATGAAGATATTCATGGCTCGGATGTAGCGACCAAGAATAACAATTTTCTGGTTGAAAATAAGGCTTTAACTTTGTATTTCTTTTGTATTCTACAAGTTTAAATTTAAATTCAACCACAACTTTTGCGCAAATATTTTCTAAAATATGTAATAATATTTAATATACACTGTTTTTGATCAAATTATAATTTACTTGGGTGACCAAGCAGCAAACATTGATTCTGATGAAGATATTCATGGCTCGGATGTAGCGACCAAGAATAACAATTTTCTGGTTGAAAATAAGGCTTTAACTTTGTATTTCTTCTGTATTCTACAAGTTTAAATTTAAATTCAACCACAACTTTTGCGCAAATATTTTCTAAAATATGTAATAATATTTAATATACACTGTTTTTGATCAAATTATAATTTACTTGGGTGACCAAGCAGCAAACGTTGATTCTGATGAAGATATTCATGGCTCGGATGTAGCGACCAAGAATAACAATTTTCTGGTTGAAAATAAGGCTTTCACTTTGTATTTCTTTTGTATTCTACAAGTTTAAATTTAAATTCAACCACAACTTTTGCGCAAATATTTTCTAAAATATGTAATAATATTTAATATACACTGTTTTTGATCAAATTATAAACGTTGATTCTGATGAAGATATTCATGGCTCGGATGTAGCGACCAAGAATAACAATTTTCTGGTTGAAAATAACGCTTTAACTTTGTATTTCTTCTGTATTCTACAAGTTTAAATTTAAATTCAACCACAACTTTTGCGCAAATATTTTCTAAAATATGTAATAATATTTAATATACACTGTTTTTGATCAAATTATAATTTACTTGGGTGACCAAGCAGCAAACGTTGATTCTGATGAAGATATTCATGGCTCGGATGTAGCGACCAAGAATAACAATTTTCTGGTTGAAAATAAGGCTTTAACTTTGTATTTATTCTGTATTCTACACGTTTAAATTTAAATTCAACCACAACTTTTGCGCAAATATTGTCTAAAATAATAATATTTAATATACACTGTTTTTCTAATAGTCACATCACAACTAAATTTTTGATGCTGCAACACCCATTTGGAACAATCATGACTGATTGTAAGGCTATTATGTCTCAAAATCGATTCTCATCACCCTTCACTTCCACAGCAGGAGTGCCACAAGGTTTCGTGTTCGCACCAATACTATACACTTTATACAACAGTGACTTTCCTAACTCATGAAACACAAGAACACTAACACTACTTTACGCAGATGACACTGCCCTCGTAACAACATTTCGAGATTCAGATATTCTCACAAGGTATAGTTGCCAACAAATTATTGCAGCAACACTTTATCATCAGACGGACGCATTGACATATACTTCACACACGTCCAAAAGTAAATCAGGTCCGTGATTGAATACAAGGCTAACATATTGTGACAATCATCATCGTCGATCGACCTCCGAAGATTCCGGCCTATTTATTATAATTTGAATATTGTAAGCAAACCTTATTTTGATTTATGGGATTTTGCCGAATATACTAGTAAATTCTAAAGTTGTTATATTATGTAAAACATTATTTTCAAAGGGGGACTCTTTTAACAGGTAAACGACTCGATCATTTTTTTTGTTCTAGAAAAACTGTAAATAGTGTGTAAGGCAACGATTGTGAATGAGTTGAGTACTTGAGTAGTCTAATAAAGCCGGGGTACTGTATTCGAGAGTACATTTTGGCGGTATTTTTGAATAGATAAATTTTGTAAAGTACAATATAAATTAGATTAAATAAATTAAATACTATTTTCTAATAATTAAAATAATATTAGTAACTTATAATAAATTTAATAATATTAAGTGTTTATTTTTCTTGTAAGTTAGCATTGTAAATAAATAATATGAAGTAAGTCTTTTAATTTAAATTAATATAAGTGTTCTTATTTAAAAATAGATGAAGTCAATTCAACATAAATATTAGTGCAAAAAAATCAAATTAGTAAATCAAAGTAACGCATGCGTTACAAATGGTATCAGAAAACTGGGATTCTTAAATATAAAAATAATAATATAAATAAATATATACCCTGATCAACCGCGACCAATCACTACACTACAGCTGGGAGTCCCACCACTCTGAGCAGGGGTTATACGATAAATACAATCAGAGGCCAAAACTTCAAAACATCCTCAAAACTATCTGCTCAACCACTACCTACCATTCCTACAAACAAAACTACCAACAAAACTGCTGACCTCTACCAGCAACAAACAAACTGATGAATATGTTGATATCCTGGAGGCAACTCCACTTTATTATCGCACTTAAGGTATACACACACAGTTAGATAGATATAAAGTGAACATTTACATCCCATCTTCTTCTTCATGTGCCATCTCCTCTAAGAAGGTCGGCAATTCATTCACCATCATGGCAATTCGCACTTTCGATACCGCTGCTCTAAAGAGATCAGCTGAAGTGCAGTTAAACCAAGCTCTCAAATTGTTTAACCAGGAGATGCGACTTCTTCTACCCTGCATTCTTCCTTGTATTATTAATTGCAACAAGTTATAACGCTCGCCCCTCATGACATGTCCTAGATTAGATATTGCAGTTTTCTAACATTAATTGTATTTAAAACCTCTCTTTCTTTTCCATTCTTCTTAACACCTCGACATTCGTGACTCTATCCACCCAACTTACTCTTATTCTTCTGTAGGCCCCTAATTCGAGGGCTTCTAATCTTCTAATTATATCCGATGAAGAGGGCTATATGGACACGCGCCAACTCATAATTTTTAATGACAAAAATTTACAAATCAAAATGTACACCGGCCAATTCGTAACTTTTCTATTACCTGACCTGCCAACTCGAAACTTTCTTTAGGTGAATTCGAAACCATTGATTAAATCTAATACCTTAAATCTAAACCAAATGTTTCTTGTTTTGTTTAAAAACATTATATTTGTATTATGTACCTATAAAAAATATCAAAAATTGAAATTTCTTAATAAAATAATTGAAACAATATTATAGTGTTATAAATATTATTTCCATCAAGTATAGCTCTACATGAGCTTGGTTTTTATCAAGTAATTGTAAATTCAATATTTAGATGTTTAGCGATGATAAATTATTTAAATCCATCTGCTAATTTAAAAGCAAAGAAATTTTCCATATGTTTATTTCAAGTCTAAAGATTATACCTTTATTTAGTTACGAATTCACCGGTAGTTGATTGGTGACCGAAAAATTACCTGAGGGCCAGAGTTACCAATTGGCCTATAATTAGGATGGGGGATTAAAATAGTTACGAATTCACCGGGACCCGGCTATATTTAGATTTGTCCAAGTGAGTCAGGTGTCCGACCTAACTCAGCAATTGGTATATACTAGAATGTAGGAAACCCGTAGGATACGGGGTAATGTCGAAACAGAAACTATAGAAATCAAAAGAGGTGTTAGACAGGGTTGCGTGTTGTCCCCACTGTTATTCAATCTGTACAGCGAAAATATTTTTAAGAAAGCAATATCAGAGGAAGATCAGGGTACTTATATCAATAAACGTAAAAATGTTGAACAACATAGGATTCGTAGACGACACCACTATTTTTGCAGACAGTCTAGCTAGAAACACTGTAACGATTATTAAGTACATATTATGTAGATTACATCAATTCAGTATAAAATATGGACTACAAATGAACTTTAAGCAAGCCAAGTTCGTGATTATTTCTAAGCAACATACAGTAGGAAGGCTAGCAGATATCGAGGGAAAACAAGTAGAAAGAGTGAATAACTACAAATATCTGGGAACCTGGGTAAATGAAAACAATGACCAAGGTAGAGAAATCAGGACACACACTGAATTTGCAAGACAAGCATATAAAAATGAGAAAAAAAATGTTTGTTAATCGAGACCTTCCTATGGAACTGAGGATACGAGCCTTAAGATGCTACGTTTTTTCGACTTGGTTGTATGGAATGGAAAGGGACACTTAAAGTAGATAATATAAAGAAGTTGGAAGCATTTGAGATGTGGTACTATAGAAGGATTTTAAAAATACCATGACCATGGATCCAACGGGTTACAAACGCAGAAGTCTAAGAAGGCAACAAAAGGATTG
The DNA here is from genome assembly GCF_917563875.1 of Diabrotica virgifera virgifera. Taxonomy (NCBI): domain Eukaryota; kingdom Metazoa; phylum Arthropoda; class Insecta; order Coleoptera; family Chrysomelidae; genus Diabrotica; species Diabrotica virgifera. The sequence goes on from NC_065447.1 coordinate 218,946,543, forward strand.
CGAGGTCATAAAAAGGATGTGTGTGTACTTTGTACGCACGTAAGAAGTTATACTTCTATTATATAATTTCAACGAAATAAATATACTTAACAGTTACAATACCAAAAATTAACCAAAACTTAACAATACCAAAAACAAAAAAAAAATGAATCGTCCGGGATTTGAACCCGCGATCTCTCGATCTCTGGTCCAATGCTATACCAACCGAGCTATCAAGCCCCGTGCTATTGACGTGTCGGATACAATTACACATCACGGTGACAAATAGATCAAAGTGAAGTATAAAAATAGATATTTTATTATCGTACGCCCGAGGAAGACAAATCCAAAGACACAAAAATTATAATAAATAATACATTTACTAAGAACACTAATATATTCTTTTAATGACTTATTTGCGCTGATACATACATAATTTGAAAGATTAGCAACGAACTACATACTTGTCTGCGCATGCGCCAGGCAATTATTAAATTGCACCCTCGATCGTAAAGAAGTATAACTTCAAGAAACATCAAAACAAGAAAGCTGGAATATTTAGGCCGCATTACCAGAGGTGCGAAATATTATGAGATATTAAGGGTAAAAGATCCATAGGAAGACGAAGAATTTACTGTGTAAGAAACCTAAGAGAGTGGTATAATGTATAATTGCAGCTCAGTACATAGTAGATCTTTTCGCAGCAGCCGCCATTAAGGTACGGATAGATGTGATGATAGTTAACCTTCTATAGGTGAAGGAACTACAAGAAGAAGAAGAAAAAAAAACGTGTGAAGTGTGTTTCTAGCATCATGCCGCGCCGGCTCGGAGTCCTAACAAGTTCCTCAGGAAGAGTTACTTATGATTATGAGGAGTATTATTTCAACATGTTACCAGAGAACGGCAGTTCTCGCCAGTGGCGCACACCCTCACCCCCCTACACGCGACACTATATATACACGAAATTTTCGATTTTCTAAATCTGACTGAATTGAAAATTGAGCAAACTCCCATCTTAAAGTTCAGGAAAAGACTCACCCATTCATATGTCAACCATCCATTTTGGTCCAAGGGTGTGGATTTTACGGCCCTTCCCATTTAGAGTTTGTTTTTCGTTCTCGTCCCCAAAACTCCCAAAAACATCGAAAATTTAACTCCGACTTTTGCGGCTTGAGTACTGGGGTCGTATTTTCGAATTCAATCGAATTTGTTCGCATCCGAGTTAACTCGAATGAAAAATTTCGTATACGAATCTGAATCTGTATTTTTGAACGTCCTTCGAAATGTTATACGTATACGAGAAGAATTTGCACCGGCAACACTGCAAATTCGAACAACATTGGGCTCAACCTTCATCTGAAGAGACACAGTGTTGCCATACTTATTTTATTAATTTTTTGTATAATTTCAATCAATGGTATAATCACAATATTAAAAAAAAATGTCTAAAATATTAGCTGGAGTCGAATCTTAAGCTTGCATAATATTAGTAATATCGGTTTGCAAAGTCCACTATTTTGTTTATTATTATTTTTGTATCCAGTATTTACACTGATATTTTACTACAATAGTTTTTTGGTGTTTCAAAACGATTTTTTAAATGCACGTTTATATAATGTGATAGTATGAAAAAATTGAGAATTTACACTGATATTCTACTATTTACTTTCCAAAACTGAGGTGTTTCAAAACTATTTTTAAATAACTTTATATAATGGGATAGTATGAAAAAATTGAGGATATGGCAACGGTGTCATATGTCAAGCTTAGAGCTTAGATCCAATGCTAGAATACGTACATAAAGTTAGGTTAGGTTATATATTCAATGCATTATCGTACAGTATGTCGTTTCCTTCTATTAAAAAAAATATTTTAAACCACCCATTGAAAAGAAAGTTCAATGTAAAAATATTGTATACAACAACGATTAAAACCATCAATAACAACTGAAATGACCTTGAAATGACAACAACAAAACAATTCGTATACGAGCATCCAAATTCGAATGGTTCGTACCCATTCAAGTCATCATATACGAAAAAAATCGTACACGAAGTATTCGAAAATACAAAAAACTGGATTTCGAGCGAAATTCTTCTAATTTCGTATGCGAAATATACTCGAATGGATTAGAAAATATGACCCCCGGTCATAACCTTTCCAACGCATGTCTAATTTTAAAGATCGGTTATACCGTTCAAAAGTTACCGAGCTCAGAAATATGACTCAATTTCTATTTAAAAAAGGGAAAATGTTTGTAGATATGTATTTTTTTATATGTATGTATGTATGTATGTATGTATGTATGTATGTGTGTGGAAAAGTTAAACAGATCTGAATTTTTTTTCTGTGTTTGAAGAGGGGGTGAGGGCCGATTCAGAACCGGTGTAGTTTGTGAGTTTTGTCTACCCATAAGCCAGCTATAGGACTTGGTATGTACAAAACGGCATTTTTTTGGCGGTATATATCTTCGGTTCAAGAAGAGAAAGGAGAACAGCAAATACACCAAATCAATAGTGTTGAGTTAAGCTTTCAAATGGTGTTCAAGCCGTCAGGATCAGACATACACACGGCTCAAGACAGCCAAAAAACTGAAAAACTAAACTTTGAAAATTTTGGTTTTTCGACAATTACTTAAAATTTCAACGTACGAATTACGCCAATAACTGAGCGTTTGTAGAAGAACTCCAGACGAATCTAACGGTGTATACCTCATATCCGGAAAAATTCGAATTTTTAAGTTATAGACTTCATAAGTATGATCAAATCTATTTCTTATAGGAAAAACGGTTTTCATGCTCAATAATTCCTGTAATAGCTTCAGTTATCATACTTGTCCTTAGATGGATCAGATACTACTTGTCAATACGTTTCAAACTCATGTTTAGTGAACAAAATCGGTTAAGCCGTTTAGAAGTTATTAAGCTGCAAAAGTATAATCCAATTAACGATTATTCCCTAAATGGTTTATATAGTTGTAGTGGTTACGACGCTAATTTGATCTGGCAACGGGCAATTCGAGTTCATTTACCGGCCATCCCAATATTTTTTTCAATCTATTTCGAATAGAAAAAAAATCTAGTGTACATTCGATGGACACTAGATCATTTGGGAGATAATGCGACAAAGGCGACCAAAGCTTAACGTGTAATCGAGAAACATTGCATTCAACTTCATACATTTAACTTTGAAAAACTCCTGATACAAGAACTTGATTAGATACTTAAATTTGAAGTAAACGCGCCACGAATGAGTTTCAAAATTCAAACTGTATTAAAGTTACTCTTTTGCGGCGCGTTTTACTTCAAATTGGGCAAATATTATGAAAAAATCTTTTAAAATAAAACTAGATTTTTGTTTTACATCAAAATGAAAATACATTTTCGCGCCACGTAATATTCATATCAGATCTTTTGTAGCTGGAATATTGTATGCGCCACTCATTTTACGGCGTTTAGCGGTTTTTTGTTCTTGTATTAATTAGACTTTGGAAATTAATAAAAGCGAAAAGCTATGAATGGCGTCCTTATATAAAATCCACAATGTTACATTCATTGAATCTATTATAAAATCTGTTCATATCTGCCAACACCTTCCGCGTCTCACTAAAATTGCACCACAAATAACGTAAAAGCCCTAATCGTTTTTAACATTCGCGCCTTCATATAAAATGTATTAAAGTAAGATGTAGAGATGGAAGCAATAACAGATTTTACTCGTTTTTGCTAAAGGATTTAGTGAATTAATGAATTGAGTCATTGTTTATGGCTTAATAAGTATAGTAAGGCTATAAAACGCTGTGTGTATATGTTTCGAATTAAGCTGCTTAGTCTCCCTTTGATAGCCCTGGTGCGGGAGCACGCCAAATAGAATTCTATTTTGCTGAAATCACAAAATAGAATTTCATAATGGGCGAATCGACGGTTGCTAGGCAACGTGACGTCACTAAAATAGAATTCTATTTGGCGTGCTCCCGCACCTGGTGAGATAAGTGAAAATAATTCTTAAAAAAATGAAATTATAATCGTTGTAATAAGCAATCAAACCATCGCTTCATCGCTAAACGTATAAGGAAAACCAACATCAACGACTTTCTGTACAGTGATGAGCACGCTAATAACCGGCAAAATAGTTCAAAAGCTGGAAAACATAATACATTGCGAAACAAAACGAGATGAAACTAGTGGAGGTGGAAATGATCGTTATCGCGGAGAGAAGAGGATATGGAACTACTGATGAGGAGGAAAAAATCTCCGAAACCGGTATAGACTCTTCCTGCACTCTCCGATTTAACCAGAGTATTATGCAGCTGCTGCATGTTCGTGTTGCAAATAAATTGAAAATGTTTATACATTTTTAATTCATTTACTCTTTTGTTGAGTACTAAGGAATCTTTCTTGTTGGAACTTTTACCACGCTGAGCAGATGGACGTGAATTATTTAAAATTCCCTCATCTTAATTTCGTCGGCATCCTGTATGATTTATAATTTTTGAAAATCACGGGAGGTTGTAACCAAAGAAAGTATTCCACCTGTTGTCAATCTGATGGTATGGGAACGATATTTATTGTCGTTTTCTGTGCTACTTCGATTGATAACTGTTAGAATATATTTGTTTTGTTTTTCGGTAGATGCCTTTACTTCATCCGCGGCATTTCGTTCTTTGCCATTCGGAAAGGCCCAAAGCATGGTTCCTGGGGAAATCGGAGAGAAGAGGATATGGGACTAGTGATGAGGAGGAAAAAACCTCCGAAACCGGTATAGACTCTTCCTGCACTCTCCGATTTAACCAGAGTATTATGCAGCTGCTGCATTTTCGTGTTGCAAAGAAATTGAAAATATTTATACATTTTTAAAAATAGAGTAGTATAGTCGGCAAGAGACGGTTCTCAATAGGAAGACGATAAGTGGGAAGACCACGAAAACGTTAGAATGGCAATTTGCTGGAAGTTCATTGAAAAAACAAACATATTCATGTCTACACAAAAAGATCGAGTAGAAGTAGAAGAAGTATTAAGCGATTATCATTTTGGAGTTGAACGTGGTGTAACCTCGACTCAGCTGGAGGTGGACTCAGCCTGAATAAAATGAGTCTTGGATAAAACTAGGGATAACAATAGCGGTTGAAGCGTAGAACTGGCCCTGTTACCTTCCTTGTATACCATAGGCACAGTATAAAGAGGGACAGTAGAACCACTCTCCGAAAAATTGGAAGTAAAATCTGTAGTCGCGCATGGCGACCGCGCAATGTTCTTAGTCGCTTTTGCCCCACTCTCGCATTGCTAGTCGCATAGAAACTTACGGATTTTAACAGTGAAAACCCGCATCCACCACTGGTGAATTACCAATTGCGTACTGCCGGTATTACTTCTTGAGATCAAAGCGTCGACAAAGGAGTGGTTTTACTGTGGAACCTCTATATACTGTGCCATACGTCAACAATGAGAATAAGATATTAAGCGTTGAAATCCACTATAAAATAAATAAGCTAGTTCATCAAAAACGCCAAAATACGTTGAAATTAAGATATAAAATTGAAACGATATATCTCCATCAGTATTTCAAGTTCAAGACCAAGACCCAAAGGGCACGATCGAATTTATAAAATTAGTCCTTTCCCTCGGATGGTTCGAAACAAACAAATCCTTATTAAGCTCTTATTAGAGACACCTCTAGTTTCACGCCTTCCTATAAAATGCAATAAAGTAAAAAACCGTCGCACTATTCTTGACGTTACCTACCGCTTTGCCAAAGAAACGAGAGGCATAAAGTACACATCAGACCTTTTAGAACTTAATTTAAAAGGCTGACTCCAGGATTTAATTTAACAGAAAACAAATCAAAGGGGTTTATTAAAGCAGGTGAAACTGGTAGTTTTATGCTCCACTGTTTATCAACTCCACTAATTACCTAGGACCAGGGACGAACTCACTAAACAGTGCATGTGAACAAGAAGGCAGCACGGCTAGCTTCTTGGTTTTTGGGGATAATTTGGGGGGTTTTTGGGGAAAGATCGTGGTTCCTTCGTCAACTAAACAGTTTTTTAGTATTAGGTATACGACAACATTTGGAAAAAATAGACTGACAGCCGATCCAATTTTAAATAACTTGATATTAAAACAAAATTAATGGGAAAACCCCAGTAGCTGGCTGTCTACCATAATTAAAAATCATACAGAACAAGTAAAAACTTCATTTGTACAATGGTATAAAAAGTTTATTGAAAAACTATTAAAAAGTCATCCAAAAGTATTCCCAAAACGTTTTCGATCTAGATCAGATCATCGTCAGTGCGTTCTGCTTAGTAGATGAAACTAGCAACCTTATAAAATAGGTGACATCGAGAAATATGATTTACATGTTGATAATCTGATGTTAGTAACGACTCTAAGTCGATGTTAAAAGATAAATTTAGTGCTAAAAGGGCAACATGATTCACTGCTCGATAGGAACGTGTGGTTCTTGCCAGTTCAATGGACACAGACCAACTTAGAGTAAAAAAAAAACTGTTGCAATAACCCCCAAACCATTACTCCGACTGCCCTGTGTAGTAAATGTCGCCAAACGCGATATCTCGTCGCTCTCCATGGAGGCGTCTGATCAGCTTACGACCATCATGCATGCCTAAACAAAATCGCGATTCATCGCTGAATGTTGTATTATGCTATTCTGCCACCCAATGCTGCCGTTATCTGCACCAATTCAAACGTTGATGACAGTGGTCCGCAGTCAAAGGAAGCACTCGTCGTGGGCGGAATGAAACCAGTCCAAAAGCTCGAATGCTACGCTATAGGGTACGCAGGGCTGCCGCTAAAGTGTTGGCCGCCCGTGTGCAACTTAATATTTGCCACCCCCCTTTTAACACTTTAGTCGTTTCAACATAGGTACTAGTATTTAAAGAAATGTGCAGGAGATACATCGTAACCGTAACGGGTATATGAAAAATAATTGCTTGATCTCGACGTTACTTTTAGACCTGGATCCCGCGTACCAAAAAAAAGTTGATTAATAGCAAGCTGAAAAAATTTGTTAATAGCTTAACGGTGTCTAGTCGGACAAACTTTGATGTATGGGAACACTGGAAGAGGGGAAGTTTTAATTGTGGAACAGGTTAAAAATTTGGAACGTCAGACTACGAAAACGTTCCATGTATTTTATCGGACATATCTTCCAATTGCATTGTTACCATTTCATTAAACTCTCATGCAAAAATCAGACTAGTGTCTATGACCAACTGGGCATTTTAATGAGTGAAACACGAAGAACATGTCAAATGACAGTAGTCATGTTGGTTAGTAATAGCAGTCTGATTTTTGCATGAGAGTTTATTGAAAGGGTAACAAATCAATTGGATGTTCTGTCCGACAAAATACATGGGACGTTTTCGTAATCTGACGTTCCAAATTTTTAAACTGTTCCACAGTTAAAAACTTCCCCCGTTCCAGTGTTCCCGTACATCAAAGTTTGCACGACTAGACACCGTTAAGCTATTAACAAATTTTCAGCTTGCTATTAATCGACTTTTTTTTGGCACGCGGGATCCAGGTCTATCTGAAATACAGTAGTATGCAAAAGAAACGGGCACACTACTATATATCTATTACAAACAGTTTATCGAAAGCGTGTCTAAAATCATCAAATTCTCAACTTCGACTGAACTATAACCCATCTATAACCGTACATAAGCATAAAGGAGCAATATTATAACAGAGCAACCATCGAGTAATAATAAAGATTTTTTTAAACCTTTGAGTAATAAAAAACTTTGACTTTTTTATTACTCAATGAGAGCAACTCAGCAAACACTTATCTAAATTCTCGGAAAGTATCCTATTGTCGTGTCGTACTCTCTAACAAATCATAAATGTTCAGAATTTGAAAAATTCGCATATGGACCACGTAGACGAAAATATCCCCTAAAGGTCGCGTCATATTATAATGCACGTCGCGTTTTCGGCACGTAGCGTTTGCAGACCGTCAATCGGACTGCCCATTCACATTATCATACATAGAACGTTTACGTTGGTTTCAGTTTGGTGTGGTGCAGATGTGTTTATTGTCACAACACATGTTTACATGACAAATTGCCTCGAAAACTACTTTTTAAATTAGACAGGGCAGTATCGTCGCCCCGGCTAGCGAAATTGTTCCGATTCGATATTTTTAAACAAACTTACTCAAAAAGAAGTCCTTATAACATATCCACAGGGTGCCGGGCGGTACCGTGGTCGAAAAATTGTTTAAAAATTTTTTTAAACAAATTCACAAAAATATTTTTTTCATTTAGAGCAATATTTTTTTAGATAAACTGGGTCATTCTGGGCAAAAAAGGTCTCTTGTCATTTTTCTCTAAAATTTATTGTTGTCGAGTTACATGCGATTAAAAATTTGAAAAATGCGAAAAGGCCATTTTCAAGGCTTAATAACTCGATTAAAAGTATTATTATGAATTTCAATAAGTGACCAAATCAAGTTTCAAACCCCTTCTTCAAGGTCCCAAAGAGATTTTTGTCATTATTTTACTACAAAGCTGTTATTTTTAGTTATTAACAATTAGCGCTATAGTCCAACTGTATCGTCGGCCCCGTTAGCGAAACTATTTCGATTAGATGTTTTTGCACAAACTTACTCAAAAAGAGTCCTTATAACAAACACATCCACAGGGTGCCGGGCGGTGCCGTTGTCAAAAAATTGTTTTAACAATTCTTATTAAACAAATTCACAAAAATAATTTTTTCATTACGAACGATTTTTTTTTAGATAATTTGGGTTATTCTTAGCAAAAAACATATCTTGCAAAAATGCGGAAATGGCCATATCACTCGACAACAATCAATTTTAGAGAAAAATCACAAGAGACCTTTTTTGCCCAGAATAACTCAAATTATTATTAATTTGGGTTTAATTAAATTATTAATAAAAAATTATTTTTGTGAATTTGTTTAACAAAAATTGTTTAAACAATTTTTAGACCACGGCACTGCCCGGAACCCTGTTGATGTGTTATAAGGACCTCTTTTTGAGTAAGTTTGTGCAAAAAAATCTAATTTCGCTAACGGAGGCGACGATACAGTTGGACTATAGCGGTAATTGTTAATAGTTAAAAATAACAGCTTTGTAATAAAATAATGACAAAAATCTCTTCAGGACCTTGAAGAAGTTGTTTGAAACTTGATTTGGTCACTTATTGAAATTCATAATAATAATTTTTAATCGAGTTATTAAGCCTTGATTTTTCGCAATTTTAGAGAAAAATGACAAGAAGCCTTTTTTGCTCAGAATTACCCAAATTATCTAAAAAAAATATTGCTCGAATGAAAAAATATTTTTGTGAATTTGTTTAAAAAAGATTGTTTAAACAATTTTTCGACCACGGAACAGCCTGGCACCCTGTGGATATGTTATAAGAACCTCTCTTTGAGTAAATTTGTGCAAAAAATCGAATCGGAATAATTTCGCTAGCGAGGGCGACGATACTGACCGGTCTAAATACTCGGTATCAAATTCAAAGAAATACCTACATAAACAACAAGGGGAAAACGACCCGTATCTGTCAACATCCGAAAAATATTGTTTTCGAATGAACCGAACGCAGAAGTAACGTGTCTTATACGCTACGTTACGTGTCTTATACGCACAATATGAATGGTTCAATTTAAAAACCATTAAATTATATTTTTCGCAAACGAAACGCTACGTGACGAAAACGCGACGTGCATTATAATATGAGGCGACCTTAAGTCCGAAAACCGCCAGCCACTTTGAATTAAAAAGCTTTCCTGGAACTACTTTATGACTACAGCTGCAAAAGGGCAGTTCATAGAATAAATAACATTTTCTGGCATTTTTGTTTAGATTGTTTGGAATATTAGAATTTATAGAAATATCTGAATCATTACTATTTGTTTTTTGAATTTATTGACCGCCCCTATAACCGACCGCCCGTGTGCGATGCACACTTTGCACACATGGTAGCGGTGGCCCTGAGGGTACGTATAGTAACAAGTCTACCTTCTAGTCCAAACCATTGGTCAGCGATTTAATGCTTAGTAGCAAAACGGTCTCGCAGAACCAGGAGTCTAAAGCGCCTATCTTGACGCCCTGTGGTACGCCTCGGTTGACCAGTTGGTCTTCTTCGTGTTCTTCTACCTTCGCTTGTCCACACACGACACACTCACATAACTGTCATTGCCGCACAATTAACACGATCGCCAATTTCGCGATACGACAAACCCATATCTGTACAGGCAATAATTCTACCTCTGTTAAAATAGCTGAAATGGTGGTAACTTTGGTGTCTTCGAACTCGAGACATATTTTTGCACTGAATACAATTAGACTGAGGAATAATAACTTAAAATTTCTGTACCAACTGGTCTTCATAAATTGGTCTTTTCACAAAAAAATTTAAAAATAAAACTTTATTTTTACAAAAACGATAAAAGATAAAACATTGCTATTGATATTGTTATCATAGCATGCTTTAAATAGTCATTGTGCTGCCAAAAAATTAAGTTCAAGAAATGGTTCCTTCTGGGCGTGACACTTCTAATGTCACTGAGTATATTTAACATTGACCTCTACATTGCTTCCTGTGCCACTTGTATTTGATTGTTTACTTTTCTGGTAGGAGTCAATATTTCTGCTCCATACGTTGACACTGGGAATACACATTGATCAAAGACCTTCTTTTTCAAGCACACGGGAATATCTGACTTAAAGACTTCCTTCAGTTTTACGTAAGCTGCTTATGTTAATCCCATTCTCCTGTTTAACTCTGTTCTTTGATTAACTGGTTCAATTTGCGTGCCATTAGTTGAGATGTTTTCGGCCAGCACAAGGTTGGTCTTGTATTGTGTTTTGGTAAAAGTTATAGCTTCTAACGGTGCAGTCGATGGCCATGTTTCAAATTTTAGAGATCTAAATCCGGCTCTGCTCTGCCCTAAAACACAGCTACCGTCACAACAGCTACCTCACAGGTAATAATAGTAGTAGTGCGTGTGAAAATAATTAATCTCACCTGTAATATTACGATGATAGAATGAAACAGCAAAAAAGCAAAATAATTAGGCTCTAATTAAAGATCCTTCATATGACTGCATCGCTTATAGTAATTGTGGAATTATTAATTCATAACTGCTAAAAGAACAGGTTTTATTAACTTTGACAGCGTCGTTAGTGCAGGAAGTTTATAATTTGTTTAATAATTTGCGTTATATTTTATTTTTGTTTATTTTTATGTAATGCTCGAGCAATTCCTTTAAACAGTTGCTAAAGAATCAATTTGAATAATACATAACAAATAAAGGTAATTAAATGTGGCTTTATGAATGGAAGACCTGGATGTAATTTTTCGTTTCAGATTCAGCATAATTTACTTGCAAATAATTGCAACTAAGAGCATTGCCAAGCCTTGCTAGGGACTTAGCTCAGTTTTAGGATAAGAGCACCAGGAGTTTGTGCTCTTCGCAAGCTTATTTTTATTCCTCACTAGGCCAATAACTATCAAATATTTCTAGGTCTAATACGTATTCTCTCTATCTCTCATTGCCTTATCTTATCTCGATTAATTTACATTCTACAAACTATAACTACATTACTACAAACTACATTACTACAAACAGCAATACAGTCGTTAGATGAAGGAACAGGAAACTACAATCCCATATTCCTATAAATAGAAACATGGGAACTAGAACGCCCAATAACAAGGAAAAAGAAGAAAACAAATTGAGCAAACTACAAGAGATTAGCGAGCGAAGGAATTAAAAGTATTCCAACAACTGAAAGTCCACGAGAACTAGAAAGAAAAGTACTAGAGTTTGAAAATATTATAAAAGAAGCTCTAAGAAACACTACTAGAGAAGCAGAAGATAGGATCCGTAGAAGTCTATTTAGAGAAATAAACCCTCAATTAAAAGAAATGATAAGAGAAAAGAACAGAGCCAGAAAACAAACCAGAAGAACAAGAACCCATTAAGACAGACATGGCAAACCGACCAAATCTACAAGTCAAAGAGGCACTAATAGAATACAGAAGCCAAAAATGGGACAAGCGCTTAAAAAAATGGAAGAACGAGAACAAAACATGGAATAAATTTGGAGGCTATAAAGGAATAATAGAAAACCAATTCCACCATTCCACGGTGAAAACGGAATCGTGTACTCCGTGAAAGAAAAAATAGAGGTGATGATGAGGACTCTTTTGGGAGAATGTATATTAAGTTATCACCGAGATGAAGATATTGACTTTATTGAAGAAGTCGAGGAACCACAAGCAGAAATGCCTGAAACCCAAGAGGATATCATCACCTCAACATCCAGACCAAGGGAAATAAACGGGTTAATCAGAAAAAACTTACTTACCAAAAGAAGCTCTTGGACTGGATGAAAAAATAACAAACAGGGCTCTCAAGTTTCTCCCAATCAAAGTCATAGTTTTTTTAATAAAATATTGCAATCGATGGAAAGAAGAATGATTTACAAACCTGGAAAACAGAATTTTCCTGTAAAATTACAGACCGATTAGCTTACTTCCAGCAGTAAGCAAAATAGTGGAATGGGTCATACAAGCCAGACTCCAAACAGAGACAGACCAACTTAGGATAATTCTTTAAGCACATGATAATTCCTTAAGACTTGCTAAATGCGTTGCACTGGATTCAACGATAAACAATATACAGGAGCTGCCTTCATGGATGTAAGCAAAGACTTTGACAGAGTACATATAGCATCAAGAGCTAGTATATAAAATAAGAAAATATGGATACAGCTGGACAACAACAAAACTAGTCACCTCTTACCTTAACGACCGGAGGTTCAGGGTCCGAATAGGACAAGTCCTGTCCGAACACGGTGCTCCGGGGCCGGATTACCACAGGATGCAGTATTGTCACCCCTACTATACAGCATATACACAGCTGACCTTCCAAGAACACCCCGAACTCTACTTAGCCTAAATGCAGACAACTTTTAATTATGCAGCAATAATACTTTTGTAGTTTGTACAAACTTTTTTTGTCTTCTTTCTTTTTGTACATCTTCAATATTTATTCCAATCATCTGGAACAACGTGCTTTTTTATGTTAATATTAGTATTTTAGACATATTAGTTTCAAAATCATTAGAAGATTCCAGTTACAGTTATGGATAAAAAGTTTTGAGTGTTTTTTACTAGACTTCTTAAAAACGCAAATCTTCCTTGATCCTCTAGTCTAGGATGACCTAAACCTGATACTAAACTGCATTTAATGTAATAAAATATGCAGGTACAGCGATATACTTTTCGGGTCAAAAATATTTTTCTTTCAAACAATTAATAATTATTGCTCTGTATATTTCTCTTTAGAACTAAGACAAATAATGGTTATGGTTTGTTCAACAGTAAATGGTTTGAATTCAATTAGTGCGGTCGTAAATATTATTAAATTTATCTGACCTGGCCCATTGTTAAGACCCACCCGGAGCGATAAGCCACCGAGATAGACAGAGTTGGTATTTTGCAATTAACACTGACTAGACGGTACTCCCATAATAAAACCTAAAATAAATTTTACCTGAAACCGGGCCTTTTATACTATTATCGGTTAATCCGGACTGTTTATAGTGGTAACTAATTGAACTTAACCATTTACTGTTTAACATACCATAAGTGCTATGTTTGGTTCGTACTTTTGTATAGTGCAGAAGTGTGGACGCTAAAAGTATCGACCATGAACAGAATTGAATCATTGGAAATGTGGATTCATATTTCATAGACGGATGCTGCAGATACACTGGACAACAAGAAAAACTAATGAAGAAGTACTAAGGAAGGTCAACAAAGATAAAGAACTGCTAAAGACTGTTAAACATCGAAAAATGTCTTACCTGGGACATATAGTGAGGGGAAGTCGATATAAAATATTACAACTGATCCTTAAAGGCAAAATAGAGGGCCGTAGAGGTGTAGGAATAAAACAAGTTTCTTGGTTAAAAAACATTCGTGAATGGACTCAGATATCAAATGCAGGACAATTATTCCATATTGCAGAAGATCGAGAACCCTTCGCAATGGCGATCGCCAACGTCGGATAATTCTGATATGACACTGAAGAAGAATATCTCTCTGGCTTCTACAGAAAATGGTTATCTAATCTAATGGAATCAGTAAAATGAAAATAAAAAAGTGGCATTTCGGAATCCTCACTTGTGGTTACCCAAATCTGCCGAATCCTATAACCACAAATAACACCAACAATAATAATTATTATCTCTACAATAAACTTTTGATAAACTTTCCCACATTTCATTCATGAAGTCACACTTAGAGCTTTCTAAAAACCCTCCTATTGTCTAAATTCAAATGAACCGCCTTTCAGGTATTTTAGTTTGTCTTTAGGATTATCTTTCTTACCTGGAAGAACTGTTTAAGCCGCGTCAATCAAGTCAAACGAAAACAATCGTTATCATTCTCTACTCTAAATGAAAGAGGAAGTGACTCAAGTGACCTGTTGTGTTGCTTTTGTGAGATTCATGAAACGTTTTTCTAAGTGTTTTTGTTTAGTTGTTTTTTTAAAACCGCCATAGCTAAACGGCTTGAAATTCATTTATCAAGAAAAACCAGATAATCTAAAAAAACATTGTAATGGACGTTTAAAGACTTCCTTTCAACACCAAAATAATTTGAAGTAAAAATAAGGCAGATCTGAATATACTATGGTCTGTTTTTAAACCAGGAGGAGTAATTCAAATTTACCGTGATGTAATGCTTGTTTGTAATTGGTCCAACCTCAGGCAAGTTACTGTTATGAAATTTTGATACTATTGGCATTTCATAGGTTAATTGAGTTATATCGGCTATTTCTTGTATTTCTTGCGTTATTCCTTTAATTTTTAGATTTTTATTCTACTTTTATATAAAAAACGAGTTGTTTTTAGAACTCTTTAGTGACGTATTAGTATAATATAATATGTATGATTTACTATCGAAGGCCGAAATGATCAACCAAAAAAGAAGATGTATTTGGTGATTTTTCTAGTGATTTTCTTGTGTGAATCTGTCTTTTTATTTTACTCCTTCTGGTTTAAAAACAAACCATAGGAATATATTTTTTAAGTATTTAGGGTCCTCTGGATCTTGAGAAAGCATATGATAGAGTTCCTCGAGGGACTCTGTGGTGGGCACTCAATAAGAAAGGAGTCCCTGGCGAATATGTAAAGATTGGGAGAGATATGTATGAGGGAGTAACGACTAGTGTTAATACAGGTGTGGGAGAGACTGATAAATTTCGGGTGAAAGTAGGATTGCACCAAGGCTCGGTGCTTAGTCCTTATTTATTCTCATTAGTTTTGGACCAGATAACAGCGAAACTACAGGGTAGCATTCCATGGTGCCTAATGTATGCTGATGATGTAGTGTTAATAGGAAATAGTGAAAGAGACTTAGAACAAAAACTGGAACAGTGGAGACAAGCTCTGGAGGAAAAAGGTTTAAAACTTAGTAGGGCAAAAACAGAGTATTTGGAATGTTGATTTAAAGATGGAGTTACTACAAATAAAATTAGTCCAGGGCCCATCTGTTTTGAGATGGACGTTGAGAGGTGACTCAATTTTTTTGCAGAAATTGCTTGAGAATAACTCAAATAATAATATTTGAGGTATCCTCCCTCTCAAGAAGGTCCGGAACATTGTTTAAATAATCAAAATGTCAAAAAATGAAGGAAAAATTGGATTTTTTTTTTCGTTTTTTGATTATAACTTTAAAAGTATTCATTTCCGAGAAAAGATGTACTAACATAAAAGTTGCACAATTAAATTTCCTACAAATTAATTTAAAAAATAGTCAACCTTGTTGCAAAATAGCAATAATTGCGAAAAAGCCATACAAAAACAAGTATTCGCATTTTACGTTTTTCAACCATTTATGCTACACTTAGGACCTTCATATTTCACCCAGAAAAACTTTATGATACAGTAAAAAAATAATGTAGATTTCATTAACATCGGTTCAATAGATTTTGCAAAATAAATTTTGCAATCCAGCTTTCGCAAAAAAATTGATTTTTTCAAAATGTTACAGGACTGAAAATAAAGCAGATAGCAAGTTAAAAAAATTTTTACGTATAGAAGTGTACTGTACCTTTCATTTGCAATTTGTAAAAGTAAAATCGATTAACTACCACGGCTTCGGGAATTTTTTTAAATAATCATTAATTATTGGTGCTACGCGCAGGACAGCGGTGTTCGATTCACACAAGTTGATTTCCACCAAAATTTCTTCCAATCTTTATCTAATATATTATTTTCTTACTCTATATTTTGTTGTATTTTAATTTTATTATTGTCCAAAAATCAAACTAATTTTATTATTGTTTGTGAAATATTGTTTAAACAATTGCAAATGTTTAAAAATAATAAACGTTTATTCTCTGAGTTAAAATATATGAACAAAGAAAGTTTTTGCTAAAAAAGTGTTATTTTAAAGGATGTGGTATGTGTTTTTATTTTGCAATAAACAAATTTATTTATTTATATCGAAATGTAATAAAAATTAAAATGTATCAATCATTATCAAAGGTCATTGGAATGCCCAATTAGAGCAAACTATCCGCTGTCCTGCGCGCAGCACCAATAATTAATGTTTATTTAAAAAAATTCCTGACGCCGTGGTAGTTAATCGATTTTAATTTTGCAAATGGCAAATGAAAGAAAGGTACAGTACACTCCTACAGGCAAAAAAAAATTCAACTTGCTATCTGCTTTATTTTCAGTCCTGTAACATTTTGAAAAATGAATTTTTTTTGCGAAAGCTGGATTGCATAATGGAAACGATGTTAATGGAATTTACAGTATTGTTTTACTGTATCATAAAGTTTTTCTCGGTGAAATATGAAGGTCTTAAGTGTAGCATAAATGGTTGAAAAACGTAAAATGCGAATACTTGTTTTTGTATGGTTATTTTCGCAATTATTCCTATTTTGCAACAAGGGTGACCATTTTTAAATTTCTAACCAATTCTATATTGTAGAAAATTTAATTACGCAACTTTTATGTCAATACAACTTTTCTCGGAAATGAATATGTACTTTTAAAGTAATAATCAAAAAACGAAGAAAAAAATCGAATTTTTCCTTCATTTTTTGACATTTTGATTATTTAAACAATGTTACGGACCTTTTTGAGAGGGAGGATAACTCAAATATTATTATTTGAGTTATTTTGAAGCAATTTCTGCAAAAAAAATTTGAGTCACCTCTCAACGTCCAAATGTACTAATATTTTTACAGATGCGCCCTGGTCTAAATGGTATCTTTGGATGGTGAAATGATCGTGAAATGCAATAGTTTTAAGTACCTAGGATCGGTATTACAGAGTAATGAAGAAATAGATGGAGATGCATGCAGTAGAATTAGGGCTGGATGGATGAAGTGGAAAGAAGCGAGTGGTGTGTTGTGTGACAGAAAAAATCCAATGAAGCTGAAGGGAAAATTCTATAAAACAGCCATAAGACCGGCTATGAGGTACGGAACTGAATGTTGGGCAGTGAAAAAGAAAGAGGAACAACGAATGCATGTGGCTGAAATGAGAATGCTTAGATGGATGAGTGGAGTGACAAAGAAGGATAAAGTTAGAAATGAGTATATTAGGGGAAGTCTAGGTGGGGCACCAATTGGTGCCAAAATGAGAGAGCATAGGTTAAGATGGTTTAGTCATGTTCAACGTCGAGACGTTAATCATCCAGTACGAAGAATAGCTGAAGTGCAGATTCCTGGAAGGAGTAGGAGAGGAAGACCTGGGGGGAGACGATAGGGCAGGACCTGTTGGTAAAGGGGATTAACATTGATATGGCCCAAGATAGAATTGTATGAAGAAATGCAATTAGGGAAGCCGACCCCGCATAGGGATAAGGCAAAGAGAATGATGCTTATTAGGGTCCTCTGGATAATTTTAAAATTATTACCATCGCACGTTTGTAGTTCCTCCTCAACTTATGTTTTTGTAAAGGTTTGTTATTATTCTACCCTTTTGTCTATATTTTTTGTCTTTAGAATTTGGATTAATTTTTATGTCTGTCTGTCATAAACAACTAAAAATAGCGAAAAAAGCCAATTTAACGATTTTGAGGTAATTTTTCAATAGGTTGGACATCGAATTAAAAAAAAAACAAAAAATATAAGAAGATTATGAAAAAAAAATATGAGATAATATATTTTTCATTTTTCTATTATTTCCTAATATAGTATTCTTTGTTTCTAATAAATTCCACAGGAGATTGTAAAATAAGATGAAAAAATACAACTTTTGCTTATGGGTAACCTATAGTTATATCTGGTCCATCCAGTTTTATTTTATCGGTCATTCAGCCTATATTCAAAAATATATATTATTCATACGCCTCTTGAAAAAACTTTCTCCGCCTCTGCTAATGGCTTAATTGCGAAAGCCATGGGCTATTTAACTTTTCCACCTCATCTGCTCAATATCCTGAAAGGAGACTGATAGATAATAAAACAGACTACCATAAATAACAGTCTCCAACTAGAAAGTGACAGAAACCTCAAAATAGTTATAAAAGCTGATTTTACTATTTCGTACTTCGGTAAATTTCATTTTATCCCTCGCACCCTCTTCGTGATTCTACCTGCTTCAAAATCTGAGCGACGTTGCCAGATGCGTACTATTACGGCTGAAATTCACTATTCAAATAATTTTATATCCTTGTTATTTATTTCCGAAGTATTAATTATTTTCATTATGTCTTTAATTCTCTTTTCCTATTTTATTTAGTCCGTGTCTTCTGTTTTGCGTTATCCTTCCTTTCTTAATCTAACTGTAATCGTTTTTGGGATATTTGTTGTTTATTGCTGGAAATCGATATCATTATCGCTATTCTTTGTTCCGCTATCTGTTTCACTTACCTTTTATGTGCTACTATCTTTTATGTAAGAATATGCAAATGACACCGTGATTACCGCTGAACAGCTCCAACTACTAAGATAGTAACTAAACAAGACATGCAATTTCTGTGAAAAATATGGACTTAATTTTTTTTTATTTAGCCCCATTTAATTTACAATCTGTTATCACTCGTAACAATAAGTAAATTTTATGACAATATGTAATTAGAAGAAGAAATGACTTGTAGGAATTCTCTCCAGTGAGAGGCTTCCTTTAACATATAATTAACAAACAAAGTTAATAATGTAGTGGTAAATGTTAATTAATTTTATTGAAATTGAAATCTGTTTATTAAGTCTGTAGGTTTAAAACGCTTTAGTCGACGCACTTCATCGTTGACATTAAACAGTTCGCGCACTAAGTCATTAGAGTGAGCACTAGTTTTGTTATTGTATTTTTCACTGTATTTTGTGATTTCAGTTTTTATGCATTGAACTTGGAGATCTTTTTCTATTATGTTGTTCGAAACATACCACGGAGCATTGGTTATAATTCGAAGAACTTTGTTCTGGAATCTTTGTATGATTTCTAGGTTTGAATTGCTAGCAGAACCCCATAATTAAATTCCATACGTCCATATTGGCTTCAGTACGGCTTTATATATTAAGATCTTATTTGTAAGATTTAATTGTGATTTCCTGCCAATAAGCCAGTAAAGTTGTCTTAGTTTGAGACCCAATTGTTTTCGTTTTGTAAATATATGTGTTCTCCATGTTAATCTTCTGTCAAGATGTAAACCTAAATATTTGACTTCATTTCTCTGAGTAATCATTTGATTATTTAATATCACTGCTGGACATATACCTCTTCTTAGTGTAAAGGTAACATGGATTGATTTGGTCTCATTAACTCGAATTTTCCATTTTTTCAACCATGCTTGGATATTATTAAGGCTGGCTTGTAAGTTTCTTGAGGCAGTTACTGGATCATGATGTGAGGCGAGTATTGCAGTGTCATCTGCGAAGGTTGCTGTTATTGTAGTTCTTGAAGTTGGTAGATCTGCAGTAAAAAGCTGGTACAACATTGGTCCTAACACGCTGCCTTGCGGTACTCCTGATTTTATTTGGTATAATTCTGAATATTCTGAATGGTATTTAACTGAATAGAATCTGTCAGATAAGTAAGACTTTAGAAGTTCATAATATGGATGAGGCAATAGGTTTTTTAGTTTATA
Organism: Diabrotica virgifera virgifera; assembly: GCF_917563875.1. Lineage (NCBI taxonomy): Eukaryota > Metazoa > Arthropoda > Insecta > Coleoptera > Chrysomelidae > Diabrotica > Diabrotica virgifera. The sequence goes on from NC_065447.1 coordinate 218,966,635, forward strand.
GAGTAGACTTTTGTGCCAGACTTTATCGAACGCTTGGCTTATGTCAAGAAACGCTGCTGAGCAATATCGCTTATTTTCAAAGTCGTTGCTGATATGTTTTACTAATCTATGGACTTGCTCTATGGTTCCATGTTCTTGTCTAAACCCCAACTGATGTTCTGGTATGAGATCCTTGCTATCCAGTATTGGCTTGATGCTTTTCATTACCAATTTTTCCAGCACTTTGGAAAGCACAGGCAGTAAGCTTATTGGCCTATATGATGTTAATTCTTCTAGTTTTTTTCCTGGTTTTGGGATCAGTTCCTGGTTTCCTGGTTTTGGGAAGTATAACTGCCACTTTCAGTTGTTGCGGAAAATAATTTAATCTTATTATTGCATTAAGAATTTGTAATATTGCCGTTATTCCTTTCTTTGTTAATTTTTGTAGTATCCTACCCGTTATCAGATCATAACCAGGAGCTTTTTTAGGATTAATTTCTTTCATTATTACATCCTTAACTTCATTGTACTTAAATTTCGGTATAGGCAGCTCCATTTGGTAAGGTTCATTTAGTACTCTATTTATTTCCTCCAATTCTTCAGGCGTTGATTCAAAGCTGTTTGGTTGAAAGACTTGTGAGAGATAGCCACCAAAGGCATCTGCCTTTTCCATGTTATTTCTTGCCCATTTGCCATTGTTTTTTCTTATTGGTGTGTGAGGACTTATTAGTTTCCTTGTGGCTATCCATAGTGAGTAGTCGGTGGCTTCTGTTGGTGTAAGCTCTTCTAAGTATCTTTGTATAGAATCATTTTTTACTTCAAGTATTTTTTTTTAGTTCCCTTGCTGCTTTATTAAATTTATTTTTATTGCTTACTGTTCTGTTTTGTTGCCAATTTCTTCTTAGCCTTCTTTTCTCTGAAATTTTTTCTTTTATAGTTGGAGGGCAGGATTTTTTTCTTGTTGACTGTTTGTAGTTTGGAATTGCTGCCCATGAAGCTTTCTGTATGTTTTTTATGAGGTTAGTTGTCGCCCATTCAACATCTGCAGGTGTTTTTAATGGTATTTTTAAATCTATTGCTTCATCTAATACTTCTTGAAAAGTATCCCAATTAGTCTTTTTATTGCACAGAGCGGGTGGACTTAAAATGAATATAATAAAGACTAGATGATATAGGTATGATAATAACAAAGAAAACAAATATACAAACAAACATACATTTGGCGATGTACCGATGGAAAAGATTCATAAATAATACCTGGGAACCCAGATTTCAGAAAATAATAATCAAACAACAGAAATAAGGGACAGCATACATAATAGCATCAAGTGCGTTTCTTTGTAAAAGTAATTCTTTGTAATAAAGTCCTGAGATTAAAACTGAGAGTGAGTCAGAACTCTGAGATTTTACGTGTTTTTGATACTATAATATGGACTTAAAAGCTGGGTACTGAAGCAAGAACATAAAAATAAGCTACAGTCAAGTCATTTGTCATTTGAAATGAGGTGTTACAGAAGGATGCTTAGAATAGCATGGACACAGAAGAAAACGAACACGAAAGTAATGCGAGAAATGGACGATGTATGATAAGACAATAATTGTAGTAATTTTTAAATAATAAAAAAAGCCATAATGATTTGTAAAACAAGAACATTTTTAAAAGAAAAGAAAAAATGGTTCAGATTTGATTACAGTACCTACAGAGCCTCTACTATGTGTTTATACGTATTTAGGAATAACCGTTTCCTCATCGGAGCACTTGGGTAGATGCACTGAACTGCAATCAAATCCTTTCATCCTTTCGGGGTAATTATCAAAATAATTACCAAAGATGCTACTAGTACCATCTATGAATCGAAAGTCAAATAAGTCAGGAAATAAAATTCGAAATTATTTATCCTCTGAGCTTTTTAAGTTGGAAAGATAAAGCATAACAGAGTGACAAAATACTCGACATGGGAAATCTAAAATTGCATTTCACGTCCTGTTATTCACCGTGATAGTAATTTTACCGAATTATTTCCTGTAACAGCCACAAAAGTGAATAAAGTAGGTATAAACTAATAGAAAAGAAAAGATGGTTCAGATTTTATTACAGTACAGAGCCTCTAGTATGTGCTTATACGTATTTCGGAATAACCGTTATCTCATCGGAGCACCTAAGAACATTTTTGTTCAATATTGTTCTTCCATAATTATTTTGAATTTTTGAAATCGCTATAACCTTAGTTTCCTTTGTGTTTATTGATAGTCCATATTTTTGTGCATATTGAACTATTGTGTTCGTCTAACAGTATCGGCCAGGGCAGACTGCAATTGCGCGCAGCGGTCAGGGTTCTCAACAGGGTGTCTAAGCCAATGGTGAAATTGCGCGCACGTCTTTAAAAAGGTATGCTGTGATTGCGCGCAAAGTCGTAAATTATAGTAAACGGAAGTTTTATTTAAATACTTCTTATTCGTTTTGAACGGAAATTTTGCTAATTTAAAAAAATTAACATAATAACAAGTGAATACTACATTGAAATAGTTGTGATAAAAAAATTAAATAGTGTTTCTTTTATAATTAATATTTATTGTATTAAATAATGTACATATGTGGATGCGGAGAATAAAATCTTTTGTTAAAATGGCTATGAAAAGATTCACAGGCGTTGGTAGTCCGTTCTCGACTTAGGCTACATGAAGCCCACATCTCTGGAAGAAATCTTGTAGATTCAGAAATGTAATTCTCCGTTAAATAATCGCAGAAGGACGTTATACGGGTATCGTTGGGGGCTCTTTCCTCTTTAATATATTATATATTATACAGTACAATTTTCAAAGGAGGAAGACCTAACCCTTCGGTTTAAACCTAACTTTCGGGTATTAGAGTGTAGAGTACTCCAGGAGGTATTTGACCGCTGCGCGGAATTCACAATATACCGTTTTGTTTACCTGCCTTAATCCTTCCGTTGCGCGCAATCACAGCAACCCTCTTAAAGGTAAATTTCAGTACCCCAGGAGGTATTTGACCGCTGCGCGCAATCACAACCCACCCATCGGCCATAATTAGGTAATGTTAATCGGTTTTTGATTGTCCTTTATTCCAGCTGTTTCACCTTCTACTTATAGTTTTTTCATAATTTCTTCGAAGTCTATAATATTCATAATCGACTATCGAAAGCTTTTTATAAACTATGAAACTATGAAACAAATATACATGTCTTTTTTTCGAAAAGTCCTCCGATTTTTGTTCCAAAGTTTTGTTTACTTAATTTGGGTTGGTTATGAAATGAAAATGAGATCAGATGAAATTAAAAACGAATTTATCATAAACGGGAGAGAGGAGCTAGGAGCTGCTGAAACAGATGTAGAAAGGAATGGTCAAAATTTAGAACGACTAAAATATTGCTGCAGAATGCAAAAATGAACAAATCACACCAATTTTTAAGAAGGGGATCCAACTAAGTGACCAACTTTAGAGCTAGTATGTTACTGAACACAACGTGTAAGATCCTGATTACAATCATAAGAAACCGACTAAAATGTTATGTAGAAAAAATGTAGGACACTAACAACAAGGACTTAGAAAAGAGAGAACACCAATAGACGCAATCTCTACGTACTAATGCAAATCATCGAAGAAAGCTTCGAAAACTTATTATTTATCTACGAATTCAACTACACATAATTATTAATCGACTTTCAACAGGCATTCAATAGCATATTACAGAATAGGTACAGACAATAATTATTAAAAAAAAAATAAAAAGGATGGAAATACCAGCAAAGTTAATAAGACTGACTAGAATGACCATGAAGGACTTATCAGCAAGAGTCAAAACGACTGAAGAAGGTACAAATGACACAATATATTATGAGGCCATGAGAACCAGAGTGGCCTAACTGATTTTAACATTACTTTACACTTTACATAATCAAAGAAAATGATCAGAAGCTATCTAGTCCAGAGAAATAAGATTTTTCTCGTGACACATTCCCCTCCAGGCCGAAACCAAATTTTTTGAGTAGTATGGACATCTATATTATTAACCTATATGTTTCCTGCAGCCGATTTTGTTCATATACATAGTTATAAACAAATGAAGATCAAAAAACGCTAAATTTTCGCTTTTATCGTCTATTACCAAAAAGTTAAGCACTTTAAACAAATTTGAGTGTAAGAAACTCATAAATCGTATAAAAAACTTCAATATGGCGTTCGCTAAATATGTCCATCCTTATTGGTTGCTTAGAAAATTGCAAAATAAATCATAAATTTTGAGTTTTTAACAATATTCATAACTTACTTAAAAATTAACTTAGAACCTTCTTATTACACAGAATGCTGATACTTCTTGTACTTAAATTATATTTTAAATTTCAAAGCAATTGGTCAAATAGTTTAAAAGTTATTTAATTTGTTTATCCCAAATTCATTTTTTTTGCAACACTACAAGTCAGAAAATTATGAGGCTACAATCATACTTCGGACAGTTTATGAAAGAAGAACATTTATACTATTACCATTATTAAAAATAAATGACAAAAAATAATTTTAAACAGTGTAAAATTATTTTGAAAAAACATGTCGATTTTTTGCTTACTTATAAACAATTAGAATAACTTTTTAACCGTTACCTGTAGAAAAATTATTTTTTCATATTTAGAAAGACTGAATTTTTATACACATTTAGAAAGAAAACAACTGTCCTAGGACAATTAGGGACAAAGTTAGCCCCCCCATTTATTTAATTCACATGTTTTTGCAAAATAATTTTGCAATATTTATAATTATTTTTTGTAATTTTTTTTTAATTAAATTAATACTGTAAATTTCCTTCTTTCATAAACTATCCAAAGTATTACTGTAGCTTCATCATTTTCTGACTTACAGTGTTGCAAAAAAAATAAATTTGGGAAAGACAAATTAAATAACTTTTAAACTATTTGACCAATTTCTTCGAAATTTAGGGTATGAATTAAGCACCATAAGTCTCAGCATTCCGTGCAATACGAAGGTTCTAAGTTAATTTTTACATAAGTTATAAATATTTATAAAAACTCAAAATTTATGATTTATTTTGCAATTTTCTAAGCAACCAATAAGGATAGACATATTAAGCAAACGCCATATTGAAGTTTTTTATACCGTTTATGAGTTTCTTACTCTCAAATTTGTTTAAAATACCTATTTTCTTAGTAATAGACGAAAAAAGCGAAAATTTACCGTTTTTTGATCTTCATTTGTTTATAACTATGTATATAATCAAAATCGGCTGCAGGAAATATATAGGTTATTATTATAGATGTCCATATTACTCAAAAAATCTGGTTTCGGCCTGGAGGGGGTTGTGTCATCGGACACGCGCCAACTCGTAACTTTTAATGACAACAATTTTCAAATCAAAATGTACACCGGCCAATTCGTAACTTTTTTTTACCTGACCTGCCAACCCGAAACTTTCTTTAAGTGAATTCGAAACCATTGATTAAATCTAATACCTTAAATCTAAACCGAATGTTTCTTGGTTTGCTTAAAAACATTATATTTGTACTAGATGTACCTATAAAAAATATCAAAAATTGAAATATCTTAATAAAATAATTGAAACAATATTATAGTGTTTCATTAACAAGTGTTATAAATATTATTTCCATCAAGTATAGCTTCTACACGAGCTTGGTTTTTATCAAGTAATTGTAAATTTAATATTTTTTAGATGTTTAGCAATGATAAATTATTTAAATCCATCTGATAATTTAAAAGCAAAGAGATCTTCCATATGTTTATTTCAAGTCTAAAAGATTATACCTTTATTTAGTTACGAATTCACCGGTAGTTGATCGGTTACCGAAAAATTACCTGAGAGGGTCAGAGTTACCAATTGGCCTGTAATTAGGAGGGGGGATTAAAATAGTTACGAATTCACCGGGACCCGTGTCACCAACAGGCTATTTTTTTCCTTATTTCTCTGAACTAATCAATGTCCGATTGTTTTAGTAATTGTATGTTGACCAATACAAAACAATCGGACATTGTTAGCTTCTGATCATTTTCTTTGATTATGTAAAGTAATGTTAAAATCAGTTAGGCCACTCTGGCTCTCATGGCTTCATATAACGTTACGTAAGACAAGGTTGTCAAAGATGCTATTTAATATCATACTAGAAGAAGTAATCAGATACAAAGTGCTAAAAACGTCATTGCTGAAAAAGTGCTCAAAATGGAATGAAAGCAAAAATAAGCGAAAAAATTAAAGCGAGGTATTGAAAATATCACCGACTACTTAAAGACTAATAAAAAAAAGAATGTGTGTACTTTGTACGCACGTCAGAAGTTATACTTCTATTATATGATTTCAACGAAATCAATATACTTTAAACAGTTTTCTACTACTTTCCAAAAATTTCTATTAAAACAATACCAAAAATTAAAAAAATAAAAGAATAAAACACACACAAACACATTGAAAAATGCCACAAATGATTTCTGAACAATAATTGTTGCCAAAAATTTTAATTAAATACGTATTTTCTGAAAAAAATTATATAATAATATACTTACAATCATAAAATCTATAAAAAAAATAAAAAAATGATATAACTTGCATTGGGCTTGAACCTACTTCCCGTGTATCCCGCCGTACGAGAGTCGAAGCGATTTCAAACTGCACCACCTTCGCGTATACGTCATGTGGGAATATACACAAACTGAACAACTTTTTGACATTTTGTTTATATGAATTTTTATTAGTTTGATTTTTGTCGAATTAAAATACAACAATATATATAGTAAGAAAACGATACATTAGATGAAAATTTGTAGAAAGTTTGTTCGTAGTCAGATTATGTAAATTAAAGCATTGCCTACTAGGTGTATAGCATAGCAAGTAGTACATTATTTTTTTTACATTTTCCAAATAGGTATGAAGATAATTTTTTATTGGAATACAACTGAAACATTTAGAATTACGTACCTGTGGCTTTTCAAAACTATTTAAAAAGTCACTATAATTATAAATTTGATTTTATTTCTGTCCTCACAACAATAAAAACTAATATATTATACAACATTTTTGTTTACCGATAACCTCCATATTGAACAATTATTGACAGATCATTTCAACACCCAATCAGAGCCCTTATAAAGACTAATACCAAACTGTCGGTGGAAATATAAAAATATAAAACCAAATATAAAAATATAAAGCAGCAATTGGACCGGTGATAGCATATGGCGCGCGCACAAGTAAGATGTCTTACTAAAAACATGAAGAAAAACTAAGGATAACTGAAAGAAAAATTATGACAAGACGACACGGCCCAATAAAGACAGAACAAGGAGAATATAATATAAGACTGTGACGAACCATGAAATAATAAATATATCCGAAGGGGAAGATACAGTAAAATTCGATCAAACATAAAGATTGAGATGGTTTGGACACATATAAAGAAGGGCAGAAGATGCACTAATTAGGAGCATAACGAACTGGAAACCAGTAAAAACAGATCAAAAGGAAGACCAAAAATAAGATGGAAAGACTTTGTAGTCTCTTTCTTTGTATGCTGTAAACTATTTAAATTATTCTAAACTTCGAATACAACATAAAATGCAAATTCAATAGAGCATAAAACGCACATGAGCTGTTCCATAAAGACCGTGCTATCAATAGGTAATACATATTAAAATAAAAGAAGACTTAAAAATTAAAGATAAAAGATTAGAATAACGATACACAGAATAAAAGAAAAGAAATGTAGAGAAAAACTCAGAACAGAACATGGTGTAAAACTCATACAAAATATGTAGTTTTCAATTTTTTACGTATTTTATTTTTCTAAATGCATAATATTATCTTCAGTGCCACAAAACTCTCTCTTGCAATGACAAAAGTATTAATAATATTAGAAAAAATTACGATATGACAACATCGCCGTACCCTAAGCATAGGAACTTCGTACCCAATCGTCGTATCTCGGACCTCTTCGCCCGCCTTCGACCAGTGCGCTATGAAAACTCAAAACCCCGCTTTTCTAATCTCAGTTCAGAAAATATTCTCGACGTTGTAGATGTATTTTTTCGCTGTGCAGTGTTTATGCGAGAGACTGAATTCGTGCTTCTCTGGAAAACAAACTGGCTGTTCTGTGTAAATATTTACGCTACGGACTTTGAATTTATGCAGTGTTAAATGATATAACTTATTACTACAGTGTTTTGTGCCAAAAATATCCTGGATTACTTGAATAGTTTCCCGCTGGGTTTTATTTTGGACTTTGAGGTAAGCGAACAATGTGACAAGAAACCGGGAAAAGGCTTAAAGAAATTTGTATTTTGTAATAATAATTACAAGCAGGGGTATACTTCTGTAATAAGGACAATTTTTGTGTTGAAAACGTTCATTCATGTTTAAATTTTGAGATATTTCTAGTTTCTGTTGTTTGTTTCCAATATTCCATTTATTACTACATGTTTATAAATATGTAACTGATTATTATGACTGCAAAAGAGATTATGGGTTTGGGCAAACGAAAACTAATCAACAAAATGTTGCAACCAAAATGATATAAAAGGTATTTATTTGTATTGGTATAACAAAAACATTTCTGAAGAATACAGAATACTATAAGATACAGATGGCCGTGGCAGTTTCATAATGATAATTAATTATGTAATGGTTTTTTGGTTTGTTTATGTATTTCAAGATGATTCTGTTTAGAACGGTAGGAAATTTTTGTTTAGGTGGACCCTATGGTTTCTATTACGTATAGAAATCTATTATTTTTTTTTTAAATATATTGATGGTCCATTGAAGGATAATATTATGGTTAAAAAGTGTTTTTCTAATATCCCACAGTATAATAATAATAATTATACTAAAATATAATTATCAAAAATTACGTACATTACTAGTCATTGTCTTTTAGCGTTTTGGTTCATAATTTTTGTGCTTTTAAAGATTTTTTAACATGATTTTAGGTATGTTGTAAATTGAAATTGGTATTTCTAGTCCTGGACCATACACATCTGCTTTGTTTTTGGTTATGAAATAACAACTACCTACAAATTGTTAGTTTTTGAAAAATATACTCATTTTTGAAAATCTAGGGTCAATCGGGGCTAATATGAAACAAAAATGTAAACTTTGCAATATAACTTTTGATCTATTTGCCCCAAGACACAAACAAAAATTCATTAGTATGTATCTTTGTGTCCTTTACAAGTTGGTGGTTTCAAAAATGTTTTTTGTCATAAAATAAAAGCACAAAAAAAAATAAAACTGCGTTTCACTTTAGCCCCATGAAAAGGGGCTATTATGAAACAGCAATGGGGCTATTGTGAAACATATACTTAATTGCCTTATTACAACCCTTAAATTAATCAAAAAACATATCAGCATTTAGCTGTGTATGTAAACTTTCAGTACCTACTAACCTACTACCTTATAACTTAATTTTTATACCTACATTTTTTTGCATTTTATCACTGCAACTATATTGGCCAATTAACTGATACATTAAGACAACAACAATAAGATAGTTAAATATGGATTTAGGTAGGATTAATCTCCATGGAAATTAGTAATAACAATAACAGTTTACATTTGGAAGGTTTTTATAATTCAAAATAAGCAACATAAGCTACAATACAGAACTGGAAAAATGAATAGCTGAAATATGAACAAATTTGTGTATAGGCCTAAGCCTTTGCTAACTTCAGTCATTGTTCATACACTTCCAGGGAATATATATGTAATTTTTCTGGACTTAAGTGGTTACTGGATAAGGTAGAACCGCAGCTATTTCCATGAAATCTATATTGAAGATGTCACCTTCCTTATATACAAATTCCGTCATACAGCTGACTGAAAACTTCCAGCTGAAAAAATGCCTACCTTTGACACAGAGTAAAAAAGGAAGAAGCTGCATGAATAAAACAAAAAGAAAAACAAAAATACATAACTATTTTGTTTTTAAATGTGGTAGGCGGATACAAATTTTATAATGTAGAATATTTTTGCTTAGAGTGTGTTTTGAAATAATACTGGAGAGTGTTTCACATTAGCACCAAACACCGTTTCATATTAGCCCCTCGACTTTGGTGGATAATATTTTAGGTTTGGTCAGAGTTAGGACAAACATTTATAGCTAAAAATGCTCATTTACTCTAATAGAATGCATTGTAATTAAATGATTGTGTTTTTAAATGTATTTTTTAATGCCTGAGAAAAAGTTCTGGCATTCCGATTAAAAGTTTTTTTCCTTAAAATTGCAAGTCTATGATTTTTATATTTTTCTATACAGTTAGGTGGATTTTGACTATGTTTGATATGGGGTTTAATTAATTAATGTACTAGCTACAAAATGACATATACTCCACATCTTCATCTACTAAAACTTTAAAGTTATTTACATGTTTCAGATTAGCCCCAATGTTTTGTGTGTTTCACATTAGCCCCGATTGACCCTACTGATTATTCGTTTAGACTGTGCAGTATTTCCTTTAATGATGGTTGAACATAACATTTCAGTATCTTTTTGTTTCATTTGGAACACTTTTAGTATTCGTGTTTTTCACTAAATTGCCTCCTATTCCGTTTATTTCATTCGCTTCCTTATTCTTGATGGTCCCCAAATCGTGAAGTCAGTAACTTAAGAAGCTTCTATTCTGGTAGCCGGCAAAGAAACACAAAATTTTCATTCAAAGAGGTGTCAGACAAGGTTGTGTTATCCCCAACTTTGTTCGACGTCTATTCAGAAATAATATTTAACGAAGCCTTGGAAGGGCAATGTCAATGTGGAATTCGAATATTAGTAGAAACTATTATGCAGATGACACAGCGGTCAATGATGAAAGCATCTAAGATTTTTAATTCCTTAAAGATTAAGTCACTTGAGAATGCTCCAATAACGGACTTCAAAATACAGTAGAGCGTCGATTATCCGAACTAATTGGGGGACATAGGCGTTCGGAAAACCGATTTGTTCGGATAATCGAACTATATTGAGATTGTCATACATATTTATCCACAAGTGAATAAAAACAGTGGTGTCATGGCAAAAATTAGCAGTGCAAGAACGCAGTGCCGGAACGCACTGCTAATTTTTGTTTACAAAACCTAAATTCTCTATTATTTTTTTTCTTTTCTTAACCAGTGCCGGAACGGCGTTCCCACGCGTTCCCGCACCATGACACCACTGAATAAAAACCATATTTATATAACTGTATATTTGTTTATACCTTGATAATAACAAATAGCAATTAAACAAAAAAGTGCAGTCTTTGCAACAACATATTTTTGGATACACAATTGAAGAAAATTGAATATATTTTAAGCGTTAATTACTAACGCTTGCTAAGTACTCGAGTGAGGGGCGCGGGAGTCGGGAGTTCGGATAACCGGTCGTTCGGTTGATCGACGTTCGGATAATCGACGCTCTACTGTACATCAAAGACAAAGTTACTTGCGGTTAGTAAACAAGACGTTGGTTAGTTGGCTCTACGCAAGACCAAAAGCATAGTGGAAAGAAATAAGTAAAACCACGAAAAGAATAATTTACAAATTGTATACCTACCGTGACTTTTGCAAGATTTTTGTCATTATTACAATGTATAAACTTTGGAAATCATGATTTGGAATTTACAATGTATATACATTGTAAATTATGATTCGGGAGTGCTCCTAGTAGCATTTAACGTGTCTTGGTTTGTTTACTTCTACTGCATCTTGATTGTAAATTTAGTACAGGTGCTATTTTATTTTTACTTACCTATATCCATGTTTTGGTGTGGTTTTTGGGTTTTAGTCGAGGCTCATCATCAGACTCTCAATCCACTGCTGGATATAGGCCTCCCCTGTTTGTCTCCAAAGTGTTCTATCTTGTGTTTTCTGTATCCAGTTTTTTGTTGTCTTTCGTAAGTCGTCTTGCCATCGTGTTGGTGGTCTTCCTCTGCTACGTTTATCGGCTCTTGGTCTCCATTCAACTAGTTTGCGAGTCCATCTTCCGTCCTTCATTCTGGCAACGTGTCCAGCCCATTTCCATTTTAAGTTCCAGCTTCTTTCAATGACGTCTATGACTTTGGTCTTAGCTCGTAGATCTTCGTTTCTAATCCTGTCTCGCAGAGTGGCCCCTATCATTGATCGCTCCATTCTTCTCTGCGCTACTCTTAGTTTTTGTGCGTTTTTCCTTGTGAACGATAATGTTTCTGCACCATAGGTCATCACCGGTAGCACGCATTGGTCGAAAACTTTTTGTTCAACCCTACGTTCCATTATAATATAATAGCTGAAGTTTGGAAAGCATTATGCTTTCCAAACCCCAGCTCCTAAATTCTTCTAGCTTTTTCATCATGTAGAAAGTAAACGATGTCGCCTTTGCTAAAATTAGGTATTTGATCATCGGCAAACAAAAGGCTATATATAGATAGTCAATTTTTACTCCCACCTTTTGGTATTTCTTGTTCCAGTTTTTTAGTGTTTCATCTCTATAAAGTTTGATTTAACTACATTTTTTATGTAGTGTTATTTGCATTACCTATTTAGGCATTTCATACATTCTCAATGATTCTTTTTTAAATCATGTAATGTTTAAGTATAGAGGGACCCTATGCATTATAAATTTTTATTTTTTTATAGAATATGGTTTAGTGAAGGTTATGCGGTTGAATAAGTATTTTTTTTAATATTCCACTGTATAATTTATTACTGTAAATACTAAAGTAATAATTGGCTAATAATAAGTAGTCATCGTCTTTTAGCTCATCATTTTTGTGTGCTTTCTAGAATTTCAATAGGATTTTATGTTTTGTTGATCGAGATTGTTTATTTCTAATCCTGGACCATACACATACACAGCTGCTTTGTTTTCAGGTTGTTTTGGGTTCTGAAATAACCGAGTATCGCACACATGCTTGCACTTGTAAACACCCGCAAATGGTTAGTTTTGAAAAAATTACGTTTTTCACCGCTCGTGCAGTATTTCCTATAATGTTAATTGTTATAACATATTTTGGAATCTGTATCTTTCTGTCGGAACATGGTTTTCCTTTATTATTCATGTTTTTTACTCAATTGTCTCTTTTACCGTTGATTTCATTCGTTTCTTTGTTCTTGATGAGTTCCTCATCTTCAAGTCAGTAACTTTTATCTTTATTTTGGTGTTTAAAAAAAATTCGTGGTCTTTTATGTAAGTTTACAGTTAATCCAAAGCATCTCTTATCTTTGCATTTTTGAATTTTGACCCCTCCTATAAATAGATCAGTGTGTGTTAATGTTTTCATAATTGCAAGCATGTCTGAATGGATTAAAACAGATACAGTAGGTAATTAACATTTTTATTTCAGTGTAATAAAAATAAGTTTATGTTTTATGAATATTGTATGACACAATTTTTACACAATGTTACATTAAGTATGTATTTATTACCTACATTTTCCATAGTGTTAGTGATTTGACTTTACAATTTGCTCTTGGATATCGTCTTCGCTCTTCACGCTTTTCCATGAAGTGTTCTTTCTCATGCAATTTTATCTTTTTAAATACCTACTTTAGATGTTGATGTTCTCAATCTTATTACTATATGTACTTCCTGTATTTTTAAGAGACAAGTTTAGGTTATGGAACTGCTACAGATTGACGATCTGTAATCGAAGTATGTAATATGCGGTTAAAAAATAAACGTTTTCCTTTGAGCTTGCGATTCCATCTACTAGCTTGGGTGAAAGGTTCTATATTATCAAAATTAGATGCTATAGTAACACACTTGTTCATTCCATTCTTCTTTTACCATTCTTCTTTCACGAGCTTCTTTTACCAAGAGCTTTTGTATCTTGTCTAGGACACTTCGCTAATATATTTTCCCGCAAGGTTCCTGTTGCTCGGTATTTTTGTAAATGAAATCATATATCTATGCTGGTAAAAAAATTATTAAAAAATAACCAGTGGTTTACAGGTTCAGAAATGAATGATAGCTCAAAAAGTCACCATGATTTTTAGCCATTGTTTTGCCAGTATAAAAATTATAATAGTATCCGCTACTTCCACAATAATCCCAAAATTTAAGTATAGCCGAATCGAATAATGATAGCTTTCCACGTATAAATTACTTCAATGAGTTATGTTCATATTATTCCACCATCATTTCATTTAATTGTTATATTTATTATCCAAAATACTGTTAAAATATTACTCATTAGTTACTGCAAAATAATGTCTCCTAAATATGATAAATTATAAATTATATTTTTTATGCAAATCCCAATAAACAAATGTATACCTATATTACTTAAATAATAAAATTTATAAATCTAAATAAAATAAAGTCAGCAAATTTTTGCGATATTTTAAATTTTCATATTGAAAAGGTATTGCAAATAAAATACAACAAAAATTTAATTCAGTTTAAGTACTTTCTACTGTCTAAAATAGATAAAAAATAATTTTCTTTCGCATACATCTTATGGAAAATATAATGTCACTCAAATTCAATAAAATTTATACGAATAGATTCGTTTTAAATTAACGGTCAAATCTTATCATTGCGCCAACTCTTAATTATGATTAATTACGGCGCAAATTGCAATTAAAGTTTATCGAAATCACATTTTTGGAGTCAGTAAAAGTGTCAGTTACAATCACTATTGCTCTGGGTGCTATTCAAAAGAGCTTAAACCCCGCTGGGCCTAAGCGGATTATTGAAACTAATCCGCTGATTTATGGGGGTACCGACAATTTGGGTATTTTAAAATATTTTTTCTCTCTCTAACTTATGTACGTACCCATTTGATTTCAGATTTATTTATATCAATTTCTGCTCTTATTATTGAAAATATAGAGTTGGCGCAATGATAAGATTTTACCGTTAATTTAAAACGAATCTATTCGTATAAATTTTATTGAATTTGAGTGACATTATATTTTCCATAAGATGTGTGCGATGTCCTTTAAACAAATTTTGAGGGTTGAAAAAAAATTTCATCATATTTCAGTGATCTATAAATAGGGCGCTGCCCTATAATTGGTCAAACCCATACTTTCAGATTTTTGAGTAAGAAATTCTGCATCTTTCAAACCCAGATTATTTTATGTATGTAATATGACCGAGATATTCCGATATTGATGTTTTTATTTTTATCAATGATTATTTTTCTCTGTTATTATATTATCTTCACCTGTAGGGCTATACGTGATCCGTCTTCTTGCAGATCTATACAAAACCATAGGAAAACAGCAGCTGCATATCAACAGTCTTTTGTCTTTTATAGTATGTATAACTAGATCATAGTACAGTAAAGCGTCGATTATCCGAACGTCGATCAACCGAACGACCGGTTATTCGAACTCCCGACTCCCGCACCCAGCACTCGAGTACTGAGCAAGCGTTAGTAATTACCCCTTAAAATATCTTCAATTTTCTTCAATTGTGTATCCAAAAATATGTTGCAAAAACTGCACTTTTTTGTTTAATTGCTATTTGTCATTATCAAGGTATAAACAAATATACAGTTATATAAATATGGTTTTTATTCACTTGTAGATAAATATGTATGACAAACTCAATATAGTTCGATTATCCGAACAAATCGGTTTTCCGAACACCCATGTCCCCCAATTAGTTCGGATAATCGACGCTCTACTGTATATTCATCATTATGATATACTATGTATATAGTTTGTATCACTAGATCATACTATATTTATAGTATGTATAACAGTATGTATAACTAGATCATGACATAATTTTGACTTGAAAATTACTGCCCTTTGTCGGATTTACAAGCCAACCAATATCCTGTCGCAAACCTAATTTGGACCTGCAACAAGATTAGCGGATTATTATAGTCGTACCACACAAAAATAGGCTATAGCTTACAAAGGTATACCTGATTTTCATTACAATCAGTTGAGTCTCAATCCCATATAAACCTGATAATACTATATAATACGTGTATTTATGTCTTTACCTCTTCCAATGAATAGAGAATTCTTTTCTGAAAAAGTACTATTTCTCTTCTATCTAAATTTGCTATCTTCAATTATTCATCTTAAAAGGTTCTTTGCAATGATAATATTATCATTATATTTATTATGAATTCTGATATGTTGTTCACATTGTCCCAATTTCTTTCAAAAGCTTAGCTATGCATATCAAATAACAAGTCAGTCAATGGTCAAGATAACATTGAATAAAAAATAATAAATCAGTTCCTTGTCACACAAGAACCCATTGTAAATTGTTTTTTTCTTGGAAAGAATGTTCGTTTTGTTTTATCTTCACAGTTTGAATAACAGGCATACAAGTATATTATATTTCTGCTTAGACCACCAAATTTAGCAAACACACCACTCATTATCTATCTATACTTAGATAAGTCCTGGTTTGCACAAAACAACTGAGGAAAGTCGAATGATTTTGTTTCTGATGATAAGTTTGCTGATTTAGCTTGTAATACGATCAAACAGATACTATGATGTTATACTATGATAATATAATAGCGTGTGCTCTAATCCAATGAAAAAACCGTCAAAGGATATTTATTGTTAAAAGCAGCTTATTGTATTGAATAATCAGGCCTTACAATAATAAATAATATAATTGCACGAATAGACACATTCTCAAATTTCATTTTAAATTTCTCAATTTGAAAATAAGTTTTAATATTAGATTACTTTGGATAGGTTTTTTGCCTACAATATCGAATTAAAATAACTTTTGCCTAAAGCCTAAATACCTATATGGTTTTGAATGATATTTTGTAGAGTATTTCCTAAAATCAAATTATTAATTTCAGGACAATTCAATAAGTTTTTTGACATACATACCTACATTAGGAGCACATCTGGATTCGTTTACTAAGGTGTTTCATTCTTTTCACTGGGGTTTGGTCATGTAGAGTTGACCTTCTGGTATCTTTTTTTTGCCAGTTATCATGAGTTTTGTCTTCTTTACGGTTATATTGAGATATTGAGTCCAAATTGTTGACTGCTACGTCATTTTGTCTCAAAGACTTGTAAATCTGATGTTGTTCGATCCGTACTCGTATAGTAGAATGTCTTTTCAATTTCTTGCAAATCTTTGATAAATATTCTTTCAGAGTAGATATTGAGGAGACAAAGTACAGCCTTGCCTTACACCACGCAAGATTTTTTCGTAGGTATTCGGTGTGTTCAACTTTAATTGTGATTCCATTAGAGGTTTCCAGTTATTCTCAGACGTTGGTTGTCCATTTGTGCTCATTTTGGTATTTGCATCATCTTAGCGTACTCTATTCGATCAAACGCTTTCTAGTGATCAACCAGATATGCTTATACGTCACAACCTCCCTCGTACCAAAAGCATTTAATGCATAGGCGTAACCAGGGGGGTTTTGGGGGCTATTGAGCTCTATACGCTTAACACCATTACTATTCCATACCCCCCAAAGACCATCAAGTAGTTGTAATCCCCCCTTAGGATTATCCTGATTACACCTCTGCATTTATGAACCTTAACTGGTTGGAGGGTATTTTACTCAGAGGACGGGATCGATAAATAAATATACGTCAAAGGTAGAATTTCTAGTGGAATAGTCATAATTATAGGCCTTGCTGGAAAGACATGTAGGTGTTTACGAATTAAGCAAACAGTTTCTAATATATATAAAGAAAGAAGTGCTAAAATCCCGTGATCTCTGAAGTAGCTTCTGCAATGTGTTGTTCTTCTGAGGCCAAACAGATATCTAATCGCTCTTTTTTGTAATTTGAAAATAACCTCGGATTGGGCTGTACCTGTACCCCAAAAAGGAAGACCATATCGAAGATGCGACTCGAACAAAGAAAAATATGTTATTTTGGAAGGCTGAAGTTACTTTCTTCCTGGATAATTGGATGGAGTTAAGACTGACTTAGGGATATTAAAAATCAGAAGATAGAAACAGGTGCCAGAAACCGAATAGAATGGCGACGAATCTTGGATCAGATCAGGATTCCCAGTTTATGGATCTTGTAGATGTAGACCACAGATGATTGTCCAGCCAAAGACGATAATGATGGATATTAATAATTTGTACAAACTGGGGAAGCTTTTTCGTACAGGTTATATTTTATCTATTTGCATATCAATCCTTGAATTAGAATCCATGTCCTCCGACTCTTTTATTTATTAATTATACCAACCAATAAAAAATAAGAGTAAACACAATATTTTTTATGACTGATATTTTAAATCAGCCTTAATTAATAAAAGTGATACATAAAATCCTCTTTCATTACTTTCTGACACAGATTATGAATTTCGTTGGTTATTAACGTATACACATTGTTTGCTGTAAATAGATCTATATTTGTCGAAGCAGATAAGCAAATCGACAGATAAAAAGATAGACCCGATTATCCAGCACTCCAAAGATTTAGGTAGGCAATTTTGACCTTGGTTCGTTAGGTACAATACAACGATAATAAAGAGTTCAGATATTTTCAAAAATGCTTTTACATACATATGTTTTGTGTAGCATATACAGTTAATTGTGTGAACGTAAAAGAAATTATGCCAGCAAAAATTCCAAAATGGTGGTTCCATGTCTGCAGAAGTAGAAATTAGGAAAGTGTTAGACAAGGATATGTTCTGTCACCCCTGCTGTTTAATCTTTACTCCTAGTTTCTATTTAACAAGTTCGCTACCAAGCGACTCATACACGAGCCACATCGATTTTTCCCATAGACCAGCGTCTCACCCGTGAGCTGGGAAGCTGGGAAAATGGCCGAGGTCTGTGAGGACGAAATTTAAATACGCCCTTGGTAGCGAACAGGTTAAAGAGGCACTGGAAAATTCCAACGATGGAGTCAAGGTGAATGGCGTAAATATCAACAGCATCAGATACGCCGATGATACGGTGTTGGGTCTACAACGATTCATCGACAAGACCAACTCGACCTGTGAGTAATTTGGTATGAAAACATTAAGAAAACCAAAGTGATGTCAATCCGAAAAAACCAAAATCTATCTCAATCTCACTCAACGAAAAAGGTACGTAATATCAATAAAAATGTTAATTCAGACAACAAACGCAATTCTTAAAATTTGTCCAATTCTTGGTTTTATTGGAACAACAAAGCGATGTTCATCAATTCATTATTTTCGTTAGTTGAGCCAATGTATTACGTTTATTGAATGGACGAACATTCATTATGTATACCATAATATCACTTTATTGATATTACGAACTCAGTTCATTGAGTCAACGAACACTATTTATTGAAACAATGAACTTTCATTATGTATACCATAATCTCACTTTATTGATATTACGAACTCTGTTCATTGAGTCAACGAACACTATTTATTGAAACAACAACGTCGTTAATTGACCGACGAAGACCATTCGTTGTGCCAATAACAGTGTTATTTCTCCTAACGTATTTCGTTTATTTCTACAATTATTTCCGTTTATTGTTACAATTAATTCCGTTCATTGGCACAATAAATACGGTTATTCTTACAAGCAATTCTATTCATTCTTACAATCAGTTTCGTTCATTCCTACTATGAACGTATTTTATATTAATAATTACTGAATGCATTAGCCCAATGTATCATATTAATTGATTAATAATAATTTTTTAAATCCCCTTTTTTGTCCTTAACCTTTAGGACTTTACACTGTGTGATTTCTCATAATTATTATATCGCTTATACAGTGCACTGGAATAAGTGTTACACTCCCCCCCCTTATTAACTTATTTATTTTTAGCACATAAGCAAAACGCTCAGACAGGTCGATTTTTAAAATTATCAAAGTATATTATAACATCAATGTTTCGAACTTTACACGATCCCTCTTCAGGTGACAGGCGTAACTTTGATTTTTTTAATGGGAAAGTACATCATGTGACAGCTCATTTAAAAGTGTTTGAAATGGTGATTTCAAAAATGTATAACACTTTAATTATTTTTGAGAGCGCAGGGGCAAAATTTTGATCGAATTATTTTTAAACGCATTAATTTTTTTGGAATCCTGAGAAAACTAATAAGTATTTTTGAAAAATTTAACCGCAGAATAAAAGACTACATTATTACTGAGGGCTGAAAGTCCCTTAAAATAAACAAAAAGTTTCTTTTGAATAGTATATTTGAAATAAAAAAATAATACTAAATTTTCTCTTTTTCACCCCTGAGACTTATTAAAATAATCATTATAGAAGTTCTCAGGGACGTCAGACCCTCGATAATACTGTAATTCAGGATTTGAAAATTCATTTTCAGTTCATCTTATAAATAACATCACAAGACAATATTTAAAGTAAACACTTACAAGCATATGACACTGACAAGTTTATTTTTAATTAGAATGTTCTCCCGTATTTACCTTATCAGAAAAAACTTACTTTTATTCAAATATAAAAAATAAGTAATATCTTATCCTTATCTTCCTTCTACTACGGACTACACTTGGAAACAAAATGCAATTATTATTCGGCACTTTCAAGGAAAAGCCGTTACATTTCAAATGGTCAAGCAAAACATTTATTGTCTCAACAACCACGATTATTGTCACAATTAACGCATTGATTGTGGGAATTAAAGGCAGTAGTAGATTAATTAATGCATTCGTTGGCACAACAATCAGTGTACATCTATTCAATAATCATATATTATTCTATATTAACAACATTTGTACATTGTTTTAATGAAATCTGTACGTTGTCACGATAAACCAAGGTAATTGCTTGTCATCTACGAAATCAAGAAAGTGAGTTGCTGCCAGAATTAACATTATTGATTAAATATACGAAACTAAGTTATTGGCTGAATAAATTGAGTGTTATTGATTAATGTACTCTAGTTATTTTCACAATTATTATTCAATCATTGTGACAATAACCAAATACATTCGTCAATGTCTAAAAGTTCGTTGAAACAACAAATTAAATTGTTGTGAGAACGAAATACTATTCAATAATCACTGTTAATCAATATTACGAACTAAATTTTTTTGAGTGCTTGCACAATAAACGGGCACATTTTAGAACAGGTCAATATATTTAAGTACCTGTGATGTTGGATCGATAGTAGTTTAAATCCTGATCTAGAAGATCGAGAATCGACCAGGCAACTGGCCAGAAAATCTTTCGAAAAAATCAAAAACTTTTGTGATTCTCGAATAAAACTTGAAATTCTACTTTTATCAAAATGCTTGAAGCAAAGAAAGAGGACTTTTCAACACAGTGAAAGTTAGAAAAACATGATACCTATGCCACATACCGAAAAATAGTAAGTACTAATATGCTCAACTATTAGTGAAAGGAAAGAGAGCACTAGGAGGGAAAAGACTATCGTGGCTAAGAAACATCCGACAATGGACAAGGCTAAATTTTGAACAGCTAATAAGAAGCTGAAGACAGAGAAGGGTTTGCAATTTGTAGTAGCCAACTTCCATCTCCATTGAGGAGAGGGCACTTCAAGAAGAAATAGGTTTATTATCAATAGTATGTTTAGTAGAGCTGCTTCTTTGAGTTCCTTATGAATGAAGAAATTTCTTCCAAATTAAGAAAAATGTGTAGCAAACCCATCAGCACAATGCAGCAGGCTTTGGTTGAAAATACTAACAGAAGAAGTGAGCAACAAGAATATACCAACAATAGCGGACAAGAAAATGTCAGACATACGTTTTTATCATAAGTAGAGCTCGGGAAATATGCACTTAAAAACCCTAAAATATGCATGCAAATATGCACAAAAAACAGTTGAAATATGCACTTAAATATGCTTTTATGCATTTAATGCATATAAATAAACAACACGGTAATCCTTGTTTTGAAGGTATTTAATTATTTATTTGATGCCAATGGACTGTCGAGGCATTTAAGCTGAATAAAAAAAAAGAATGCGTGTGTACTATGTACGCACGTAAGAAGATATTCTTCTATTATATAATAGGTAATTTAAACGAAGTAAATATACCTAAAAGGTTATTTGTATTTTATTTAAAAATCAAACAAACATTCTTATCTACCACTTTCAAAAAATTTTTATTAAAACAACCAAAAATAAAAAAAAAATATGAATCGCAAGGGAATTGAACCCGCAACCTTCCAATCTCAGTGTAACGCATTTCTAACTACTCCATCGAGGCTCTAGAAATAGATATGTAAGTATCGGATATAATTACACAACACGTCGACATATAGTGTAAAAATGTTATGCTTACATAATATTTTATTAATCCAAAAACACAAGAATTATAATAAATAATACATTTCCTAAAACCACTAATATATTCTTTTAATGACTTATTTGCACGGTTACAGATACATACATACCTATCTTGAAAGATTAGCAATGAACTACTTACTGTCAGAACTACATACTGTCAGTGTGCGCAGGCGCGCGGTAAATGTACAATTTTACCCTCAATCGATTCGCCGCTAAAGAAGAATATCTTCAAAAATATTTATTTTATGCTAAAGTCATAAAAAATATTTATTGAAATTTCTATAACCTACATCATTATATTCATTTATTCTTTATATTTATCATCATTCTTTATTATTTATTCTTCTTAGCCTTCTATCGTCCACGTTTGGACATAGGCCTCTCCCAACTCCTTCCATCGGTCTCTATCCTGAGCAACATATTTCCAATTCGTTCCGGCTACTCTTTTAATATCATCAACCCATCTCATCTGTGGTCTTCCTCTCGGTCGTTTACTTTGGTAAGGTCTCCAATGTTGTATCGTGGCATTCCATTATTTATTATTACAATTATTATTAAAACTGTACATTATTAAACGTTTTCTAAATTTTCTACAGAAAAACAGCCGTAGGTATATCTGATTGTAATTGTTTAAGCATACACGGAAAAAATTCTTTCTACTTCACATGAAGTTAAAGAAGCTTACTTAAAATATTGTTTAATTGAGGGTTCTACCTATAAAATTAAATTATGTTCACATTTCCCCATCACAATAATTTTTTTTAAAATTATTTTGTGATATTGTGCACATGTATGTAACGCCGTGCAGAATTTTTGATACATTTTGTTGGTTTCACCAAGGTGTTTAAATTTCATTTAATGAATTGATAATTTCAATACTTTGGTCTAAAGAAATGTTTCGCTTTTCTAATTTAGTAATTTGCTAAGCAATATTTACAAAATTGGTTTGGATTGGATAGGTATGTGTCAAATTACTTTTTAATACCGGTTTTTTTAAAACATCCACACATTTTTCATAGCACCTGAGTTACGTCTACATCGAAACTACAAATTGACGTCTCTAATTCCTTCAAAATATCGGTTATGAAATTTACAGAATTTAACCATATTCTCCATCTAGTTATCACAGGTTCAGGTGGTAAAGGCACATTAGGTAAACGATCTTTATACACCTATACTCGCAGAAGGGCTTTCGAAATTATGTTTTTGTTTTTGATAGAAGGGTATTAATCATTGGAAATTCCATCCTTACAGTTTGTAGCCTCCTGCTACTCTATTTGTAGCAAAAGCGTGCTCTAGACAAGTAATAAATTTGAAAAAATATTTTTAAATGTTGTCCACTTTTGGTCATATGGCGCAGCATCACCTAACAATAACAAAATGTTTTCACTAACAAAATGTGACTGCATTGCATATTGTAGAGTCTGTTTCGTCTCCTTTATTCGTCGCCTTAAAAATTATAAAAGGCAGAGAAAGGATGTTACCAGAAAGTGGTCCCACGAGAATTTTCAGATTTATTGTTTAGATAAAATGCATCTATGCAAAAAATGCAAAAAAGTCTAAAAATATGCAATTGTAATAAATGCATATGCACTTACAAAATTTATCCAAAATATGCAAATATGCACTTAATATGCATTTTGCATATTTCCTGAGCTCTAATCATAAGGTATAAAACATCCACCCCCAGGTCTTTTCATCTAAGGCTTGGCTGTTGTCTACAACACCATAGCCAAGTATCTCAACCTTAATTATTTTGAAACAGTCTGTAACACTTTGACGGTTATACACTCTTTTTGACACAATTTCTTTAATACCCAGTACCAAGATTAGGTAGAGTCTAGAATGGTTAAGCCATAAATCGAATTCTACTTTTTCTAGTTTATATACTAATTATTATCTTTCTCTTCTCGTCACGATAATTAAGAACAAATAAAACACTAAACTATAATTTTATTGTGGCAAAGTTAAAAATATGTTATTTAGTCGATTAATGAACAATAAAAATAATCTTTCCTGTATGTTCGGTGTGGGTTGGACTATGTGTTCAGCGTCTTGTAGAATATAATTTATTTATCTTTATGTTACCCACGTATCTGCCGTTACAATGGTACCTACACAGTAGATCCTCTCTAATTAAACGATCATTATAATGCGGGATAAGGCAGATATATTGTTTTGCAATATACACCGATTTGGATTCGGTCGAAAGTTATTAATATCACAGCTACACTAAAAAAAGTGGTTAATTTAATTTATGATTCATGTGAAATGGTAAAAAAGATTTTTTTCACCTCACACCTCACATTTGAACGTAATAGAATTATTGACTTCCTAAAAGGGGTCGTTGAAGGGTGAAAAATTACTAGGGTGGTGATAAACCCATAAAAACCTGTCAGAACAGTGTGGGGTTTCAAAAACATCTTTTTTTAATTCTGCTAGCGTGACTGTTAGACTAGACTAGACGAATTGCTTCCATTAAGGGTGGTTTAGGAGTGAAGAATTATTAGGTTGGTAATAAAGTAGTGAAAAATATGGCTTAGGTTAAATTGAATTCCACTCACGTGTCCCCAGTAGCTTGGGTCCTCGTAAAATGATTGGTTCTGCCTATTTGATTGCATGTTTTGGTAGAAGATTGGTTCACCATTCGCTTTAATGACCAACAAAAATGGTAAAAATAAATGAAGATTTGTTCATCAAAAATGTAGGAAGATGAACAATAAATTGTAGTTAATGCAATTAATTATTATTAAACTTATTTATATATACAATAATAATTGTAATTGCATTTATTACAACGCAACAGACCCTAAGGAGGTCCCTATTAAACCCCGGTTAACTAACCGATGTTTAACCGAGACATAAATTACCTGCCCTTAGAGTTTTAGAGAGTAATAAGCAATGTAATAAATAAATTACAACTCGAAGGACCAGCCACTAACGTGGTAAATAAAGAATACAAGCATTAACAAAATTAAACTCGAAGGGCCATCCACTAACGTGGTAAATAAAGAATACAAGCATTAACAAATATGTAATTTAATGACTAACTTTGTTATTATGTATAACTAAAATTAATATCTGGGCACAGTTTTAGCGTAAAGTGCGTATATTTAAACCTTTAGACGACCGATTCACTTTCCCACTTACACTAGTCCGCGAAACACAAACCACAATAGCACTGTTAGTTTAAAGTTCACTAATTATAACACGAACCAAGGATGCTTTCTTTAGTTTTAAAAAACTTTTAGATTTACTTTTAGAATTAATAATAAGTGTTTACGAAACTTGTAGCTTTTAAACTATAAGCTAGAAGCTAGACGTATGCTACAAATATGTAATTCGATTCGATATTACTCTATTTTCTTTTGTAGCCTTCTAATTAAATAAATTTATTATGCTAAGGAATCAAGCAGTAATGGCAATTTTTTGTTTTAAAAATGAAAGATGTTGAGTATACAATATAAAACAGTGCATAAAACTTCCAATTAATTTTTATTTTCGGAAATTTATAGAGTGGCCACTTTTTTTGCCGGTCAGTGTACTTATCCAATATGACATGGTGTTAAATTGCTTGACACGCGTTATTTATATGGTTGTTTTTTTTTATCTATGATGCAATGCACATATATTTTCTTTTCTTTTCCTGCTTATCATCGCTATTTCTTGAGTTTTGTTTCCTGTTTTTGTGCTATGTTGTAGCAGAACTCTTCTTTTTTTCACTAATTCATAAGGTTTCCACTGACAACCAATGTTCTTTTGGATTTTATAGCAAACTTAAAACTATATTGAGTATGCTTATGACATTGGCCG
Organism: Diabrotica virgifera virgifera; assembly: GCF_917563875.1. Classification (NCBI taxonomy): domain Eukaryota; kingdom Metazoa; phylum Arthropoda; class Insecta; order Coleoptera; family Chrysomelidae; genus Diabrotica; species Diabrotica virgifera. Next base: position 218,992,600 of record NC_065447.1, read on the forward strand.
ATTATGAATGAGTTTTATCCTAAGATGTACAAGATATTTATGAATTTTATGGTCTTGTGTTAGGTACATTTTTTTGCCTTTTTGACAATAATTCCGGTGTTGGTTGTTGATTGCCGATAATATGTCTTTGAATTGATATTGAAGGAAAGTTGCTTTTAATACAAAAGCATGAATATAAAATATCCCGATCAGATTCCGATATATACAATCCTATTCCCCGAAGAATCGTCGCATTATCATCGAAATTGATCCCGATACGAACAAGCTACTGTCTAATTAAACTTTCTATTCTATGAAGTGTTTGTTGTAGGTAGACACATGTATGCTTGAATGCATGTGTATCAAGTAAGACAACTCGAGATACGTGTTTTATTCAACAAAATACTCGAGAATATAGAGATAAGCCACTGCGAAATCATTGTTAATTTTTTTTAAAGCGTTAAACCATCCTAATTTAAATGAAATATTTAGATAAAACGGTGTACATATCTTTCTAATCGAGATATTGAATACCGGGTGATGTCAAGAGTGAAGATTAATCTATATTATCTAAAATAAAAATGTATATAGTACATACATACATGTTTTATGTACTGTTATGCTCTATTATATCTATTTAATTAGATTGATTAGCAAATTCTTACTTTAATTAATTATTCAATTATTTTATTTACTGCCTATGTAAAACAAAAACTAAATTCAAATTAAATTTTCCAATCAATTTTATTCTCAGGGCTAATTTTGTATTGGATACAATACCTGTGATCTGTGGCTTCTAATATTTCTGATTGCTTACTTCTTCCAGGGTGGAAACAGGGAAATTAAAAACACTCAATATAATATAAATGTAATCTATTGTTTTTATCAAATAAGCTGTGTACATGTGATTAAAAAAATATTAAATTTAAACTTTGTTGCAACAATCTCTTAATCAATTAAACTCTAACTCTGATATCTCCTTGTTTTGACAAAAAAATTATTTAATTAATTTATTATTTACTCATACTAAATTTAATAAAACCTACTTTTCTTCTTTTGACTTGATTTCATAAATTTGAAATGACTAACTGCGAAAAAAAAAGTCCAATAAACAAACAAATACGGGTTTGATAAAAACACATTTTCTCCATTCCGACAAATAATTTGACTGACCTTTTTGTTTCTTCACTGCCTCGTTCTCTGAATTGCGCCGTGCTTGATTCTCCCAAACACGTACTCTCTGGATGTTGCAAGAAAGTCCCTCTCGTCACGACTGCTTCCAAAAATCATACAGGATTTGCTCGAATTCTGTTACTCAGTTTTCCTTGTTCGATATCTTATGCAAAAAGATATTAATCAGCTACTCGTTCTAGACAAAACAAAAGAAGCTCCCTCGGACCAGGAAAATTGACTCTTCAACCGGTCGACAATTTGGTTTCCACTTGATTCTGCTCGCAAAGGCCGATTACACACACTGTACACTGATTACTAAACTTTATAAAACAAAAAACTGGACTGCCTTCCACCGATGTTAATTACACAGTCCACTCTCGTCTCTCGCCAAATTCTAACTCCTCATTTCTTCTCCCTTCTACCTCATCTTTCCCACTCTATCAAAAACACGCCTCTCTCAAAACCTATCATACCCATTTCTTCTGAAACAAATATTTTTCCACAGAAATTTCCCCATTTGTCATATTTCAAAAGATATCATAATTAGTTATTTCCTACTTTCTACTTTAACATCTAAACCTCATACAATTCGTATACCACATTAAAAACCTTCCCGGAAAAGATCTTAAAACCGTCTTTGTTTTCGTCAACGATGCCCACTTTCTAATCACCGAAATGTTTGTTCATGTCCCGTGCATTTCGTCGAATCACTTATTAGTCGTTTCACTTTTTCCCGAAACACTTGCTTAATAGCAAAATTAAATTCTAAACAATTTTGGTGATATACAGAGTGATGAAAAACTATGATTTCATGGTCGTTGATATAAATTTAATTTTTTTTTAATTTCTTTACAAAAAAAAAACAATTCTACAACATTACATACAGCTGATCTCTATAATTTGCTTTGTTAGTAAAGTGACTTTGGACATCATTTATAGATACTTTTTATTAGCAAACACTTGTAGTTGTTCTGATTGTAAAGTTGCGCATTAATATGCACTACTAACTTTGTGCAATTTTTTTGAAAATTAAAACTTTTTGCTTAAAATATGTAGGCTAAATACAAAGTACATACAGGGTGAGTTTTTAGTGCGGGATCGGTCGATAATTCCATTACGGTATAGAATATCGAAAAAAGTTATTTAGAAAAAATATAGGCAATGATATTCTCCACGCTTGGAAAATATGTCCATTTCTACAGGGTGATCTATAACAACGTGGTATATCAAACATACAATTTTTTAAATGGGACACTCTATATATTTTTTCATATTTTTATTCCCCTTATAATTCTTGTTCATATAATATCGGGTTTTGCATTATTATACAGAGTATTTAACAAGTTATGACCATTTTTATTTCGAAATCCCTATGAGATTAACACCCTGTATATAAAGAAGTAATTCATAGACAATAATTTGTTTTATGTAGTAAGGTAAACAATATACTGTAGTTTTTAAATTAAGTCCAATTGAAATCATTGACGAATGTTTCTATACAGGGTGAACTACAAAACCAAATTACGATTTTCTCTATTTTTTTAAATAGATCACCCTATATTTTATTTTTAAAAAATATTGTATTTATTATACTCTTTCATTTTTATATAGCATTCCCTATATCTAAACTTATTACTTTCGAAGATATTTTTAGTCTTCTTCAAATTTCGGGAATACATTCAATTTTTCTAGTAGAAATAAGTTGGTATTGAATGATAATTTATCAAAATTATTTTTATTCAATAAATAACTAACACAAAATATAAACAATAGCAATATGCAATGAATGTATCAATAAATGTGATATTAAGGAATTATCATATTTCCCTAATATACAAGAATCATACAATTCCTACAAAAAAAATATAGGTATCTTGTGTATAATAAAATTACAAGATTATTTTTATTTAATAAACAACTCACAGAAAACATAAATCAAAACAATATACAACTAATTTAATAGTTTTTAGATTATTATATCAAAAGCATTCTAAGCCAAGAAATTTTTAGTAACACATTCCTAATTGCAGATTGTGACCCGCAGTTATTAATAATATAATTTTCATATTAAATTTCATTAATATGCATCAAGAAATCCCTACTTTGTTAACACTCAAACTAGGTGATCTATAAATGTTTAAGGTGATATTGTTAGAGATTATGTGATTGGTCCACATTTTATGACGGTTGAGATTTTTATACGACGGTGCTCCAGTTCTTCCAAAATTGATTTTTTTTTTCAAGTGGGGCTATATAAAAAACCTTGTATACCAGAAGCATCCAACAACGCTTGATGATATGAAAAATAAAATAAAAGAAGCTTTTAATAATATTGACTTACAAAAATGTTAGAAATGTGGCTCGGTCATTTGAATATCGGTTACAAAATTGCATAGATGTTGAAAGTGGTCATTTTCAACATTTACTTTAGACTTATATCCTTAACATCACATTAGTTGGTACATTCATTAAATTTTGTTATGGTTTATTATTTTTTGTTAGTTATTTATTGAATGAAAATATTTGTTATATTATTACGTAATACTTAATATTTGTTAAGTTATTTATATTTTTAAGAATTGAATGTATTCCCGGCAAATAAAGAAAACTAAAAATATCTCAGAAACTAATAAGATAAGGTATAGGAGATGCTATATAAAAATAATAGAGTATTATAAATACAATATTTCAAAAAAAAATAAAATATAGGGTGATCTATTAAAAAAAATTGAGAAAATCGTAATTTTGTTTTGTAGTTTAAAAGTGCTTATAAAAATGAATGTTCTACTAAAAAATTCTTGGCTTAGAATACTGTTGATAGACCAATCTAAAAACTGTTACATCAGTTTTATATTGTTTTGATTTATGTTTCATGTAAGTTATTTATTCAATAAAAATAATCTTGCTATATTATTATACACAATACAAAGTTTTTTTGTAGGAATTTTACGATTCTTGTAAATTAGGGAAATATGATAATTTGTTATTATCACATTTATTGGTATATTCACTGCATATTGCTATGGTTTATATTTTGTGTTAGTTATTTATCTAATAAAAATAATTTTGTTTAATTATCACTCAGTACTAACTTATTTCTACTAGAAAAATTGAAGGTATTCCCGAAATTTGAAGAAAACTAAAAATATCTCGGAAAGTAATCAGTTTAGATATAGGGAATGCTATATAAAAATGAAAGAGTAGAATAATGTTGAAAAATAAAATATAGGGTGATCCATTTAAAAAAATAGAGAAAATCGTAATTTTGTTTTGTAGTTCACCCTGTATACAAATATTCGTAAATGATGTGAATTGGACTTAATTTAAAAACTACAGTATATTGTTTATCTTTTACATAACACAAATTATTGTCTACGAATTACTTCTTTATATACAGAGTGTTAATCTCATAGTGATTTCGAAATAAAAATGGTCATAACTTGTTAAATACTCTGTATAGTAATGCAAAACCATATATTATATGAACAAGAATTATGAGGGGAATATAAATATGAAAAAATATATAGGGTGTCCCATTTAAAAAATTATATGTTTGATATACCACGCAGTTACTGATCACCCTGTAAAAATGGACATATTTTCCAAGCGTGGAGAATATCATTGCCTACATTTTTTTTAAATAACTTTTCTCGATATTTTATACCATAATGGAGTTATCGACCGATCCCGCACTAAAAACTTACCCTGTATATGGTTTCGGCAACGTTTTTTTTATATATGAGTTCATTTTGTCAAGGTATTTAGGTAGGTACTTGATCGACATCGCAGATCTATTCATGAAATTAACCATCGGTATCCCATAAAATTAGTTCAACTATTTTATTTTGTATCTCTTTTCACTTTTCCAAATTTTCATATATTATCTGATACATTTGTGGTACATACGTAAAAATTTCTTCCAGATAAAGACAATTAATGCATGCATTTATTAAAATAATTTCAGAGTGTATGGACTGTATTACAGGGTATGCTTTAAAATAATTGGGAAAGGCAATTAAATGTTATACCGACAATAAATGTTATAAACACAATTAAGTTCATAAAAAACACGAACTGATTCAGAGATGACAAACAGAATGCTAGAAAAAACACAGATGAAAACCATTCGAAAAATCGATGGTCACTATGGGATAGAGCTAGAAAAGCAGATATATGACGGAGAAGCAAGGTGGACAACATTAATAACTGGATAAAAGACAGAAGAGTAGAATGGAACGAATACATAAGCCGAATGACACCAAATAAAGTAATAAAGACGGCGAGAGAGGGTTCCCCAATGGGAAGACGATTAGTGGAAAGAACACGAAATCGATGGAATGACAACTTACTGGAGGCACATTGAAAAAACTGTTGTAGGTTGGCTAAGTAATTATTAAAAATTAAGGTTCAAAATTATCGAATGGTACAGCGAACAATATAATATAATATTGTGTGAAAAATTGACCAATGTAATATGTATATTTAAAATCTTCAACTAATTTAACTGAGACAAAGTTGAATTACAGAGTATGTTTTTCTTTGAAAGATTTATTTTTTTATCTTTCTATTTAATCATTGTGTGACATTCTGTATCTATAAAGGCGATATGTCATCGATAGATCTTCTTCCCAAGAGGTAAGTATTTCTTCACCGCATCAACATCATTTTATTTCTCGTAAAACAAATATTTTCTAGTCCGTGGCACGCTACTCGACATCCATCAGCGGTAGTCGACTTTTTGTCTCTAGTTTCGCGCATTGGCATCCCGCTAAATACGTTATTACTCTCTTCGAAATGGTTCTTCCTCGCAAACCTGTTGTGGGTCATGGACTTTTATGTCCATCGAGCTGATTTATCGACGAAGTGCCCGGCGACTATTTGTCTGTTTAGGGCATGAAGGAAATAGCTAAGAGGAAGTCTTTCTGTTGGATTCAGTGAATTTTCCGAAGTTACCGTAAGATGTTGATGAATGGTTTTCTTTTGAGAGAGCATGAGTCGGCGATAAAATACAGTGTACAGTGTTTGTTATTTGCTCGGGTATGGTGGAAAAAAGTAGTTTTATTGTAGTAGGTACGAGTGCACAGTTCTACAAATTGAAAACAATGATGAGTGTTGTTGCAAAAGAAAAAACATAAAAAAATATCTTAACAATTATTATAAATATCAAAAAATAAAGAAACATAAAATATGGAGCTACAAACGGAAAATATGTTGATTATCAAACAATGGAATATAAGCTAAGAGAATCTTTATTAAAACACAAGTTTTGAAGGAAAATCGATAAAACAAGCAAATTTGAAGGGCAGTGGTACGCAGGCTCTACGTTCTATAGATAATAATTTTTTTTTAAACAATTATTCTAATTGTTTAAAAAGTAGTAAACTTTGTATCTAGGGCTTTTCGTTGTTTTCCTCTTAATACGAGAGATGTCGCTAAATTGCGTCTCAAAAGGTGGAATCATTGTATCGCGATGGCTTCCCTTAAATAGGCAGATTGTTTATATCCCTTTCAGAGTTGTGACTGCATAGCTTCATTGAGGAGGCATGAGGATGCTGAAATAGCTATATGGAGATGGTGGTCTAACTCTGAATCGAATATAAACAAAAACTGCCTTTATCTTAACCTTTATTAATTTTTTTCTCTTCTTCTGGTGCCATAATGTGTAGACGTTCATGCTGGTTGGAGGTTGTATTATGTAAGGATCCTTCTTTTGTTCTTATTATTGTATTGGTATCAGGTATTAAGCAAAATTATCTTATATGTCTCTGAACCATGAGTGTCGTTTGCTACATTAAATTTTAGCGCTATTTACTTATACTGATACTTATTACTGATCTTTAGAAGCTCACTTTGGGTATTATTTTTTCTTAAGACATCTTCATTTGTAATATGGTTGGACACCACATTTCGAACGCTTCAATATTCCAAAGGAGTTTTGCGTTGACAAAAGTAGTCATTGAATTTGGTAAAAGTTTTTCTAGCTATCGCTACTCGTATCTTCACTTTTATTCGTCTCAGTCCCATTTACCGTTTAAGGTAACTCCAAAATATTTAAATTTCTCAACTACATATGTCTATAAGTTGGTTGTTTATTTTCAACTGTGATTGCATATGGGATTGTCTGCTGATTATCATTCATTTCGCTTTTGTGATGTTAATGTTGAGACTATATTCCTCTATAGAGACTATTATTCTTTAAATTTCTTCTTTCTTCCATTGTGTCCAGAATTTTCTCTGTTGTCCAATTATTCTTTGCTTGTATTCTTTTGTAATATTTTTTAAAAAATTGGACAAAATCCTTTGTTAAAAGGTATAAAATTTTAATAAAATCCCTTTAAAGGGCTACATCACAACAAAACGTTTTCGATTTTTATAAAAAATCATCATCAGTGTTAGATAAACTGGATGCTAGCTGAGCCACAAAAGAAAAATATCCGGGTAAAAAAAACGCATCGATAGTGTATTTAAAGGGTTTTTACCCGGATATTTTTCATTTTTCTTTTGTGGCTTCAGCTAGCATCCAGTTTATCTAACACTGATTTTTTATAAAAATCGAAAGCGTTTTGTTGTGATGTAGCCCTTTAAAGGGATTTTAATAAAATTTTATACCTTTTACAAAGGATTTTGTCCAATTTTGTGATTGATGGTATACAGTCAACTACAGGAAAAACTTTTCTTTTCCTTGTGGAATTTGTAATATTTTTGATGTATAGACAATAAGTATGAAGAACAATTAAGGCTGGTACGATGAGAGGCAGCTTTTTGTTGGTTGTTTCTATATCTGGATATTAAGATGTAAACTGCTCGTCAAAAGTTAGGGATATAGAAAATTCTGCTGAATTTTCATAGTAGATTTTTTCGTGAATAGATTAACGGATTCCGCTAATTTTTTTTATTATTTTAGATTTTTCTTTAATATTTACACAGTTATTCAAAGGTTTACTCAAACTTTTTTTTTGTACTTATACCGGGTGGAAGAAAAGAAATGTTTTTCTTATGTTAAGTTTGAAACGCTCTGTAGGGAGGACGAGGTACAAATGTGAGTATACATCGAAATCGTATGGTAGTCTTATGTTTTGTGAACATTTTTTTTGAATGTCCCTGATATATTTAGAAACAAAAAAAAATAGACGGTTTTGTAATTTAACATGTGTTTTAATCGAAACAAAAGTTTGAGACACCTTGTAGGGAGAAAAAGGTACAAAGGTGAGTATACCTCGATATTATGTTGTAGTCTCATATTTTGTGAATATTTTATTTTTTTAATATTTTATTTTTTTAATTTCTCTAATATATTTAATAACAAAGAAACTAGACGGTATTACTCTTTAATATGTGTTTTAACTGACGACATGCATCACATCACACATGTAAAAATATAGAAACACATATTAAAGAGTATGTAATACCGTCTAGTTTCTTTGTTATTAAAGATATCAGAGAAATTAAAAAAATTAAATATTCACAACGTACGAGACTACAACATAATATCGAGGTATACTCACCTTTGTGCCTTTTTCTCCCTACAAGGTGTCTCAAACTTTGTTTCGATTAAAACACATGTTAAATTACAAAACCGTCGTATTTTTTTTATTTCTAAAGATATCAGGGACATTCAAACAACAACATGTTCACAAAACATAAGACTATAATACGATTCTGATGTATACTCACATTTGTACCTCGTTCTCCCTACAGGGTGTCTCAAACTTAACATAAAAAAACATTTCTTTTCTTCCACCCGGTATAAGTACAAAAAATAAGTTTGAGTAAACCTTTTCACAATTGTGTAAATACCAAAGAAAAATCTAAAATAAAAAATAATAGCGGAATCCGTCTGATCGCCAAAAAAATCAACTATGAAAATCAGCATAATTTTATATATCCCTAACTTTTGACGAGCAGTTTAATTATGTATATTCAACCAGTACTTATAGCTTTGTTTTATTTGTATTTCTGTCATAACAGGACAAAAATTTTGAGAAAAACAAAATAGCGAATAAATTTTACTTGTAAAATTAGTAATTTAATATTCACAACATAAAAAGTGCACTCTATGCACCGTGACAGGTCATGACACTAATACATTCAAGCATCGAGCAAAAAACCACTTTTCATATATTGCAGTCGAAAACGAAACCCTGTCCAGTGCATTTCCACATTAAGATATGACTCCGACGTCGTATATGACATGTCATGCAAAATAAGTATTATATACCTAGCGACACAGTAGCAAAGGGCGTACATTTCTCGGTCTCCCCGTTTGACGCATTTTATAAAGCCATTGTAATAATACAGGCGGGAGCATCAACCACTTGAGCTATCATAAATCTCGTCCAGGAGGGTAGCAACTACCCCCATAAATAATTCAAATCGCACATGTTCGTCAGTGGATGTGTGACACGTTCCCCCGTGTTTTAGTCGGCTTTTTCTGTTTTTTATATTCGGATAGAGTGCTTTGTATATACTGTTCCAGTGCGTTTCAATCAGTTACTGTGTTTATGTTAGCAAGATATTCCTTTTTGTTTTGGTTATTATCACTAAGGAGATTGTTTCGTGTCTTCGTTACCCTATATATTTCTTATGAGATGACTATTTTTGTATCAAAAAGATGAAAGAAATAAGTAGAAGTAATCTCGTTGTACGGGCACATTTTATACCAGGTCAACAAGTTAAGTACATACCTGGGATGTTGGATCGATAGCAGCCTAAATTCTGAGTTAGAAATAACATCGAGAATAGCACAGGCCAGAACATCTTTTGAAAAAACCAAAAGACTGCTATGTGATTCTCTAGTGAAACTCGAAATTCGACTACGTTTATCAAAATCTTCTCTATGCAGTTGAAATGTGGAATTTAAAACATCAACCGTAAATAAATTGGAGGCCTTTGAAATGTGGATCTACGGGAGAATTCTTAAGATTTCATGGATACTGCATAACTCAAATGAAGAAGTACTGGATAGAATAGGCAAACAACGAGAACTTTTCAACACAGAAAGATGTCATACCTAGGACACATACTGAGAGATAATAAGTACCGATATGTTCAACTAATAGTGAAAGGAAAGGTCGAGGGAAAGAGGACTAGGAAGGAAGACTATCGTGGCTAAGAAACATATCGTGGATCATCTTTGGCATTCTCTCCCTTTCTATTAATCACGTGGCCCACCCATCTCATTCCCGGGGCTTTTATAAAGCGACTGTTACTTGGTTCGTTATACACTTCCTCTGAGAATTTTCCTTTCCCATCTTTCCATCTCTTTGTCCCTTTTATATTTTTATTTGTAGACTGAGAACTCAGTTATTTCTAATTTCTTTTCTGGGTTATATATTTTTCCTTTTGTCTTCCTGTACATTTTATCTACACGAGTTGGGCACAGTACTGGCGGGCACGGCAGTGTATCCATACTGTACCAAGGCTATAAATCTCACAAGGTTCACCACACCAGCTCGCTAGGGTATCGAGTATGCAACTGGGCACGATGATGTTACACCTCGAGAGCTCAGTAATTGCAGTTGAAAACTCACCGTACGATGAGCCAGATGTGGTGAAGCCCCACGGAAGTTTGCAAATGACAATATCAGAAGTATATCATAAAAAAGAACTTCCTTCCAAAATAAGAAATCCAATTAAGAAATACTTGGATCAAATACAGTATGTACACAGATAACAGTTTTAGACAAACCGAACTTCTAATTCTTACAAACGTTTCGAAAATTTACTCTTATTCTGTACCATTATTGCCAATGTGAACAAAGAATTCGACAGTTTTTTCAGTGTAAAACGATTTTTAAATGCATATACCCATATGATTGTAATTTCATGTTTGCAGAAGCCCTTGTGAACTCAGAACCTTTTACCTAATTCTCCAATGTCAATAACCTTTTCAAAACTTTAGTACCATTCCTATAACACGACTAACTCAGTTATAATTCGAGTAATCTTTGGGGAGGTTCTAGTTTCTGTTCAGCCACTATTTCACCTTTATTGGGAACGACAAGAGTCATTAGCATACATGCTTGATCCTATAATTTACCCCTAAGGTTGTCCGCTTCTGTAGTACACAATTTGTATTAATTCCGAATCCCTGGCTATTAGTGACTTATCACAAGGTCCATCTCGCCTTCGGTAAGATTAATTCTAATTTTGTATGTGGGAGCTATTAGCTCATGGCTGGAGGTAAACGATATTTTATAAATACATTCAGTATGCATATCAATTATTAAAAACAGTGAAACCGATATTGTTTACTCTAACAACAAAGAGTTAACCACAAAGATCTACAAACAAGCCAGCAATAGTCAAACTCTTTTGTGTAATTAAGCCTACCTAGATAGGCGTTTCAAGTTTTATATAAAATTCAATATTTTCATCATCATCATTCTGGCTTTACACCTATGTGTCCTAACCTCATCAAAATTTCCTTCATCTTCCTTCCCCCACTCACATATGTCTTTATCGACAAGCTTAATGCGGCTGTGGATACATACGAGCTACAAATTTGTAAGCCATAAAGAGGATCGTAAAATCTCCACTCGCTTGAAAGTATCTATAAAAACTGGCCCTTCTCGCTGGCAATTATCAGATCTATCTCGTCCTCAGTTTGGACAATCATTACGTGGTCTCTATAATTGTAATTATCTTGTGCTAGAAGATCGGCCAAACCGCATGTCTTATCTCCAAAGTATATTACAATAATATTATAATAGTTTCCGTACCTACTTTTTTTTTTTCAAAAGTCCAACTATGCAATGTATGCGAAGATTGTGCAGTTCAATGTATCATTATCTATACACTTTGCATAAGTAACTAGTATTCTATACAAAGATGACATTGATCTCGTTGGAGACTCCATCCTATCCATAAAAGACATTTTCAACAAGGTGAAAGGAGCAACAAGTGAAGTAGGGCTGAGGATTAATGAATAGAAGACGAAATATATATATGTATGTGTATAAATACAACGACACGAAGAGACAGGATAGGGCAAAATGTGACGGTGTCAACACCTTCAATTTCGAAAGAGTACAACGTTTTAAGTTTCTGGGAGCCGTACTCACAGCTGACAACGATAGAAGAAATAAAAGACAGAATCCAATCGGCAAATCGCTGTCTATTCGCACTGGATAAGCTTATAAAATCAAAGTCTTACAAGAAGTTCCAAGATCAAAATCTATAAATCCTTCGTCAGACCTGTACTAACGTATGGATGCGAAACCTGGACCATGACCAAAGCAAACAAAGAAAAGCTCAGACGTTTTGAACTAAAAATGCTTAAAAAAATTTGCGGACCTCAACACGACATGAACACAAAGTATAAGATCAGAACCAATATCTAATTAAAAGCACTCTACAATGACACCGATATTGTCCAAGAAATTAAATCAACGCGACTAAGATGGGCAGCTCACGTACACAGACTTCAAAACGAGAGACTTGTAAGACTGGTATGGGAGATTCCTACAGGCAAAAGACCACTCGGATGTCCCAGAATGCGATGGAGAGCAGGACCCCCGTAACCGGGCGTGCAACGCGTGCGGCGCACGCGGGCGTAACCTTAAAGGGGCGCCAATCCGAAGGTTTGGTAAATATGAAATATTTATTTTAAATGAGATAATCATTTTTTTATGTACAATTTTAATCATTTCATGAACAGCTAGAGAAATCTGAAAAATAATTATTCGACATTTTGTTGTTGGTTTAATTTTTTTCTTTGAAGTAGATTGAATTACGCTTGGCATACCATCCAATCGATTTTATGTTGTAAACTAAAGCGACACTCAAAATAGTCAATTAAACATCAAATCACACTCCTTGACAAGTAGAACATGGACATAAATCAACACCCATAAAACGCAACTTATCAGTTTTACTCCAACAAAAACACAACTTGCTGAATCAAGCAGTTTTACTGGTATAAAGTGAATCTTTTAAATACTCGAATTTATGATAATTACCCTTAAGTAAACAAAAATTCTATGAATTATGATTATGTATTTGACTTGAGTATAGTTGAGTTAGTAGTGAACGGGTGGTTTCCTGTAGTGAAAGGTTTAAAATTTTATTTTATGTATATTGGTATTAATAATTACCTACGGCTATTATTGCAATATCCGTTGGGATTGTTTTGCCTTATTTTAAACTTTTGTTTTCGTGTAAAAAATATTGGACAATCTTTTTTATTTGTTATTATTTTAAGTGGTGTGGAAATTAAATTAATTATGAAAATGGTAAGTATCATAATCATTGCATAGAATAATCATAATTTATTTTAAATAGTTATAATCGAGTTTTCTCTAATAAAATCCACAATTTACAATTTATTTTGAAAAAAAAAGAAAATAATTAAGACATTGCATCTGCATAACTTGGAACCATATGGGAAACTTTTTTATTATTAATTTTACGGAAAAAATGTATTCTTCATTAAGTGCTTTGCATAGTCTAAATGCAACTATTTGCATAGTCTTAGTCTAAAAACTAAAATGCAACCAAATATAAAATTGTGTCAATCTTATGAGTATCAAAAATACGAATTTCGATCAAGAGTAGGTAGGTACCTTATATTTCACAATATCGAAAATTATTATTATGAAAAGTTGTTTGGAGTTAATTAAAAACTATGTTTTAATATGCAATTACATCCTTTTATTATAATTGTTTTTCTCAAATTACAGATACCCAATGCCCTTTTCATTTATTACGAATAATGCGATAACTCATTTATTTTTACGAGGAAAACGAAAAGCCCTAGATACAAAGTTTACTACTTTTTAAACAATTAGAATAATTGAAATAAAAATATAATAAACAATATTTTAAATCCAAGACTTTTCGTTAATAAACTGCTTTCTGGCTGCATCCCATATCTCCGGATTTTACAATATATAATCACATTTACCTTCTAAGGCCACGCATTTACCTTCTCTTCGTCTAGGAAAAGGACCGAAAGACAGTTTCTAAATACTCACAAATTGAGTAAAAATGAAAAAGATAAAAAAGGGTTCAAGGCAGGTTTTGTTTATATTCGATTCAGAGTTGGACTACCATCTCCATATAGTAACTATTTCAGCATCCTTATGCATCATCAGTGAAGATTATGCAGTCACAACTCTGAATCGAATATAAACAAAACCTGCCTTGAACCCTTTTTTATCTTTTTCATTTTTACTCAATTTGTGAGTATTTAGAAACTGTCTTTCGGTCCTTTTCCTAGACGAAGAGAAGGTAAATGCGTGGCCTAAGTGTCCTCTATTTGCTTTCTCCTATTTCGTCGTCTCTATGTGATTATATATTGTAAAATCCGGAGATATGGGATGCAGCCAGAAAGCAGTTTATTAACGAAAAGTCTTGGATTTAAAATATTGTTTATTATATTTTTATTTCAATTATTCTAATTGTTTAAAAAGTAGTAAACTTTGTATCTAGGGCTTTTCGTTTTCCTCGTAATACGAGAGATGTCGCTGTGTTGCGTCTCAAAAGGCGGGTTCATCGCATCGCGATGGTTTGCTTTAAAAGAGGCAGAATGTTTGTATTCCCTTCAGAGTTGTGACTGCATAATCTTCACTGATGATGCATAAGGATGCTGAAATAGTTACTATATGGAGATGGTAGTCCAACTCTGAATCGAATATAAACAAAACCTGCCTTGAACCCTTTTTTATCTTTTTCATTTATTTTTATTGATTAATTAATTAATAATAATAAAAGAGTTATCACATTATTTGTAATAACTGAAAAGGGCTAATTATTAATAATAAAAGACATCACATTATCTCTAATAAATGAAAAAGCAGGCGTTGTTGAAAAGTACAATTATTGTACGATAAAAAGTTCTTTCTAAAAAGCTTTGCATGGTCTAAAATCTAAGATGCAATCATCAAATCCTATCAAATTTTTTCAATTTTATATGGAGATATATGTAAAAAAAATATGAGTTTCGATCAATAGTAAAGTGCCTTTCTAGATCACAATATATTTCAATTAGAAGGATGTTATTGCATATAGAAACATAGTTTTTAATGCTGAACAACTTTTCATAATAAGTTTTCAATATTGTGAAAACTAAATGTACTTTGGTCTTGACCTAAATTCATATTTTTTGACATACCTCGTATAAATTCATAAAATTTGATATTTGATGGTTGCATTCTAGACAATGCAGAACTTTTTATGAAGAATAACTTTTTCTCGTAAAATTAATAATAAAACAGTCTCCCATATGGTTTCCAGTTATGTAGACACCCTGTATAAAATTTGTTTGAAAACTTTGAAATGACAAAATATTATTGTTTATTTACTTCAATTTATATTTTTAATTAAATATGCAGGGTGCTTCATTAATGTTGCGAAATATTTAAGGGAAAGGCGCAAAATGTCGCCTGTCAAAATTTTCAATGTGTTTTAAATGTATCCACTTTTTTCGAATCCTGAGAAAACTAATACGTATTTTAAAAAAATTTAAACCAGAATGAAAGATAACATTATTGCCGAGGGCCGACAGTCCCTTAAAATAAATAAAAAGTTTCTTTTGAATTAAATATTTGCAATTATTAAAAAATCACACTAAATTTTCTCTTTTATTTTCACCCCTGTAACTCATTAAAACAAACATTATAGAAGTTTTCAGGGAATTTCGGCTTTAGTAATAATGTAGTCTTTCATTCTGGGTTTAAATTTTTCAAAAATATTTATTAGTTTTATATGTATAGTAGATTTAAAGGCGCCAAAATATGTCCCGCACGCGGGCGCCAATCAGCCTTGCGGGGGCCCTGATGGAGAGATAACATCCAAGCAGATTTCCGGGTCCACTCAGGGTTGTAGCGCTACGTGATGATGATGATGATGATTATATACGAAGAGTTACTAATTAGTAGTTACGTTATATGTCACAGTGGTCGCTGGAATATTTTGCGAAGTTTTGAACTAAAAGTTCGGAACTTTTGGAAAAAACCTCATACAGTACTTCATATTAAGACTTGTAAGAAGATGAGCTGATTCAAACTGAATATAAATCGGATTTTCGGTTAATCTTCAAACAAAACTTTACTTTTGTTTGGATTACGACACTTCAAACTTGCAACTAAAGAATGATTATTTATAGAAACTGTTTAAAATTGAAATTGTTAAACAAATAATACTACCATTAGTCCTTTAAATATTTACTATTGTTACGATGTTAAATGGTGCCGAAAGCAACGATAAAGTCTACAATAGAGTCGGTCTTCTGCCGATGACTAATACTGAAAACATGTTTGGGTAATTTTGTTTTAGTAATCATCTCATATTAACATGAATAAAAAAGGAACATACATTATTTATTTTTCTTTTTTGAAGGCAACAAAAATTTGAAATAAGTATCGTTGGAATTTGAGGATGTAAAAATGTATGGACCTCGTCGTCAGTCGTCACTGATATGGGTTTGGCCGGCTGATATGGGTCTGGCAGATGCAGAATATTCCTTCCTATGGTCGAAGCGAAGATCGCTGGGATATGTGCATTGTGCATTTTATCAATGAAATTCGATATTTTTAAGATATTCCAGAAGCCGCTACAGGTAAAATGTTTTAACAACCTATTAATCATTCAGAATTACTCGACGGATATTACTCGACTGAACCCATTCACGTGGGCTCAAAATGGTTTGACTAAGCCATGTTGTCTTACTAATTAATAAAAGAATTTAGATGTGATTTTATTCACTTTAAAGGGTTATTATACCCTATATCTGTGGCTTTTGCCCAGTATCCATGTTTTTTATTGTGTTGTTTAGCAATTGCTCTTCTATGAAGGTTTTATAAGAGGACGAAGCTCTGATGATGACACGTTATGTGTCGAAAGTACTTAGCTGATAATAAAATATTTTTTACACACTATCAAAAGTTTTTTTGAAAACATACACCTGTTTGCCGTTTTGACCTATCTTAAAAAGGACTATCAACTGTTACTATCAACATTTACACAGTGTCGCCAAACTGAATTTTGTTATTTTGAGTTTAAATTTTTTCCACGGATCTCCGAGGGTACATAAAATGTATATACGAGGATGGTTGGAAATACGAAAATTTTGGAAAACTGTAGGCCGTGGTGGCGATGACCTCCTCTCATTTGACTCAAACCTCTATCCGGCGAGTGACTTTTCAAGTTTGGAAACAAAAACAAGTCGCACGAGGCCAAATCTGGAAGTTACAAATATTCACTAGTTCGTAATCAAATTCGAACAATTTGGCCATGGCAACGACTCAGGAATGAGTTGATGCGCTGTCCGATGAAAGAGCTTTATTTTTTTCGCCAAATGTTGTATTTTTTGTCCTCCTAGTTAGTCGATGTAAATCAGACCTCTAGAATCACAGAAAACGGCCTATTTGAGAACAATACTGTTAAACCGTCAGTGATACAATAGGGAACGCAAACCTGGACACTAACAAAACAAATAGTAGTAAACAAAATAGAAGTTGTCCAAAGATCAATGGACAAGAAAATGGTAGTAGTTACTCTGAGAGAATAGAAATAGAAAGGAACAATCCAGGAAAAGGGAGAACCAAAGTAACTGGTATAATAGAAAGGAACAAATCTAAAAATGATTGTAGTCAAAACATAGCTAGCAAGCAATCAACAAAAAAACAAAAAAGAGACAGGAATGTCCCATTCCTATCAATCAGACATTTTGATTGAATGACAAAAAGTCTAAAGAAAAAAGAATTCAGATATTTCTCTTTATAGCAAGCAATATAGTATGTACACTTTTTTAGGTAATAGCGGATTTAAAAAACCAAAACCCGCCTCTGCACCATCAGCAACTTAAATCTTTACCGTAGTGCTAAATTTACTGCCTTTGTCCGCCACTGATTCCCTGTTCGCGTAGAAGAGACTTTCTATTTCGGAGTGGACTATCGAACGCAATACCCGAGGGCTCGACAATTATTTATATGGGCATTTTGCTCTGAACCTGACCCATATCGACAGCTCGAGCTGGACCGTTTGTTCGGTATCGCATAAGCATTTTGCACCATTGCCCATTAAGCGAACAAGATTTGTTTAGTGGGGTGTGACTATTACCAGCGGCGCCACTTGTCTGCATTAATTAGACTGCTAAGCTGTTGTTTTATTATCCATATGCGTGGGGATTATAATGTAATGGCAAGCGGGCTGTACAAACAATACCAGAGGTGTCACTAAAATTTCAACATATCGCTAAGCCCTATTCAAAATGGAACAAATCTATGCAGTAAGAAATCACAACAAGAATTTAAAAATTTAACAGAAGAATATGACAAATTGTACTGACACGAAATATGTACAGATATAGTAGAACAGATACACTAATGATTCTTGCCCATCGCATTGCAATGGGTAAAGCCGCTTCCAGACTATGTAACAACACATGTTAATAACAAAGTTGTACAACAAATTTTTTATCATCTTTTAATCATCATCATTCTCTTTGCCTTATCCCTATGCGGGGTCGGCTTCCCTAATTGCATTTCTCCATACAATTCTATCTTGGGTCATATCAATATTAATCCCATTTACCAACATGTCCTGCCTAATCGTCTCCCACCACATCTTCTTTGGTCTTCCTCTCCTCCTTCCAGGAATCTGCACTTCAACAATTCTTCGTATTGGGTGATTAGCGTCTCGACGTTGAACATGACCAAACCATCTCAACCTATGCTCTTTCATTTTGGCATCAATTGGTGCCACACCTAGACTTCCCCTAATATACTCATTTGTAATTTTATCCTTTTTTGTCACTCCACTCATCCATCTAAGCATTCTCATTTCCGCCACATGCCTTCGTTGTTTCTCTTTCTTTTTCACTGCCCAACATTCAGTTCCGTACATCATAGTCGGTCTTATGGCTGTTTTATAGAATTCTTCCTTCAAATTCATTGGAATTTTCCTGTCACACAGCATACCAGTCGCTTCTTTCCACTTCATCCCTAATTCTACTGCATGCATCTCCATATATTTCTCCATTACTCTGTAATACCGATACCAGGTACATACTTCAAACTATTGCTTTTTACAATCAGTTCACCATCCAAAGATACCATTTTATTTGGAGTAACTCAATCTTTAAATGAACATTGCAAATACTCTGTCTTTGTCCTACTAAGTTTTAAACCTTTTTCCTCCAAAGCTTGTCTCCACTGTTCCAGTTTTTGTTCTAAGTCTCTTTCACTATTTCCTACTAACACGACATCATCAGCGTACATTAGGCACCATGGAATGCTACCCTGTAGTTTCGCTGTTATCTGGTCCAAAACCGCTGTTATCTGGTAATGAGAATAAATACGGACTAATCACCGAGCCTTGGTGCAATCCTACTTTCACATGAAATTTATCAGTCTCTCGGCTCCCACACCTGTCCTAACACTAGTCGTTACTCCCTCATACATTTACCTCACAATCTTTACATATTCACCAGTGACTCCTTTCTTACCTCACAATCTTTACATATTCACCAGGGACTCCTTTCTTATTGAGTGCCCACCACAGAATCTCTCGAGGAACTCTATCATATTATGCTTTTTCAAGATCAATGAATACCATATGAGCGTTTCTTTCTTTACTCCTGTATTTTTGCATCAATTGCCTTATAATGAAAATTGCATCTGTTGTTGATCCGCCCTGCATAAAGCCAAATTGATTCTCGAATTGTTATCATCTTTTAATATCATCTTTTAATAATTATTGTTTTACTTCGTCACACTTCTCTCTACACCATTTTTCTTTAATCTTTTTTATACATATATATATATGTTTTCTTATGTCCCTGTGAATATTATGGTACGTGATTTTATCTATATATATATATCGGGTGTTCTACAGCATTCGCCGTTTCCCGCATCCTATTCGCCATGCTTTTCGGTCACGAATATCTTCCTCGTTGAGTTGTCTACTGTTCATTGCTTTCTCTACATCTTGTATCCATGTTCTCTTCGGTCTGCCTCTTTTTCTTCTCTCGGGTGGTACATACTGGATCATTTTCTTGGGCCATCTTGTTGGTCCCATTCTCTGGACATGCCCGTACCATATTAATCTTTTTTGTTCTATTCTGTCTATAATATCCTTTTCTACTTCCATTCTTTCTTTTATTTCTTCGTTTGGGATATGCTGCAGTTTAGATATTCTGCAGCTTCTTCTAAGCGCGTCCATTTCTAAAGCTTGAAGTCTTTTATTTTGTCGGTCTTTTACTTCCCACACTTCCGAGTTGTACAGGACAATTCCTTCCACGATAGTTTGGTAGATTTTTTTCTTTGTCTGATTCTGCAGTCCTGTACTCCACCAAATGCCATTTAGCTGTTTTATAGCTTTTCTTCCTTGGCTTATTCGATATTCTATATCTTGATCGCATGTGGAGTTTTTGTCAAAAATTGAACCTAGATATTTAAATTCATCACATCCTTTTATGTATTCCCCTTCTAATTCTAAGTCTTCAGTATCACCTCCGACTACAAGGTATTCAGTTTTCTCCATGCTCATTTCCAAACCCCATTTTTGGTACTCCTCTTTCAATTTTCTAATCATGTAACTGGCGTCATCTTTATCAGCAGCAATCACAACTTGGTCGTCAGCAAATAGCAACGTATACAAATAAGAATCTCCTACTGGTATCCCCATTGTTTGGCATTTCCTAGTCCAATATTTTAACACATGTGTAAGGTAAATTTTAAATAAAGTGGGCGACAGACAGCATCCCTGCAAAAGGCCTTTCGAAGTTTCAAAGGTATTTGAAAGTTTCGTTCCAATTTTAATTGCTGTTGTTGCATTAGCATAGAGATCTTTTATTGTTTGGATGTATTTTCTATTTAAAGTGGTTTGTTGTAATACCTCAAACATTTTTTCTCTGGGAACGGTATCGTATGCTTTTTTTAAGTCTACAAATACCATGTGAGTTACTAGATTTCTAGCAGAACGTTTTTCTAGTAATTGCCTTATGCAGAAAATGTTATCTGTGCATGATCTACCTGCCCTAAATCCACTTTGTTCTTCGGAATCTTGCCACTCCTTTTCTATCCGTTTCTTTATTATTCGTCCGTACAGTCTTCCAACTGAGCTGGTCACACTAATGCCTCTGTAATTATTACAATTTTTTCTACCACCCTTTTTGTATATAGGGGTAGTTTAGGAGTTTTTCCACTCAGAGGGCACGCCACTATTGCCTGAAAGGCATCCGTTGAATATTTCAACTAAAATTTCTTTTGCCTGTGTCGTGCTGTGCTTAATGAGTTCAATTGGAATACCTCCGGGACCAGGAGCTCTATTGTTTTTCATTTCTCTTAACGTTTGTTCTAGTTCTCGAATAGTTATATCTTCTAGTTGTTCCAGGTTGTTTGGGGCGATGATGGTTTGCCTTACATATTCCTGTCTATTCTCTTGCAATAGGTTTCTAAAGTATGTTTCCCACTCGTTTACACTTATAAGGGATATCTGGCATCTTTCTTGTACGTTTTGTCTTGTATTTGATATTGTTCTCCAAGCTTCTCTGCTTTTTGTTCCTCCCATAAGAGTGTCTATTTCTTCACATTTCTTCAGCCACATATTTTCTTTGTTTTTAATCACTTCTTTTTTTGTTTCCATTCTTATTCTTGCGTAGGTTTTTCGGTCTTCTGAGCAATTGGTACTGAGCCATTTTTGATATGCTTCTTTTTTTTCCCTCGTCTTTTCTTTTAAAGAATCTGTAAACCAAGGGTGATTAGTGTTATTTGAGGATTTTTCCCCTAACGCTTCGAATGCAGCTTCATGTAAGCACTTTTTTAGCCGATCATATTTTTCATCTGCTGTTCTTGTATTAAACTGTGTATTGGTTATCTTTTGGCTCAGTCTTAATTTAAAAAGAAAGGAGATTGAATTATCTTTCAGTGCGTCGATGTTGTATTTGTACTGAGGCGGGTGTTCTTCTGTAATCTCTTCCTGGGTCTCTTCAATTTTGTTGTTCAAGATATATGGAAAGTATAGATCTGCTCTGAGTAAAAAGTGGTCAGTTCCACATTCTGCACCTCTATAGACTCGTACATCTTTCGTCACAATTGATGATTTCTGCTTCATGATGACGTAATCTATAATCGATTTGTAAGACAGTGGGTGTAAGACAGGGGTGCATTCTCTCCCCACTACTGTTCAATTTATATTCAGAAAGTATCTTCCAGGAAGCTCTTGAGGAATGCGAAAGCGACATCAAAGTAAATGGTACCTGGGTCAATAATATACGATATGCGGATGACTCGGTCTTAATAGCAGACAATATAGAAGACCTCCAAAACCTTTTTAATAAAATTGGAGAGCATAGCGAGAACATTGGACTTAGCATCAACATAAAAAAGACGATGTTCCTTATAATCAGCCGTCAATTATGTCAACATCAAAATGCAAGATTAGCATATAACAACCAAGATGTAGAGCGCGTAAGAAAGTTTCAGTACCTGGGAACCTGGCTATGTGAAGACTGGATGTCGGATATGGAAATTAAATGTCGGATAGAAAGGGCCAGAAGTGCATTCATGAAATTCAGAAACTTCTTTACGAACTTTGACCTAAACCTAAGATTAAGATTCACTGCTATATATGGTCGGTGCTCCTTTATGGCATGGAAGAATGGACTTTAAAAATAAAGACATTGAATAAGCTAGAGGCATTTGAGATGTGGATCTATCGACGAATCCTTTAAGCTCCCTGGACCGCAAGAATAACAAATGAAGAAATCCTGAGAAGAATTGCTACAGAACGACAACTGCTATGCACAATTAAGCAGAGAAAAACGGCATACCTGGGGTACCTAATTAGAAAGGAAAGATACCAGTTTCTGCAAACCTTAATTGAAGGAAAGATCGAAGGAAGAAGGGGAGTGAGCAGGAAGAAAATGTCATGGCTCCGTAATGTCAAACAATGGACAGGACTAAAAAACATAGGAGACCTAATACATATTGCAAGGGATAGAGAAAAATGGTCAAACGTGATCGAGAACATCAATTAGTGGATTGCATAAGAAGAAGAAGAAGTTGAAACCTACGTCAGGTCTGCTTTTAGCAGTGTAAGTGCAAAATTTCGGACCAATGCTTTTTTAATGCATTAATTTTTTTTAAACCTGAGAGAACTAATAAATATTTTTTAAATATTTAAACGCAGAATGAAAGATTATTACCGAGGGAAACTTCTATGTTTATTTTGATAAGTCACAGGGTTAAAAAAAAAGAGAAAATTGAGTGTGATTTTTAATTTCAAAAATCTAATTCAAAAGAAACTTTTTGTTTATTCTAAGACTTTCTCGGTCATCGGTAAAAATGTAATCTTTAATTCTGCGTTTAAATTTTTCAAAAATATTTTAGTTTTTTCAGGATTAAAAAAAACGAATGAATTTAAAAAGCATTGGCAATTTTGCGCGTACGCTCTTAAAAGTTATGTTGTTACAGACGAATAATTTTGTTGAGAACTAGGATATTTCTCCGTCACTGCTATGTATCGTATACGACCTAAAATTTTCAATACTAAATCTAAAAGCGACAAAGCAAGTATTTGAAGTAACTGTCCTGTATATCGAAGAAAGTCAATGTTTGCTTATGTTAATGTCTCTTCTGGTGACAGAATGAAAGTAACTTTGCCCGCATCTATTATTTAAATATATTTATCGGTTTTGTTTGTTGTGTAGATTTTTACGAATTTTTTTCTGTGCCCACATTTGCTCTAGAACAGCTGAAGTAAGACATTTTCAGGATGTTATTGTTTCTTTGACCTGAGTTAATAGAATTGAATGGCAATAAAATGTAACGGTCGCTAATGTATCACTTTAATCAACTGGTTTCTAATTTATACTGAAATAGCCATTTGCATAATTAATTTGTGTACGATTAGATTGCCCACGTTGAGAAGATTTTGCGTAAATTTAGTTAAGCAAGTGTCATTGATTTGTTAATATTTCGATTTTGTACACCGATATATAAATAGAAATAGAAATAAGCAGATACCTACATCACTTTATTAGTGAGAGATTGGTTGGAATTAATCTGTTTTATTCAATACAGGATAATTTACAGAATATTTTACAGGAGAATGTGGAAAATACCATGGACAGAGTAACGAATCAAGATGTTTCGCTGAAGATGTTGAAGGAATGCAAGTCATAAAAATCGTACAAACGAGAAAACTGGAATATCTAGGCCACATAACGAGAGGGGAAGGCTCCCTGCTAAGGCTCATAATCCAAGGAAAAATCTCGGGAAAGAGAAATGTGGGACCTAGGAGGATTTCTTGCTTGCGAAATTTAAAGGAGTGGTACGGGTGCAGTTCAGTACAATTGTTCAGAGCTGCAGCCAACAAAGTTAAGATTGCTGTGATGGTAGCCAACCTCCGATAGGAGACGGTACTGCAAGAAGAATTCAATATTATTTCGACACCAGAAATAAACTTTCCCAATTTATTTCTGGTTTCTTTTAGGCTTGTAGAGGACATCATAAATACTTTGAAATTGTAGTTACATTAAAAAAACCTTTATTCGCCGAACATCTCACAGGTTTCATAGCTGTTGGTCAATAAGATAGGGGCTTAACTAGTAAAACAATAATTTTTTGCACAAATTATTCTTTAGTCATCAAAATAATCTCCTTTAGCGGCGATACAATCATTCCATTTTTTAAATTTTTCGATGTTGCCCTTGTAAAACAATTTATCGTTGCCTTACAAATAGGGCCAGATCTAGACTGTAGAAGGGGTGCAGAAGAAGTTCAAAGCCCAATTCTTGCATTTTATTATGGTTTTCATCGACTTGTGAGACGGTGCATTGTTTAGGTGAAACAATATTTTTTCTTCAACAAATACGGCCTTTTTGCGATTTGGGTCTTTAAACGCTTCAATAAACCAATGTAGTAGTCGCTGTTGATGATTTTCCATGTTTCAAATGATTAATGAAAATAATTCCTTGCAGGTCCCAAAATACAAAAGCCATAACCTTTACGGCGGTTTGTTGCATCTTTGGTCGTCTTGGTAGGATTTCTCTGGATTCTGTCTACTCAAATGACTGCTGATTTGATTCCGGAGTGAAGTTATGAAGTTAAGTGATGGATCCATGTTTCATCCATTCTGACATACCCACGCAAAAATTCCGCCTTGTTCTGATCAAACATGTCCATGTCCAAGCAGCACCGAGACTCATCAATCCTTTGTCGTCTTTGCTTTGCTCTGAGAAAATATCAAAGTGTCAAATATCTTAGTATAGGCAATGAAGCAGACGATAGAAGATTATTCTTTCAGTTTCTTTGTTCATCTATATTCAATGATGTACAGTTTCCTCTTCCTTCCCTAGCCCAAACTTTTCCATTTTGTATATCCTTTTATGACTCAATAATTCAAGGAAAAATAGAGGGTAGGAGAAGCGTAGGAAAGAGACGCGTTTCCTGGTTGAAGAACCTGAGAGAATGGTTTGGTTGCAGCTCAAGGCAACTGTTCAAAATAGCCATGATGATTGCCAACCTTCGTCGCGGAGATGGTACATAAAGAAGAAGAAGATATCCTTTTATTCTCCATTTCTCATATGTACTTTGTTTTAACATTCCGGCTTCGGCTAATTTCTTTCGGGATAATCTAAGTCTGCGGCTCTTCCTTCTACGTATGGGACTAAATTATGTAATTTCTTTTATTCATCTACTGTCACTGGCTGTAATCTTCTTACGTATGCGTACCTTTTCTTCTCAGTATAACTGTATATGATAATAATCCTTTTTGTAACGAATTTACCTGTCTCACTTCCTATCCTCTAGTATTTCTCTCTATTCTTGTTACTTGACAACATCTTCAAGACTTTCTTGTGCCCATTGCTTTTGGTTCTTTGGAATATCCGTTGGATAGTCGTGTGTCTTTTTGTGATCTTAGAACAGGGGGGGTTGTTTTTGATAGAAAAATCTGTTGATCTCTCGTCCATTTCTTTACAATTTGAAGTAACATATACAACTAATAAATTACAATGTTGCTACTAGCAAAATGCAACAAAAGTGAAGTTCAGTGGGAAACAATATTTGTATTTATAAACACAAAATCCCAAAACATGTGCTCCACCACGCCCACAAACTGGTACAAGCAATAAAATATTTCCAACGTCGTTTTTATAGTGTTTACTGATTCCAGTCAACATGCTGATGTGTTCTATTTATAGATCACGCTCTTCTTCTCGTATATGGTTTATGAACAACTCACCTCCGTATGTTTATTCAAAGAACTTTCGTATAAGGTGCCTGAGAAATGTCTAATTGGTTGTT
Organism: Diabrotica virgifera virgifera; assembly: GCF_917563875.1. Taxonomy (NCBI): domain Eukaryota; kingdom Metazoa; phylum Arthropoda; class Insecta; order Coleoptera; family Chrysomelidae; genus Diabrotica; species Diabrotica virgifera. Next base: position 219,019,005 of record NC_065447.1, read on the forward strand.
TTGATTGACAGGGCCAGTTACGTAAACAAGAACTGTCGTAAAAGCCGATTTCCTTGGGCATATTAATCGTTAAATCATTATGGAAACATACGAACTATATAAAAGCAAATGTAGATTGTAGCTATGTTTTTGTAAGCTTTTTATTGAGGTGTTAACAAGTAAAGGAAAAATTATAAAGGATGTTACTAATCAATAAAAATATGTTACATCAACCGTATAAACAAACAAAATAAAGAGAAAAAAAATGTATAAACTTTTTCAATTTAAACTAAAAACACTAAAAAGGGGTAGTTCCCTGGGTTGGCTGTATACCTTATAGTTAAACAAACTGGAACATGAAGTAAAAACCACTTCTATGTAAAAGGTATATTTACTAAAAATTTTTAGAATCCCAATGGATTCAATAAAATGAGTTCATCAGAACGTTTTCAAACCTATCGGTCCATCATCAGTGAATTTGAATATGTACTTGCAAAATAGCCCCAGAACCAAACAATGGTTATGATTATAAATAGATCTACATTATGTTAAAATAAATTTAAAATGGCTAAACGCCGATGTTCAGGGATTAAACCTCTGGGAACATGGTGAAACTCTACCCGAGGACCCAATCAACCATCTTCGGTCAACGATGACTACTAAGTCCATGAAGACTTCGTCATCGTTGACCGAAGATGGTTGATTGGGTCCTCGGGTAGAGTTTCACCATGTTCCCAGAGGTTTAATCCCTGAACATCGGCGTTTAGCCATTTTAAATTTATTTTAACATAATGTAGATCTATTTATAATCACAACCATTGTTTGGTTCTGGGGATATTTTGCAAGTATTTAAATTCACTGATGATGGACCGATAGGTTTGAAAACGTTCTGATGAACTCATTTTATTGAATCCATTGGGATTCTAAAAATTTTTAGTAAATATACCTTTTACATAGAAGTGGTTTTTACTTCATGTTCCAGTTTCTTTTTCAATTTCTTTGCAACACGAAAATGCAGCAGCTGCATAATGCTCTGGTTAAATCGGAGAGTGCAGGAAGAGTCTATACCGGTTTCGGAGGACTTTTCCCCCTCATCAGTAGTCCCATATCCCCTTCACTCCGATTTCCCTAGGCATCACACTTTGGGCCCTTCCGTATTGCAAAGAAAGAAATGTCACGGATGAACTAGCGCCATCTACCGAAAAACAAAGTAAGTTATCAATCGAAGTAGCACAGAAAACGACAATAATATCGTTCCCATACCACCAGATTGACAACAGGTGGAATACTTTCTTTGGTTACACCTGAGATTTTCAAAATTTATAAATCACACAGGATGCCGAGGAAATTAAGATGAGAGCATTTTAGAATATGGAATTGAGAGAAAATAAAGAGAATATGGAATCAATGGATACATCTGAAACCGTAGCCCAAGAAACTCTAACGGTTTCCATTAAACGACAAATGTCAGAATCTACACCGCCACATAAAGACCTCAAAAAACCTGCTTTTCATAATCCCAAACTTGAGTAAATAACACCGGAAAAATCCTTTCACAATGAATTTACAACAAATGTTTGAAGACAATAAAGACAACTTTACACTAAACTGTAACGCTATAATTAAGACTTTAAATTTATTTCAATCAGCTCCTCACAACACAAACTTATTTGATTTTCTTAAAATCTATACATGTAATCTACCAGGTTTCCATAATAATCTGGACAATATGTAGTCTCAAAGTTCAAAAAAGTTGAAAACAAAAATCACAAACATCAAAGGGAAACTACACTATCAACTCTATCAACCCTGAACATCTGCAACAATTTACAGCGAACTCTCCTATTCCTAAGAAACCTTAACTACTTCATTCAGATCACTAATACTTACAGTGGAACCTTAACAAGTATCAAGTATCACACCAGATGTAAAATTTTACAAGAGTTAATTGCTCAACACAGACGCCATCAGTTATTTGCCTTCAAGAAACTCGTTTCAACCAAAAGATTAGACGTTCAGAACACTAGGAAGAGCTCAGATTTGGAGCCTCTGCTGATTCTAGCAGATATGGGAGCCCGGAATAGCCTGGGCTCCAAAGACCAGATCCTTATGGACCTAGTCCGTGAGATAGGGTGATACAATGGACCAACCTTGGGAAGTCGTAAGTGTCTGAAGGGCTCATAAATGAGCCCTGTCCATTACCACAACTCATTTCAAGGCTTCTTACCATGTTATGTTAAAAGGTTTTAAATGCTTCCACAAAAACAAGACCACTAGAGACAAAGCAAGTGATGAACTAGCGAGTAGCAATATATATCAACCAAATGTATGAAGCAGAACTAATACCTTTAAAAATATATCCTAGAAGTTTTTGCAATCACTACTAATAGTGATACAAAGAATCGCAATATGCAACATTTTTATTCCACCGAGTGAAAATTGTTTAACCTTTGTAATTAAGGAACTGCTTTACTAGTTTCCATCTCCCCCTATACTGTTACAAGATTTTAATAGCAATAGTCCCTACTGGTGATTAAAATTTTGATCAATAAAAAGAAAAGTGCTAGAACAATTACTTGACAGTAGTAATATAAACATCTGAATACAGGGGAACTCACAAGATTTAATATACAAACAGAACAATCCTTAGTTACCGGCCTGAGCATGTGCGATCCTATCCTACAAACATCTTTAAATTGAGAAGTCCACCCCTACTTGTACGGTAGTGATCACTTTACTCTTTTTATAAACCGCCCTTTTAAAACCGTCTCAACCACCCCTCTCCCAGAATGGAATTTAGACGAGGAAAATTGACTACTCTTCTCAGACCAAGTAGATCAAAAACTTCCTTACCGTATTAAATACCTCAAATATAACTTCGACTTATCTACAATTTTCTGGGCTAGTATTGGAAGAAGAGCACAAAGCAGTTGAAAGAACCAAATATGTAAAAATCGACACGCCTGTACCGTGGTGGAATGACAAATATGACGAAGCCGTCAAAAAACAACCAGGCTTTTAGCAAATTTTCAGATTTCAGGATTCAGATGGTGAGGAACAGGTTCTTTTCCATTTGGCAAGACGAATTCTTGCTCCTTACGAACGAGTTAGTTCTATGTTAGCCAAAAGTTGATATCTTGAAATACGTAGAATTGCGCATTTTTGGCTTGTGTCCCTCTTTTATCCAGTTGAAATTAATATAATATGTACATTCATAATACAAATAAATTTTCTTATGTGATGCGTTAACCAAATTGTACAACAAACACCATGCATTTGTTAATACGTCCGGGTGAAAATAGCTGATATACACACCAGATGATTGTGTTATTGTGAGAAAAATATTAACTAGTTCATTTCCTTCTCGAGTTGATTAATTGCTTTAAATACTATGTACTACCAAAAATGTTGCTAATAATTGTTAGATACCTAATTAGTGCTTCATTTTTAAACATCAACAATTAGGAATTACTTTCACCTTCGCCAAACTTTCTTCTGAAAACAGATAAACTTTTACATGATTGACATCTGTAATATCCTAGTCATCATTATCATTAGCACCATATTTCTCATATCAGATTATGTTAGGTCCGGACATCCATATAAGTAAGTGTAAATATAATTGGATGTAATTGTTGGATGTTTAGAAATTAGAGATGGTAGATTTGTTTAATTGGTGCGTGGAAAGAATCGTTCTAGAAGGAGATTCAAAGGAAAATAAAACAACAATATCTGATACGTAACATTGGTACGCTCTACGTCGTATTTTCTTATTTTGTTTTATTTCTAAAATCCCGCAACTTCTCATCAGTACATTGAAATGCAGAATGTAGATGACCAGGAAGAGCTAATGATAGAAATAGATTCTAAATCTGAGGCCTCATCTTTTTCAGATTAGATCACCACATCCATTATTTGCTGTTAAGAAGAAAATTTCATTTTTTATCAAACAAATTTTGTGTTTTCTGTTGTTTTGCATTTTTTTTATATAGAGAATAGAGAACACTGTTGTTTCGTCTCATAATATTGTATATAATTTCATGATTTTTAATACCCTATGTCATCTTTAATTTTAATAATATCCCTAAGCGCGTCATGCTCAAAATATTCTCCATATCGAGAATATTCTCAAGAATATTCTCGAAAATACTCTCCGATTTTTCATTCTCGAGAATTTTCTAACACTAATCCTACCTGAATTCTCGGTACTCCCATTTCCACCATTATTTCACCCTTCCATATTGTATCAGTTTCAGAGTCATTTGCTTGTTTAAATCTACAAAAGTTATGTGTACCTGTATGTAAAATATGTATTTTTGTTTTAGCTGTTGATTATTTAGTCCACCCATCATAAATACACCCTGATTGAAGAGGAAGAAGTAACAGATTGTCAGGTATCCGTTACAAAACAAGTATTTGAAATTTCGCCATCTCTACTTCAAAATAGTTAATTGCAGATCTGTGAGATCTGTCAACAATTTGACGAGAGCCGCTTTCAATATACACCGATTCGTGAGAGTGTAGAAGTGGTTAAATTTATTGGTTTGATTTATACGCTCGTTTCCAAAAAATTTCTACTTTTATAGCTTCTGTGACAGCAACAGAGTCGTTTTTACGGTTTTTTCAGAGACCAATAATTGACTGCGCAAGATTTTTTATGGCCTCGAGTAGACATAAATTAAAATTTTATTTTAATTAACGAGAATGAGGTGTGTTTGGAAATAAGTTTCCTCACTTTTCAGTGTCATAATTGCGTGATTGTGGTACACCTGGGTGCGATTAGGTTCTTTGAAAGTTATGATCGTGAAATCTGTTCTCGATATGAAAAATTTAGTTAATTTCGATACGAGCTCACTTTTTAGAATAGATTTGTGACTACTTCATAAAATGTCCTTGTAATTGTAGAAAACGCCTTGAAAATTACTTCAAGTAATAAAACATCATTGCTCTATGCCAAATGAAAATAAAAATACATTTTAATCTCTAATATTATGAATAGAATCCCCATAGAATGAAATATATCTTGTACGTTCTGATCTTCTGATCTACCTATAAATACTGCTTTTTATAAGTTAATAGTCCGATTTGTATTCCTAGAGAGTCTATCTTCAATATTTCTTTTTTCGTTTGGACAAAAACGATGTCGTCATTATCTTCTGCTACAATTATTGATCATCGGCAAACAAAAGACTATGGGTATAGTTGTCGTCTTTTCGTCATTTTTTAGTTTGTCATCTATACCTAAGTTTAAATGAGGTTGGTGACAGGCAGCATCTGTGTCGAAGTGGAGTAGGTGTTATCTACTTCATGATTTTCCATTGCTTTCGATATGTGACTGGGACACTATCATAGGACTTTCATACAATTTAGCGTTGAATGCTATTGTTTTCTCTAGGAGTTGATTTATAGAAAATATATTATAAGTACATGAGCGTCCGGGACGAAGATCACTCTGTTCCTCGGAAGTTCGCAGCTATTGCTGCATGCTTTCTACAATGATTTACTCATATCACCTACCCACAGAAGGTGTAACGCATATTCTCCTTGTATAATTATTTGGGGTCTTTTTTGCTTGAGTATCATTGTATCAAGAGGTTTCTTTATAAATACAGCTGGTTCCAAAAAAAAACTGATACGACTCTTAAAGCGTATTTTGTAGAAAATTGAGCAGTGTATTTTGAAGGATAAATAATTATTATTTACATTCTGTCACTGTCACTGCCAAATCTTAAAATTTGTCACATAACTTATTATGTTCAACGTCAAAAAATGGCTGTTTGTTTGTTTATTTTATTATTTGTCTGTCATAATATAATATAATGTCAGATCAATCATACACTGCTCAAAATGATCAAATCTTACTAAAAGTCGTATCAGTTTTTTTTTAGGAACCAGCTGTACACCTGGTTCAAAAAAAAACTGATACGACTCTTGACGCGTATTTTGTAGAAAATTGAGCAGTGTATTTTGAAGGATAAATACTTAATATTTACATACTGTCAATGTCACTGCCAAATCTTAAAATTTGTCAGATAGCTTATTCTGTTCCACGGTTATTAGACTTTATTATTAATCTTTATTATTAATACTTTCTCCGCAACTGAGGGTATCTTATCAACTGTATTGTTTTTAAACAATAGATGATAAAATAAAAATATTGACAGTTCAAAAATGTGAATATTATTGCATTGTGTGTGGCCTAAGTTTGGGCTGAAAACTGAAATGTATTAAATTTTTACAAAATTTTGGAATATGTTTAATTACGTAACCAATTTTAACAGTTGTTTTCAATACAGATTTCAATCCTCTACAAATAGTTTCTAATGTCTTTTGATGTGAAATAATTAGGGAAGCTGGAATTCAACAGTTTAGAATTTTACATTGAGTTAATGCAAAATTGTGACGCATGTCAAAATTCTCAATGTATTTTAATTGTATTCATTTTTTTTTTCGAATCCTGAAAAAACTAATAAATATTTTTGAAAAATTTAAACTCAGAATGAAAGACTGCATTATTACCGAGGGCTGAAAGTCCCTGAAAACTTCTGTAATACTTATTTTAATAAGTTACAGGGCTGAAAATAAAAAAAGTGTGATATTTAATTTCAAATATTTCATTCAATAGAAACTGCTTGTTTACTCTAAGGGGCTTTCCGCCCTCAGTAATAATGTAATCTTTCATTCTGCGTTTAAATTTTTCTAAAATACTTATTAGTTTTTTCATGAATCAGTTGTTTGTTGTTTGTTTATTTTATCATTTGTCTGTCATAATAAATATAATGTCAGATCAATCAAATACACTGCTCAACATGATCAAATCTTACTAAGAGTCGTATCAGTTTTTTTAGGAACCAGCTGTACATATGAGGTCCTTCTACTTTTCTTGTAATCATTAGAAAGTTCTGTTGTGCATCGGACAGACATTTCAAAGTAGACGAAACATTTTTGATAAGACATACCTACTCTACAAACAAATCCTTAAAAACATCACCATGTTTATATTTGTGTTTATTAATATTTCTTTTTCTTGATTTAGTTCTAAAAATTGTGTTTTTGTTACAGGTGAGTGACTGGAATTTTTTTTGGAATTGTGCAGTAGTAAGTATCTAGGAGTAGAATATATAGTTCAGAGAAATAAGGGAAAAAATATCCTGTTAATGACACTCTATTGGTCAAATAGTTTAAAAGGTATTTAATTTGTTTATCCCAAATGAATTTTTTTTTGCAACGCTATAAGTCAGAAAATGATGAAGTTGCATTAATACTTTGGATAGTTTATAAAAGAAGAAGATTTACACTATTAATTTAATTAAAAAAAAATGACAAAAAATAATTCTAAATACTGCAAAATTATTTTGCAAGAACATGTGAATTAAAAAAAGGGGGGCTAACTTCGTCCCTAATTGTCCTAGGACAATTGTTTTTCTTTCTAAATATGTATAAAAATTCAGTCTTTCCAAATATGAAAAAATAATTTTTCTACGGGTAACGGTTAAAAAGTTATTCTAATTGTTTATAAGTAAGCAAAAAAATCGACGTGTATTTGCAAAACAATTTTACACTGTTAAAACTACTTTTTGTCATTTTTTTGAATTAAGTCAAGAGTATAAATGTTCTTCTTCCATAAACTGTCAGAAGTCTTACTGTAACCTCATAATTTTCTGACTTACAGTGTTGCAAAAAAAATTAATTTGGGATAAACAAATTAAATGACTTTTAAACCATTTGACCAATTACTTTGAAATTTAAAATATATTTTAAGCACCAGAAGTCTGAGCAATTTGTGTAATAAGAAGGTTCTAAGTTAATTTTTACATAAGTTATGAATATTTATAAAAACTCAAAATTTATGATTTATTTTGCAATTTTCTACGCAACCAATAAGGCTAGACATATTCAGCGAACGCCATATTGAAATTTTTTAGACGATTTATGAGTTTCTTACTCTCAAATTTGTTTAAAATGCTTAACTTTTTGGTAATAGGCGAAAAAAGCGAAAATTTACCGTTTTTTGATCTTCATTTGTTTATAAATATGTATATCACCAAAATTTGCTGCAGGAAACATATAGGTTATTAATATAGGATATCCATACTACTCAAAAAATTTGGTTTCGGCCTGGAGGGGATGTGTCACGAGAAAATCTTATTTCTCTGGACTAATACTTTTGTGCTTAATTTCTGAAATTTTTTAGTATATATGTTCCGCTTTTCTAGTTTCTAGCATTTAGCTATAGTCAGTAAACAAGACAGACTGGATACATGGGGAAGTGGGATATATTGAGGAATTGTTTTATGACGAAAGAACAGACATTTATATCGAAAATGTAATGACTGGTCCAAACCTAACCTTGGATGAAATAGAAAAATCTATAAAATTGCATGTGTGGGAAGACGAAGAATATCCTGATTTAAGAACTTAAGGGAATTATTCGAATGCAGTAGCGTAGATCTCTTAAGAGCGGCAGGCAACAGGGTCCACATAACCATGTCGATTTCCAACCTTCGATAGATGATGGAATCTTAAAGAAGAAGAATAAAACTGCATACCGGTCCAGATAAAATTTTAGAGAAATGGTTAAAGTACTCTGATATAGGTAAACACTCTCTTCTAAACCTCTTCAATAAAATATCGAAACAGGGTATATACCAGCAGACTGGTACTGTTAACATTTTTGTAATGATACCGAAAAAACAAATAAATAAATAAACGCTAAACAGTGTAAAATACTGCACTCGAGAATTTCCAACAACTTTGAAATACAACTAAACGAAACACAGTTGGGTTTCAGAAATAACCTTTGAACCAGAGCAGCATTATTCAGTTTGCAGGTCATCGTTCAAAGATGTAGAACAACCGGTACATGTGTTTCATCAATTTGCAAAAGGCCTTTTACCGAGTCACCCACGACGAACTAATAAGTGTCTTGGTATCAGGTAGGAACTGATGACTAAAGACTGGATTATATGCAAAATGCATATGCATATATATGCTGCATATTTCTCATGTTTTTCATAAATGCATATGCCTTGCATATTTGGAGATTTAAGAGCATATAAATGCATATTTTGATGGGAATTTACTCTACCCCATTTAAAAATAAGGTATATATTAGTAACATCAACATCCATTAAAATAAAATGTGAAAGTAAATATTTTGCTGTTAAGCTCCTTTGTTGTTGTACCCATAAACATAATGGGCGTTATTTATAGCTGCAGGTATCATTATCCGGATATTTAAGATTTATAGACTTCTCAGAATTTACAAATTACCTAAGTAAATACCGATTATATTTTGAATAACATTACAAATATTACCTGTACTTTCTGCTGGTGTCGGCCAACTATGAATTATTCTGGGAAAACCAACCAAAACGAAATTTTAAGGCAGCGTTGCCAATTTAGCTTATTTTATGCTAGATTTGGCATATTTTTGTGTTGTTTAGCTTATTTATTTCTTGTTTAGCATATAGCATATTTTCTAGCATATTAAATAATATAAAAATTATTTAGTAAAAATCGAAAATCTTCTAATTCAGAACAAATTTTTATGTTGGCCTTACAATTACTAAAACAACTTAGGAACTCTCTCACAGGAACTTGAAACTGATATCAGTGAGTCAAATCTGATTCCTAACAAAAAATGTTTAACCATTCACACATACACACCTACATCAGCAAATCCCTTCGCCTTCAATAATGTTTATATTAGTACTTATGTCTGTGGACCATGAGATTACTATTAACTACAGGATCATGTTTCAGCATTTTTTAAAACAAATAATTTATCTGTACTGGGTTATGCTTGCTATAGGGATTTTTTATTAGTTGATAATGGAATACCTACTGTTGAACTGATCATTCCATCATTCTTGTGAGGTTTGGCAAATACTATATTGGTCGAGTTGGCAACACTGTTTTAAGGGTAGGATAGATTATTTTATTTTATGAATGGTTAGTCTTAAATCAATCGCCGATTATTCAACTTTTGTGATTGCAAGTTATTGACTATACTGTGTAAAAAAATCATTTTATTATTATTGTGAAAATGCCTAAAGTAGCAAGGGAAAAATCAAGTCTTCTCAGAAGTTGGATTGGAAGTAACAATCATCTAAAAGTTATCGACAGTGAAAGTATGTTTTGCACCATTTGTGATAAAAAGGTAAGTTCTCCACTTCAATAGATTTTTAAACTTATCAAACTTCTTTGCACATCTATGTGTCTGTCTATTCTAAAATGACAAACCGTCCCATTTCTTCAAAAACTGTTTTTTAAAGTTCGCAACGGTTTGGCTTATACAGAGCGAGGTGTTGAGAGTGGCCCACCCTGTATACTACGGTACACTGACTGTACTTTATTGTTTGACGATTTCAATTTCACTTTGAGAAATAAAAAAAAATTGGGGGAGGTTTAAAAAGTTTGATCATTTTAATGTAGGTATCTATTTACGAAAACATCTAAAACATCATTATCATTATATTCCAGATTCCATGTCAAAAGAAATTCCAAGTAGTTCAACACATAAAAACTTCACTTCACCAAACTAAGCTATCAAAAAATGATAATAAACCTCGCCAGCAGATTCTACAGAACAGTTTGCAGATTCAGAATACGTCAGTTGGGCAAGAAACCTTTGCAAAGGATTTATGCCATTTTTTTTTGAACTGCAATATCCCTCTGCACAAGTTAGAACATAAATCGTGTCAAAACTTTTTAAAAACTTATTGCAAGATTAAAGATAAACCAGCTCAAATACCAAGTTCTTCAACTCTTCGGAAAAAATATGTCAGTGCATGTTACAAAGATGTGATGACGAGTATTAAAAATCAGTTAAAAGCCGATTATCTTTGGATTTCCGTCGACGAAACAACGGATACAAAGGGTCGACAAATTGCGAATCTAATTGTTGGAGTTCTTAACGACTCTGGCGATTTTAAAAACTCATACTTAATTAGTGTAAAATGTTTGGAAAAAACAAACTATGCTACAATAGCTAGATTTGTTAACGAATCCCTAACAAATTTTTTTTTACCTGATCAAGTACCATTTGAAAAAATATTATTAATGCTTAGTGATGCCGCCTCATATATGATGAAAGCTGCATCCAATCTTAAAATCTTTTTCCCTAATTTAATTCACTGTACATGTTTGGCGCACGGCCTAAACAGAGTTGCAGAGAAAGTTAGAATTGAATTTCCCAATGTAAACACCTTAATAAATAATGTAAAAAAAGTATTTCTGAAAGCACCACTACGTGTACAGGTATATAGGGAGATGCTTCCCGATATTCCTTTACCACCAGAACCAGTATTAACCAGATGGGGAACTTGGCTTAAAAGTGCTATATTTTTATCTGAACACTACGACGACATCAAAAGCGTTATTTCAAGTTTTGATCCGACTTGTACCGCTATTGATAACTGTCAAAATATTTTTAAAGAAAAGTCTATTAAAAATCAATTGTTGTATATAAAATCGAATTTCGATATCATTGAAAGTTCAATTACAAAATTAGAGGCTCAAAATTTATGTCTTCACAATAGTATGTCTATTGTTGATTCGGTTAAACAGAAAATAACAAATCTGAATGGGGAAATTGGAGTAAAAATTAAAGATAAACTTGATGACGTTTTAAACAAAAATGAGGGTTTCACTTTATTGCGTTCAATAAATAATATAATCAATTTTGGAAACTTCGATGAAAATATTAATATGGATCCGTCTCTAATAGCAAAGTTTAAATATGCCCCAATTACATCTTGTGACGTTGAGAGATCTTTTTCTGCCTATAAACAAATATTAACAGATAGAAGACATAATATTAGTTTAGAAAATATGAATCAATATATGATTATTTATTGTAACAATAAAAATATGTAAATTTGTTTTATTGTACTCTTTTTATAATATTAGTTTAGAAAATATGAATCAATATTGTAACAATAAAAATATGTACATTTATTTTATTGTACTCTTATTTATCTTGTGGTCAAAATAAAATATTTTGCCGTTTTATTTGTCACAAAACCTGAAGTTAAAAAAATATATTAAGAAATAATAATACAATTTGGTTTAAATTCAAACCTATTTATTTATTTTTATTATTTTTTATTTATTTATGTATTTAACGTAAACCATAAAATTATTCATATAAAAATAAGTGCATATATAAATGCATATTTGCATGTTAATTGTGCATATTCAGCTTGTTTTAAAATGCATATTGCATGCATATTTTAGACATTTTTTAGTGCATATTTTCCAGTCTCTACTGATGACTAAGATCTCCGTATTATCAAAAATTTGTATTACCAAGAAAACATAATTATATGTGCAAACATAATGAATTCGGCAGAACATGAAAGAAGCAGTAGATATACAACGTGGAGTGAAGCAAGGGTATATTTCATCACCTCTACTTTTTAATATCTACTCCGAATTTAGTTTCAGAGAAGCCTAAAACGAGCACCACACTTTCGGCGAAGTTACTTCGGCAAAGTTGACCGAAGTCGAAGTAACCGCCACTACACACTCGTTCTACTTGGCGAGGAACACATTCACGCCGGGCGATAAGGACTTTGTTCCTTTGACTTGATCGCAATACCGCCACCGAATGGAAGTAGACCGAGGCGCAGCGAAGTAGCACAAGGTTACTGTCTACAAGTCTACACTCTCGTACAAAAAAAAAAAAGAATGTGTGTGTACTTTGTACGCACATAAGAAGTTATACTTCTATTATATAATTTTAACGAAGTAATTGTATTCTATTTAAATATTAAACTAACTTTCTTATCTACCACTTTCAAAAATTTTTTATTAAAACAACTAAAAAAAATGAATCGTAGAGGATTGGAACACGGGACGTTTCGAACTCTGACCGAACGCTCAACAACTAGACCACCGAGGTCATGTGATTGACACGTACGTTTCGGATATAATTATGAGTGCTGCTGATCTCACTACTACCAACTTTGTTAAATTTCGAAACAGTAATTTCACTTTTATTTAATAATGGTACGGTAAACAATCCTCATTTTTTAATATGTTATTCCTTACAAAAATACCTTTAATTTAAGCACAAATAATTAAAAATCGTAAATTTGGGTCAAAAGTTATTAACTTTTTAAGAATTCCCATAAGAGCCCATGTTAAAACTTAACTTTGACCCTTAATAGTAATTAAACGGCACGGTAAAACATTTTTTAAAAAATCAAATCTTAGTTTTTTGAAGTAAACTATAACATACTAAAATTTCATGCAAATCCTTAATTCTTTGCCGAAGGTGTAGAACGTCATTAAACTTGTGATAGTTTGAAAATTGATCAAATTATTTTAATTTTGAATTAAAATGATTTAAGTGCACTTTACATCAACAATAAATTGAACAAGAAATTGACAAAGTTATTCAAGGCCAAATTTGACGAGTACAAAATGTATGGTTTGTAAAAGAAAATGAAGGAATTTGATGAAATAGAACAATTGGATATGTTTTATTTTGTCAAATTTCTTTATTTTCTTTTTATTCACGGCAAAATTGGATGTAGAATTGTGTTTTGTATAAGCCAAATTTGACCTTGAATAACTTGTTGTCAATTTCTTATTCAATTATTGTTGATGTAAAGTGGACTTTAGAATTGAAAAAAAATACAACAAAACATATAGTAAGAAAACAATATATTAGGTGAATATTGATGGTAATCAAATTATATAAATAAAATTATTACATTATTACATACTATGTATTTTGGCAGATCAAACAGGTAGGTTTATACCCATGATACATTAACAATTATTACGTACCTGTTGCTTTTAAAAACTATTTAAAAGTCACTACAATATTATAAACTGTTTTGTTTCTGTCCTCACAACAATAAAACTAATATATTATACATTTGTTTACCTTTACCTTTTCCTCCAAACCACAGCTGTCCTACAGCTGCCATATTGGATAATTTTTGACATGTCATTTGAACATCCAATCAGAACAAAGTTATAATGCGCGTATGCGCCTGGGTGATGCGTATGCGCCTGGTTTTAACATATAAAAATTCACCCTCATCGCGCGTAAAGAAGTATAACTTCAAAAATACTTGCTCAACTTCGATCGACTTCGCCGAGAGTGTGGTGCTCGCTTTAGATGAAGATGTAAGCATTAAAATCAACGGAATTAATGTCAATAAACTCGGATATGCAGACGACACGATATTGCTACCAATGAAAGAGTTGCAACAACTTCTCGTTAGGGAGGGTTTCTTCAATAGAATATGTTTATTTAGTAAATATTCATAAATTCATCGTTCAAATTAACACGGAATATTTGTGACTATACAAACAAAACCCTGTACCAACCAGTAGTTACACTACAAACCCACCCACTTCAATTTCCACATCATCACCTTTTCGAAAACAAATATTTGTAATCATGTAAAATCGACTATGTTTGCACAATCGTTTCTCGTTTCTTTTTTTCGACTGTCATATTTGTAAACAATATCTACAAATATTTCTTTAACTGGTTTGAGGCAACACGACGTGTTGATTCCGAACATTCCGTGGTGTTCATTTGAATTTCAATAAGCATCTCGGATGTGTGGTGTACCTAGTAATTTAGGAAGGTTGGCTGAAGGTGTAGAGGTACTACAAACCGCGATTTAGGTGTCACTTTTCACGTATAGTTTAGTACAAACAAGTACAGGAGCTGTTGATAGTAAAATCATATGATCTTTTTATGTTAAAAACTGTAGGACTCATGCATGTTGGAAATGAAGAAAAAAAAAAAGAAATAATATTGAATCTATTTTATCTCTTTCCTACAGCGCTACAGCCCAAGTGGGGTCATGGCCTCAACTAGCATCCGGTTTCAAGCATCCCTGTCTTTGGCTGCTCTCCTCCAGTTATCCACCTTCAGTATATGTTTAGCATCGGTTCTCACTTCGTATATCCAGCTCTTCCTTGGTATTCCTACTCTCCGCCGTCCCACCATAGATCCACTAAGCGTTCTACTAGGTGTTCTGATATTATCTATCTTACAAGGTGATCTCCTCAGCGCAGAAATCCCTTTGGATGTCTTTGGATCCAAACACCTGCGACAGAGAGAAATTTGCAAGCTGCTTTATTGGCAAGCAGCTTTGTTGGCAAGCATTATTCTTTTCCGTATTTCCTCCTTTCTCGCTTCCTTCCTCAGTTATCTGTATGCCCAGGTAAAAGATCTGTTTTACTACTTCAATATTTGCGTCGCATATTGTCAAATTTGGTAAGTTTTGTTGTCACCGTATTTGTATTATAGCTTTAATTTTATCCAAGTTGACGGCTAGTCCTATTTCTTTCGCATTTTCTTCAAGCTCCACATAAAGTTCTTTAATGTCTCTTGTGGTTCGTTCCATCAAGTTCACATCGTCTCCGTACATCACAAGCTGCTTAGACTTCGGATTTTTAGACACAACAATATTTTTTCGGATTTACCGACATTTTTTTTAACATATTCCATACATAATATGTATAATGTTAAACACCTTAGTTATCTCGTTGATGGATGTTATCTGGAAGGGCCTTGTCAATATTAATTTTGAACTAGTACTTGTGCTTCTGTATGAGTCAACGTGGCTTTAGCTAATTTTACTAATTTCCTTAATACACCAAATTCTCGCATACTTAAGTACATTTTTCGCTGTTTATGTTGTCATAGGTTTGTCAAAAATCTACAAAGATTTGGTAGATATCTATGTCGTGCTCCCATGCTTTCGTTAATATTTGTTTTACGTTGAATAGCTGGTCAGTAGTAGACCATCCTGGTCTGAATCCGGCCTGGTATTCTCCTACGATTTGTTCTGTAAAGTGACTTAATCTCCGGTTTCTAATCCACGTAAACACCTTATAGATCACCCAAAGGTGAAGATTAGCTTCTGTAGTTTTTGTAAATAAGTTTGTCTTCCTTCTTGTTGATTTGGCACATAATTTCTATTTTCCAGTCTCTTTGAATTTCTTCTGTGTCTTTTATTCTGTGTCACACGTCTTTTATTCGTTTATGAAATCTATAATATCAGTGATAAGTGTGTGACCACCGATTTTGTGAATTTTAGCTAGTATGTTGTCAGTACGTGGGGCTTTATTATTCTTTAGTGTTTTAATGGCATCCATTATTGCCTGTCTTGCGAGTAGATCACCTTGTCACATTGTCATTAGTAAATTGCCTGACAGCTCAGAGAGCTCTTTACAACTATTTGCCTATGCTGACAACATCAATGTGCTCAGAAGGAGAGATCCGGACCTAAAGTATTAATTATCCATTCGGGCCGAAGAATCAAAGAGAGCGGGATTCGTTAGTGATGAGGAGGTAAGCTCAGTTGTCGATGATGAGAAGAGATTCACAGCTTAGGGAGCGTTCAAGTATTACGTAACGCGATTATTGAAGATTTTTGACCCCTCCCCCTACGTAACGCACTGTAATGGGCGTTTAACTATTACGTAACGCAATTTTTGAAGATTTTTGACCCCCCCCCCCAACTTGCGTTACGTAATACTTGAACGGTCCCTTAACACAGAAGCAATATCTGGTAACCACTGCTCATTTAGGAAAGTTGAAAATTTCAAATATTTGTTAAAATCAAAATCTCTAATAGAACATAATATTCTGTTCATATACGGCTTAATACTAAAGTCAATCGTCTTATGTGCCACTAAAAAAAGGAGATTAAGTAAAATGGAAGATGACGTTTTCAGAATTTATGGCGAGATGTATGCCCGAGGTAACCAGCTCAGTCAGACATAATGTTGAAGCCAATCAGCTCTATGAATAGCTGGGAAAGTCCTCTGGAAAGAGGGTTAATCTGGTTGAGAGACAAAGAGTAAACATCTAACAATATTGTGAACATTTTGTCGATACCATTTTAGTAACCGTTAAAAAATAACATAATCCTGACTCGATGGTAACTCAACACTAGTACAGATGAGTTCACGGTAAGTCACCTCGATTTTTATAATTTTGTTTTCTTCATTTAATACGTGACGTGATGAATAGATGCACCATTAACATACTCGATCATTATTCTTCTACCGTTCGTTTTATTGCGTGAGGATAAATTATTTTAATTTGTTTATCAGTAATCATCTTCAATATATTGGAACATGACTGACATTTTTAATGCAAGTCAAGGAAGGATTAACAGTTGAAACATCATTCGGAAGTGTACATAATTGATTTATCAGAATGTATAATCTCAATAATAAATGCTTATAGCTTATAGTCTGTACATCAATGTATTGTTTACTTACAGGACAGTGATGTTTGTAAAAATTTCTTGTGCCCTTCTTACCCGTTCTCTTTTACTTGTATTTGTGTGGTCTACCTTTCTTCTTTCTTCGTTGCGTTTGTGCTTGCCAAATTTTCTTTCACCGGTATTGCATTTTCCATATTCTGAAGATGACCCCAACAACTGAGTGGCCTTCTTTCTATATATTCTAATGTTGACTCTATTTCCAAATCTTCTCTTATTTTTAGAGTTCCGTAGTAACTCCTCGAACTCATCTCAGATATTTTATTTCTACTGCCTGTATTTTACTGTTTTCTCGTTTTGATAGAACCCACGACTCATAATCAAAGGTTGGGCATCCTAAGGACCTTCTTCCTGTGGCGACTTCCTCCCAGATCAGTTTGGTAAGGCGGTTATTAGAGAGTCTATGGACATGGCCAGCCCATCTTCCTTATCATCGTACACAGCAATACAAGCGGTCTTTTACATATCAAATAGCCCAAGTTATGAATAAATATACTACTGGTACTAATTTTACTCAAAACAAATTTAGAAGGTTCGTTATTGAAAAATTAGGAAATATTGCATAGGTAGAGTTGGCTGACATGGTATGAGTAGAGCTTACATTCAAAGCGCATATTGGTAAACTAAAGTTAATTAATGTTACATTTTGATTTATTTTTATTTAAATGTTAGTAGGTAACCTATTATACATAATCCTAGATATTTTTTTTTATTATTTGTTTTGCCCAGGTTAGCTGAACAGACAGGACATGTATTCTGCCCCGCATTATACATCTCCTGAACTGAAACTCGCCTGGAGCTTTTTTTTAAACTAATATTCATTATGTGAATAATATTATAGCATGAATAAAGGCCTTTATTATTATTATTATTATTATTATTATCTTAGACGCTGAGACTTAATTTCTTTGTCACTCGCCCTATACATCTGCTTGACCTCAGCATTTGTTCTCATTCGGTATTGGTTGCTATTAGGGTCGTGATAAGGTCCAAAGATTCTTCTGAGGATTTTTCTCTCAAAACATTTTTAAAATCCCAGATTCGAATATCTGGGAGTCGGAATATGTAGTTATGGAGATGTTAAAGAGAGCGTCCGAAAGCAAGTAAATAAAGCCAATTACGTGTCAGGTTGCCTGAGGGATGTCACCTGGAGAAACAAAGATATGAGGCTGGAAGGGAAAGTACGCATATACAAATCATGTGTAAGACCGATCATGACGTACGCTATAGAAACAAGATGTGATACAGCAGAAACCAAGAGGATACTGAGAACATCAGAAATGAGAACGTTGAGGTCAATAACTGGGAAAACACTGAGAGACAGAATACCGAACGACAGAATAAGAGATCTCTGTAACATACAAGATACAAGAAACAGTACGGTGGGGAAGACAGAGAAGAAGAGAGTGGAATCAGCATGTCACGAGAATGGACAGCGAGAGAATAGCCCGTATAGCCAGGGATTCAAAGCCAACAGGCAAGAGACCAATAGGAAGGCTCTTTAAAAGGTGGCGAGATAGCTGGTAGTCAACGTCACAGCTACGAATACAAGCTCAAAATCGGTTAAGAATAGGCCAAGAGGCCTAATATAAGAAAAATAAGAAGAAGAAGAAACATTGACTTGTATTTTATAAATCCTTTTCGAGCTAATACAAATAGGTCTGGATCCCGCGTATAAAAAAAAAGTTGATTAATAGCAAGCTGAAAATTTGTTAATAGCTTAAGGGTGTCTAGTCGGATAAACTTTGATATATGGGACCACTGGAACAGGGGCAGTTTTAATTGTGGAACAGGTTAAAAATTTGGAACGGTCGGACCACGAAAACGGTACATTTATTTTGTCCGACAGAACAGACTTAAACTCTCCGAACAGAGATTAAACTCTCATGCAAAAATCAGACTGCTATTTATCACCTGTCCTAATTCCTGTCATTTGACATATTCTACATGTTCCACTCATTAAAACGCCCATTTGGTGATAAATAGCAGTCTGATTTTTGCATGAGAGTTTAATCTCTGTTCGGAGAGTTTAAGTCTGTTCTGTCGGACAAAATACATGTGCCGTTTTCGTGGTCTGACCGTTCCAAATTTTTAACCTGTTCCACAATTAAAACTTCCCCTGTTCCAGTGTTCCCATATATCAAAGTTTGTCCGACTAGACACCCTTAAGCTATTAACCCTATTAAAAGGTTAATGCAGGCCTATATATGGACTTGATCACATTACTTTTTGTTTTTCTTGATATTTCGTTTTCGTTCATTGCATAGTATAGGTCCATCGTTTTTGAATTCTATTACTAACTAATGCCGATTTCCTGTCTTCCTTCCTCTTCTAATCCCACTCTTAATTATTGGAAGGTTCGTGCTTGTTCTATATTTAGTTCTTCCAGTTTATGTTAATCTTTTCTTCTTCATTTTCGCCAGTCATCATAACTGTTTTATTTTTATTAATTTTCTATGAAATGTCTACTCTTCTTAAATTATAACCCACATGCATATTTTTTACTTTTACCTTACATTTTTTATTTTACTCCATAATATGTATTCTAAATAGTGTTGGACTCAATCCTTCTTCTTGCCTCAGACCCTCGTTTGTAGGAAATGGTTTTACTGTTCTTTTTTGTATGATGAAATAATTCATATTGCTGTTGTGATCGTGGATGCTTCTCCTATTTCTGAATCCACTTTGTGATCCCTCAAGTGTGTTGTCAATTTTTCCGGTTATTTTTTCGTATATTTTCATGGCAGTGCTTTTCATCTGTTGTTGTTGCACTCCGTTCTATCGCCCTTTTTATAAATCAGTACTATCTGAGCCTTCTGCCAGTAAATTGGTATGTGTTCTTTTCTCCACATGGCATTAAATACCTTTAGTAATAACTCAGGCAGGAGTAGGCCTCTTAATGCACAATACATATAGCAGCAGCATTCAAGAAATAAGATACATCAACGAACACATGATGCTGGTTTGCCTTAAACTTTACCATACGACACTTAACATTATCCCCGTATATGCCCCAGATAACAACAAAAACAAGGAAGAAAAAGATGCTTTTTATGGACAGCTCCAAGATCTACTGGACACCACAATAGCCGGTAGTAAAACAATAATTCTCGGCGACTTAAACGCCAGAGTCGGCAACATACCTGTGGCTGGAGCTACACAAAGATTTAATGAAGAAACGCTCAACGACAACGGAGAAAGACTCCTAGAACTTTGTTTATTGAATAACCTCCGAATTAACAACACATACTTTGACCATCCAATATAGCATAAGATCCCCTGGTCAGATACAAGAGGACGTAACTCTATGATTGACTACTATTAAAACAAACAGACAAATACACCCCAGGGATATAATAGATGTGCGCACTCTATCGTCCGCCAATGTAGGATCCGACCATGGCCTGGTACTAGGGAAAATAAATATAGAAATCAACACACAGCGCAAACGAAATACAAAAGTCGAAGAAAAGTTAAACATAGAAAGCTTAGAAGACCAAGGGACACAAAACTTATATAGAAACAGACTAACAGAAAAGCTAAACAGCCATAACCTAGAGACTAAAAAGGATATAGAAGAAACCTGGAAAATTATTAGAAAAAGTATCCTACAAGCAGCAGAAGAAGCTTTAGGTAAAAGAAAAGTCAACAAAAATAAACGTGAATAAAAAACTCCATGGTACGACGAAAGGGTGAAAGCACTAGCAAATCAAAAGAAACAAGCTTTCCTAACATACAAAAGAGTGAAGACACCGGAGGCACGAGACGACTACGTGACAATCAGGAATAGAGTAAACCAAGAAATAGATAACATCAAGAAGGAACACTGGGAGAAATTTACCAAAGATATGGAATACGACCTCTATGGATCCCAGAAAAAGGTGTGGAAGATGATAAGGAGACAAAAAACAGAAATGAATGAATTTATACGGATAGATAACATTACGGAAACACAATGGACTGAGCATTTCGCGAAATTATATGGAGAAGGAGAAGAAGAGAACAGAGAAATAAACATTAATGAAACCCACGATAGAGTACTAATATCAGAAGAAGAGCTACAAGAACGAATAAAAAAATTAAAAAATAGAAAAGCACCTGGTCCTGATAAGATAAATAATGAACTGCTAAAATATGGAGGAAGAACACTACTCAAATGGCTCCTAAAATTATTTGTCGATATAATAAATATCGGAGTAGTACCAGCGGAATGGAAGGAAAGTCTCCTGCTACCGATACTCAAAAAGGGAGACTCGAAAAATCCTGAAAATTATAGAGGCATTAGTCTGATGAACAGCACATTGAAATTGTTGACGGCAGTCATAAAAGATAAAATCGAGGAAAAAGCGAATATGGCAGATGAACAGCAAGACTTCCGGAAGAACCGCAGCACAATAGATGCAATTTTTATTATCAGGCAAATAGTAGAAAAGTCTATTGAATATGGAAAACCAGCATACATGTGCTTTGTAGATTTAAAAAGTGCTTTTGACAGGGTGAGGCGAAATGATATCTTAAATTTATTACAAGCTGAACAAATAGACCACCAGATAATAAGGCTAATTAAGGAAATTAACAAGAACAACAAGACCAGAGTTATAATGTCAACAGGAGAAACAGAACGCATAGAACTAAAAGGAGGAATCCGCCAAGGAGACTCGCTCAGCCCATTGTTATTCAATATGATGATGAATCAAATAATTCACGAAGTCAGAAAACGACATGGATACCACATGGGAGCGCATAAAATCACGATACTATGCTATGCCGATGATGCAGTACTAATTGCTGATAACGAGGATGACCTACAAAGGCAGCTCCATACTTTCAATCTCACAGCAAATAAATTTAATATGAGAATATCGGTAGAAAAAACTAAATGTATAGTGATCAGTAAAGAGCCGCATAGATGCAAGTTAGAAATAGACGGCAAAATTGTAGAACAAGTAATGAAATTCAATTACCTAGGAGTAGAGATTACTAGTGACAGGGATATAAGAACAGAGACCACAACACAAGCAACAAAAGCGGCAAGAGTAAGTGGTTGCCTCCGAGAAACCATATGGAGAAACAAATATCTGACCATGGAAAGCAAAATAAAAGTATACAAGACAACAGTAAGACCTATCCTAACATATGCAGCGGAGACAAGGACCGATACAAGAAAGACGAAACAACAAATCAACAATATCGAAATGAAAGTATTAAGATCAATAGCGGGCATATCATTAAGAGACAGACAAAGCAACAGAAGTATACGAGAACGTTGCAAAATTCAAAATATTAACAGGTGGACAAAAACAAGAAAGAAAAACTGGAACGAACATGTAAATCGAATGGAACCAGATAGATTAGCGAACATCTGTAAAAACAACAAGCCGTATAGCAGAAGACCCGTTGGAAGGCCGCCGAAAAGGTGGAAAGACAATGTGCAGTCAACAACAACTGAAACGGAATAAGAGGCAGACAAACAGGAGTAATCCTAGTCGCGAGAAGAAGAAGAAGTAATAACGCTGTTGCATTTTGTCCCATTTTTTTCATCATTTGACTTGTTTTTCGGTCATACCCTGGGATTTCCCGTTTTTCATTTCTGCAATAGCTTCTTTAAGCCCATTTATGGTTATAGAATCTACTTTATCATCTTCTCTTCTATGGTTCACGGGGTTGTTTTCTTCTTGATAGTAGTGAGTTTGTTGCATCCCTTCAAAATACATATTCTCTAAATCTGTTCATTATTTCATTTTCTTCTTTGGAAATTTCGCCAGTTATATTCTTTATATAATTGATGGATTCGACCGTTACTTGATGGAAGTTCATTTTATCTCATAATAAAACACTGAAAACGTTTGTTTTCTATACTTCCACAGAATTTATTATAACTAAGTGACTACAGCTGTTCCGGCAGAGTGCCTTTCTCAAGTGATATAGTTTACAATGTGTTTGCCTTTTTAAGTCTTCAACTGAAGAGGTTGAGGAGTGGGGAGCTGTTTGTCTCAAGTTGGTCATTCAGAATTATATCTGTATTTTTCAGTTTATTAATTTCCATAGATTCTAAAAAAGATAGCTTAAGGCCTTTATTTTGAATATGCAGAATTTGAAACTCTTCATTGAAAGAATGATTATGATCTAGAAGGTGAAGTGCGTATGTAGAAGTGTCTGTTTTTCTATTGTTGAATGCCCTTTTGTGTTCTGCTATCCGTTTGTCAAAAGTCTCTCTCACATATACTGGCAAGATAACAACACAAATAGCCAGATACATAAAAAAGAAAGGAATAACACCAGCATTCAGAACTAACAACAACTTAAGCAAATATATTAAGAACAATAAAAGCCGAAAGAGAAAGCAACTACAGAGTGGTGTGTACAAACTAACGTGTGGTGACTGTCCGAAAACGTACATCGGTCAAACTGGTAGAACTTTTGACAAACGGATAGCAGAACACAAAAGGGCATTCAACAATAGAAAAACAGACACTTCTACATACGCACTTCACCTTCTAGATCATAATCATTCTTTCAATGAAGAGTTTCAAATTCTGCATATTCAAAATAAAGGCCTTAAGCTATCTTTTTTAGAATCTATGGAAATTAATAAACTGAAAAATACAGATATAATTCTGAATGACCAACTCGAAACAAACAGCTCCCCACTCCTCAACCTCTTCAGTTGAAGACTTAAAAAGGCAAACACATTGTAAACTATATCACTTGAGAAAAGGCACTCTGCCGAAACAACTGTAGTCACTTAGTTTTAATAAATTCTGTGGAAGTATAGAAAACAAACGTTTTCAGTGTTTTATTATGAGATATATTCTTTATGTTTTTATTTCTTAAATTTTTTCTTTTCTAATTGATTTTAAAACGTCATAATATCATTTTCTGATTCTCTTTACTGTTCTGAAGAGAACTAAAGCTATCTAAACGTTAAGTAGGAGAGTTGGTCATCAACATCCAACGTAAAAAACAAAAATAAATATTACACAGTAAACAGTTACTAAAGTCGATAACTCCATACTCCATGTATACTATTTATTCCATACATTATACAGTATTGATATACATGCCGTATAATGTGTAAATATGATTGAGATTGAATGCAGTTTCAACAAAATTCATATTGACTATCCCCTTAATTTCATCCACTTTAATCTTTCACGAGCAACCATTATTTTTCAGGAAGCAATTTCCGACTTGCAGACCGTCCGAGAATAGCTCAATTTTTCTCTCGACCGGCTCAGTAATTGGCGCATAAAAAACAAAAAGAAACTTAGTCCAGGCTATATGTTCGCCCCCGTGAGGTAAATTATACCGATTCGTTTTTTTGCACAAACTTACTCAGAAAGAAGTCCTTATAACAACTCCATAGGGTGCCAGGCGGTACCGCTTTCGGAAAATTGTTTAAAGAGTTTTTGCGCGTATTGAGGCGACGCATACGCGCTTAGTGCTCATTGTTAATAATTAAAAATAATAGCTATGCTATACAGGGTGTCCCGAAAAGATAGGTCATACATTATCAAAAATAGTTCGATTGAACCTAACTTACCTTAGTAGAAAAATGTGCTCATCAAAATAATTACAGCTCTTTGAGGTACTAGTACACTTTAGAAGACCAAAAATAATCATTTTTTCCAAGAATTTTTTTCTCAGAACCTTTATTAAAAATGAACATAAAACTTTTTACATATTAATATCTAACTCTTAGAGAGTACAAAAAATATATCTTTTTTCATTTGTGCATGTGCACTAATATTGTAGAGGGCGCAAAAGTCGAGGCCTCGAAAAATGATGGCGGACAGTTAATCTCAGGATTGGGATATCTAAAACAAAAAAATCGAACTGCATTTGAAAAAGGAAGGTTTCTTACGTGACAATTTACCACAATTTGACCAAAAAATAAAAAATAAATATTTTTTAACCATGAAAAACTGAAGAAAAACGGGCGATTTTTTTACAAATTTTTTTCAAATTACCAAGGAAGAGACCTTCCTTTTTCAAATGCCATACGATTTTTTTGTTTCAGAGATTCCAATCCTGAGATTAACTGTCCGCCATCATTTTTCGAGGCCTCGACTTTGGCGCCCTCTACAATATTAGTGTACGTGCATAAATGAAAAAAGATATATTTTTTGTATTCTCTAAGAGTTAGATATTAATATATAAAAAGTTTTATGTTAATTTTTATTAAGGGTTCTAAGAAAAAACTCTTGAAAAAATGCTTATTTTTGGTCTTCTAAAGCAGGGGTGGGCAAACTTTTTTTAGTAAGGGCTACAACCTATTTCTAGTCTATTACCGAGGGCCGCAATATTTGTTACCTTAACACATGTTTTCGAATTTTTAACTTTTTACTAATTTTGTTTAAGTTGGGAGGGGGGGGGGGTATGTAATTATATAATTATTAATTACATTTCTTAAGTTAGTAGGATAAAATTATTATATTCTCTATTAAAAAATTTTATTATATATAATTCTAATATTAACAATTAAAGATATATTTAAAATTAAAAACAAATATAAATAAATAAATATTGATAAATAAATAATTCCAATTTATTTATTATTAATAAAATTAATTTTTATATAAAATTTTTATATAATATTTTTATATAAATAGTGGTATGCTCTGAAATTATCATTTCAAGCACCTTTTTGAATTCTGTTTGAAACTATGGTAGAATTATTTTATTTAAATAACCATATTCAGTACAATTAAAAGAATACTCCAAACAAATTTCAAGACCAAATATTGAAAAATAAGCCAAAGGTGGCAAATTTTTACCAACATCGAAAAAAAAAAATGGATTTTGCAATAGACATCAGAACTCGTCAATGGATCAGACGAAACAGAAAATTCAAAGATATTTTATTAGCTTACGAGTCTCTCTTATGAGTTTTGACGATTTTTGAGTTTTTGATCACTATTTTGAAGTCAAAATACCGAAATTTTTTGTAAAGAATGGTGAAAATCAACATACTTGTTATTGTTAAACAAAAAATAAGCAAGAAACAAAAAATATCTCGACAGAGGTACCTTACGAAATGTCTAAAGAAAATATATGAAACATTTCAGGTGGATCTATCAAGTAGCTTTTGAGTTACAAGTCCACTGCCTTTAAAAAAAGCAGTTTTGAGAAAAACACGTTTAGTCTTGCCAACTTTTATTTTCAATTTCTTCTGTCTATCAAATCGTAAAGTGCAAATCGTAAAGTGATGCACGCCGAAATATGTTTTTGTATAGCAGAGTAATTTACAAAAGGAAAGGGAACAAATGTTGAACGGTTCTCGCTACACCCAAGCTGCCGCAAAGCGAGTCAATGGTAGGGATATTACACATGCTGTATTTCTGGTAATTTTCCTACGGGCAAACTGAAATTTTCAGGGAGTATTCTTGAAGTTATGTTCTTTCATATAAAATAATAAAAAATCGAACTCTTCAAAATTTTCACACCATACTTGTTCACCCTAAATAATATTCGCACTTATTTAAACATGTTATTTCCCTGATTTATATATGAGTATATAATTTACTTATTTTTACTTTGTCTATGAACCTATGTCTTTTTTCACTAATATTGTTCTGAAGCGATTTCCTTGTTGCATCTTATGCAATTTGCTATTTTATTTGAGAATATGCCACAATTTAAGTTTGAAATTAAATTTACTTGACGTTTCGATTTCTTTAAAATAATTAAATAATAAAAACATTTAAATAAAATGTTCTTCATAAATTCTAAACTTATTTTCTGGTACATTATTTAATGATTTTAACGAGGGAAATAATTGAAATAATTATTTCTTTTTTATATGATCAATGAATAGTTTGAGTTTCATTTTAAAAGTTTCATTTTGCGTTCAAAACTTGTAAATTTATCAAATTTCTAGCAGTTTTTCATTTCTAAAAATATAGCAATGTCCTCCCCTAATTCACACCATCTTTCAAGAACCTTTTCTAAACTTAACCATCGAAGATGCTTGTGATATAAGACATCAGTATGTTCCGTTTCTAACTCTTCCAAAAATGCTATGACTGCACGATGATTTAATCCTCTTGAACGAATAAAATTAACAATATTAGTTATAATTGAAATGACGTTATTTACTTTCAAAACATTTTTGCATAATCTCTGTTCTGGAAATTGTTCATGAACGTAATCTTTAAGTTTTCTCAACATTACAATATTTGCTCCTCTTAAATTTGGTGCTCCGTCAGTTGTTACACTTACTAGGTGGTTACGGGATAATTTAAAATTTTCCAAACAGTTTCTGATTACTTCAAAAATATCGTTTCCATTTGTTGAAATTTCATGGATTTCATTGAAGGAGCCGACAAAATTCTGTACCGGAAACACAAAAAATTGCACGCGTTATGTTGAAAATTTGCGGAAAAATCACCCGCTGCGAAAGGGTTAATTAATAGCTGCATTATCAATATTTAATTATTAATATTAGCAATAATTGAAAAAAATCTTTAAATGAAAAAATTAACTTTTTTTCCGCGGGCCGCAAAAAAATGTCCAAAGGGCCGCATGCGGCCCGCGGGCCGCACTTTGCCCACCCCTGTTCTAAAGTGTACTAGTACCTTAAAGTTACAAAATGAACATCGATTTTTTCAATATATTGAAAACTATTAGAGATTTTTTATTGAAAATGGACATCATTCTTGTGGCAGGAACATCTTAAAACAAAATTATAGTGAAGTTTGTCCACCCCATAAAAATTTTATGGGGGTTTTGTTCCCTTAAACCCCCCAAACTTTTGTGTACGTTCCAATTAATTCATTATTGTGGTACCATTAGTTAAAGAAAACGTTTTAAAACTTTTTTGCCTCTTAGTATTTTTTCGATAATCCAGTTTTTATCGAGATACGGCTTCTTTTTTCATATATTTTCATAAACATTGTATGGGGGTTTTGTTCCTTTAAAGCCCCCAAATGTTTGTGTACGTTCCAATTAAACTATTATTGTGGTACCATTAGTTAAACACAGTGTTTTTAAAAAAAATTTGCGTCTTAGTCTTTTTTTGACAAGTCACCTTTTATCGAGATGTGTCTTCTTTTTCAAAATATACCTAAAAATGCAAATTAGAAATAAATTTTCAGATTATTAACAGGTCTCTATAATCGTAAACCATATACAAATACTCGTACGTGGTGGATTCGACATTTATTAAAAATATGTCGATAAACACTGACTTATCGAAAAAGTACTAAGAGGCAAAAAAGTTTTAAAAAGATTGTGTTTAACTAATGGTGCCACAAAGTTAATTTAATTGGAACGTATACAAAAGTTTGGGGGGTTTAAAGGAACAAAACTCCGATAAAATATTTATGGGGTGCACAGATTTCACTTTAATTTTTTTTTAAGATGTTGCTGCCATAAGAATGGCACATGTCCATTTTCAATAAAAAATCTCTAAGAGATTTCGATATATGAAAAAAAATCGATTTTTATTTTGTAACTTCAAAGGGCTGTAACTTTTTTTGTGTGCACTATTATATACAGGAAGTAAGGTTCAATCAACCTATTTTTGACCCCAAAATCTGTGGTATAATTTATGACCAATCTTTTCGGAACACCCTCTATATAATGACTTTGTTGCATAATGACAAAAATTTCTTGAGAATCTTGTATGGGGGCTTTGACTTTGATTTGTTCACTTCCTGAATTTCATAATAATAATTTTTAACCGAGTTATTAAGCCTTGAAAATGGCCATTTTCGCGTTTTTCAAATTTTAAATCGCGTATAACTTCACAACAATCAGTTTTAGAGAAAAATCACAAGAGACCTTTTTTGCCCAGAGTGGTCCAAAGAATCTAAAAAAATTGTCCGAAATGAAAAAAAATTCATTAAAAAAAATATTCCGACCGCTGTGGATTTTTTTATAAGAAGGACCTTTTTGAGTAAGTTTGTGCAAAAAAAAAACGAATCGGAAAAAAGTTTACCTAACTTTCCAATGGTGCATCTCTCTATTCTCTCTCGCGGACGGCCGGATTAATACGCTTAGAGCTCATTGTTAATAATTAAAAATAATAGCTTTGTAATATCATGACAAACATTTCTTCAGGATCTTCTAGGGGGGACTTTAGTGATTTGGTCACTTCCTGACTTTCATAATAATAATTTTTAAAGGAGTTATTAAGCGTCGAAAATGGCGATTTTCGCGTTTTTCAAATTTTAAATCGCGTATAACTCGACAAAAATCAATTTTAGAGAGAAAACACAAGAGACATTTTTTGCTCAGACCCAAAGAATCGAAAAAAATTTGTCCGAAGTGAAAAAATTGATTTTTTTGAATTTGTTTATAAAATTGTTTAAACAATTTTCCGACCGCGGTATTGCCTGGCACCCTATGGATTTGTTATAAAGACCCCTTTTTGAGTAAGTTTGTGCAAAAAAACGAATCAGAATAATTTACCTAACCGCCCAATAGTGCATCTCTCTATTCTCTCTCGCGGACGGCCGGATCAATACGCGCTTAGCGCTCATTGTTAATAATTAAAAATAATAGTGAACTGAAAAGTCTCAGATATAGAATCCACCATTACACTAAAAGTTAAAATGGTAAATAGTTATTTAAATCTGAAACTTTTCTTGTTGGAATTTTTTTCTGGTACAAGAAAAGTTTCAGATTTAAATAACTATTTACCATTTTAATTTTTATCATAATGGCGGATTCTCTATCTGAGACTTTTCAGTTCATTTAAGAGATGTTGCTGAAATGCGTCCAAATGTGGAATTCAAATTATCTTTGAAATTTCACTTAAATAGAGGGGCTGGCTCGTTTTCGCTTCATGAGGGTGTGCACGCCTAGCTCTGCTGAGGAAGCCTGTAAGGCAGAAACAGCTGTCCAGGGATTATGCATCCCTCTGAATCGAAAGCAAGCAAAAACCGTCTTTTACTTTAAAAATAATAGCTTTGTAATATGAAGACAAAATTTCTTCAGGATCTAGTAGGGGGGCTTTAGACTTTGATTTGGTCACTTCCTGACTTTCATAATAATAATTTATAACCGAGTTAATAAGCCTTGAAATGGCCATTTCCGCGTTTTTCAAATTTTAAACTCGACAAAAATAAGTTTTAGAGAAAAATCACAAGCGACCTTTTTGCTCAGAATGACCCAAAGAATCGAAAAAAAAAAGTTGTTCGAAGTGAAAAAATTGATTTTTTGAATATATTTAAAAAAAATTGTTTGACAATTTTCCGACCGCGGTACCGCCTGGCACCCTATGGATTTGTTATAAAGACCACTTTTTGAGTAAGTTGGTGCAAAAAAACGAATCAGAATAATTTACCTAACGCGGGCGACCATACAGCTTGGACTAATACTGATGACACTTGCGGAAAGGCCCCACAAGTCGAAAAAGAAGAAGCATAAGTGCCCGGCGTATGGAGTCGCTTGCATAGGCTCGATTTGCATATAATTATTGTTTTGGGAAGGTTGTTAATGGGAAAATTATAGTCATTAAAGGCTCTGCTGGCGAGCGATAGTCGATATAACTCATCTCTTAAAAGATAAAAAACGAAGTAAACTGGTTATAAATCACTTATATCAATCATGACAAGACGGTGGTCGAATGTATTTTGGTTATCACGGGTATGTGATTTATTTATTGCTTGGGGATATGGGATATGGTTTTTAATAGATCTCTTAATGATGTTTGTAATCAGTTTTAGGTAAATAATGGACGAATATGGTGTTAAAATGATAAGATTAAAGCTTAGCTGATAAACAACCAAAATGTTCGATATAACAAAAATTTATTAGTTATTGTAAGAGATGCAGTTTTTATTTAGGCTTATTAAAGGAAATTTTTCATTGAACGAGAATATTAATAGTTATTTATGATATAAGTGTTAAAAGTACACGTTTAATGAATGAGCGATAGCGAGTTCTGCAATTCACATGAGTGCCTTAAAAATGTATTTTTTTAACACGCATATCATACAATATTTTTTCTACAAACGTAATTACAGGACAATACAAAAACTTTTACTTGAACTTGACTGACATTCCATTTTTATATTTTTTTGACATGGCATCAAAATTGCCTATACGGTCAATACGAACTGCAGTGCCTTAAAAATGTTTTAAATCACTAGTGCCTTAAAGTGGCATTTTTAACGCTGGTATGGAGTGCTAAAAATTGCATTTGTAACACGGTTGTAGAAAAACATTATTTTTAGTGCATTTTTAATATCAGCAGCGTATCATAAAGGGATGTATCCACTCTAAATTGCTTGGAATTATTTTATATAAAAATAATTGAGTTCTCCTCCCACTCAAAAAGGTCCGGAACATTGTTTAAATAATCAAAATGTCAAAAAATGAAGGAAAAATTCGATTTCTTTGTTTGTTTTTTGATTATAACTTTAAAAGTATCTATTCATTTCCGAGAAAAGTTGCACTGACATAAAAGTTGCGTAATTAAATTTTCTACAGAATAGGATTGGATAAAATTTTTAAAAATTATCACCCTTGTTGCAAAATAGCAATAATTGCGAAAAAAAAAACATAAAAAACAAGTATTCGCATTTTACGTTTTTCAACCATTTATGCTACCTTTAAGACCTTCATATTTCAACCAGAAAAACTTTATGATATAGTAAAACAATAATGTAAATTTCGTTAAGATCGGTTCAATAAATTTTGCAATCCAGCTTTCGCAAAAAAAATGCATTTTTTCAACATGTTGCAGGACTGAAAATAAAGCAGACAGTAAGTGAATTTTTTTTACATATAGAAGAATACTGTACCTTTCATTTCAATAATTGCGAAAAAAACCATAAAAAACAAGTATTCGCATTTTACGTTTTTTAACCATTTATGCTACCTTTAGGACCTTCATATTTCACCCAGAAAAACTTTATGATATAAGATCGGTTCAATAAATTTTGCAATCCAGCTTTCGCAAAAAATGCATTTTTTCAAAATGTTGCAGGACTGAAAATAAAGCAGACAGTAAGTTGAAATTTTTTTACATATAAAGAATACTGTACCTTTCATTTTCAATTTGCAAAATTAAAATCGGTTAACTACCACGGCTACAGGAATTTTTTTAAATAAACACTAATTTTGGGTGCTACGCGCAGGACAGCGGATACGTTTGCTCTGATGGGGCATTCCAATGACCTTTATATTTTGTTGTATTTTAATATTTTTGTTCCACAAAAATCAAACTATTTTGATTATTGTTTGTGAAATACTGTTTAAACAATTGCATATGTTTAAAAATATTAAACTTTTATTCTCTAAGTTAAAATATATGAACAAATAAAGTTTTCGCTAAAAAAAGTATTATTTCAAAGGACAGAGTATGTGTTTTTATTTTGCAATAAACAAATTTATTTATATCGAAATGTAATTAAAATTAAAATTTATCAATCATTATCAAAGGTCATTCCGACTCTTCAGACTCTTCCTGCACTCTCCGATTTAACCAGAGTATTATGCAGCTACTGCATTTTCGTGTTGCAAAGAAATTGAAAATGTTTATACATTTTAATTCATTTACTCTTTTGTTGAGTACTAAGGAATCTTTCTTGTTGGAACTTTTACCACGCTGAGCAGATGGGTTGTGAATTATTTAACATTCTCTCATCTTAATTTCCTCGGCATCCTGTATGATTTATAATTTTTGAAAATCTCGGGAGGTTGTAACCAAAGAAAGTATTCCACCTGTTGTCAATGTGGTGGTATGGGAACGATATTTATTGTCGTTTGTATGTGGTGGTATTGCAAAGTGTGATGCCTGTGGAAATCGGAGAGAAGAGGATATGGGACTACTGATGAGGACGAAAATATCTCCGAAACCGGTATAGACTCTTCCTGCACTCTCCGATTTAACCAGAGCATTATGCAGCTGCTGCATTTTCGTGTTGCAAAGAAATTGAAAATGTTTATACATGAAAATGTTTATACATTATAAGAATATTATTAATCATATTTTTGTATTTATAGCATGTAAAAAATATTTAAGATATGAACGCTGTTTATAATTCAGTATTCCTTATCGTACATAAAATCAAAATAAAATCTTTCCTCGAAATACCATTAGCGACTTTTTAGAAAAAAAAAAGAGTTTGTGAGTCACCTTTATCGAGAAATAATTCTTAAGTAACATGATCGGGTTGTGAAATTGAAATATTTGTGGTTATACCTGTCACATGAAGCTAGGATTTATCTTCGGTTTATTGGTTCAAGACAAATGTGTTTACCACAAGTGATATATCACAAGTTGCAAATTGTCAAGACGTGAACTTGATCCAGTGATATTATTTTTCATTAGGATTTGGTTGGATATTAAAGAAAAAGTAATTTGAATGATTATATTAATTATATTATTATCCTAATTATTCAATGTACATATATGGTTTTCCTTATGGTTCATGATTATCTTTATGATTTTTATGTTGGCTATATACCCAGGGCCGCTTTATCCATTAGGCAATATAGGCAGTTGCCTAAAGCGGCAAATTATGAGAGGGCGGCAAAAATACTGTACAAAAAATATTTGTATATAAAAATTAAAATCGAATAACATTTAAGTACATCCATCAATTACCTAAGTACATAAATGGGCATTCATTTCTAGAAAACAAATTGCATTTTCTTAACACTATTCATCCAAAAAGGACAGAAGTCGTAAATTTAGAGATTATTGGGCCGCCGGCAGTACCGCGCGCACTGTTCTATATATTTTTTAAACTTAATCCTCTGATTTTTCATAAGCTACACAAATGTTTTAAATAGTTTTTTTCGTTAGATGCACAATTTTTGTGGTATTCCCAAAAACAGTCTCCGAAAAGTGTCATTTTTCAACGAAAAGGGCAAATTTTTAACCACGAATAGCTCAAAAATATTGAGTTTTCAAAAAAATTTATAAAACAGTTTCTGCATTAAAATTAAGTTCTCTAACCACTTTCGGTGTTAGTTTGATAAAAAAAGAAAAAGTAATTTTACTGATGATATAATTATATTATTATCCTAATTATTCAATGTATATGGTTTTCCTTATGGTTCATGGTTATCTTTAGGATTTTTTTATGTTGCCTATATACCATAGTAGTAAAAAACTTTACAGTGAAGTCAAAAATTAGTACCTACTTATATTTTGTTTAATAAAACAATAAATTTAAAAATCCAAACGGATTACAATTATTTTTAACACGTTTTTGGTGTGGCATCAGACCATTATTAGTGAATATCATGAGTATTTGCTAAATAACTCCATCACAAGCAAGTGAATATATTTAAATTGCACTTAAAATGTAATAAAAATGTGAATTTCTTTGAAAACATCTTAACCAGTTATCTTACCTTTCTCCTACAACACCATCATATCATCTCAATGTCCCTGAAAACTGGCGGAATGTGGTGGATCATAACAACAATTATGTATAAGTTTATTAAGTATTGAACTCCTGGAAGAAAAATCCAGAAACATGGGAGGGAGTTCCCCTAGAACTTGATCCCCCCATGCTTTGGAGACGACCAAATGCTTTTAGCACGGGCATACTACGTAGCATATAAATATGTGACATGCAAAATATAGGATTACTGCTCAAATCCGGACAAAATATGTAATCAAAAAATGTAGGATACTCTGTATGCTGGAGAAAAATTATGACGAACCTGGTATTTATATTGGTATATTGATTTTATTGATTCAATCCAACTTCCTTTAAACAATTTATTATATGCTATTATAAATATTTTAAAGAAATTTTAATGAATGGATAGATTTGTTATTGAAAACTCAATTTATGGTGATTTATGATGCCATAATTCTTTATTTTGTGTGTATTTACCTTCTAGATTATGTAAACATTTAAATATTGATGATTTATGAAGTTTAACTATGATACGGTGTTTCACTAAATTCCCGTCATAAAGATTAACATTTTGATAGATTTTATTATTAAAAATTTATTTATAGTAATAATAATTTATCTATGAACCGAAATATACAAATTGTTTACACCCATACAACAAGCTCTATTTTTTTATCGAACTAAATAAATTTTCGCTGTATTAATGACTATAAATATAAATTAAATATCACTATGTTTTATTTTTTTCGCATTCTTCCATAACTTAGTTATGTTCGTTTGTTTCTTTTTCTCTAGCTGCCGTCTCCGCTTCGAAGGTTGGCAATCATTAGAGCAATTTTTTACTTTTGAGACTGCGGTTCTAAATAATTCGTTGTTGTTACAGACAAACCATTTCTTAAGGCTCTTCAGCCATGAGTTACATCTCCTTTCTATGGATCTTTTTCCCTTGATTTTTTCCTTGCATAATGACCTGGAGAATTGAATATTTCTCTTACTCTCATCATATGTGCCATATATCATTGCTATGACATCCCAACCATTCCCTAAGGTTCTTCGGCCATGAGTTGTCTCCTTTCCATGGATCTTTTTCCCTTGATTTTTCTTTGCATAATGACCTGGGAATTAGATATTTTCCAGATATTTTTTATATCCCAGTTTTCTTCTCTTAATTGTTAGAAGTGCTCAGAGGTGTAACCAGGATGATCCTAAGGGGGGGGTTAAATCTACTTGAAGGTCTCTGGGGGGAATGGAATAATAATGGTGTTAAGCGTATAGAGCTCAAAGTACATCCAAAAGGGGGCGGGTTATAACCCCCAAAACCACCCCCTGGTTACGCCTATGGAAGTACGTCCCTTTCCTTGTGCATACGTCTCATTACCTCTACGTTGGTTATTCCATCTACCCATGAGATCTTCAGCGCTCTTCGGTACATCCACATCTCGAATGCCTCCAGTTCTTTTGTTTAATCACCTGAAATTGGCTGTTTTTATATACTGAATAGTTGTGAAACTCCTCAAAATTTTATAAAGAAAATGGTCAAAAATCTACTATAACTATTTCTTTATTTTAAGAAAAGAAGCTGAATTTTGCTGAGGGAACCTTTGGGACCTCAAAAAAGGGAAAAAAATGTTTATTAGCATCTTGTTTAGAATGAACCGTCCTCTCAGAGAAAAACGCTTATATTAAACGCTTGTATTAAACGCTTGTATTAAACGCTTATATTAAAGCGCTCAACGAGTTTGAATGCCACGCGCGAAATCAATTATTAAAAAAAATTTGTGTCAACTCAACGATAAAAATTCGATAACTTTTAACCAGAGTGTCCTAAAAATCAAAATTCCTTTTAAAGGTGAAGGGCTTTTGTATTCAATTTTTGCATTTTGTCGCAAATGAAGTCCTTTGCTATAAATCTGTTAGATAAATAAATGATTCTTTATCAGCTTCATTGGCCAGCGTTATGGAATTTTCATTGTTAGAGTCATCTTCAAAACCTATCAAATATGAGGTATTTGAAATATGCCTAAAAGACGCTTAATTTAAACTTTTATCTTTAAAGAGCTACAGCTACCTCAGGAAGCACTTAGGGAGCGTTCAAGTATTACGTAACGCAGTTTTTGAAGATTTTTGACCCCCTCTTCCCCCCTACGTAACCCCCCCAACCTGCGTTACGTAATACTTAAACGGCCCCTTTTAGATAAAATGATTTATGTACTTCAAATAGTCAAAAGAATTTTTTTTATAAGAGAAAACCCTGTATATGGGTACAAACCAAATTAACATGTTACAATAAAAACACAACGCTCTGCTAAATAATGAGCTATAACTTTGGTCTGCTTATAAAAAAAGAACGAAAATATTTTCTAAAATGAGAAAGAGTGAAATCCTAATAAAGCAATGCCATAGGAGAACATTAAAACCAAAAACCCTACTGCCAAAAAATCTGCTCACCTTCGCCTCAATTCACAAAAACCATTCTGTCCTCTCTCTACTCTCCCTATGCATTCTCCAACAGTGATTGTCCTGTATCCTCAGTACAATGGCCTGTCACTGACGGGGGGTACAAATTTAATGGCCGCCCATATATTACTTCACAAAGAATTACTGTTTTATAATGACAGAATCAAATGTGAAAGGTATGTAACGTAAAATTACTCTCTTTTAAAAAAATTAAAAAGGGTCTGCTGTTTATACAGTACCTAATAATCAAGCCTTTTATTTTCTCTGCGTGACTCCAGCAAATCCGTTGTTGATATATTATAGAATATATGGGGTAGAAAATCAAGTTAAAATTAACGGTGGTGAATGTATTTTATTTAATAGTAACGAAAGATTTTTATAAACGAACTTGAAAAGAGAAATTACAACAAAATAATGTTGTTCATTTTTACCCCAGTCAATGAGAGCATCATTCATTCTCTTTGCCTTATCCCTATGCGGGGTCGGCTTCCCTATAGTCCAAGTAATGAAGCTTAAAATAGGACAAAACCTCACAATTTTTACAGAATGGATCGATTTGCTTGAAAATTTGAGAGTAAGTAGTGGATAGTCAAAAGATCAAAATCTATATGATGCCGAAAGGCGCTTTTACCATGAGGGTGGTTGCCACCCTATGTCGGGGGTGAAAATTTTTTATTATATTTTGACCGCAAAAGTTGGTAAAAACATTCATTCCAAGCAAAAAATGTTCTATACATTTTTTTGATAAAATTAATAGTTTTCGATTTATTCGCTATCGAAAGTGTTAGTTTTATATTAAAAAAATTAATGTTTTTAATCAGTTTTCTGAAAATAACTCAAAAAGTTTTCGTTTTATCAAAACAACTTTACTTAACAAAAATGTACCTTTTGAAAAAATAAACAAAACCGTTTTTTTAAATTTTCTTTAAGACCAATAGTAATCGAGCTATACTTTATTATATGTTAGCTCTTCTTCGTCAAATGCTAAATATTGTAGTTTCAAAGTCAAAAGACGGGAAAACTATGCATTTTTCGAGGATAACTTGTTTAAACTAATTTGAAGTATTTAAAAATATCTATCTCCAGAAATCAAACAAAGTCTTTAGCTCAAAAATTAAGTGGCTTATAATGAAAAGAATGTCAGACCCTATATTTTTCAGCGAAAAAGTGATTGAAAGCAAACCCCTAATCACCACCCTGAATGAAATTAGTCATTGACCTTATTTCGTTTTCTTTACTTATGTATTATTAATAGGTTTTAGAAGTTTAACTGGTTTAGAATGATTAGTTTTTAAAAAAATGGAGTCAAAAGCAAATATCGAATTTTTGAAGTGTGGTAAAAAATTTCCTTTTCTTCAGAATAGAAAGATTATCATCATAGATACGAAAAAATATTTAAACATAAAATTGTAGCTTATTTAATTCCCAAGAACTTGGTTTGCAAAAATTTTTTCTACGGCAAAAATTGAGTGAGCTATTGACAATTAAATCTTGTAATAACATGCAAAAATCACCTTTACCAACCTTTTCAAAGTCACCACTTTTTGCGACTGAGGATTTTAAAAGAATTTAATATTAATAGTCTTATAGATCTTGTAAAAACCTACAAAATTATTTTTTAGCAAACTTTCTAAGATAAAAATTAAAAAGGTTACGGTTAAAAAATCAATATATTTTTTTGAGAAAAAAAAAAGAAATCCAATTGGAAGCATAATAATGTAAGTTAGCTTTGCTTTTAGTCTTTGGCCTTATTCATTCTTCTTTATTTATGTATTATTAATAGATTCTAGAAGTTTGACTGGCTTAGAATGATTAGTTTAAAAAAAACTGGAGTTAAAAGCGAATAACGACTTTTTGTAGTTTGGCAAAAATGCCATTTTCTTCAGAATAGAAAGATTAGCATCAGATATACGAAAATATGGTTTATATGAAATTGTAGGTTATTTAATTACCAAGAATTTGGTTTGAAAAAATTTTTTCTACGGCAAAAATTGAGTGAATGGTAAATGAGTATATATCAAAAAACATTGATTTTTTCTGTATAAAACTAACTTTCGATAGCGAATAAATCGAAAAGTATTAATTTTATCAAAAAAATGTATAGAACATTTTTTGCTTAGAATGAATATTTTTATCAACTTTTGCAGGCAAAATATAATAAAAAATTGCCACCCCTAAGATGGGGTGGCAACCTCCCCCATGGTAAAAGCGCCTTTCGGCATCATATAGATTTTGATCCTTGAACTATCCACTACTTAATTTCAAATTTTCAAGCAAATCGATCCATTCTGTAAAAATTGCGAGGTGAAATGCTTCGGTTCCTGGACTACTAATTGCATTTCTCCACACAATTCTATCTTGTGTCATATCAATGTTAATCCTCTTACCAACATGTCCTGCCTTATCGTCTCCCCCAGGTCTTCTTTGGTCTTCCTCTCCTACTTCTTCCAGGGATCTGCACTTCAGCTATTCTTCGTATTGGGTGATTAACGTCTCGACGTTGAACATGACCAAACCATCTTAACCTGTGCTCTCTCATTTTGGCATCAATTGGTGCCAGACCTAGACTTCCCCTAATATACTCATTTCTAATTTTATCCTTCTTTGTCACTCCACTCATCCATCTAAGCATTCTCATTTCCGCCACATGCATTTGTTGTTCTTTTTTCTTTTTCACTGGCCAACATTCAGTTCCGTACATCATAGCCGGTCTTATAGTTGTTTTATAGAAGTTTCCCTTCAGCTTCATTGGAATTTTTCTGTCACACAACACACCACTCGCTTCTTTCCACTTCATCCATCCAGCCCTAATTCTACTGCATGCATATATTTCTCCATTACTCTGTAATACCGATCCTAGGTACTTAAAACTATTGCTTTTTCACAATCATTTCACCATCCAAAGATACCATTTTATTTGTAATAAATCCATCTTTAAATGAACATTCCAAATACTCTGTTTTTGTTCTACTAAGTTTTAAACCTTTTTCCTTCAGAGTTTGTCTCCACTGTTCCAGTTTTTGTTCTAAGTCTCTTTCACTATTTCCTATTAACACTACATCATCAGCATACATTAGACACTATGGAATGCTACCCTGTAGTTTCGCTGTTATCTGGTCCAAAACTAATGAGAATAAATAAGGACTAAGCACCGAGCCTTGGTGCAATCCTACGTTCACCTGAAATTTATCAGTCTCTCCCACACCTGTCCTAACACTAGTCGTTACTCCCTCATGCATATCCCTCACAATCTTTACATATTCACAAGGGACTCCCTTCTTATTGAGTGCCCACCACAGAATCTCTCGAGGAACTCTATGCTTTCTCAAGATCAATGAATACCATATGAGCGTTGGTCTTTATTCCTGTATTTTTCCATCAGTTGCCTTACAATGAAAATTGCATCTGTTGTTGATCTGCCCTGCATAAAGCCAAACTGATTATCGGATATTTCGGCTTCTTCACGTATCCGTCTATCAATTACTCTCTCCCATATTTTCATGGTGTGGCTAAGTAGTATTATAGCCCTGTAGTTTGTACATTGTTGTATGTCTCCCTTGTTTTTGTAGACAGGTACTAATATACTGCTTCTCCATTCGTCTGGCATGTGTCCAACTTCCATAATTCTATTAAATAGACCTGCTAGCCAACTTATTCCTGTTTCTCCCAATGCTCTCCATACTTCCCCAGGAATATCATCTGGTCCGACTGCTTTTCCTTTCTTGATTTTTTGAACCGCTTGAGCCACTTCCTCGTTTATTATTCTGGTAACCATTGCTGTTACTGTCTCCGTTAACTCGACAGGCTGTCTGTCAAATTCTTCATTTAATAAACTGTCAAAATACTTTTTCTCTCTCTTTTTGACATCCTTTTCGTGAATTAGTATTTTATTATTTTCATCTCGGATACATCTAATCTGATTAAAATCTCTTGCTTTCTTTGCTCTCTGTTTGGCCATTTTAAGCCGCGTACAAAACAAGTTCGCGAGCTGTTCGAGAACTGTTAGCGAGCTGTTCGAGAACTGTTAGCGAGCTGTTCGCGAACAGCTGTGTGGACGACAGCTCGTAATGGGTTCGCGAACAGTTCGCTGTTCGCTCAAAGTTCGCTTGGATAGCGGTAACATCAAAGGGTTTGTTCGCGAACAACCAGTTAGGAAACAAAACGGTCTGGACGTATTGAAGTTCGCTTAAACGAAAAAGGGGTTATGTTCGTATTTACTTTAGTTTGATGTTAAAATATTTCAACGTGGCTTGCCGCTTTTTTATTGTTGTTTACTAATATAGTTAATTAATAAGTTAATATAGTTAAGTTTAATAATTAATACAGATTAATAGTAAATAGTTAATTAATAGTAAGTAGTATAATAAATAATATAGTTAATTAAGTCATAGTTAATTACTGTTTATCGAAAATGGAATGGTCCGAAGACGAAATTATTACATTAATAGAGGAATAGCGTAAACATTTCAATTTATGGCATCCCAGAAATGCAGAATACAAAAAGAAAATAATTATAGTATCCATATAACAGCCTTGTTTTAAAATGGGCGAGGACAGCAAAGCAATGCAACCAATGCGAACCGCAGTGTACTGTTCTATAGAACTGTTCGCGAACCACTCTAATTTTTGGTGTAGACGTCTTGTTCGGTTACAGTTAGCGAGCAGCTCGCAATAGTTCGCGAACAGCTCGCGAGCTGTTCGCGAACCGCAAATTTGGTTTGGACGCGCCTTTATATATCTTTGCTTCGCCTTCCCTGGTATCAAGTTGATCGTATAGGTTTGAATACGCTTCTGCTTTAGCTTTTGCTACTGCTACTTTTGCTTTCTTTTTGGCGACCATATAGTTTTGAAGATCTATGTCCGATCTGGTTTCTTGCCACTTTTTATATAATTTTCCCTTCTCTTTTATTTACATACTTCATTTGACCACCACCAAGTCTCTTTATCCTCAAACTTCTTTCCTGACGTTTTCCCAAGTATTTTAATAGCCGTCTCTCTAATAATATTGGCCATTTTTCTCCAAATTGTGTTATGGTAGGGGAGCCCAAGCGGGGATTTTTGCAGTTACTCGAGCGCGTCAGATTAGCATATGGGAGAAACCTGGTACCCTACAGATGTACCTCTACCATATATTGGCTCTTAACACAGGGGAGTTCGTTAAGGGGGGCCCGAAAAAAAAATTTATCCTTAAAAAAACTCGAAATTGTCAGATTAAGATAAGGTAAGTTAAGTACCTTCAAAAGAGTGTATATTTCAAAAATCTGACTATTTGAGCCGGGCGTAAGGAAATGGGTGAGTCCCAAAGTTTCACAAGAAAAAAGGGAATATTTCGCGAAATGAATGACAGATCGAAAAACTAAAAAATATGTGCCCAATATTTTTTAAAAATCTATCGAATGATACCAAACACGACTTCCCACGGAGAGGGGTGGGGGTAAATTTAATATTTTAAATACTAATCCCACGATATTTCGCAAAATGAACATCAGATCGAAAAAGTGTAAAATACACTTATTCAATATTTTTGAAAAATCTATCGAATGGCACCAAACACGTTCCCCCGTGGATGTGGGGTGGGGGGTTACTTTAAAATCTTAAATAGGAGCCCTCATTTTTTATTGCAGATTTGGATTCCTTACGTAAAAATAAGTAACTTTTATTCAAAATATTTTTTCGAATTATGGATAGATGGCGTTATAATCGGAAAAAACGATTATTGAAAATGGAAAATTAAATTAAAAAATGACAAGTGCCCACTAAAATGGAAAATTTTACTTAACTTTTTTTGGTTTTAGGACCTACTCTTCACAACCCAATAGGTCCCCAAAGCGCTCGAGTGACTGCAGATTTAGCATACTTTGCTCCCCTACCATTAGGGCTTCCTTTCATGTTCCAACATATTTTTTCTACTATTCTTTTCCTGAATAGACAGTCAATGAGAGCAAA
Organism: Diabrotica virgifera virgifera; assembly: GCF_917563875.1. Lineage (NCBI taxonomy): Eukaryota > Metazoa > Arthropoda > Insecta > Coleoptera > Chrysomelidae > Diabrotica > Diabrotica virgifera. The sequence goes on from NC_065447.1 coordinate 219,061,990, forward strand.
AACAGGATATTACCTCCGAATTCTTACTACATGGATTTTAATGAAATTTTAGAAATAGCTTCTATTTACCTCCCAATTAGTCTAAGTCTACTCTGTGCCGATGTGGGCTTTTATATACAGGGTGTAACAAAAATACAGGTCATAAATTAAACCACATATTCTGGGACCAAAAATAGTTCGAATGAACCTAACTTACCTTAGTACAAATATGCACACAAAAAAAGTTACAGCCCTTTGAAGTTACAAAATGAAAATCGATTTTTTCGAATATATCGAAAACTATTAGATATTTTTTGTTGATGGACATGTGGCATTCCTATGGCAAGAATATCTTAAAGAAAAATTATAGTGAAATTTGTGCACCCCATAAAAATTTTATGGGGGTTTTGTTCCCTTAAACCCCCCCAAACTTTTGTGTCCGTTTCAAATAAATTATTATTCTGGTGCCATTAGTTAAATTAAATATTTTTAAAACTTTTTTGCCTCTAAGTATTTTTTCGATAAAGCAGTTTTTATCGAGTTGCGGCTTCTTTTTTAATATGTTTACATAAAATTTTTATGAGGGTTTTGTTCCTTTAAACCCCCCAAATGTTTGTGTACGTTCCAATTAAACTATTACTGCGGTACCATTAGTTAAACACAGAGTTTTTAAAACTTTTTTGCCTCGTTGTATTTTTTTGATAAAGCATCTTTTATCGAGATGTGGCTTCTTTTTTAATATGGTTCAAAATATACCTAAAAATGTAAATCATAAATAAATTTTCATATTATTACCAAGTCTCCATAATCGTACTTTACCATATACAAATATGTGGCGAATTTGACAAATATTTAAATATCTCGATAAAAACTGACTTTTGGAAAAAGTACTAAGAGACAAAAAAGTTTTTAAAAACTTGTGTTTAACTAATGGCGCTACAATAATAATTAAATTGAAACGTACACAAAAGTTTGGCGGGGTTTAAAGGAACCAAACCCCCATAAAATTTTTATGGGGTGTCCAAATTTCATTATAATTTTTTCTTAAAATACTACCGCCATAACAATACCACATGTCCATTTTTAATAAAAAATCTCTAATAGTTTTGGATATATTGGAAAAAATCGTTTTTCATTTTGTAACTTCAAAGGGCTGTAACTTTTTTTCGTGCACATTTGTACTAAGGTATGTTATGTTCAATCGAACTATTTTAGGTCCCAGAATATGCGATTAAATTTATGACCTGTATTTTTGTTACACCCTGTATATTTTTTGAAAATTCAATACGTTCAATACTTAGTTATTCGTGGTTGAAAATTTGCCATTTTCATTGAAAAATGTCGCCATTTCGGACGGTTCTTTACGAATATCTAAAAATGATGAATCTAACGAAAAAAACTATATAAAATATTTTTGTAGCTTATGAAAAATCAAAGAGATTAGTTTGTTCATAAATCTTCTAGTTATAGTACAAAAAGAGATATATTATGATAGATGAAAAGAGATTTTTAATTTGGTGCATGCTCAAATCGGTGTGTTTAACTTAAAATAACAGAGAAATGGTCGATTTTAAGGGTATAAAGCTACGAATATCTTTGTAGTGCTTGAAAAGATCTTTTAAACGAGCACTGTTAAAAATGTTGATTACATTTAAACTAGGCGAGATATGATGCAAAAAATTGATGAATAATGTATTTTAAGGAAGAATGAGAAGAATATTTTTAACCCCTCATCCACCAGAATTTAAATGCATCGTTTTCCTTCTACAATACCTTTTATTATAGCGGTATTTCTATGTTCAAAAAAGATGGACTGGTAAAATGCATGGTTTTTGAAAAAAATAATATCAAATTATAGAGCGCATTTTTAAATTTTATTAAAATTCTTTCTTTTTCTACATATAACTCGAAAATGATAAAGAGATACTAAATTAAGTAAAGAATTTGGAGCCTCACTGACTGCATTATGTAGTTGTGCATCTTTGAAATTGGCGTCCAATCCAACAGAAATTCTTAAGATATAAATTATTCTTTAACTATGCTCAAAAATCTGACATCATCACCTTGGTGAAAACTAACATAACTTAATTGTAATCTTCATCATCTCGAATCAGAGCAATTAACCATCGAAAATAGAAAAAGTCAACACGGTGTTAAGGCCCGTATCTTGTCATTGTTTGGTAAACACACTCATCGTGTATCTACGATGCTCCAACAGCATTATCCATCAAGTAGTCAATCAACGATTATGATGATGGACATCTAAATTTCTTGGAAATTACATAAACAAGTGTCTACATTAGAACATCCGTTTTGAAGACCTGACTTGACGGGAGATTTTTCGGAGATGACAAATGTCCCCGTGATAAATTTAAACTGTTCACGAATTAATTTAAAGCATAGGTATGTGAAACTACGTGCGTTCAATACTACTGTAATATACCATGGACTTTAGGAGAGCAATAAATTTGAAGTTTATAATTATTTAATTACGCTTATTGGGGGGGGGGGGATTAATACCATAAAATAATGACCTAATTATTATTATCGGACAAAATTATAAAATTATGACTGCTACGTTACCTTCAAATATCATTCGTTCCATGCCATTTCTTCTGGTAGTTATACGTCAAAAATGTCTCAGTATAATATGTACACCGAGAGAAAAAAATTCTTGACATAAAGAAACTTTATTAATATTTAAGAAAGATCGACTTGGCATATTGCCTAAGAAATATATCTTTGTATGTAAGATATAATTTTCTAAAATATTTCAAATAAATTTTAATATACCCAAAGAAATATATCTTAAACATGATTGAACTATCAAGTTCTTGCAAACTGCAAACCCATTTGTCAGAAAGAAATTATACTTGTCATAAGAATATATTTTCTTGGCATTACAAAACTCTTCTTTCTGAGAAACAATATTTCTTAGTAAGGAATATTGTTATCTGTCCATTATTAATTAATGTATTTAATGAAATATATTTCGCAGAAATAATAATTGTATATTTAGAATTAAGTTACATTTCTTACAAATAAAGTGATATTACATACGGCGAAATAAATCATTCTGTTAAGGTAAAATTATTCTTTATTAAATAATAAAAACAGGATATAAAACGTTAGATATTAATACATACAAATAATTTCTCCACTCTTAAACCACTGGCTTCTATACAATAATAAAAGGATGGAAAGGCAAATCCAACTTCCTTAATTTTTCCTTCTATTTGTTAATAGCACTTTGTATATCAGCAATTACCTAAAATAAAACCGTTATGTAGAAAGAGTAAACTTATTTTAATAAAAATTTTTTTATAAGGATATAAGTACATACTTATTTTGACAAAAGGAAATACAAAAAAAAAAACAAATACACGGGCCCACATAAAAACTATTAATTTTTTGGTATAAGAACGGTAGGTATCAATAAAACAGTCTACAATCCAAAAACATTTCTTGGCATTTCAACAAATAATAATCAATCATATTTAGTTCAAACATGGCTTTATTTATCCTACCATCTTTGTTAATTTTTTTCTTTGTGTATATGAAATATTAATTATTTATCTGTATAATATTAAGTCACACAATAGACATTGTTTAGCTAAAACAAGAAGAAAAATACAACCAATGTAAAACATTTATATTGTAATTTTATTTATACACTAAAAGAGACAGCAAACCTAATCATTAAGAAATTTTATTACAGGAAAGTATTATTAACTATTAGTTTACATTTTAAGTTATTTTATACCTATTAACTAATTTCTTAGCTGTTAAGATGTTTCTTTTAGACTAACTAATAATTCTTTATGACAAATAAAGCACACGCCATGTTTGATATAACTTTGAATTGTAGGATTGTATATATACAGAGTCGGTATTTTCTTATCGATGGTATGGGCCTTTAATAAGAGCAACAAAGAGACATGCATTTATTATACATTTAAAACGGGTTAGAAGATATTGGGCGGCCGAAGTAGGAAGGGTCACCAAAAAATTTCGCGTTGTAGGTATGACTTTGTCAGACAGCGTTGCCGAATTTGGAAATTATCAAAAGAAAATATTAAAGTAGAAAAAATAATATAGTTAACTTTTTGTTAACAGATATAATAAACAAATTATTTAAAAATAACAAAATATTGTTTTCACCCATTTTAAAAAAATGTGGAAACGTTGAATTATAATTCAACGTTTATTTTTTTACTTATATTTTTCTTTTAAATAATTTGTTTAGTAGATGTACTTATTTGTTCACAAAAAATAATATAGGTACAGTAATGAGTGCGCTATTAAGAACCAGCAAAATAACGCAAAAGATGGAAAGCATAATACGTTGTGAAATAAAAAGAGATGAAACTTATAGAGATGTAAAATTATCGATAGGAACCTATAAATTTACATAACATTACATAGTTTCGCACCTTTAGACATATCTGAGGAGTATAACAAATCTAACCGTGACAGGAGAATTTTATAAAATTCTAAATGTTTTCTGTCACAGACGTCTAAAGGAGGGAAACTATGTAGGTACCTGATGTAATGTAAACTTACAGGTTCCTATCGATAATTTTACACACCTACTAGTTTTATCTCTTTTTATTACACAACGTATTAAGTTTTCCATCTTTTGCGTTATTTTGCCGGTTATTAGCGCGCTCATCACTGTATTATTTTTTTTTCTACTTTGATGGATAATTACGTATGTGTGTCTCTCTCAGGGACTTTGTAAACACAACTTTTCCGTCATTAGATAAGACAGGACAAATGAGCTGTCGAATGAAAGTTCATTACCCAACGATCTTATAAGGGTGAGAAATTTGACCTTGCACTTCCAGTTTTAGAGTTGAAACTTGAAGTACTATTTTAAAGTCGCCCACTAAATATTATAAGCGACTTATTATTGGACGCGCTTTAGCAAGACGAAAACCATTATATTTTTCCGGCTTTGTGCAAGTCTGTCCGTCCGTCTGTCTATCGAATATAACTCCTACGTTATTAAAACACTCAACTCCGGTAGCAAGATAATATAGCAGGAGACCTGAAAGCTACGGGCGTGGAGAATTGGACAGAGATTGTCTAAGACAGAGAAGAGTGAAGGCATGCTGTCGAGTGAGCTAAAACCCACGAAGGGTTGTAACGCCACGTACTACGTAGTAAGTATAAGGTGTCGAATTAAGGATGGTATTAAAGCTGAGAAATTGGACTTCATACTTCCGGTTGCAGAGTTGAAACTGGAAGTAGTGTTTTAAAGCCACCGAAATAGTACAAGCGACATATTATTCGATGCGCTTTAGAAATACGAAGACAAGGTCTCAAATTAGATCTTATAACCCAAAGATGGTATCAGTAGCAACCGGAAGTACTGTTTTAAAATCACCGAAATAGTACAATACATTTGTTTTCGTCTTGCTAAAGCGTGTTAAATAATACATTGCTTGTATTAATTCGGCGTCATTAAAACCGTACTCCCGGTTGTAACTCTATAAACGGAAGTCCGAGGTCAAATTTCTTACTTCTAATGCCATCTTTGGGTTATAAGCTCTCATTCGACACATCATTTGTCATTCTATTTTTTTGTCGGACTTGACTAATACCGGAAGCATCTTGCTACGGCGCGTCGAATAATATGTCGCTTGTACTATTTCGGCGACTTTAAAATAGTACTTGTGCGACCAAGTTTCTCACTTTAATAACATCCTTGGGTTAAGAGCTTTCACTCTTACACCTCATTTGTCCTTCTGTCTGATCTTATGACGGAAAAGTTGCGTTTACAAAGTCTCTGGGACAGAAAAACTTGCATAATTAAAGTAGAAAACATATATTAATTTTTGTTAACAAATAGTGTAGGTACTAACCAAATTATTTAAAAGAAAAAACTAATAAAAAAATAAACGTTGAAATATAATTCAACGTTTTCACATTTTTTAAAATTGGCGAAAACAATATTTTTTTACTTAAGTTTTTTTCTTTTAAATAATTTGTTTATTATATCTGTTTACAAAAAGGTTAAATATATTATTTTTTCTATTTTAATATTTTCTTTTGATAATTTCCAACTTTGGCAATTGGCAACACTGTCTGACAAAGCCATTACCTACGACCCGAAATTTTTTGGTGACCCTTTCCAGTTCCGCCACGTTCGACCGTCCCACATCTTCTAACCCGTTTTAAATGTATAATAAATACATGTCTCTTTGTTGCTCTTATTAAAGGCGCATACCATCGATAAGAAAATACCGACTCTGTAGAAAACGATACATTCAAGAAACATATAGTTTATACATATGTATACACATTTTTATAAAGCAACTTTAGTTGTCCATCATTATAGATATCTAAAATGCATATAAAGATACTATTATGTTTCTTTTAGAACTACATATTCAAACAATAAAATTGTTTTGGTTTCGTCATTTTGTGTTACTGTAGCGTCCTAATCATACCCACATGTTTATAGTGACTGATGCCCCTGTACCCACACTATTAATAATGTCCGATCTATGTACCTAACGACTTGGATTAATATAACTACATCGTGGACTACAAATCTAAATTATTTTTCAAGTCAACCTGTAGACACAAGAAGAAGAGTTAAAAATAACGATATCATCCGTCCCTCTCCCTCACCAGTTTGTTTTAATTGGCTTCGAAGGAGACCTCTAGTTCGGTGCCGGTGATTCTTTTCAATTTAATCTTAATCTCGAGTGTGAAATTTTTTCTTTTCGATCATCGTACAGCTCTCCAATTAACTACAACATGCTCTAAAATCGGCTTTTAAGATAAACCCAGCGAATGCCGTACAATAAACATTCGGTTATTTATCGATGGCTTCCGAGGAATTAATTAGATTCGATACAGCCTCAGGTTTGTTCAACCCCGTCATCAAAACAGTGGCGAAACTTATTCCTTAATTCTGTTCTACGTTGTCCGATCACGTTTTGATTGTTGACGAAGCGTACAAAATACGGTAGCAATAATAATATACAGGATATATTAATCTCTTTTTATAGCCTTTGGCACGATTTATTTTATCTTCTGCTTCTGTTGTGTCTTGATCTTTTGAAATCTGTTACCCTATTACCAGTCCTTCCTAATCTATTATTATTCCTTCCAGCTTATTCACCATTTTCTTCACGAGGGATTGATATTTTCTACTAATCAATATTTATTCTTGTTTATGTCCATTTATTCCTTTTCTTTGTTTCTCTATTTCGTCTTGATGTCCTTGATTTTCCAGATATTCTTGATATTCCCTTGTTTCATGGCACAAAAATAGTGAAATAAGAAACGAAATCATCATTTATTCATCATAATTTATCACGAATCACGAATTTATTCATAAGAAGTTTTGAAAGAGATTCTTGAAAATATAGAACTTGAATGTTACTATCTAATAATCATTTATTTGTTTTTTTGTCCTTGTATTTCCTTTAAGCACAAAGAGATAGGAAAATAACATAACTGCAATATCACCGACTGAGTGGAAGGAGTATTTCAGCTACCTGCTGACAGAAAAAAGAAAGTAATTCGAAACATCAGAACTATCCCAGGACACAGTAGGAGTAAACATGATCTCCAATAAGGCTATCCACCAATGAAATTAAGAAAGTATGTACCGAACTAAAAAACGGTAAAGCACCACGACCTGGGGTATTCCAGCCGAGTTGATAAAAAACGGAACTCCCAAGACTTTACCAGCACATAAGGAAACTACTACAAAGATGCATCGACTACAAAGAAGTCCCACAAGAATGGAGATTATCGTATATGTCAGCAATATACAAAAAAGGAGATCGAAAACAATGTGATAACTAGAGGAGTGTTTCCGTTACACCAACAATCAGCAAAATATACGGAAGGATCTTAAAAAACCGAATAGAAGATGATTTAGAGCCGGAAGATCTACAATTGATCACCTTTTTACAATCACACAAGTCATGGAAAAGAAAACAGCGGTTAACCAAGAGATTCATTTCGTATATATTGATCTGCAAAAAGGCATACGACAGTGTACCTTTGGTAAAGTTATGGGAGGCAATGGAGAATACAAAATATAAACATAGAAATCATAAAAATAATCAAAAATTTTTATAACAACACGACCTCCAGAATTAAACAAGGAAACAAACTCACCGAAGGATTTCTGACAAATAAAGGGCTCAAACAAGGATGCTGCCTCTGTCCAACACTTTTTAAAATGAAGTAAAATATGTAATACTTCATTTACTTTACTTCATTTACTTCATTTAAAATGAACTCTCACATGCAACCCATTCAACATTTAAACTTTTTAAAATATATTTGGAACAAGCTCTTAAAAATTGGAAACGGAAATGCAAGAACATGGGACTCCCACTAAATGACCATACACTATATACTCTTTGTTTCGCAGACGACCAAATACTAATAGCACAAGACTACGATGATATTTGTTACATGACAAGAAAGCTAATAGAGGAATACAGGAAATAGGGACTAGAGATCAACATAAGAAAAACCAAATATATGAATAGCGGTGGAACGCAGCAGGACTTAATACTAGAAGGAGGAGAAACAATCAGTAAATGTAACGAATATAAATACCTGGGTATGAAAATCACGAATGATGGAACACTGGACGGAGCCATTAAAGAGCGAAATACTCAGGGCAGGAAAGTAATTACGCTCCTAAACTCAGTACTCTGGGACAAGCAGATAAACAACCAAAACAAGAAAAAGATCTATAACGCCGCACTGAAAAGCATTATAACATACAGCTGCGAAGTATGGCATATGAAGGAAGAATCAAAACGAATGTTACAGGTCACCGAAATGGATTTCTGGAGAAGAGCTGCAGGAAGGTCAAAAAGAGAACATGTTACCAATGAACGGATACGAGAAATAATGAAGGTCATACATACAATAAATGGCGAAATCAACGAAATATAACTACGATGGTTTGGTCACGTACAAAGAATGCACGAAGACAGAATCCCAAAACAAGTACAAAACTGGAGACCGCAAGGTAAAAGAAGAGGAGGTAGACCGAGGAAAAGTTGGCAGGCAGGAATAAACAAAGCCATGGATGAAAGAGGTCTGCAAGTAGATCAATGTGCGGACAGAGAGGAATGGCGAACGGGTATCGGAAGACGGAGAACGTTGTAAACCGATAATGTATATATTTCCTTTAAGCAGAGGACTCAGCTCGTGTTGGGCCCCTCTTTGCTCACGCTCACAACGTTGGAAACGGTTTAAATTTGACGGGTCGAATAATATCTGGGTATTGGAAACCTACTCCTGTTCACAAGATATTTCGTATAATAGAAATTACCAAGATACGAAGGAAGTCTGTTTTTGAGATTTAAAATAAGAAAGAAGACGGAGACTCACAACTCGTCATCTAATGTTTTCTCAACCAAGGCTAACAAGATTGAACTTTTGTGAGTTCAACGGATCAATTAAAATTGAACAACTTCATTTTCCAGCCGAAGCAATAGTGCCAAAATGGCTTGAAGAAGTAGGAAAGCTCTTCGGCAATCTTTCTGCCGAATAATCTTTAAATCTTAATAAGCCGAAATATCTTCCTTAGGACTTTTCTTTTAAAAACCTCCAGCTTTCTTTTTTTGTTTCCTGTCAGCACGCATGCCTCGCATCCATAACATACTATTGGTCTGAAAATAGTTTTGCAAATTCTGATTTTCGATCTCCTTCTACCGCCTCGTTCTGCGAGACATAATGCTGATGTCGTAGGCATAGGCGGCAATTGTTATTGATTTATGTGTTACGAAATTAGATCTTCCTATATTCTACTCTATATTCTTCTTAAATGAAACTTAAGTTTTGATTTCGTTTAATATGATGGTTTGAATTTTGAACGTTTGAACTTAGTTGAAAAGCTTCTTAACTAGGAAAGTACGTATTCAGAAATCTTAAGATCATGCATTTAGGGTAGATAATTTAGAATAAATGTGTTTTTTTACGAAAACAAAACAGTCTTCGCTTGTTTTTTTATATTATGTTTTATTTATAATTTTGTTTAGTATATATTTTTTTCATTTATTCTGAAACTTATTTCACATAACATATTCCAAATAATTGCAATTATTCAAGAAATATTGCTGACTGCCGCAACATGTTTAAATCTATCTGTTGTTCTATTTTACTAAATAATTATTATTTTTTTCAGGCGCTGTCTGTTCATCTAAGAATTAAGGTATGTATATTCGTTCTTCATTTATAAATTTTTACTATTTTTAAACGCTTTTCTTTACTTCAATAGTTTGCATCAAATCTTTAGACGTTAATTTGACTGGCTTTTCTTCAATGCAAATGAATGAAAGTTTGGGATTTTAACGGAAAATGCTTAAATTCTCTAGTTTTTTACAATGAAGAAACTTTAAACTTTTACAGATTGTAGCTAATTATATGAACTACACATAATTTCATTTTTTACGTTAATTGTTTACGTTATGCTTCATAAATAAACAATAAAGTTTCAAATTTTTTGCCGATTCCGACTACTTTTCATGTTTTTACATCATATGTTTTATACATATTTTAATAAACATGGCGATATATTTTAATGTTTGAAAAGTGTAAGACTAAAAAGTAAAAAATAAAAAAATATGAAAAAAATATTTTTGAGAAACGCTTTTTTTAGTTACGAGTGACTAAAATTAAACATATAAAAAAATCAACTCAAAAGCAAAAAATAAAAAAAAATCTTAACACATTCGTTAAAGAAAAGCGTGGTGCGAAAACCGTTTATTCGATGAAGACGCGCCACGCTTTTCTTTGATTTTTTCAATTTTTTTTATTTTTTGCTTTTTAGTTGATTTTTTTATGTTTAATTTTAGTCACTCGTAACTAAAAAAAGCGTTTCTTAAAAATATTTTCATATTTTTTTATTATCAATTTCATTGACAATATAATTACGTGTTAAACATGAAATTTAATTTTCTTAAGGCTGTATGACACTATGCATTTTCTTGTATCATTTCTAATATCGTTTCTGATATCGCTTCTTGTATACATTTTATTGTATCATTTCTTGTACGTACATTTGTGCCCTGTATGACACTATGCAAGTTCTTGTATCGAAAATTGTATGAAATTCGGCACGGGATTGGTCGAAATTTTGTTTGTCACCCTGTGTCACGTTATGGTAGTTTGCATCTACAGCTACAGCTGATTTTAAATATTTTATAAACTTTTAATTAACATTTTAATGTTAACCAGAATTTTACGTTGATTGTTTGAGGTTGATTATTATTTGTGTTTTTATTTTGTTTTGATATTTGTGCTAAAATATTTGCATTAGAATTATCTTCAGTTTGGTCCAAATTAGGAACTATTAATATTTTCGTCTATTAAAAAATTATGCACCATGAAACCTAAATTTATAGTTTGAACTTTACTAGGAGCTAAATATATGTTTATTAGTAGAACAGTAGTCCATACCAAACGGTATATTAAGTATCAATAAAAGATTTATAAATAATACCTACAAAAACACAAATAAATTCATCAATACATGATCCCATTTTCATTTTAGCCGCCATTATGAGTAAATAATTATGACATTTTAGATGTTTTACCAGCAGGTTTTACGTTTTTGCTCTTTGCGCAGAAATTGGCGCAGTTCTTGTACAAGAATCTGTGTCTGACTCAAATTCTTGTATCGTTTCTGATATCGTTTCTTGTATCTGTGTATGACACTATGCATTTTTTTGACATATCAGAAACGATATTAGAAATGATACAAGAAAATGTATAGTGTCATACAGCCATAAGACATACTAGAAAAATTCATAACTTCTATTTACATTCTCGGACCGGCTAGTGTCATGCATCTTCTACGATAAACCAACATACACTTTTCAACGACAATAACCGAGAAGTTGACCACTGCAGCAATTCCAGAAACAAGTGAACCCACCAACAATACGTTGTCGTTGTAGCATTCGTGAGTGGGCGAATGTCTTTTTGTTTCTTTCTTTACTTACCTTTTTGTTTACCATAACAAACTGCCGCAACTGCTTTGGGATGAAATATATTGCGGTCGATGTAATTCTAAGAAAGAAATCCGACGGAACGTTGGCGCGGCAGGCCGAGTGAAATAGAAAAATGTAACAGAACAAAATAAAAACTGAAGACGAGATTCAACGCAACTTGAAATATCGAAATTTCACTCAAAATTGATCCTTAAGCTAATACCAAACTCTAATTTATTGCTTCGGTACCCTATTTTTATTGTCCTAAAAAGCCTGGCTCTTTTTTCCATGAATTGTCGGTAAAATGACACGGTTCAAAGAAATTTAACATACAGGTGCTAAAGCGTTCACCTTTCGACTGAGCTAGAGAGCTGAATCGATCAGTGTCGTGGTAATTTTACTATGTAGTGGTCTAATTACGTTGTGTTAATTTTTTTATCATTGTATGAATTAACCAATTTACTAAAATTTCTACCGCCCACACTGGCGCGGTTCCTTGATATTCTTGGGGACATGATGGTCTAACTCTAACTGATTTTATCGTAAAAGTAAATATTTATCAATTTTACAGTACTGTGGGGTGCAGTCCTCTTTCTCTTCTTCTCTATTATAATTTTCTGTCTCTCTTTGCCGACGTTTAAATTGATTCATCGCTTCAACACGCTCTTCAACGCGTCGTTCTATTTCTGCAGGAATTACAATGTAAGTCTATTAAACTTTTAGCTTTTCTTTCTTGTGCTTCACAAGTATATCTGTCCTCCATATTTTGATACCAGAATATATTTCCAATTTTTAGGTCGATAGTATAATCGTCTAATCAGAACATTTCTGATTAGACGATTATATTGTACTCTGTCAAATGCCTTCTCAAAATCAATGAAACATGCATATACTTTCTGGTTCATATCTAGGCATCTCTGCGAAAGAACACTCACGCAAACAGCGCATCTCGTGTTCCCGTATTTTACTTTACAAAACTGTATTTATATTAGATCTATAGATGTAGAAAAAATCTATAATATAAACATAGATTTTGTGTAAAAGCGAAACATACCCATTTAAAAAGCGAAACTTTCTTGCTAATTTATGCATGGTGTCTGCAGTATTAATACATTAACACTGTTGGACTTTTATTGTCATACTCGTTGGTATTTTATTCACACGTGTGCCATTAAAATGCAGTAAAAAGCAGTATCAGACGTAAAATTGGACGCGATAAAGCGATTTTGCTAACTACACGTGCTTATCCTTGTACATAACTATTATACTTTTATTGTTGAAGTGAGGATAGATTTTAAAAGGTTAAAAAACTGTATTGCAACACCCCGATTGCAGTTGCTCGTTTTGTCGATGCTCACACTCAGCTCGAGTATGAGTTTATAGTACAGGAACGAGCGCCAACAATTGGGAACAAGTGACGAAAAATGTTGAAATACTTTTGGTACTGGGTTTTTGGTACTGTGAGTCTGTATTCTTTTTTCTATGATGGGTAGGCTGCTAGCCTAATCCGAAAATCTTTGTCGTTTATCCTCAATACCATAGCTGAATACTTATGTAACCAATACTATCCGAGTACTTATGCAACCAGTACCAACCGAATCCGCCAGAAAAATGCAGTGATTGCTCTCTTATGCAATCGCATCATGGATAAAATGATAACAAATACATAAAATAAAAGGATATAAATGAAAAAAAAAAACGAGATTAAAATTTTATACTACGTAGACGGCGTAAATACGTTATACTATGTAAACAAGCATTACGGCGCGGTAAATTTGAATTACTCCTCTTGGTTTAATAACAGACCATAGTCGCAGACAACGAAAACGATCTTCAAAGACTTATATAACCTACCTACAACAAATTAGAAATCTTTCAAATCTCCCCAAATCTTTCTACATAATAATATTTATCATCAGTCGCCCATATCCGTCGCCTTCTTTCGCAAGACACGTATTCTCATTGGTCAATTTATTCCATTCGTATTATATGCCCTACCCACCTCAGATTATATTCTATAAAGATCCAAGTTGTATCTTCTTCTCCACACTCCATTGTTATTCACCACTCCGTAGATTCGCCTTAGTACTTTTCTTTCGAAACATCTTGACATGTTTTCATGACTTTTTGTTGAGTCCAGGTCTTCGAACCAACCTTCGAACCACAAGACGCATTGTAAACGCAACAGAAATGAAAATTTTCCATTTTACTTTTCGGTAGTCCTTCAAAAGCATATTGTCAAAATATTCACGTCATTCGGATAACTATTTAATTTATTTTTTCCAATAAACCAATAAAACTAAAGAAGATGTTTATTTAACGCGTTAGGTACAGTGTTTGAAGTGGCGCTACGTTTGTGATTTTTATAATCAATCGATTAAAATCAATTTCGTGTGATAATATATCACTGTTATTTTATGGGAAAAATTCCGTTCAAACTGAGCAACGTCTCAAAACGTGTTACCGGGACTCTGCTCCACCGATTACAACAGTTAAACGTGTGGTTTGCTAAATTTAAACACGGCCGTTATTCCCGAAAACATCGAAAAAATATACGGAAGTCAAGTTCCACGAGATAGTTGACACTTTAAAGTTGTCAAAGGGTAGCATTTTGACTATTATACATAAGCATGTGGGCATGACAAAGCTGTTTTCCAAATGGGTGCCACGTCTTCTTACACCAGAGCATAAACAACAACGAATAGATGAACCTCGACGCTGTTTGGATGTTTATCGCGATTATTTTCCGATGTTTAATCGGAATAAGTCTGAGTTTTTTGCAGCTATGTTACAATGGATGCAACGTGTATCCATCACTTTACTACAAAATCAAATTGGAAGTCATCTTAGTGGACAACACCCGGAGAAATCTGTCCAAAGCGACCAAAGACTCAACAAAGCGCTGCTGGAAAGGTTATGGCCTCTGTATTTTGTGATTTGGGACATACAAGGAATTATTCCCATTGACAATTTAAAACATCGAGAAACATTAACAGCGAATACTCCCTATATTTGTTTATTGGAGCGTTTAAAGTTGAAGACCGAAATTGTCAAAAAGGCCTATTTGTTCAAGCAAAAATTGTTGTTTCACCAGACAATGCATCGTGTAAGTCGATGAAAACTTCTTCTTCTTCTTCTTTTTGTATAGACATGACTCTGTTTTTTCAATGTGCCTCTAGTAAGTTGTCGTTCCATCATTTTCGTGGTCTTCCCACTGATCGTCTTCCTATTGGGGAATCGTCTCTCGCTGTCCTGACTACCCTATTTCTTGTCATTCTTATGTGGTCATTCCATTCTATTCTTATGTTTCTTACCCAGTTATTAATGTTATCCACCTTGCATCTCCGTCATATATCTGTACTTCTAGCTCTGTCCCATACAGTCTTACCATCGATTTTTCGAAGGGTTTTCATCTTAGCTGTTTCGAGCAATCTTTTTGTCCTCTCTGTGTCGGGTCGTGTTTCTGCCGCGTATGTCATTATTGGTCTGACGACTGTTTTGTAAATTCTGCCTTTCATTTCTTTTCTGATATTTTTATTTCTCCATATTGTGTCATTCAGGCAACCTGCGGCTCTGTTTGCTCTATTCACCTGATCTTCCACTTCTGTTTCGAGCCTCCCGTAGCTAGGTAGTGTGATGCCTAGGTATTTAAACTGCATCACTTGTTCTATTATCTGACCTTCCAGCTCCAATTTACATCTTATTGGATCTGCTGTTATAACCATGCATTTTTGTCTTTTTTGAGGAAATTAACATGTTAAATTTTGTGGCAGTTATGTTAAATTGGTGCAGCATACGTTGTAAATCATCTTCACTTTGAGAGATTAGTATTGCATCGTCTGCATAGCAGATTATTTTAACTTGTTTTTCTCTCATTTGGTATCCTTTTTTAGTTCTTACTTTTTTTATTATTTCGTCCATGATCAGGTTGAACAATAAAGGACTCAAGGAATACCCCTGTCTTATCCCATTGCTGGCTTCAATTGGGTCAGTTAGTTCATCTTCCACTTTTACTTTTATTGTGTTGTTGTTTGTGGTAAATTTTCGTTTTAATTATTCCTAGAGGTACCTCTCTCGAGTATAACAAATGGATAACGTCCTTTAATGTGACCCTGTCAAATGCTTTCTTATAAATATGCCGATTTGTTGTATTCCAACGATTTCTCATTTCTCTTGAACTTGCCTCATTATAAATATAGCGTCAGTGCATGACCTTCCCGACCTAAAACCTTGTTCTTCTGGTATAATTTTATTCAATTTGTTTGTTATCACTGTGGTTGTTAATTTTAGTGTTGTGTTTAATAAGTTAATTCCTCTGTAATTCTCCGGGTCCGATTTGTCTCCTTTTTTGAAGAGAGGTATTAGGATGCTTGATCTCCATTCTCGATGAAAACGATGGCAAGAATTCACGAATTGGAATTTGAATTGCTTCCGCACCCACCATGTAGTCCAGATCTGGCCCCCAGCGATTACCACCTTTTTTCCGATCTAAAAAAATGATCGGTGGCAAGAGATATCGCTCCGGAATGATTGTGTTGCCGCTGAAGGAGATTATTTGAAAGATATAGTGAGAGAAATAAAAAATTATAACCAATACATAGTAGGCCAGGATAATAAGACAAAAATATACCCTGTTCGTGACACTTCAGCAGCCAGGGTACTGAAGCGTTTTTTCGACAGGTAATACCTATAGGAACAAATTATAACTATTTCCTGCGTAAGATCTGGCGGCCATTTTTATCTATAAACAATTAACTGTCAAAAAATGGCATTTTCCCCTTTTTTGTCAAATCAACGAAAAACAGTGAAACTTATGATTTTTTTAGTACAAATATTTTCGAGATTATGGAAAAAGCTTTAAAATGACGCATTACAAAGTTTGATATACTCATTTATTGTTAATATAATTGCGAAAAAAGGTCGGAATTGCAAAAAAAATATTTTCTCAATAACTGTTGTAGAAATTAGTGTACAGATTTGAAATTTTTGGCAAATGAGGGTTCTTTGGTGCTTAATATGTGATAAAAATTTCAAAGCGATTCATTCAATTGTTTAAATTTTATTCAAATTGTTTATCCCAGAGAGCATTTTTTTGCCATAACAAAGTCAGAAAAAAATTACCTTAGAACCATTCCACAGGTGTCAAATGAAAGAGCATGAGCTACATTTTCAACGTGGTTTAAAAAAGTGGATAAAAAATGCATTTATTAGTAATAAATAATTATGCAAAAGTATCGTCAATTTTTCTTTAGGTATAAACTTTTTGAATAACTTTTTCCAAAAAAATTAACTTTTTTACCCTGTTTTAAGTGCACAGCTACCAAGTAATGTTATCTATACCATTATTGATAGAAATTGTAATACATATGTATAATTTCTTATATAACAAGATAAAAAGTTTATAAGGAAAGATTTACGATACTTTTGCATAATTATTTATTACTAATAAATGCATTTTTTATTCACTTTTTTTAAATCAAGTTAAAAATATAGCTCCTGCTCTTTCATTTGACACCTGTGGAATGGTTCTAACGTCATGTTCTTCTCACTTATGTTATTGCAAAAAAAATGCTCTCTGGGATAAACAATTTGAATAAAATTTAAACAAATTTAAACAAACAAACAAACAAATTTCAAAAATTGAATGAATCGCTTTGAAATTTTTATCACATATTAAACACCAAAGAACCCTTATTTGACAAAAATTTCAAAGCTTTACACTAATTTTTACAACAGTTATTGTGATTATTTCATTCATAGGAGATTCTGACCAATAGAAAGCTACAGAAATCTGAATTATTGATAATTTTTGATAATTGCCCGTCGTTAAGTATATTACGTCAGATGCCCTTCGTTGCTACGAAAAAATACATTCAGTGACATTAATGACAATTATTGTTTTAAAAATTATAAAAGTGATGACTTTCATTCGTCAAATATTTATAAAAACTTTGTGTTTAATTGTACTAATTTGTACTTACATAAATAAATTACAATAAAATTTTGGTTTTGAACAGTTTTATTCATGAAATAATCGCAACAAATTGCACTCGAACTCTAAAATTAATATAGAATGTTTGCTCTCGTGACACTTTGACATAATTTCACTCGCCGTCGGCTCGTGAAATTAAAACTGTCAAAGTGTCACTCGGTAAAAATTCAATAGTTTTAGAGCTCTTGTGCCGTTACTACTGAAAATAATTTTTTTGCAATTCCGACTTTTTTCGCAGTTATATTAACATTAAATGAGTATATCAAACTTTGTAATACGTCATTTTAAAGCTTTTTCCATAAGCTCGGAGATATTTGTACTAAAAAAACATAAGTTTCCCTGTTTTCCATTGATTTGAAAAAAAAAATGGAAAATGCCATTTTTTGACACTTAATTGTTTATAAATAAAAATGGCCGCCAGATCCTACGCAGGAAATAGTTACAATTTGCTCTTATAGGTATTACCTGTCGAAAAAACGCTTCAGTACCCTGGCTGTTTGGAAAAATACTTATTACCGTGGACTATAGGTAATCAAAGATATTTCTTATGACCAAGTGGCAACAAATAAAGTCTCCAAACAATTTGGTCAAACATTTGAGACACTTTGAGATTTGAGAAATTTTTTGACGGAGAATTTATTTTTGTCTCAAATTCTACCGTACTACATACGGTAGGCAGGTTGAAAAAATGCATCGCGATTTGTTTGTTTTTCGCCGAGCAGTAGCACCGTGTATGCAATCGACCGGTTAATTTCACGTTATACACAAACATGCGACGAGCACAAAATCGGTTAAAAATATTTGTTATTTGTGTTTCGACAACCAGAACGTTCGTTGTGTTGATTTTCCGGTGATTACGGAACGTGAGCAGCGCCTAGATGGGGAAGTCGATTAAGAATTTCATTAGCTCTAGAAGGAAAAGCTGGGCTGATGATGAGCATGATTAGAGATCGAGCGTTCCCGGGGGAATCGAAAGGCCGACGAGGTCCCGCTGGGAAAATTTGCGACGGCAATTTTCAGTAAAAATGTTGACTTTATGTAAAGCAGCTTTTTAATAATTGTTTGCTTGCCTAAACAAAAAATACTTATCACACGAAGAAATTAGATTATTGTAGTGAAGTAGATTCATTTTTGCAATATTGTGCTAGTATTCGAGCATCTTTTATTCTTCTTATATGATTTATACAGTAGTATGGTAGACGGAGAGGCAGCGCTGAACAATCTCTTTGAATTTACTAAAGCTAGACTTTTCACAGTTACTGTGATTGTGTAGAGAAACATACTGCGGTCGGTCAAGCGAAACGTAGAACAGGGGTTACTGAGAGGGTATCAAAGTTGCTTTCCTACGAAGGTAATTATTTCCATTTACTAAGGCTGAAAATCAGTACACACATTCTAAGTTAAATATAAATAAAAATTATTATAGTCGGTCAGCTGTATGACAGGACAGAGCCGGTCGGTCGGTCCCAATAATCGATTGAGGAAAGGAAGCATTTTGGCTCGCAATTTTTTCGTCCAGCATTGATTTACTTGAAATTTTCAGAGAAGGTAGGGAATAGTCCAAGGATAATTTTCTATATCATGCCGCTATCATACGCTAAAACCTTGGGGGAGGTTGCCACCACATCTCGGGGGTGGGAATTTTTTATTACATTTTAACCATGTAATTCGATGGAAACGTAATTCTAAGAAAAAATTGTTTTTTACATTGTCTTCGTAAAACTACTATTTTTCGAGTTATTCGCGCTTGAAAATAACAGTTTGTCGACGAAAAAATCGACTGTTTTAAGAGGGTTTTTTGAGAATACCTCGAAAAATATTCTATATATTTTTGGCGATAAAAAGTTTTTTCAAAAATGCTTTTGTAGGATTTTTAAAGAGCTATAAGATTGTGTAAATTAAATTCCGTAAGATCGCTTAGTTTTTAATTGGGACGGGTTTAAAGGGCTCAAATAAGGGGGTGTTTGCTGGTAAATAGAGGTTTTAAACAGATATATCTGGCTAACTATTCACTATAATGAAAATCTATGCACAGGGTAATTTTAGTCATTAAAAAAGCTACAATTTAGTAGTTTATAATTTTTTTCGTATCTTCGGTATTTTCGGAGATATTTTGAAGTAAAAGGTGAAAAATACCAAATTGAAAAAAAATCAATTTTTCTTCAAACTCCAATTTTTCCAAAATTAGGTATTTTAAATAGATCAAACTCCTTGAGTGTATTTATAATATAAATTTAAAAGGAACTACAGAAAGGTATTTATACTATTTATATATAAAGGTATACCAATTTTAAATTAGGAAGGTAGTTAGGGGGTTGTTTTCACTGATTTTTTCGTAGAGAAAAGCAGGTACCGACATTTTTTTTATTAAAAGCTCTTAATTTTCATGCTAGAAACTTTTTTTTTTAAGATTTAATTGTAAACTTAAAAAAACATTATTTAAGTTTTCCTCGAAAAATGCAAATTTTTCGTATTATTTGGCTTTGAATATTTCAAATTATGCATTTGACAAAAAAAGCTAACCTTTAACATGCCGTATCTCGGTTAGTATTGGTCCTAAAGATATTACAGGAAAAGAATTTGGTTGGTGATAATAAAAGATACAGTTTCGATATCTACAGCTTTTTTTATTAAATGCATATTTTTCGAGGTATTCTCAAAAAACCCTCTAAAACAGTCGATTTTTTCGTCGAAAAACTGTTATTTTCATGCGCGAATAACTCGAAAAATATTAGTTTTACGAAGAAAATGTAAAAAACATTTTTTTCTTAGAATCACTTTTTTCATCGAATTACATGGTTAAAATGTAATAAAAAATTCCCAGCCCCGAGATGGGGTGGCAACCACCCCCAAGGTTTTAGCGTATGCTAGCGTCATGATATATAAAATGATCCTTGGACTATTCCCTACCTTCTGTGAAAATTTCAAGTAAATCCATGCTGGACGAACAAATTTGCTTCATTTCCAGTGGGTGAATTCTTTGATATTCATGTTCGTTGGGTGTCTGTGTTTTCGGTTCCTGTAGTTCTAGGTTCCTTTTCTAGTTCGTTTGTTACATCCTGTACGTCATACATTTCTTTGAAATAGTTCATCCATCTAGTAAGAATTGTTCTTGTTGTTCTGTTTTCAGTACGGCACTATCTTTATTATCTTTCATTTTAGCAGTACCATTTTGGCTTGTTCTTGACAAGGTTCTTGTGATGTCATACCAATTTTTGTACGTGGTTTTCTCTTGCCGCATTTTCAGCTTCATTAAAGAGTCCGTTGTGGTATGAACTTTTTTCATTTTTTTGACTTCTTTGTTTTTTCCCAGTATTTCTGTTCTAATCGTTGCTTCTCATCGTTATCTTTCGTTCCTAGTAACTTGACTTTAGATTGTTTACGTTCTTGTATCTTGTCCCATGTTGTTTTTTTTTGTCATCCAGGTTTTGTTGTTTTGTTTTTTTATTACTTTGTTTTGTCATCCAGGTTTTGTTTTTCTTATAGCCAACTATTTCCACTGCCGTTTTCTTTAACGTCTCTATACCTGTTCCACAATTCCTCGACGTGGCTTCCTCCATGTCACCACTATTATGTCACCACTGTCACTATTTACACTACTTTGACAGAGATTTCTTTTTAGTTCTGGAATAAAAATGATTGATATTAAAAAGCTTAACTTTTATATTGTAAACAACGGTTAATTACATTTTCAGATGGGTCTTTGTTCATTTGGAGATCGGGACTAGAAATTTCAGACAGTAAAATCTTTGAAAAAATCTGCTCATTAACAAAACTGCAACGACTTATGCAAATGTTGATAGCGTTGCGTGAGTCGCTGTTGGTTTAATTAACACTAACCCAAGAACTACTTATCTCGTTTCACCATCGTTTTGACACTGTCCTCTTTTATTCGGTTTGAAAGCTAGTTCCAGACGTTAGCAGATATTGAAATTATGTACCTCTGTATTATCCGTACTAAGCTATTCATAATAATATAATATAACAATTGAATGGTCAGCGTACTTCCCTGCAATTAGCGGCTGGATATGTTCCAGGTAAAAGTACCTATATGGATAGAACTAAGTAATCTTTTGAATAATAAATATTTGGTGGCTAATTTTGTGATAGTTTCGAACACAATTTTGTTTGATAAAACAGGAGTCTCATTGTAAAATCATATACATTATGAAATAAACTGGTTTCATACTGAAAATCTTAATTTTTTATATTGTGGATAGCGATTAATTACATTTAAGGCGCGTTTGTATACATTTTGAGATCGGGACTAGAAATTCCAGATAGTAAAATCTTCGAAAAAATCTACTCATTAACAAAACTGCAACGATTTATGCAAATGTTGATCGCGTTGCGTGAGTCGATGTTGGTTTAATTAACACTAGCCCAAGAATTACTTATCTCGCTTTGCCATCGTTTTGACACTGTCCTCTTTTATTCGGTTTGTACCAACACACCAACCACCGCGATTCGTCGTTTTCTCAAACCCGTTCTCGCATGTATCGATTTAACTCGAACAGAACTAACTAACGAGAAGTTTTATTTGCGTGTTCCTTAATCCCCATCAGGGACGTCCTCAGCGACTACATAGACGAACGTATACTCCCCAGGAAACTTTCAGGCAAAGAGTAAATAAGCAATTTAAATTTTAATGGATCTGCACAAAACGTTACTTTTGGCAAATCTGATAGAAATTTGGTGGTTTATTCTCGATTGGCTGTGCTTATTATCCTCGATTGTGGGATTCTCCCATTTACGTCTTTGTGATTTTTTAAGTATATTTATAAAAGCCTCTGTTTAGCTGTAATAGTAAATCTTGTATAGGTTTTCAGACCGACAGTTATAATATGCTACGCTGGTTTGAAGAGCAAACAAACGCAGCAAAAGGCAATAATAGAATACAGTAAAAGTGAGTTTAACCATCTTTACACCTCAAGATTTATTCATAGCATTCTTATAATTTTTTATTCCTTCTTTGTAGAAGAAATGCGCTCTTCGTTGTAGTCTATATTTTCTAAATTTTGTCATCCCTTTTCACTTAAAATGAGGCTCTTAATCACGTTTCCAACCTTCATTTGATCCTCTGGTTGAACTGGATCTAAACAATTAATCTCGTCATTATCTTGTTTTTGCTCATGCATTTATATGAGTTCATCAATTGTCAGTTTCTGATTGTGGTACTCCAGCAGTTCTTGAATGTCATCACCATCCACTTCTAAATTTATTTGCATGGCGATGGCAACCACTTCTTTATTCACATTACTAATTTCATCAGGCTCTGGCATCAATTCCACCCTAGTGTCAGTAATAAAAAACGCAGTTTTCCAGACACCATTTAACGTTTTTTGTGAAATTTCATTCCAAGATTGTCCAATGAACTACATCTAAAATGTTGAATTGCTTCCAAAAGTCCTCAACAGAGAGTTCGTTTTTTTCTTATACTAATACTTCTTATTAGGTGGTCAAAATTCAATTTCTTTACATGGGTCAAATTATTTAAAGTTGCAGGAGGATGATGATCTCGTTGGTTTTCGATGATTAGTATAACTTTAAATGGAATTTGTTTAGATTGACAATAACGTTCGACTTCAAGTATGAAATGATGACCAAACAAGTCCTCAAAAAGGGAAGCTATCACCCAAGCTTTAAGATTAGACTTCCCAATTGCAGGCAAGCCAGATTTTGCTTTATTTTATAATGCTCTTGGATTTTCTGAGCAATCCTCACCTGCATTTGCTCCAACCATTACTGTGCGATCCATCACTTCTGTTTACGTGCGATAAAAGTTCGTTTAGTCAATTTCTTCCAAAAAATGCCAGTCTTATACATATTGAATATGGTTTGGTTGATATGACAATTACAGCGACTTCCGAATCGGCTCAACCATCTGCTACTAGCTTTAAACTCCCCGTCTTTAGTGATCTTCCCATCATTCTCTTTCAATATCTTAAAAATCAGCACACCGTGTTGTGATCAATAGGAGAATTTTTTACTTTTACCTGATAAGCACACCATAGTTCACACCACCGTCACATCTAATTCTCCATTCTTCATGGCTTCTATAACTTTCTGACAAATATTTAATTACCTCGTACTATTTCATTGATTGTATACTATCACTAAACAACACTACTGCCAATCACACTTTTAAACTCAAAAAATGCTCAAATATTGCCTGTATCGACGAAAAGGCGGTACAAAGTACAAACATCTCTTATGCTGGCCACTCACTTACGGATATCGAAGAGGCCGAGCGACTGACAGTCGGTTAATTGAAGCCAAAATCACCACATACACGCAGTTTTCGTAAAGGGGTTGGCACGCTCGATCACAAAACTGCATGTGTATGGCGTCTCAACTGCAGTTCATTAACTTAACTACTCAAATAATGGCCTTCAGTCCTGGCTTGCATACCACGGCCTCTTCGATATCCGTAAGTGAGTGGCCAGCATTTTACATCGGCTAAAGCCGGTACGGCCTGACGACGTAGCGGACCGCTATGCGACCCCCTTAAGAGGATGGGTACGTATTTTTGGCTGCAATGCTATTTAAATGGGGATTTATTTTTTTCGAATCCTGAGAAAACTAATATTTTTGAAAAATTTAAACGCAGAATGGAAGATTGCGTTATTAGCGAGGGCCAAAAGTCCCAGAGAACTTCTATAATGTTTATTTTAATAAGTTACAGGGATGAAAAACTAAGAGAAAATTTAGTGTGATTTTTAATTTCAAATATCTCATTCAAAATAAACTTTTAATTATTCTAAGGGACTTTCGGCCCTCGGTAATAATTTAGTCTTTCATTCTGCGTTTCAATTTTTCAAAAATATTTATTGGTTTTTTCAGGATTCGAAAAAAATGAACACAATGTCTGAATATTTTGAGTTGTTGATTAAATAATATTGATATATAATGTATTTGATAAATAGTTGATTGGACCTGAGCTTAATAAAAAGTTATTTATTGTGTATTATTTGTGGAAGATCCAAGCAGAGAATACATGAGGATAATATATTCTGTGATCCAAGTATTTTGTTGTTAAAGATGTTAAAAATTGTAAGCGTTCCATAGTAACAATATATTATTAAGAAATCACTTTAACACTTTTCCTCTTTTCTCGATTGAGTATTAGTTTTTGTTGTACATATATAAATTATTACAATCACTGACTACGTAGTTAGTGAAAAAACTATCACATTTATTAACTGAATTAATAATTTGCAATTATACAAATATCAGTTATCCAAGAACATTCAACAGCCATCTCTTTAAGTTAATGATGACATTTTTAAGTAGAATGACATTCTAGTAATACTAGGTTTACTAATAGTAGTTTACTAATAATTCTAGGTTTACATATCCATACCAGTGTGAATTTTACTACACGTAATTTGCCGTGTAAAGACAGTAAAAGTAGGGATAGCCGTAAAATATTTGCGAATTATGTACTGATGGCCTTAATATCTCATTCAGGAATCAATTCGTTTTTGATTATCTATGATTTTTCGCCGGTAAAACAAAACTCAATGCCCTCATGACTTCTATCTAGCAAGAGATTGCTTGAGCCTAAATCTGGTAGGAGTATCTGCCAAATGCCTACAACCACTTTTAACTCTCTTAGCGAGAGTTTCCAATGCAAATAAATGATTCGATTTTGTTTATTCCCATCGACGCTTCTAAGATGCAGTTATTACAGAGAATGCATTATTCTGTGTAATTAAGACTGTATAAAAAATAGTCCTAGTATGCTTTTTCGTACGAAATTCTAAAACGCAAGTTAAAAAGAATAGAATTTGAATTCAAACTTTAGTAGTACCTAGATATGTATATTTCGTCGTTCTGTTACAATCTAAATATATCAGAACTTGTTTCAACTTAAGACACAAATAGAACGTTACAAATGATGAGAACAGTTGAAATGAGAACAGTAAGAAGTATATACAAGTCTATACTCTACTACGTGAAGAATAAGAAGTGAAGACATGAGACAAAACTGTGGAATACAGGACATACAAGAGAATGGAGGACAGCAGACTCGTTAAAAGTGCAAAAACAAATAACCCAGTAGGTAAAAGATCATAGCATGATCGGGCGATCATGCTAGAAAGAGAAAGAAGAAGAAGTTTCAACTTAACATTTTACAGAATTGCTGCCAGTAAATTTATATATTTTTCGGTTTTTCGAGCGTTGACACATCTTTCTGGTAAGAATCAATCACATGACTAACAACGAACCATAACCGATTTGGCTATAACGTTACAATATTGTATTAAAAATTTGTATACATATTATACAAAAATCCTCTTTTTCTATTTTTGTGCTCTTCTTCGTACGCAACCGGCCCTGTAGACAATGCACCTTTCGCGATTCTCGTTAGCCCGAAGCCAATTCGACCGCGTGTACCTGTCTTAATTTATTGATTTCTTTTAATAATAAAAGCCGTAGGTAGTCGCCCTATCGAACTAGAGAATCTCTAAGTCAAAGAGTAGGTTCGAAAACATTTATCAAGTAGAATTGGACTCGCGTATGTGGTCCTTTCCTCTTATAAAGCCACAGTCAACTGCGATGCCGTGGGTAGAATATTATTGAACGGTGACATATAGCATTACCTTTTCTTTAAGTTAAGTACCTCGGACAATACAGCTTTCGGACGATAAAGGGAGATTTATATTGGATATATCACGGGAATACTCACTCTTACAAACCTTATACAGGTTTTATTATTCTTGTAGTACACACATAAAGTAGATGGATGTGCATGCCATATTTGTAAGATTACAATATAGTGAGTGCTATAAGACATTTATATGCACAGACGGTGAGAATTAAAATTATTGCTAGGTTCATTATTCTGCTGATGGTGGTCTTTATTTTTATTAAAATATCAACCATTTTTGTTTCCGGTCGTCCTGTTTATTCTTCTTCTTTTTGTGTATACATGACGCTGTCTGATTTTTCAATGTGCCGTCAGTAATTTGTTGTTCCATCGTTTTCGTGGTCTTCCCACTGATCGTCTTCCTATTGGAGAACCGTCTTTCGCTGTCTCTACTACTCTATTTATTGTCATTCGGCTTATGTGGTCGTTCCATTGTACCCTTCTGTTTCTTACCCAGTTCTTAAAAAATGTTCTCCACCTTGCATCTTCATCGTATAGCTTCTTCTAGCTCTGTTCCATAGCGTCTTACCATCGATGTTTCGAAGGGTTTTCATCCCTGCTGTTTCTAGCATTCTTTTTGTCCTGTATGTGTCAGGTCGTGCTTCTGCCGCGTATGTCATTATTGGTCTGATGACTGTTTTGTAAATTCTGCCTTTCATTGCTTAACCTATGTTTTAACTTTTCCATATTGTTTTATTCAGCCAACCTGCGGCTCTATTGGCTCTATTCACTTGATCTTCCATTTCTTTTTCGAGCTTTCCATGGTTGGATAGTATGATAAATGTGTCTATTTAAACACCATCACGTATTCTATTATCTGTCCTTCCAGCTCTAATTTATTTACATCTTAGTAGATTTGCTGTTTTCCATTCTGTTGTAATGCTGTCCCTGTAAGTTGTATCCATATGGAAAACTTTTTTATTATTAATTTTACAAAAAAAAGTTATTCTTTATAAAAAGCTCTGCATGGTCCAAAACCTAAGATTTAACCATGAAATATCAAATTTTTTGAATAATATACGAGGTATGTCAAAAACTTTGAATTTCACTCAAGAGTAAAGTAGCTTTATTTTTCGTAATATTGAAAATTGCTATTATGAAAAGTTGTTTGGAATTAAAAACTATATTCTAATATGCAATTACATCCTTCTAATTGAAATTTTTTTTTTTTTAAATTATGGATCTCCTTATTTTTTCAGTTATTTCAATTCTGATAACTCTTTTATTATTAATTTTACGAAAAAAAGTATTCTTAATAAAGAGTTCTGGATGGTCTAAATCTTAAAATACAACCATCTTATATCAAATTTTATCAATTTTATACGAGATATGTCAAAAAAGATCAATTTAGACCAAGAGTAAAGTACCTTTATAGTTCAGAATATTTCAATTAGAAGGATGTAATTACATACTGAAACATAGTTTTTAATTCTAAATAACTTTTCATAATAACAATTTTCGATATTGTGAAAAATAAACGTATTTTACTCTTGAGCGAAATTCATATTTTTTGACAAACCTCGTATAAAATTGATAAAATTTGACGTAGGATGGTTGTATTTTAGATTTTAGACCAATCAGAACTTTTTATTAGGAATCACTTTTTTTCGTTAAATTAATAATAAAACAGTTATCTGAAATAAATAACGGAAAATAATGTTAGTTATCCGTAATTTTTCAAAAAAAAAAATTTCAATTAGAAGGATGTAATTGCATACTATAAAACAGTTTTACAGTAATTCCAAACAACTTTTCATAATAGCAATTTTCAATATTGTGAAAAATAAAGCTACTTTACTCTTGAGTGAAATTTACACTTTTTGACATACCTCGTATAATATTCAAAAAATTTGATATTTGATGGTTAAATCTTAGGTTTTGACCATGCAGAGTTTTTTATAAAGAATCATTTTTTTTTCGTAAAATTAATAATAAAAAAGTTTTCCATATGGATACAACTTACAGGGACATACTGTATAAATTATGTTTTTTAAATATGTAGTTTCTTTTGAGGTTTTTAATAAACGACATAAATCACGCCAAAATTATACCAAAAATCAAAGTTACAAAATTTATATATGGAATCATTCTCTTGTGGACAACAAAAACAGTGTGTTAATTATATAATAGGAGCGATTAGAAAGCACAAAGTGAGCTTGGAAGGACACAAAAAGAGACCATTTCAAATTTTTCAAATAATCACAAAGAATAACTTTTTGAATTTATATTATAACAATCGTCATGTAATAAGGACATAATCTCTTGTCCTTTTCTCAGAGTCATCCATACACGATTCTACAAGAAGTTTTGCATGAGTGACACTCAATTCGGATTTCGAAACGGACTGAAAGAGAACGGAGAAAAAAAAACAAAAAAATCAGGTTTTTTGGTTTAAACCAGGTTTATTTGGTTTGGACCAGGTTTATATACAAGGGGTAATAAGTCTAAATGCTTTAAAAGTAAATAAATTATTTTAGAAAATAATAGAAATAAACAATGAAAAAATGATTCAGACAACTTTTCATATTCAAAATAACTAAGTTCGAAAGTAAAACAATATAATTTATTTATCCTAATTTTCTTCATTTGCGGCAGCTGTATTAAAAACTGTAAATAAAAACACCTGTTCGGAGGCTCGTTAAAAAACCAAGGTTATTTCTTAAAAAAGCCAGTTGGTTTAAACCTTGGTTTAAATCAAGGTTTTAAGCATGTTGGTTTAAACCTGCCAACCCTGACTTCGATCGGAGTCAAAGTGGTCCTTTGCTAGGTGCGCATGACTCCGATCGGGGACAGTAACCCGTTGATTTTTAAGACGGTATATTTTACTTGTGTATAAAAACAGAAACTTGTGTTGAGAAATCTACAAAATCTTTTCTCCAAACATAGTATTTTAAAAATTCCTATGGACAAAAAGGGACGAACAAAGAGAAAGCGTTGCAAAATATGCTCCGAGCACAAAATTAGAAAGCAGAAAAGATCACTGCGAAAAATGCCCTTATCAACCCGGATCTTGTATTGAAGAATGTTTTGAATTTGCTCATATGTGAATCAAATTTCTGTATTTTATAAAATAAATAAACTTATTTTTTTCTAAAATTCCGTTATATAATTATTTTTCTAGAATTTCGTTCTTGTCTTGTGCCGATCGGAGCCAGTCAGCAATACGCGAGAAATTCTTAGCCTGGTGCGCATGTTTCCCATAACTTTATTTAATTAAATATATTCTAATATCAATTATTATATATATTTTAGAAAAAAGTTATTGTCACTCCTGGGTAACACCTCTAGAAAAAAGTCAGCAGCCAAAGTGTTTTAAGATGTTCCTGATTATATAAAATCGAAAGTATTGTATACGGTGGAACTGGTATTGCAGTTTAGGTTTCAATAAAGGTACAATATACAGGGTGTTATATTTAGAAAACCAAAATGACTAATGATATCAGAAAAATGGCAAATCTGGCAATATTGCAACATCAAATTTGCAATCTCCATATTTTAGAATAGGCGTATCCCAATTTATGTACAATCGGACCATCCATTTAAGACATAATTAGGCGTTTTCAGACTGTTTTTCCACTCTGTACATATAA
This sequence comes from Diabrotica virgifera virgifera, assembly GCF_917563875.1. Classification (NCBI taxonomy): domain Eukaryota; kingdom Metazoa; phylum Arthropoda; class Insecta; order Coleoptera; family Chrysomelidae; genus Diabrotica; species Diabrotica virgifera. Next base: position 219,092,188 of record NC_065447.1, read on the forward strand.
ATACATTTTATTTTAATCTAAATTCATACGCTACATCTACATAGCTATGTTCTTATCGCATTCACGGACCCGACTGCATATGCAGACACTTACAAAAGACATTACTGTGTAAAGATGAAGATGTGTCTGTGAATGTGTTAATATTGCGAACCTATTCGCGCTTATGTTTTAGTGAACTTTCTGTGTTGCCAAATTTGATATATCTACCTGATATATCGTTTATATTAACTACCGTCGATTTTGATAATCTTCCATTTGTCATTTTTAGAAACCCTGTATAGTTTAAGATTCCATTAATTTTCAAAAATATTCCTGACACCAGCTATCTAGGAAGTTGCTGTCCACCTGTCAAGCCCAAACTCGCATCAATTAATCACGAAAATACATTAGCCGACTCCCTACTTTTTTCCTTTGTTTTTTATTTCGAGAAGAGTTAATCATATTTGTTCGGGATGCTAAAAGTTTGACTTTGTTTTCATTACTAATAGCAAGGCAAACAAAAACAAAAAAGTGTGCTAAGAATGAAATTTTTTTAGTTCTTTTGGTCGGGGCCGAACTTTCAGGTAGTATCTTTATATCCGAGAGAGGTAGTAAAGTTTGACTTTTCGAATTTGTTCTTTTGCCTACTTAATATACAGTTTGTCTAATTTACTTACCGTTGCAGTTCATTATCTATGTCAGAGATCTAAGTTGACATTGTTGCCAAAGTACATATAAAAAAATCCTGAATCCATTTTAAATCAAATAGATCACATAATTATTGCAAACTTGGATTATACAACAAAACAAATGAATATTCAATGTAAATAAATAAAACCATTTACACTTACAAACCAACTTATTTTTTTTAACTGCAATAGATTCTCTATGGTGATCAGTACGCTTACTGGCCACTGTAATAAATCGATATCTCAGTTCCACAGGGAAACAACTTAAAAATTTCGTATTTGGAATTATAAAGAACTGTTCATTAAGTTAAGTCCATGTTCAACTGTTCATTATGTCCTACTGACATAAAGATGTTGTTTGGAGGTAATAAATGGTTATCAAATTCTGGGGAAATATTATGACAAAGATATACGCACAGAGAGAAATTAAAGAATTTAAGTTATTTCATCGTCTAGAAGGTAGAAATTGATAACGAACAACACTGAAAAGATATTTCTAAAAATCATCCACAACCGAGTTTATCAAAAGTTGGAGTCAGATATTAGTAATACACAGATGGGGTTCAGAAAAGGACTAGGTACTCGAGAAGCTCTCTTCGGTTTGAATGTTCTTACACAAAGATGCCTAGACGTTAATCAAGAAGTACATGCATGCTTTATCGATTTTGAAAAAGCGTTTGACAGAGTACGCCACGATAGGCTAAGAGACATTCTTGAAAGAAAAGACAGATAATAAAGATCTGCGAATAATTCTCAACTTATATTGGAATCAGAAAGCTAACATCAAAATAGAAAACGAGATATCAAAAGCAATAGAAATACGTAGAGGAGTAAGACAGGGATGCATTTTGTCACCACTGCTATTTAATGTATATAGTGAAAGCATCTGTCAGGAAGCCCTTTTGCAAGCAAATGAAGGAATCGTAATCAATGGAGAGGTTGTAAATAATATTCGATACGCAGACGACACTGTACTAGTTGCAAGAACAGTAGAAGAATTACAACGATTACTTACAAACATAAATATTGCTTGCAACAATTATGGCATAAACATTAATATCAAAAAAACCAAGTATATGGTCTTCAGTAAAATCATGACACAACCAGCACATATTAGTATAAACGGCATTCAAATTGAAAAAGTATCAAGTTATAAATACTTGGGAACTTTAATAAACGAAACTGGAGACCAAAACAATGAAATAAAAAGACGTATCGAAATTGCCAGGGCCACCTTCATAAAGATGAGAACATTCTTCTGCAACAGAGATATAAGCATCCCTCTACGATTAAGAATGCTAAGTGGCTACGTATTTAACACGCTATTATACGGTGTAGAGGCCTGGACTCTCAAACAGAACAACATAAAAAATATTGAAAGTTTCGAGATGTGGTGCTACCGTCGAATGCTGAAGATAAGTTGGGTTGAAAGAATCACAAATCTTGAAGTAATACGAAGGATAGGAAGAGACCCAGAAATTTTATTAACGATAAAACGAAGAAAACTCGAGTATTTGGGTCACCTGATGAGAGGTCATAAATACGCATTACTTCAAAATATAATGCAAGGAAAAATAGAAGGAAAACGGAATCCAGGCCGTAGAAGAATGTCGTGGATGCGGAATTTGAGAGAGTGGTTTGGCTGCACCACTAATGAACTTTTTAGGTCAGCTGTAAGCAAAGTCAGGGTAGCCTTGATGATTTCCAATCTCCGATAGGAGTGGCACAAGAAGAAGAAGAAGAAGAAGAACACTGAATTGGGCTCAGCTCTTCTTCTAAAGATGTTCGTCACAGTGATCTTGAACCATAACCATCCTCTTCTACTCACAGCAGCCCAAAATTGATCAGTTGACGTTCGACAGTCTATATTTCCTAACATTCTTAATAATCCGATCAACTTAGACATCAAAATGCTTGGCAAATAACAAAAATTGCCGGAGAGCCAAATTTTGGTGGAGAGCTAGGGTATACCATAACAAATAAAGTTTAAAAAGTCCCCATCGATCCCATGTGTGCGTCAAAAGTTATTATTTTATCAAAAAAAAAAACCTCAAACCAAAGTTGTAGATCTTAATATTCTCTATAAAAATTGTCCTTACAATTTTTTTCCTAAGAGTTACCATTCCTGAGATATCGCGATTTTAAAAGTTACTTTATACATTATATGCACATATAAGCCACGTATATACATATGTGACCCTTAAGACAAGTATAAATTCCTATTTGTGTCTCTTTTACATAGTATATTATACTATTCTGAAAATATTTCTTCAAAAGGTAATCAGTTCCAAACTGAATTTCCTCTATCCACGTGGCCTTGAAAAACATTTGGCTATACCATTGTTTAAAAAAGAACAGATTGTCTATTATAGGCAATGGCTACAGTATTGTCCGTAGGTCTGGTTCATAATATTATCTGTTTCTTTTAGTGCTGAAGGTTCAGTTCAAGTGAATATAAGTACTTATTACAAGCGTCTACCATTTAGTACCGTTACCGTTATTTGGCTACAAAGCTAAACAAGCTAAAAATGACGCAGATGTCCTTATAATTGAGACAGCAATTGAAAAATTTAAGGCAACAAACACAACAATTGTAGTTGGTGAAAATGTTGGTTTGTTGGTACTGATTACTGCAAGGACTCCAGTAGATAAAGTTATTTATTTTCTGAAACCTGGAAGGGCTCAACAGCGAACAGAGATATATCTTCGAATAGTTTATCGGCTTATCCCAAATGCCAAAAGTACATTTTATTTTTACATGCGATAACCGGCTGCGACACTACGTCCGCAATGTACAGAAGGGGCAAAACGTCAGTACTTAAATTATTCGAAAAAAAAAAAGATTTTTTACAGAACTTGATACTACACCGCAAACAATAATTACGGAAGGAATTCGCTTTCTTCTTGCGGTTTATGGAGCTCAAAAAAAAATTATTTGTCTTGATAAATACCGATACTTAACTTTTGTAAAAAATACGCGAAACAAGAAACAAGTACAACTATCATGTCTTCCTCCAACATCAGCATCTGCTTTTCAACATTTGTATCGAGTATATTATCAAGTTCAAACATGGCTAGGCAATGAACTGAATCCAGAAGACTGGGGTTGGAAATTAATAGATACTACTCTGGAACCGATGAAAACCTTACTCCCACCTGCTCCAGAAAAACTCCTTAACACTATTTTTTGCAATTGCAAAAAAGGTTGTAGTGCCAAATGTGGATGTAAAAAAGTCGGGTTGCTGTGTTTTCTAGTGTGTACCAACTGCCAAGGACAGTCTTGCTCAAATGTCCAGTTTAGTACAACAGAGGAATACTCCTGTGATTTTAATGAAGAGACCAATGACTCAGTCACATTTGAACAATTTTTGAACATTCAGCAAGAGGAAGAGGAAGAAGATGAAATCGAAGAAGACTTGACTGTTAAAGTAGACTTTCAAGAATATGAATCTGATTAAAATATCTAAAGAAATCAAAACAATAGTTAACCTAATAATCAATAGCAATATCAATAATCAATATCAATAATAAGGTAATATCTAGAACTTGACCGGTATTGTTTCCTTAAATTATCCTAAAATTGTCAAAACAGTTAGTGGAGTAGGCCTACAGGGGGAACCACGGTAAAAAAAACGCTCCGAGTACACTACCTCACAGTTGGTGTGGAAACGTGAGCATATCATGTATAATGTGACTCTTTGAATCGCGATATCTCAGGAATGGCAATTCTTAGGAAAAAAATAGTAAGAACTATTTTTGTAGAGATTTTTAAGGTCTACAACTTTGGTTTAAGGTTTTTTTTTGATAAAACTTACCGTTTTCGAAAAAAATCCAAAAAATTTCAAATTTTGACCTTTGACCCCGAATAACTTTTGACGCACACATGGGATCGATGGGGACTTTTTAAACTTTATTTGTTATGGTATACCCTAGCTCTCCACCAAAATTTGGCTCTCCGGCAATTTTTGTTATTTGAAATGTCTATATAGACCGGGTTATAACATTGGCCATCAAGGATATAAGTCTACGCCCAGGGCCTCTCTTGCCCTCAGGCCCCTCAAGCTTGCCTTGCATAATCAACTGTAGAATTCGGTATTTACTTACGCATAATGTGGCCGAAGTCAGCCAATTTTCGGTTCTTTACGGTGTTAATAACTTCTTTGTCTTTTCCAAGCCTCCATGGAGAAGATGTATGTTATTTGTGTAGTGCATATGTGAGACCCCTGATAACATGTCGGTAGCAGTAAGTACCACCGTGAGATCAGTTGTCAATGGCTATAAGTAAATTTAAATCTTTCACAACCCCATTAGAATATCTATAAAAATAATTAACAATTTGACATTTATAACAAGCATAACTTTTAGGTCAAAACAGTCCACTAGAGCTTTTAATTTGGCTTTTAACCCCATTTTTTCCAAAACCATAAATCTTTAAAATCTCTATTAATGGCTTTTTAGTATGGGTTATAATAAATTAATTTTGTCTAGAAACTAAGCCAGAACCCATAAATCTTCGGTTATGTCCATGGCAACACAGTAGTATTTCATGTTAGAGCCATTAAAACATCTGGATACACCAAAATACATACCGAAAACGATCGTTAAAAACTTTAGTGTTTCCCTAGTAATTTCCTTTTGTAATAAAAGACGCACAATAACGAACTTTTGTGTAATTCGAATCGTTTATGGTATCGCTAATTAAGTTAATAATTCAAAGGTGTAATTTGGATAGAGAGAATAGGTCTTTAGCGAGGAATATTGTAGTAACTTAACTGGACAGGATATTGATTTTCGATTTGTAAGAGTATTTGTCGTGGAATAAAAGTAATGGAGGGCACAGTTGCATACCAATACAAGAGACGAAACAACTCAAATTTGTTTTTCTTTAGCAAATTCTTGCGCACTTTTAGGGTTTGGTTAATAGACCGGTTTCACCATCAGTTTTCATAATTGCCTGCCTACAGAATTTATTATTAATTATTTTTCTTTTATTTCCTTGTTTAAGGGTTCATTTACTTGAATGCATTGTTTAAGGGTTCATTTACTTGAATGCATTTATTTTTTTCTCGAATCCTGAAGAAATTAATAAACATTTTTGAACGGGTAATCAGATAAACGACATATTTAGTAATATCAGGAAGGCCGATGATACAGCCATAGTGGCAGATAACATCGAAGATATTCAATGATTTAACGCATGCAAGTGAAGCTTTTGGTTTGAAAATAAGTATAAAAAAAGAGGTTTTCTTGTTAGAATGACAGGAGCCTTCAGTACCACAGCAGCAACAGCTTTAAAAGTCTGGGCTGGTGTAATGCCCATGCATTTGGAAGCACAAAAACGTGCATGTAGAATGTAGATATTGTCAAAGAAAATTATGAAAAAATAATACAAATAATGGAAATGGAAGTAAGAACAAAAAGAGCATTAGAAGAAAAAATATAAAGAAAATGACAAAACGAATGGGATAATTCCCCTAAAGCAAGACGTCTCTATCATTTTATTCCAAATTTAAATAATATACCAAATTATTTTAACCCAAAAAAGGATTAATAATTTCCTTACAGGGCACGGTCCGTACCCTACATACCTGCATAGATTTAATTTAAAAGATGATGAATACCTACTGTGAATGTGGAGAAATAGGCACACCAGAACACATTATTTAATTGCGAAAGCCACACAAATACAGAAGAATTACAAAGAATGAGAAGAGATCTTGTTGGCATAAATATAGAACATATAATATAAAATGAAGAATTATATAATACATTAAATATTAAATAATTTAGATTTAGCGGACATAATATCAAAGAAACAATTAGAATTATATAATATCGGACGAAGAAGAAATCAAGTAAATATCAAACCTATGTGAATTTGAATAAGAAATTATAAAATAAAAAATTAAAATTATATATAAAAATATGGAATAAAATAATGGTATAACGAAATATTTATATAATAAAAAATTAAAAATTAAAACATAAAAATTTAAAATTAAAATTAACAATTAAAAATTAAAAATTATTAATAAAAAAAATATAGCTTAATACTTGAAATTTCAAAACTCTATGGATATTTTCGGCTAAGGGTGTGAGGTTCACCGAAATACCATTGTGAATATTATATAAGTCAAATATGTAGACCTACACTTACAATTATTTCTAACTATTTTTAGATTAATAGTGCTGGCATTTCTCATCTGAGAATGAGAACTGGAAGCACTATAAAAATTTTACTTTTACAAAAAAAAATATAATTTAAAATAAAAAAAAAAACAAATTAAAAATTATATTTTGTTTATTAAAATTTTTAGAATTGTTTGGTAAAATTGTTCATTCGAATTATTTATTAGAATTATTTATAATTTATCATTTTCAGAATTAGTAATAGATTAGGGCTATTATTAATTAGTTAAATTAAATTAGAAATTTTTTAAAATAAAAATTATGTGTATCAACTACTGTAATCCCATCAGGAAACGACCTGGATTAGTCTCAAGAAGCCAGGTCATTTGTATTAACTATAAATAAATAAAATAAAAAAAAATATCAAGGAGACAAAAACAGCTATCATAGGTAGAAATAATTACCCGAATGCATAGATATAAATATGTAGCTAGAGTAGAAATCGAACAAGTTCAGCATAAACGAGAGTTGCAACCTGAGACTGAAATAAAGAGCAGAGTAGAACAAGACAGAATAGTTATTTCCTAACTATGTAGTGCGGAAAGTGATACTTTCACGCACGTGACTGCCGTTGACCCGAACGACGCGTTAGCCGAGTTCTGGCAAGCAGTCTAGTGCGGGAAAGACACTTTCCGCATGAGTTAGGAACAATATTTTTTCTACGGCCGCACGTTTAAAAAAAGCACAACAAATAGAGTTCTATCAATTTTTATTTACGAGTAAATACAACATACAACGATACATTTTTCAAATGTATCACTGATGCAAGCTGGTCCTTGAATTGTTAAATTCAAGATGTTAAATTGTTACGCTTTTACCTGTACTTCTTGTCTTGTAATGTAAGGAATGGATGCATGTAGGTACGTTAAAGGCCAGAGTTCATTAACAAAGTTTTTGAAATGTGGTACCTGCACCGAGTCTTAAATTATCATGCAAGGTTAGAATCAGAAATGAGGAAGTACTAAGAAGAGTGGGCTTTCGAGATAGGGAACTTTTTTTATTATGGAAGTAGAAGACTGCATATTTGGGACACATATTATTATTACGAGGAGAACTATACACTTTTCAGCAACTAAACTTACGTGCATAGAAATCGGCCCACCTAAAAATTTGATCATTTTTGAATTCTCGTATTTCCTAAACCTGTTGGCCGATTTAAGTTATTTTTTTAATATCTTATAGCCTTATTCTTTAAAAATATCGCTGTAATAATATTATTGCTAAACAGGTAAGTGTTATTTTATACCGGGTGTAACAATGATAGTGTGTTTTTTCCTCAAAGTTCGGAACACCCTGTGGAATATTCTAGCGCTAGCGTATATAAAATATTGAAATTAAAACTCTACTGTAGCCTTTGGCTTTCTTAACATTTTTCTTTTTGATTCATTTGGTTATGTTGGACAATAAAAAAGTTAGGTATTTTAACAACTAGAAACGTTCTTCATTAATACAGGGTGTTTCTAAATAAGTGCGACAAACGACAAAAAATAATGACCGTTAGGTTTATAATCATATGTTCGCAAATGCTTCGTTTTAGAAATACGGGATGTTGAATTTGTTCGTACAACCTGAAGATTTATTTATTGCTCTAAAACCGCACGAGATATACAAATGAAATTGGGTAGGTTTTAATAGGTAATTATTGCGCATTTTTTGGCATATAGTTAAGAATTGTATATTCACCATTGGCGTGCATACGGGTAATGTGACCGGGTAATATGACCCGTATGCACGCCAATGGTGAATATAAAATTCTTAATTGTATGTCAAATATGCGCAATAACTACCTCTTAAAACGCACCAAATTTCATTTGCATATCTCAACCGGTTTTAGAGCAGTAAATAAATCGTCAGTTTGTAAAAAAAAATTCAACATCCCGTATCTCGAAAACGAAGCATTTGCGGACATATGTTTATAAATGAAACGGTCATTATTTTTCATGCAGAATTTCCCCTTACAGTTTGTCGCACTTATTTTGAAACACCCTGTATTGATGAAGAACGTTGCTAGTTGTTAAAATACCTAACTTTTTTATTATCCAACATAAGCGAATGAATCAAAAAGCAAAATGTTAAGAAAGCTTAAGGCTATAGTTGAGTTTTAATTTTAATATTTTATATACGCTAGAATATTCCACAGGGTGTTCCGAACTTTGAGGAAAAAAACTATCATTGTTACACCCGGTATAAAATAACACTTACCTATTTAGCAATAATATTATTACAGCGATATTGCTGAAGAATAAGGCTATAACATATTAAAAAAATCACTTAAATCGGCCAACAGGTTTAGGAAATACGAGACTTCAAAAATGACCAAATTTTTAGGCGGGCCGATTTCTATGCACGTAAGTTTAGTACTCGAAGGAAAGATAGAGGGTAAGAGAGGTCTAGGAAGTAAAAAGAGGTCTAGGAAGAATAATTGAATCCTGAATATCTAACATCTCACTTGATAAGACAATGTATAGTGGACACCTACGCAGAAATGCACGGCACGTTAAGAAGAAGATAACCATAAATTTTGTTTTCTTATGGTTTTGACTTATGTTCTTGACTTAATAGGAACTGCAACTCTTTCTTATTATTTGTAAGGAGAACCGTGTCAACCGCATGTTATTACTGTAGACCCCCTCTATAACGAGAACTGAAATGGCAGACTAATTACCTCGTTAAAGCCGATCTCGTTGTATCAGACAACAATAATATTGTGCATACATATGAATACATATGTAGTTTTCTAAAACATTAACTTCCTATAGTGAAGCCATTCCGAGCAATATAAGATGCTAAATATTGTTTGATTGGCGCTTTTAAAAAAGAGTCAGTGGATAAATGAGACGATGTTGACAGGTGGTGGAGTTTATTACATCACTGTTATTCCTATTTCTCTATCTTCTAATGTCTTTTTCAGACAGAAACAGAAACGGTTTTATAATGTCTGTTCCAAGCTACGCCTCTGGCAAAAGGAAACATTGTATATTTTAAAACGACTAGTAAAGGAAACATTTGGTTTTGTGGTCTTGCTTATTTATTCGAAATATCATTAACGAAGTAATTAAATTTTAATGTGTCGTGTTGTGTGTGTATGTGTGTTCACGAGATTTCATTTAATTTCTTGAGTCTCGTTTATAAACAAAAAGAGGACTTGTAGAGGCACGAAACAAGCCAGAGATAATTTCAGCAAGCGGTGAATTGCAGCCGAGACAATTAATATATGGTTTGTGCAACTAGATTGGGGAGGAATAAGTGGATTAAGTCTAGAATGTTTTAGTTGAGAAAAAAAGCATGAAAAGGTCATATACGGGGGAAGATGTTCAACTGTGAATCAAAACTGGACTTAGTGGTACAAAACCAGTGGGGGGAAACATTGTACCCTGTAAATGTACCCCTACCCTATATGGACTCTTAATATAGGGGCCTGCGTTGGGGACAGTCCGTAAAAAATCTATCCTTAGACAAACTCGAAAACGTCAGATTAAGATAAGGTAAGTTAAGTACATGCAAAACAGTGTATATTTCAAAATCTGATGATTTGAGCAGGGCGAGAAAGGAAATGGGTGAGTCACAAAGTTTCACAAAAAAAACGAATATTTCGCGAAATTAACCTCAGATCGAAAAACTGAAATATACGGTTTCAATATTTTTTACCAATCTCTCGAATGATATAAAACGCGACCACCACCGAGATCGAAAAGCTGAAAAATATATGTATTCAATATTGTACAAAAATCTGTCGAATGATACCAAACACTAAACCCCCCAAGAAGGTGGGTTGGGGGGTTACTTAAAATCTTGAATAGGAACCCCCATTTTATATTGCAGATTTGGATTCCTTACGTAAAAATAAGTAACTTTTATTGGAAAATTAAATTCAAAAATGGAAAATCCCCACTAAAACGGAAAACTTATCTTAGAACCCAATATTCACAACCCAATAGGTCCCCATGACGCTTTAGTATCTAACTGCCAATTTAGCATCCAAGGCTCCTCTACTTTAGCAATTTATATAGTTATCTTTCTATTCATATGTAATTCAATAGTTTTATCAAAAAAAGCAAATAAATGTAGATTGTAAAACAATTTGAATTTTATCTGCAAGGTGTCCTTTTTCAAATGTCGTTACCAATTTTCTGCTACCAATTTTCAAATGTCGTTAAAACGACATTACACTTTATTTGGTGTTATAAGATCATGCAATCCTAATGGATATATGGGTAGAAATGGAAATAAACGAGGAAAAAACTAAGACAATGATAATCAACGGCAAAGAAGATAATGAAATAAAGATAAAATGCAAAAACTCAGAACTGGAAATAGTTACAACTTACGAATACCTGGGAAGTATCATTACTAACGACGGAAAAATAGACTGGGAAATAACAAATAGAGCAAAGAAATCAAACAAGTTATACTATGCCTTAGCCCCAATACTGGGGAAAAGAGAACTTGCAAGAGAGACAAAAATAAACATATATAACACAATAGTGATACCGACTGTGCTCTACGCAAATGAAAACTGGACAATTCTGGAAAAACATAAGAGCAGAATAAATGCAATGGAGATGAGACATTTAAGAAGTATAGTTGGAAAGACAAAATGGGATAGATTAAGCAACGAGACTATTAGGAGAATGGCCAACCAAGAACCAATAATGAATAAACTAAAAAAGAGACAAATGAATTGGTATGGGCATTTGATGAGGATGCAACCCAACAGAATTATGAGAAGAATCCACGAAGCAAGAAACATTGCAAAAAGAAAAAGAGGCAGACCAAGAACAAAATGGATACAGCAAATAGTAGAGGCGGGAAAAGTTAAAGGAAAATCACTCGTGGAATTAAAAATAATGGCGGAAAACAAAAAAGAATGAAAGAGATACGTGAATGTAAATTAAAATAGCGATCCCAAATCCGACACCCTGATAGGGTACAAGGAAGGGGAGAAAGAAAGAAAGAAAGAAAGAAAGAAAGAAAAAGAAAGATCATGCAATCATTGATGGAATAGTAATATCGTAAGTTCACATAACATAAGAGGAGCAGAAAGTAGCACGAAGATGAGAATAAAGCTAAGCACGAAGTGGACAAAACAGAACTCACAAGATAACAAGTAGGATATACAATCTCGAATTACATTAGAAAGAACGAGAATACCTATTGCGAATACAAAATTGGTTTCAAACGCTGGAAGAAGACGTAGGTACCAAATTTAGAACTGCCAATAAATGAGAAATAACAAAATATACGAGAAACCATAGAAACAGCAACAGAGCGCATAGGGAGAAAGAGAAAATACGAGAAAAAAAGACCAACAAAAGAATGGAGCTACTAACCAACCAACAGATAAGAATAGAATAGCTTACCATAAATGTAATTAAAACAGAAACGTGAAAGGTGTTGAGAAGGAAGAAAAAACAATACCTAGCAAATTGGATCAAGCAACTTAGAGCAACCACACAACCGGTCAGTCTAGATCAGTGATACTCAACCTGCGGCCCGCGGGCCGCATGCGACCCTCTAGCGTTTTTTATGCGGCCCGAAGGCTAACTAAAGGGCCCTGTGATCAAAATCTGTCAAATTTAACGTGTTTTTCAAATTATTTGTTAGTGTGCCGATGTGTTTGAGGCGTGTTTGGGCGTGAGGCAGACAATTTAATGACTTTAATTTTAAATTATATTGAAATTTGTAAGAACTCTGATTAAAAAGCAGGGTATTATTAACTATTAATAATAAATTATTAAATTTAATAAACAAATACTCATTTTAAAATAATCAATACCTATTTACTACGTTGCAACGACCCATTTATTAATCACAAGAAAAACTCAGGTCCGGATTAACAAAAAAAAAAAATAAAAATAATTGTGACCAAGAAACAACACCCTGTATATTAAAATTTTCAAAATTTGTCTGCACATTTGAAAAGAGCACAAAAAACTAAGTTTAATTGCTCTCTTCAATTTTTTGCGCAGATAATTTAATGACATTAATTTTGAAATTATATCGAAATTTTTGTTTTGAAAGTTCGAGTTCTTAAAAATTTCGACATAATTTCAAAATTAAAGTCATTGAATTGTGTGCGCAAAAAATGGAAGCTCCATTAAGCTCTTTTCAAATGTGAAAACGGGTTTTGAAAATTTCAATATACAGGATGTTGTTTCAAGGTCACAATGGATTTATAATTTTGTTTAATCCGACCTTGGATTTTTCTTGTGATTAGTAATTGGGTGGTTTGGGTTCTAAATGGGACATGTTCTATTTGTACCAAATATCAAAAAAATATACAAGGTGGTTCTAAAGTTATGGATCCAGAAAGAAAATGGCAAAATCGATAAATCACCTTGTAACTCGGTTATAAACTCGGTGGAGCAATAAATTTAGTATGTCTAGAATCACCTCATTTACCTCTATTCACCATTCAAGTATTTCCATTTCCCAATGAAACACCCTGTATACTACTTCATCTTGATTGCGGCACGCAAGCTGTGGGAATAGGTACTATGTGGCCCAGGAAAGGAAAAGGTTGAGTATCGCTGGTCTAGATAGTTTCATAAGCAACGTTTCAATAACAAGTTTCATAAAGGGTGATAAGATACGTTATCCAGGATTCATAAATACAGGACAACTTCGGAGATTATCAGCTGTGCCACAAAAACTGTGCTACCAATAATTTCCAAACGTAACATACACGATGTTGCAGAGAGTAATATACAACAAAAGCCATTGCTTGATCTCCTTTTACAAAAGATTACAATCTTCAGTATTATTTATAGGGATGGACTCTAGCGAGCTTTTGATAAGCTTGAGCTTGGCTCGAAATTTCGAAATTTTTATTAAGAATCACTTTTTTTCGTGAAATTAATAATAAATGAGTTATCAGAATTGAAATAACTGAAAATAATATTAGTTATCCATAATTTTTCAAAAAAAAAAATTTTCAATTAGATGTAATTTAATATTAGAATATAGTTTTTAATTCCAAACAACTTTTCATAATAGCAATTTTCAATATTGTGAAAAATAAAGCTACTTTACTCTTGAGTGAAATTCAAACTTTTTGACATACCTCGTATAACTTTCATAAAACTTGATATCTGATGATTGAATCTTGGGCTTTGGACCACGCAGAGCTTTTTATGAAGAAAGACTTTTTTTCGTAAAATTAATAATAAAAAAGTTTTCCATACGGATACAACTTACAGGGACATACTGTATATGTGAAATCTGAATTACTTATTCTCAAACAAAAGTATCAGTTGTAGCAGAAATAAATGAATTAGAAAAAATATTAGGGTATTAGCTAAAATATTGACAAGCTCGTTAAAGAAAACTCGGCTCGTTTCGAATTCAGCTCGACTCGGCTCGAAAAAAATTTAATTCGACTCGAACCGGCTTGAGCTCGAAGCTCGAGCTTGTGACTATCCCTAACTATTTTACAGTTAACTGACATTTTTGTTCATGTTTATATAGTTTTTAATAGAGTCCTTTATAATTCAATCCAACTAAATTTGCAAGCCCTCCAAATAGAACATTGCAAGCCCTCTATACAAAGATGCATTGTGTGCCAACTCATTTTAGTAAAACTGAAACATTTAATGATTCTATTCCAATGCCTCTATCCCACAAGAGAAGCCATAGAATAGGCCAGCTCAGATTCGTTTGCGATGTATTTTATATAACTCCGACAAAAGCTGCTTTCAGTGTCTTTGTCCAATTTCCACATCGACATTACTACATTTATCGTTGATAATAGAACAACATTCATCGTAAACGTTTCTAGAAATGAAAAATTAATGATGTTTTCGACGCTCTTTGCAAAAGCTCGCCTTCAGTGGAGCATTTTCTCCTTTTGTGCGTTGTCGACTGATGCGGCAAAATAAACTGAATTATGTCGAACCAAAAAAAGGTCTGAGCGACGCTCATTAGTGTCTTTTTTATGCTGCCGTACGAGCGGGGCTCTAAAAGGAACTTTTCAATTTTTTCTTTTGATATTTTACACATTTTTACGGTTGATCTGTTCAGTTGGAGACATGTAAACGCCCGCCCCGTACTGGATTAAATCCAAGAATTTTATTTTTATTGCATACTTCAGGGTCTTGCGTGTTTTAGAAAAACTGTACATGCAACGAATATGGTTTCTATTTAAAAATAAAAAGCGACATTTAGGAGCTGGGTAAAACATAACGCCAAATGACGTTCTTTTCGAAAATTGTCTTAAATTTGAACTTACGAATGCCCAACAAGACTTTATGACTATGAAATTCATTCTGTCACACCAGTTCATATATAAGTGCAATAATACCTATAGCTTAGAAACAAGTGGTGGATGCTAAAAGATGAGAAAGAAGGTCTATTCAGGGAAAGAATAGTAGAGAAAATATGTTGAAACATGAAAGGAAGCCCTACTACAATTTGGAGAAAAATGGCCAGTAGTATTAGAGAGACTGCTATTGAAATACTGGGAAAAACGTCAGAAAAAAGTTTGAGGATAAACATACTTGCTGTTGGTCAAACGTAGTTCAAGGAAAAATTGAAGGAGAAGGGAAAATTATATAAAAAGTGGCAAGAAACCAGATCCAACACACATCTTCAAAACCATATGGTCGCGAAAAAGGAAGCGAAAGTAGCAGTAGCAAAAGCTAAAGCAGAAGCGTATTCAAACCTATACGATCAACTTGATACCAGGGAAGGCGAAACGAAGATACATATATAAAATACCCAAACAGAGAGCAAAGAAAGCAAAAGATTTTAATCAGATTAGATATATCCGAGATAAAAATAATAAAATACTAGTTCACGAAAAGGATGTCAAAAAGAGATGGAGAAAGTACTTTGACAACTTATTAAATGAAGAATTTGACAGACAACCTGTAGCTGTAGAGTCAACGGAGACAGTAGCAGCAATGGTCACCAAAATAACAAACGAGGAAGTGGCTTAAGCGCTTCAAAAAATAAAGAAAGGAAAAGCGGTAGGACCAGATGATATTCCTTGGGAAGTATGGAAAGCATTGGGAGAGACAGGAATAAGGTGGCTAGCAGGTTTATTTAATAGAATTATGGAAGTTGGGCAAATGCCAGACGAATGGAGAAGCAGTATACTAGTACCTGTCTACAAAAACAAGAGAGATATACAGCAGTGTACAAACTACAGGGCTATAAAACTGCTTAGCCACACCATGAAAATATGGGAGAGAGTAATTGATAGACGGATACGTGAAGAAACCGACATATCCGAGAATCAATTTGGCTTTATGCAGGGCAGATCAACAACAGACGCAATTTTCATTATAAGGCAGTTGATGGAAAAATACAGGAGTAAAGAAACAAACGCTCATATGGTATTCATTGATCTTGAGAAAGCATATGGTAGAGTTCCTCGAGAGATTCTGTGGTGGGCACTCGATAAGAAAGAAGTTCCTGGTGCATATGTAAAGATTGTGAGGGATGTGTATGAGGGAGTAACGACTTGTAGGACAGGTGTGGGAGAGACTGATAATTTTCATGTGAAAGTAGGATTGCACCAAGGCTCTGTGCTTAGTCCGTATTTATTCTCATTAGTTTTGGACCAGATAACAGCGAAACTACAGGGTAACATTCCATGCTGCTTAATGCATGCTGATGATGTCGTGTTAGTAGGAAATAGTGAAAGAGACTTAGAACAAAAACTGGAACAGTGGACACGAGCTCTGGAGGAAAAAGGTTAAAACTTAGTAGGACAAAGACAGAGTATTTGGAATGTTCATTTAAAGATGGAGTTACTACAAATAAAATGGTATCTTTGGATGGTGAACTGATTGTAAAAAGCAATAGTTTTAAGTACCTGGAATCGGTATTAAAAAGTAATGGAGAAATAGATGGAGATGCATGCAGTAGAATTAGGGCTGGATAGATGAAGTGGAAGGTGTGTTGTGTGACAGAAAAGTTCCAATGAAGCTGAAAGGAAAATTCTATAAAACAGCCATAAGACTGGCTATGATGTACGGAACTGAATGTTGGGCAGTGAAAAAGAAAGAGGAACAACGAATGCATGTGGCAGAGATGAGAATGCTTAGATGGATGAGTGGAGTTACAAGAAAGGATAAAATTAAAAAGTATATAAAAAGTATATAAGTAAAGAGTATATTAGGGGAAGTCTAGTTGTGGCACCAATTGATGCTAAAATGAGAGAGCATAGATTGAGATGGTTTGGTCATGTTCAACGTCGAGACGTTAAACAAGTGGAATCCATAACAAGAGAGGAATTAGAGAAAGCAATAGAAAGAGTAAAACTGGGCAAAGCACCAGGCAAGGATCATATCACCCCGGAAATGATAAAATTCATGGGGACAGAGGGAATGGATAGCATGAAAGAACTAATGAATGATATCATAAATAGAGCAGAATTACCAAAGGACTGGAAGAAAGACATTATATTACCAATACACAAAAAGGGAGACAAGAGAAACTGTAATAATTACCGAGGTATCACCATATCAAGTATCCCTGGGAAGGTATTAGCAAGAATACTAGAGACAAGAATAAAAACACAAATAGAAACAACTATGGAAGACACACAGTGTGGATTCAGGAAGGACAGAAGCACGCAAGACCTAATATTCACATTAAGACAAGTAAGTGAGAAGGTAATCAAGAAAAATAGAGAGATACATATGTGCTTCATTGACCTGGAAAAGGCGTTTGACAGAATCCGAAGAAAGGACGTTTGGAAGACACTAACAGAAAGGGGAGTCGACAGACACATAATAGAAGTAATAAAGGATATGTACAAAAATAATACAAATACAGTAAGAACCAATAACGAGGAATCCAGAGAATTTTCTACAAGTCAAGGCGTCAAACAGGGATGCGTGCTGAGTCCACTGCTATTCTCAGTGGTACTGGATGAAGCGATAAAGAAAGCCAAGAGAAGAATGAGAAAACTAACATTAGGATACTGGCAAATGAAACAGACTCAACTATCGGAGCTACTATTTGCAGACGACATGGTATTGATAGCAGAAAACAGAGAAGACTTACAGAACAATCTTGAAATCCTAGAAGAAGAACTATCAAACATAAATATGAAAATTAATACAGAGAAAACAAAAACAATGATAATTTCAAATACGAGGAAGACACACGCAATAGAATTAGACGGGAAACAACTAGAGCAAGTGGAATATTTTAAATACCTAGGAGTAATAATCGAATCAAATGGTAAACAAGACATGGAAATAAACGAGAGAATGGGACGAACAGGAAGCTTATTTAACACTATGAAAACAACATTTTTTGGGAAAAAAGGGATACCGGAAAAAGTAAAAACGGCAGTCGTTAAATCAGTAGTTAGACCAACAATCATGTATAGCAGCGAGACATGGACATTGACGGGGAGACAAAAATCCAGAGTCAATGCTATGGAAATGAGGTTCCTGAGGAAAATAGCAAACAGAAAAAGGACAGACAAAATACGAAACGAAACAATTAGACAAAACCTAAAACTAGAACCAATCAATGAAAAAATAGTAGAAGGACAACTTAGATGGTTCGGGCACGTGTGTAGAATGTCGAACGAGAGGCTAACAAAACGAGTGTTCGAAACGAGAGTGCAGGGGAAAAACAAAAGAGGGAGACCAAGAGTTATGTGGGTAGATGAAATCAGGAAAGAAGTCGAGAAGAAGGGATTGACATTGGAAAGTGCAAGAAACCTAGCGCAAGATCGGAAAGCATGGAGACTACAATGCCAAACTCAACTCCACCAGCCTTACACCTAAAGGTAGAAAGGCTTAGGACTAAGTAAGTAAGTAAGTTTTGGACCAGATAACAGCGAAACTACAGGGTAACATTCCATGCTGCTTAATGCATGCTGATGATGTCGTGTTAGTAGGAAATAGTGAAAGAGACTTAGAACAAAAACTGGAACAGTGGACACGAGCTCTGGAGGAAAAAGGTTAAAACTTAGTAGGACAAAGACAGAGTATTTGGAATGTTCATTTAAAGATGGAGTTACTACAAATAAAATGGTATCTTTGGATGGTGAACTGATTGTAAAAAGCAATAGTTTTAAGTACCTGGAATCGGTATTAAAAAGTAATGGAGAAATAGATGGAGATGCATGCAGTAGAATTAGGGCTGGATAGATGAAGTGGAAGGTGTGTTGTGTGACAGAAAAGTTCCAATGAAGCTGAAAGGAAAATTCTATAAAACAGCCATAAGACTGGCTATGATGTACGGAACTGAATGTTGGGCAGTGAAAAAGAAAGAGGAACAACGAATGCATGTGGCAGAGATGAGAATGCTTAGATGGATGAGTGGAGTTACAAGAAAGGATAAAATTAAAAAGTATATAAAAAGTATATAAGTAAAGAGTATATTAGGGGAAGTCTAGTTGTGGCACCAATTGATGCTAAAATGAGAGAGCATAGATTGAGATGGTTTGGTCATGTTCAACGTCGAGACGTTAATCATCCAATACGAAGAGTAGCTGAAGTGCAGATTCCTGGAAGGAGTAGGAGAGGAAGACCAAAGAAGACGTGGGGGGAGACGATTAGGCAGGACATGTTGGTAAAGGGGATTAATATTGATATGACCCAGGATAGAATGGTGTGGAGAAATGCAATTAGAGAAGCCGACCCCGCATAGGGATAAGGCAAAGAGAATGATGAATCTATAGCTTAGAAACTTGGATCATGACAGAAAAGACAGTAAACCTTATTAATATCAACTTTTGAAAGAATGATATTAAGGAGGAAACCTTATACAGTATGTCCCTGTAAGTTGTATCCATGTGGAAAACTTTTTTATTATTAATTTTACGGAAAAAGTTGTTCTTCATAAAAAGCTCTGCATGGTCCAAAACCTAAGATTTAACCATCAAATATTAATTTTTTTGAATATTATACGAGGTATGTCAAAAAGTTTGAATTTCACTCAAGAGTAAAGTAGCTTTATTTTTCACAATATTGAAAATTGCTATTATGAAAAGTTGTTTGGAATTGAAAACTATATTCTAATATGCAATTACATCCTTCCAATTGAAAAAAAAAATAAGAAAAATTATGGATAACGTAACATTATTTTCAGTTATTTCAATTCTGATAACTCTTTTATTATTAATTTTACGAAAAAAAGTGATTCTAAATAAAGAGTTCTGGACGGTATAAAACCTAAAATACAACTATATTATATCAAATTTTATCAATTTTATACGAGGTAAGTATGTCAAAAAAGAAATGTGTAAATTTAGATCAAAAGTAAAGTCCCTTTATAGTTCAGACCATTTCAATTAAAAGGATGTAATTACATACTGAAACATAGTTTTTAATTCTAAATAACTTTTCATAATATCAATTTTCGATTTTGTGAAATATAAAGGTGTTTTACTCTTGAGCGAAATTCATATTTTTTGACATACCTGGTATAAAATTGATAAAATTTGACATAAGATGGTTGTATTTTAGGTTTTATACCAGGCAGAACTTTTTATTAAGAATCACTTTTTTTCGTAAAATTCATAATAAAAGAGTTATCTGAATTGAGAAAATTTTTCAAAAAAATTTTTTTTCAATTAGAAGCATGTAATTGCATACTAGAATATAGTTTTAATTCCAAACAACTTTTCATAATAGCAATTTTCAATATTGTGAAAAATAAAGCTACTAAAGATACTAATTGAGTGAAATTCAAACTTTTTGACATACCTCGTATAATATTCAAAACATTTGATATTTGATGGTTAAATTGTAGGTTTTGGACCAAGCAGAGCGTTTTATGAATAACTTTTTTCGTAAAATTAATAATAAAAAATTTTTCCATATGGGTACAACTTACACTGGAGTTAACTGGACATACTGTATATAGCAAATTATGCAAAAATACAAATATTGTGCTGGGCTGGTCACCTTTTAAGAATGGATAATGATATAATACCGGACAGCGGAACTAAGGAAGAGTTAGACAGACGAAGTGAGAACCGATACTAAAGAGATTCTAGAGCATTCCAACTGATACTAGAGCATTCCAACATGATGTCAAAATTAAATCAATATGGAGCTGGAAGGTATACATGTTATTCTGTTAGTTCTTAATGTGTTTCAGATTTAGATAATTTTAGTTGCGTTTCTTTGTAATTTTGTGTTGTACAAAGATTAATTTAACATTTTCACTGGAAGAATTAATTTAAAAAGATAATATGCCTCATTTCTGTTATGTATTGTGTGGAATGCGAAGTAATAAAGCGTGATAAAGTTAAGTTTCATCAGTTTAAGTATAAAACTGAACTAAATAAGTTATCATGCTATAAAATGTCCTATAAAAATGCTAAATAACTAACTATGTCCATGTTACTTAGGCTTGGAAAACTTGGTCCACTGTAGGTTAATTTCAGACTTCTTGAGGGAAAATGAATCTATATTATATAATATAGATAAAATCTACACAAAATCAACAAAATGTTCGGAAAAAAACAACTAAAAAACTGTTAAAGGTAAAAACCTTAAGAAACACAAAGTTATACAAATATAAATAAATACAATGTTTGACAGTTGTCTCCCAGGTCCGAGCGTTGTGATGAACGTCAAAGTCTTGGAACTATTTAGAGTGGATAAATAGGGAAGAACAGCTAGAGGACATAAACTATTTAAGATTGGGAGTATTAACTTATTTCCTATGCATTAGTATTACGGACTCACATGTGAGCGGCCGTGGAGTAACGGCATAATTGCTGGCTTGATACGCCAGTGCACGTGAGTTCGAGCCCTGCCAAAGACAAACCATTTTCATTTCCAATAATGACACGAGCCGTCTCACGTCGGTCCCCCTGGGCTAGTGTACATCGGCACTAGTTACTTGAAACAGGGTTAAAGATGTAAATGGCGCCGGAACTGTCCGAAAGGATCTCCTCGGCAAAAGTGCCATACGATATTATTATTACATTGGCAACCTTTTCATCATTCCTAAGGATCTAATCATTTGTCTATCTTGCTGCTTTCTAGTCTTAAAGCCACATTCATTTTCTGGAATTATAGTCTCCATCTTATAATTTTTTTAAAATTTTGGGTAATTTATAAGTCAGATTCATTGAAACCAAATTTTGTAAAGAAATTTTTGAAATTTTAATTTTTGTTTCTACATATTATATTGCAGGGGTCACCAATTATGTTCCCTGCCCTGAGGGTCCGTTTTCAAAACCTAGCACACTTCCGGGGTCCGGACTTAATGCTACTGCGTCCGGTTGTTCTAATTCGGTTTCTTTGCGGATTCTTGTTAAAAAATATCATCCCCATCATAATAACAAATCAGAAGAGCGCCGGGCGCAATTTTTAGGCAGAAGTTGTTTATCACTTTTTTTAACAAATTCAAAACATTGGCTAAATTGAAGTTTAAACATTCAATTTCAAGATTCTGCTGTGTAATCGGGGATTATTTCATTTTAGACCGTTGTTTTTAATTGTTAATTATGCGCATCCTGTCGACCCTTAATACGCCGCCGTCGCACAGTGTTCAAAATTGAAGGAAACGTGATCGAAAGTAAAAAAAAAAAAGAAATCTGAGAATGCCGAAATTAAGGGGTTTGTTTGTACTACTCATGATGCAACTTTTCAGCAAAAATTGATTTTTTAAGTTTGTTAGGGCCAGATGTATTAATGATCAAAATTCAATATAATTTTATACATCAAATTTAAATCCTCAGAATATGCCTTTTACTTTGATTATTACTTCATTTATGTGGATAGCTAATGTAAAAGTAATTATTGGAGATAAAAATACATACTTTAAAGATTAAAATGATATAGTTAGCTTCACGGAAAGGAAAGGTGATTATATTGATATAATCGGCTGTCTAAAAACCTATACAATTTTTGATAAAATTAATGTTTGACAGCGTATTACGTTTATTGTGCCATCTTGTGCCACGTTAAATCCTTCACTAGATGAAAGATTACAATGTAAGGAATAAAAAAATATATAACACAAACTGCGGAAAACTGCGCAACTGAGTACATGGCGCATTGAATCGAGCGCCGCGCGCGTGTAGTCTAAATTAATTGCATTCGTACGTATTGTTTACATGTATGTCAAACACATGAATTTGTTGGGGTTGCGAAAAGATATTTTAGTTTTGATGAAGTAGTGTTTTTGCTTAATAGAGAATATATTGTACATTAGTTTTATAAATAGCTATATTAACAATTTATTGAAATTATATTTCTTTAGGCGCGATTGGGAAAAAAGTTGGGATTTGGAGTAAATGTAAATGTAAATGTGCGCGAATTCATCAAAAATTGTTAGCTCTACGCGCAGATACGTTATAGGGTTTTTCAACGCTTCTCATTTGTTTCGAGCTTCCGTCATAATCTGTCGCATAATCCGTGTATATTAATACACTAAGGCTACGGCTCCACAGGCGAGAAATTGACGCTAGCAGTAGCCGTAAAAAGAACTTAATGTTCCGAGGAACGGAATAGGAATAGCCGAACTGAACCGATTACGCACAAGTCCTGTAGTCGGTACAGTTCGGCTATTCCTATTCCGTTCCGCGGAACCTTAAGTTCGTTTTACGGCTACTGCTAGCGTCAATTTCTCGCCCGTGGAGCCTTAGCCTAAGCAGCAAAATTAACGCACCACCTGTAAAATGGGACATTTTTGATGTCTCCAATTTCCTAAACCTCTTATCCGATTTAAGTTAGTTAATATATTATAGCCTTATTCTTTAACAATATCTCCGTAATAATATTGTTGCTAGACGGGTAAGATGTCATTGTATACCGGGTGTGCCAATAATACTGTGTTTTTTTCTAAAAGTATTGAGTATTTTTTACCACTCATAACACTGTTAAAAATATATATACAGGGTGTTTCATTGAGAATGTCCAATGTCTGAGTTGTAGATTCTAGACCTTATGACGCCTTACAGAGTTACAAAGTGTGTTATTTAAAATTTTAAAAACTATGCTCAGTATTTTAAAACTATTCTACGTATCCTTCTCATACTTGACAGACAGTTTAGGCACTATACACCATATGAAATTATGTTAAATATCCGTTTCTAGTTAGTCCCAGAGGCGTACGAGATAGGGGAGAGTGAGGGGTTGACCCTTTCCAATTCCTACTCCACTGGCGGAATTTCCATTTTAGCGCAATTTTTCGATTCTCCAATACTCGCTATGTAAATAACATACTCCTCACATCTAACGATAAAACTATTCGTTTTTGAGATATTTGAACTTAAACACGTAACGGCACAGATATTTTGAATAATGTATTGTGTCGCTTAATTTTAAAATATCTCGAAAACTTATGATTTTATCATTAATAATGAATAATATACTCTTCAGTCCTAACGATAAAATCATTGGTAATAGAGATACTTGAAGTTTAAAATTAAGCGGCACAATACATTAATTAAATATCTGTGCCGTTACATGTTTAACTTCAAATATCTCGAAAACTGATGACTTTATCGTTGCGAATGAAGTGTATGTTATTTATAGATAGTATTGTAGAATCGAAAAATTGTGCTAAAATGGCATTTCTGCCAGTAGCGTAGAATTTGGGAAGGCTCAACCATTCACTGTCCCCTGTCGTACGCCTCTGGTAATAGGTAGAAACGATTGTTTAACATAATTTTATAGGGTGTACAGTACCCACACTTTTTGCCAAGTATGAAAAGGATACGTCAAATAGTTTTAAACCAATGAGCAAAATTATTTTTTAAATTTTTAAATAAAACACCCTGTAACTCGTAACGAGCCACATTTTATGTAAGTGATTTGGGTTAAATCCTAATATTTTGAGGTCTAGAATCTACAAATCAAATTGGACATTCTTAGTATAACGATATTTTTTAAGTAATTCACCCCCTCATGAAGGGATGAAAACTAAAAAAAAACGACCCCTGTTATAATATACTCGTTATACGGTATAATACCTCAAATATTCCAAGTTTTCAGCCGGATCACTTTTACAGTTTAAACAAATTTAGTTTCGATCACGTTTTGACCAATTTTGAACACTGTGCGTCGCCTTATGTGGTGCGTATCGCACTATATGATTGGCGTGTTTAATTAGCACATTGGCCATAAATAAATGAATAAATAAATAAATTATTTTAAAAAACTATGTTAATAATATATTATAAAATTTTAATAAATGTCAAGTACCTACCTATTTGTTGGGATTTTTCGCATAAGTACGTATAAATATAATATACAGCGTGTCTACTTAAGTTGGAAACATATGGGAAACGTTGTTATTATTAATTTTACGAAAAAAAGTTATTCTTTATAAAAAGTTCTGCATGCCCCAAAACCTAAGATTCAATCATCAGATATCAAATTTTCTCAATATTATACTAGGTATGTCAAAAAATATGAATTTCAGTCAAGGGTAAATTACCTCTATTTCTCTCAATATCGAAAATTCTTATTAGTCCAGAAAGCCACTGCGCATCCGCTAGGAAAAATATTCTAATTCGGATTTTTTGCACAATCTTACTCAAAAAGGACTCCTTTTAACAAATTTGCATGTTGCCAGGACCAAAAGGTGGTCAAAAATTTTTTAAACGTTTTTTTTTGTTTTTTTCCTAAAATTTTTTTTTTGCATGGAAAAAAGTTTTTTTTAGGTTTTTTGGATCATTCCAAACAGAAAAGGTCTTTAGTGACTTTTCTCTAAAAATGACAGCTTTTGACATATAAGCGATTAAAAATTGAAAAATTGCGAAATCGGCCATTTTTAACCCTCAAAAACTATGTGAAAAACTGAAAATTTGAATGTTGCCAAGGCAGGTAGATATTCAACATCGATTGATGAAATCCCGAAGAGTTTTTTGTAATACAATATTCATAACTCCTTTGTTTTTTAATTGCTAATCAAGCGTGCGCGACACTATTTTCCACCAGACAGTATGGTGCAAATGAAAGGAATAAATTCGTTATTTCGTAAACCGGCGACTTTAAAGGAAAATCCCGAAACAGGTCGATTTTTATTTTTAAGTTATGATATTGTGGCATATATGGTATACTAGTGACGTCATCCATCTGGACGTGATGACGTAGTCGATGATTTTTTTAAATGAGAATAGGGGTCGTGTGCTAGCTCATTTGAAAGGTTCTTTAATTCTCTATTCAGTAATATAAACATTTACATAACTATTTATACAGGGTGTCCAAAAAATGTTTATTAAATTAAATTATTTGACAAAAAAAGAAGTAGAAGGACACCCTGTATAAATAATTATGTAAATGTTTACATTACTGAATAGAGAATTGAAGAACCTTTCAAATGAGCTACCACACGACCCCTATTCTCATTTAAAAAAATCATCGATTACGTCATCACGCCCAGACGGATGACGTCACTAGTATACCATATATGCCACAATATCATAACTTAAAAATAAAAATCGACCTGTTTCGGGATTTTTCCTTAAAGTCGCCGGTTTACGAAATAACGAATTTATTCCTTTCATTTGCACCATACTGTCGGTGGAAAATAGTGTCGCGTATGCTTGATTAGCAATTAAAAAACAAAGGAGTTTTGAACATTGTGTTGCAAAAAACTCTTCGGGATTTCATCAATCGATGTTTAAAGAATATCTACTTACCTTGGCAACATTCAAATTTTCAGTTTTTCACATAGTTTTTGAGGGTTAAAAAAGGCCGATTTCGCAATTTTTCAATTTTTAATCGCTTATATGTCAAAAACTATCATTTTTAGAGAAAAGTCACTAAAGACCTTTTCTGTTTGGAATGATCCAAAAAACCTAAAAAAAACTTTTTTCCATGCAAAAAAAAATAATTTTAGGAAAAAAACAAAAAAAAAAAACGTTTAAATATCTTTTTACCACTTTTTGGTCCTGGCAACATGCAAATTTGTTAAAAGGAGTCCTTTTTGAGTAAGATTGTGCAAAAAATCCGAATTAGAATATTTTTCCTAGCGGATGCGCAGTGGCTTTCTTGACTATATGATAAAAAGTTGTTTGGAATTAAAAACTAAGATTAAATATGCAATTACATGCTTCTAATAAAAAAATAAAAAAAATTTCTCAAATTTATGGACACCCAACATCGTTTTTAATTATTACAAATATGATAACTCGTTTATTGTTTATTATACGAAAAAAAGTTATTCTTCATAAAAAGCTTTGCATGGTCTAAAATCTAAGACACAACCATGAGATATCAACTTTTATTAATTTTATACGAGGTGTGTCAAAAAATATGAAATTCGCTCAAGATTATAGTACCTTTATATTTCACAATATTTAAATTAGAAAGATGTAATTACATATTGAAACATAGTTTTTATTTCTAAACAACTTTTTTAATAACCGTTTTCAATATTATGAAAAATAAAGGTAATTTACTCTTGAGTGAAATTCATATTTTTTGACATACCTCGTATAAAATTAATAAAATGTGATATCTGATGGTTGCATCTTCGGTCTTAGGACATAGAGAGCTTTTTATAAAGAATAGCTTTTTTTCGTAAAAGTAATAATAAAAGAGTTATCGTATGTGTAATAAATAAAAACGAATCAAGTATATTCAAATGGGAAATAAGCCACAATTTTTACCTAAAAATGATTTTATTAACGTTTCGACGCCCAAGTCGGGTGTCGTTGTCAAAATACAAAATAATACAAAATAAACGAAAATGTTGTTGCTTAGTAAAAAATTCTTCTAATAATTTATTTAATCTGACTCATTTATATCGGCAATTCAGACACGTATTATACATTTTAAAGTAGACGACTTTAAAATGATATTGCCAATATTGATGAGTTGCATTCCTGGGACGACTTTACTAAAAGATAGTTCATTCGATTACATGAAATCAATCCCAACTCAAGAATATCCGCCACAAAAAATCATAGCATGTGCTCTGTCTTTAAAAAGACAACCAAATGCAACGGTGGCACTGAAATTCTCGCGTTAGAGATTCCATAGTAAATCATGAGGGAAAACCAGGAAAAACCTCGTGATACTATCCCCGACCTCGTAAGTATTTGGGTTTACATTTAGTTTACTCTCAAAACTAATACCAAATTCTGACTTGATATTTTAAATTTTAAATAATACTAAAATACTAAATATGTACTAACTCGATATGTTACTGATTTACTAATTGTGGTATTTTCTTTCTATTGACTTCCTCCTTTAATATGGGTAACCACATCCTACTGCATTCTACCGAGGAATTTGCGACACAATTGGTTTCATTTAGCATAATTAGAGCCGCTTCTTTGATTTTTTCTCTTTTTACTATCTGCTTCTTTTAGGACTATACTTGAATCTCTCCACTGAACTCTATGTTCATTATCCCATGCGTGTTGACATATTTGAGATCTATCAAATTCTCTATTTTTTATATAAGACTGATGTTCATTTACTCTAACGTCTAATGGTCTTGACGTTTCACCTATATAAAATTGTTCGCATTCACAAGGTATTTTATAAATACAATTCTTTGTTCTTTCTTGTTCACTGTTAGGTTTAGTTTTAGATAGAATAGATCTCAATGTGTATGTTGTTTTGAATGTTGTTGATATGTTGAATTTATTTCCTATTGTTTTAAGTTTCTCGGATAGTCCTTTTACATATGGTATTGGCAATATTGGCAATATCATTTTAAAGTCGTCTACTTTAAAATGTATAATACGTGTCTGAATTGCCGATATAAATGAGTCAGATTAAATAAATTATTAGAAGAATTTTTCACTAAGCAACAACATTTTCGTTTATTTAGTATTATTTTGTATTTTGACAACGACACCCGACTTGGGCGTCGAAACGTTAATAAAATCATTTTTACGTAAAATTGTGGCTTATTTCCCATTTGAATATACTTGATTATAAAAAAATGCCACAAGAAAACAGCTTCAGAACAACAATAAAAACGAAGTTCGTATCAATAAATTTCAAGAAAAATTTGGAAAATATTTTTTTCCATTTAGAAGCATGTAATTGCATATTTGATCTTAGTTTTTATTTCCAAACAACTTTTCATAATAAGAATTTTCGATATTGAGAGAAATAAAGGTACTTTACTCTCGAACGAAGTTCATATTTTTTGACATACCTCGTATAATATTAACAAAATTTGATATCTGATTATTGAATCTTAGGTTTTAGAGCATGCAGAACTTTTTATAAAGAATAACTTTTTTTCGTAAAATGAATAACAAAAAAGTTTCCCATATGTTTCCAACTTAAGTAGACACGCTGTATAAACATGCGACAGAGACGCATCATAAAGTGCGACGCCTGACGATTAACAATTAAAAAACAACGGTCTATATTGAAATAAGCCCCGATTACTCGTTAGACTCTTGAAACTGAATGTATAAACTTCAATTTAGGCACTTGTCAACCGGAATACTAATAATTTACACATGATTTTTCAAGCCTCGAAAATGCGTATGCGTATTTTCGAAATTTTCACATTTTAAATCGCTTATAACTCGAAAACTATCAATTTTTGAAAAAAATGACAAGAGACCATTTTGTTTAAAATCACCTAAAAATCTAAAAATATATCTAAAACTTTTCGGTACAAAAAGATAATTTGAATTTATTTAAAAAAATTGTTTCCATTAAAAAAATGTATAATACCTACATCTTGTCTGAAGTGTGAAACGAAGTTTAGTGCAACTGCGTTTCATTAGGGAGTTGGGCTTCATCTGTTAGCTGATATATAGGGTGTCCCAAAAGTAGTGGAACGGTCGAATATTTCGCGAACTAAACATCGGATCGAAAAACTGAAAAATACGTGTTCAATCATTTTCAAAAATCTATCCAATGACACCAAACACCAACCCCCACTACACCCCCTGAAGGTGGGGTGGGGGGTAACTTTAAAATCTTAAATGGAAACCCCTAGTTTTTCTTGCAGATTTGGATTCGTTACATAAAAGTAAGCAACTTTTATTCAAGACATTTTTTCGAACTGTGGATAGATGGCGCTCTAATTGGAAAAAACCATTTATCCTGATACCATAGGTAAATTATAGAAACGGTCTAATATCTCGAGAAATAAACTTCCAAATGAGCAACCAAAAAACAGGTTTTTAATATTTTTCGAAAACCTATCGACAAACACCAAAAATGACCCTCCAACCCACCCCCTGGAAACGGGGGGGGGGGGGTAAATTTAAAATCTTAAATAGCAACCCCCACTTTTTATTGCAGATTCGAATTCGTCATGAAAAGTTAAGCAACATTTATTCGAAACATTTTTTAAAATTGCTGATAGATGGCGCTAGTAAATCGTATTTTTCCAATTAAAGCGCCATCTATCAACAATTCTAAAAAATGTTTCGAATAAATGTTGCTTAATTTTTCATGACGAATCCGAATCTGTAATAAAAAGTGGGGGTTGCTATTTAAGATTTTAAAGTTACCCCCCACCCCACCTCCAGGGGGTGGGTTGGAGGGTCATGTTTAGTGTTATTCGATAGGTTTTCGAAAAGTATTAAAAACCTTATTTTTGGTTTCTCATTCGGAAGTGTATTTCTCGAGATATTAGACCGTTTCTATAATTTACCTACGGTATCAGGATAAATCGTTTTTCTCAATTATAGCGCCATCTATCCACAGTTCGAAAAAATGTCTTGAATAAAAGTTGCTTACTTTTACGTAATGAATCCAAATCTGCAAGAAAAACTAGGGGTTTCCGTTTGAGATTTTAAAGTTACCCTCCACCCCACCTCCAGGGTGTGTAGTGGGGGTTGGTGTTTGCTGTTATTGGATAGATTTTTGAAAATGATTGAACACGTATTCAGTTTTTCGATCCGATGTTTAGTTCGCGAAATATTCGACCGTTCCACTACTTTTGGGACACCCTGTATATACCGACTTTTAATAAAGTTCATTCGTGAAAAAGTGGATTCGCACATATAAGATGAGCCAAACATAGTACACAATGTCATGGCCAAACGTTTTCAAAATTGCAAAACACTATATTCTGAATAGTTTGAATTTAATCGCGGTCCGCACAAAATTAGCCTACGGTCCGGATGCGGACCGCGGTCCGCTAATTGGTGACCCCTGTTATATTGTATAAATGTATTTTGTCTGATATTGTCAAATTTCTTAATTCTGTAAATAGATATATATTTAGGTACTTAGATTTTAATTCAATTTTTAGTTAGAATAATACTGCGGCAGTGAAATTCGGATGAAATCCGGTATTTCGTTAGCAGGAATTATTTCTAGAAAGAGATTAGAGTGCAGTAGATCATTAGATTTCTAAAATAAACATTTTCCTTCGACTCGTCTCGAAAATAAAACGAAATAAACAACAGTGTAAACAAGACTTGCTAACGAGTTAAGACTTTTTTCGTTTCGGATGAGAGCGAGACGGACAACAGCGCGAAGCGGATGCAACTCCACAAATCTGTCATTGTCACTTCGATAAACAAATTTAAGATGTTCACGTTGATTCCCGCGGAGAAAGGAAATTTTCTTGCGCGGTAGGGTTTCCGAAATAGCGTCTCGTCCTGTTGGGCGCTACATAACCGTGGTTCACCTTGAAAGGCCCTAAAAGCCGCATCTGGGTCCAGAATCTGTAGAAATAACACGACTGTTTGGTCGGGCTATGTATTTATGGTAATAACGCTTATGTGGGTGTGTCAAAAGGTAATGTTCCTCGATTTAGTTTGACGTTTGAAATGGTTGTACGTATATACAACGAGTCATTTAGCTGTCACATCAACTATTTTGAGTAATATGTCTATTATTATACAAGGACATACAAAAGTTCTTGTGTGCTAACACAAAAGATACACCAGGTTAAAATTGGATTTGTTTTATTATTTTATGTTCCTCATTGATTATATAGATAGGTCTTTTGTAAGGGACATAGTTTAAAACAATATTGAATCGAAATGAAAAGCATAATTTTGATTTCCACGAAATGTGTATTTTTTTGCTAACTGGTTCAAGTCGTTTATGGAGACGTTTATGGGTTTTTATGTAAATATTATATATCCCCCCAAAAAGCCAATTCGAAGCTTATAATGGCATTTGAAATGTGGGTCTACCATGGACGGCACGTAGCACAATTAACTCAATATGTATTAGCAGAACTTAACATAAAAACTAGATTCACCATAACTACCAACCAAAATATACTGAGTCATTTGGACATATAACTAGAAGAAGAGAGGGCATGGAACGAATGATAGTTGAAGGCAACGTAGAGGACAAAAGTTCCAGAGGAAGATCTCTAGTACGATGGTCGGATCAAATAAAGGACATGAGTCGTTACTTGAACGTATCTTCAGATCTCGTCCAAAAATCACTACCGCAGATTGTTGTTTTCTGCACAGAGATGGCCTCTAAATACACATTTGAGGCCACCAGAAGGGGATGTTAGATAAATGTAAGTTCAGTCTAGAACACGCTGGTTTTTCCCATTCGAATTAAGTGTATACTAATATTATATTATACGAAGCAAGTGGACTGTATTATTCTAATTAAGATCAAGTAAAATGAAACAAAAAAAAATAGCTTAAAACAGCGGTTCTCAATCTGTGGTACATGTACCACTGGTGGTACATTTCATTTTTTGAGGTGGTACACAAAACGCAAAAACAGCCAAAATCAGCACCACTATTGTAGTTAATTAGATCACCTAGTTAGATATGTATTTCAGTTAGGTGGTACCAAAAATAATAAAAAGTATTTGGTGGTACATGACACAAAAAGATTGAGAACCGCTGGCTTAAAATACATTATTTAATGTTGAAACGACGAATTATTCACAAATTTACACAATATTTTTGACAATCAAGGCAAATAGACACAATTATAAAAGCTGAGAAAAACCCTTTTACGAAATTACATACAATATTGTCTTTGACCTAAAATAACCAAATCAGCTGTTAAAATATCGTAAATAAATCAAAACAATAATTAATAACACTCTAAAGCTGGCTACAGACTATGCGTGATTCGCGATTCGTAGTGCGCGATGCGTAGTGCGTGTAATTCGATATCAGCTCGCTACACACAATGCACGATTCGCGATTCGTAATGCGCGATGTCTGCTGATTCATCGAAGTTTCAAATTAGTTCACAGAGTGTAAGCATCGTATAATATAATTATTAGTATAAATATAATTATTTTTAAATTGTATGTATTTATACATAGTTCTGCACTGAAAATATGGAGGGTGACGATGATGTGGCAATAGCTAGTGCTATTTTTGTAATCATGGCGCAAAAGAAGAAGAAGAAGGTTGCAAACAAACGTAAAAGACGCAGATGATGGAGTGTATCACTAAGAAAAAAGTTTATTAATGGCAAGCTAAAAATTTGTTGATAGGTTAACGGTGTCTCGTCGGACAAACTGTGATATATGGGAACACTGGAAAAGGAGAAGTTTTAATTGTGGAACGGGTTAAAAATTTAGAACGCCAGACTACAAAAACGTCCCATGTATTTTGTCGGACAGAACTTCCAATTGATTTGTTACCCTTTCATTAAACTCTCATGCAAAAATCAGACTGGTATTTATCACCAACGGGGCATTTTAATAAGTCCGACACGTAGAACAATGTCAAATGACAGGAATTATGACAGGTGATAAATAGCAGTCTGATTTTTTGCATGAGAGTTTAGTGAAAGGGTAGCAAATCAATTGGAAGTTCTGTCCGACAAAATACATGGGACGTTTTCGTAGTCTGACTTTCCAAATTTTTAACCTGTTCCACAATTAAAACTTCCCCTGTTCCAGTGTTCCCGTAGATCAAAGTTTGTACGACTAGACACCGTTAAGCTATTAACAAATTTTCAGCTTGCTGTCAATCAACTTTTTTTTGGTACACGGGATCCAGGCCTATATACTTAGGCAAATTTTACATAATATGTATATGATAATAATTAATAAATGGTGCTGAATTTTATGTACGTGCAAGGATGTTGTTTGTATAAAAAAAAACAGATAATAATCGTTCGATTCAGTACAGCGAATCTCTATTTCAATATCCTAAAATAATGGGAACCCAAATTGACATTAATTATAAAAATTATTATTGTTTGTTTCTTAAAAATTAATATTGATCGTTTTTCGTGGATGATTTTCTAAGTTCAATTGTTTATATTTAATTTGTTTAATAATTATTAAAATACTAAATACTGCACAATTGAATTACAATTGTTTTTAATTCCACTAAAAAATCAACAAGAACGCGGACTTAACACATTTTCATTGTAGACCAGGGCATTTAGCACTAAAAACACCCGAATAAATAAATTTTTAAATACAGCACCTAGAGACTTGCAGTTTTTTGCATTATGTTCAGGATGACGTCAGGAAAAAAGTCTACTATTCAAAAATGGGTGGAAATGCATAATTTCACTGTAAAGTGCATAAACTGCATCCAAATTTGCATAAATATAAAAATAATGTCAAAATCAGTATACTAAGGAACAAAATTTATTATTTGGGGAGGTTTTGAGATCCACTGAATACGATTACGCCATCAGAACTGATCCCAGGATCACCTGGTGCCCAAGGTCACGGCAAGAGACGTCATCTTCTGGAGTTTCGATGGTTTTCGGTACTAAATCGATGCAAACGGATTACTCGGGAGTTTTAGGAGTCGCTAAATACGAATATGATATCCGAATTGACCTACCGAGTACCTGGTGCCCAGGGTCGCTACTAAGGTATGTCATCTTCTGGAGTTTCGAGGGATTTCGGCACTAAATTGATGTAACTGGACTACTCGGGGAGTTTTTGAGGTGGTTAAACACAAATATGCCATCAGGCTAGACCTTAGGATCACCTGGTGCCCAAGGCTACTGTAAGGGACGTCATCTTCTGGAGTTTCGAGAGCTTTCGGTATCAAATTGATGCAAGCGGATTACTTACGGGTTTTTGAGGTCTCTAAACACAAATATGCCATCAACATCGACTCCCTGTGCACCTGGAGCTCAAGCTCACTGCAAGGGGCGTCCTCTTCTGGAGTTTGAGAGATTTCGGCATTAAATTGATAAAAATGGATTACTCGGGGGGTTTTTTGAGTCGTTAAACACGAATATGCCATCAGAACAGACCTCTCGACCACCTGGTAGCCAAGGTCATTGTAAGGGACGTCATCTTCTGGAGTTTCGAGGGCTCTCGGTATTAAATTGATGCAAATGGTTTACTTACGTGTTTTTGGGTTGCTAAACACGAATATGATATCAGAATTGAACTCCGGAGTATCTGGTGACGAGGATCGCTACTAGGGCACGTCATCTTCTGGAGTTTCGAAGGTTTTCGGGATAAAATGGATTACTCGGGGAGTTTTTGAGGTCGCTAAACACGAATATTCCATTAGAACAAACCCACGGAACACCTGGTGCCCAGGGTCACTGCAAGAGACGTCATCTTCTGGAGTTTCGAGAAATTTCGGCATTAAATTGATGCAAATGGATTACTGAGAACCTGGTACCCAAGGTTATTGCTAGGGACGTCATCTTCGGGAGCTTCGAGAGTATTCGGTACTAAATTAATGCAAACGTATTACTCATAGGTTTTTGGGGTTGCTGAACGCGAATACGCCATCAGATCTCACCCTCGGAGCACCTGGTGCCTATTGTAGGTCATCTTCTGTAGTTCCGAGGGTTTTCGGCATTCAATGGATTATTTACTAATCGGATTTTGGCGTTGTTGAACACGATTGCGTCATCAGAACAGACACCTGATACATAGGACATGTCACCTTCTGTAGTTTCGATAGTTTTCGGTACTAAATTAGTGCAAACGGATTACTGTTGAGTTTTTGGGATTGCTGAATATTAAGATGCCATCAGACCCAACCCACTCAGCATCTGGTGCTTAAGGCAGGTCATCTTCTGAAGTTGTGAGTGTTTTCGGTACTAAATTGATGAAAACGGATTACTCATGTGTCTCTCAGGTACCTGAACACTAAAACGCTATCAGAACAGACACCGAAGCACCTGGTGCCTAAAGCACGTTATCTTTTGGAATAATCAAACTCATGTAAAAAAATTAAATAGATCAACATAGTAGAGTTCGTATTCCGTAAACCCAAAAACCCATGAGCAATTCGTTTACATCAATTTACCTGGGCACCAGGTATTCCGAAGTTCAATTATGATGGCATATTCGTGTTTAGCGACCCCAAAAACCCGTAAGTAATCTGTTTGCATCAATTTAATACCGAAATCCCTCGAAGCTCCAGAAGATGACGTCCCTTGCAGTGACCTTGGGCACCAGGTGATCCGGTGGTCTGTTCTGATGGCACATTCATGTCTAACACCACAAAATTCCCCAGGACTCCAGGTGCACAGGGAGTCGGTTCTGATGGCATTGTCGTGTTTAGCGACCCCATAAACCCGTAACTAATCCGTTTGAATCAATTTAATACCGAAAGCCCTCGAAAGTCCAGAAGATGACGCCCCTTGCAGTGACCTTGGGCACCAGGTGATCCAGAGATCTGTTCTGATGGCATATTCGTGTTTAGCCACCTCAAAACCCCCCGAATAGTCCAGTTTCATCAATTTAGTGCCAGTATCCCTCGAAACTCCAAAAGATGACGTGCCTTAGTAGCGACCCTGGGCACCAGGTACTCCGTAGGTCAATTCTAATGCCATATTAGTACTTATTGGCCCCTAAAACCCGTAAGTAATCCGTTTGCATCGATTTAATGTCGAAAACCATCGAAACTCCAGAAGATGACGTCTCTTGCCGTGACCTTGGGCAGCAGGTAATCCGGGGATCAGTTGTGATGGCGTAATCATATTCAGAGACCGAAAAAACCCCCCAAATAATAAAATGTGTTCCTTAGTATACTGATTTTGACTTTATTTTTATATTTATGCAATTTTGGATGCATTTTATGCACTTTACAGTGCAATTATGCATTTCCACCCATTTTTGAATAGTAGACATTTTTCCTGACGTCATCCTGAACATAATGCAAAAAACTGCAAGTCTCTATGTGCTGTATTTAAAAATTTATTTATTTTGTGCTAAATGCCCTGGTCTCTTGCGACAAAGCGGGGACATATGAGATGAAATAACAATTACAGTTTAGTTATCTATATTTTATTGTATACATTCATATATTCTTGTACAAAAACGTATGTTATTTATTTCTAACTATAAAAATATTTGTAAAAAATAATAATTTAATAAACAATAAAAATAATTCCATGAATCAACGGTTCTTGTTGATGCGCAGCCTTTGATATTTGTTAATTTACCGCTTCCAAGAGCGAATTACTATGCACTCACGAATCATGCTGTTTACGAATCGATTTTCAACGCACAAGACCCTACACACTATTCGTGCACTAACGTGCACCGACCGCGAATCGCGCATCGCGCATCACGAATCGCGAATCACTCAACGAACTAGCCGCTACACACTATGCGTGCACTGCCCACGAATCGCGAATCGCGCATCACGAATCGCGAATCGTGCATAGTCTGTAGCCAGCTTAACCATCTTTAAGACGATAAAATCTCCGAAGTGAATATGATACGGCACCTCATAAATGGCACATGTTTTAAAAGAAAGAATTATTGGTCATAAAAATATTATTGCAAAAACAATATTGAACTTCGGTAGGTCAATGATACCAGAGTAGAATGAAAGGAAAATATTAACAAGCGTTTATTACGAGAAAGGCACCCTATTAAAATCAATAAAATCGTAAAATCAATATACGGATTTATATGTCAATAATGTGTAAATATTGCTAAAATAGCGCATACAAAACTGTAAATTATTATTATAATACGATACAACACATAAAAATATAGAGATATGTTTAAAATGAATGTCTATACTCAGGGGTCACCAATTAGCGGACCGCGATCCTCATCTGGACCGTGAGCTAGTTTTGTGCGGACCGTCAATAAATTCAGAATATACCTAGTGTTTGGCAATTTTGAAAATGTTTGGCCATGAAATTGTGTACTATGTTTGGCTCAACGTATGTGTGCGAAGCCGCTTTATCAAGAATTAACTTTATTAAAAATCGGTAGAGATCTCACTTAACAGATGAATATCTCAACTCCCTAATGAGACTTAGTTGCACCAAACTCACTCCAAACTTCAGATAAGTTGTACATAAAAAAATGTCATTTTTCTCTCTGATAATTTAATTTTGTAAAGAGTTTTCCCCCTTATTGTTAAACTTACTACTCATAGTACGTTCTTTAAAGGTAAAGCTTTTGCCCTAGGGGTGAGTTTCACCCCCTTTTGGGGGTGAAAAATATATGTTCGGAATAAGTCCCGAAATGGATAAAATGACTAATTCTAAGCAAATTTTGTTCTATAAAGTTTTTTCACCAGGTTAATACTTTTCGAGTTATTTGTGAGTGAATATGTTAGTTTCTTTACAAAATAACCACGTTTTCAGACGGTTTTTCGCAAATAACTCAAAAAGTAAATATTTGGTCGAAAAAAAATTTGTATCAAAAATATAGCACGTAAAAAAGTGAAAGACATGGTGTATATATTAGGTCAATATACCTAGTTTAAGCAGAGTTATAGCTAATGAAAAATAGGTTCATATTCGTCAAATTCCAAATCGTATATTTTAACGTGCCATAACCAAAAAACGAAGCACTTTTTTGGGGAAAAATCATTTTAGCTTTTTTAAAGTGTTTAAAGAATGCTTATTTTTGTTTTTTAAAAAAATTTTAGTCTAAAAAGTAAACAAGTTACGCTCAAAATAAAGTTGGTCCCTTTTTTTGGTAAGAAATCGGGAAAATCACCCCCTAATTAGAATTTCAAATGAACTTAATTATTACCACTTCACAAGTTTTTTACTCGCGTATGTATTGATCATATATGATCTGTAAGTTTCATCGGTTCAAAGTCCTTATTTTTGAAAGAGCTGTAGTTAAAAGGACTTGAACGAAACACTTATCGCGAGTGTATGCAAATTTAGAAACACTGAATCTTAACCAATTTTTGTCTTACAGAAAAACAAAAAAAAATAGAAAATATTCAGAAAAATAAAGCCGGCTTTTTTATTGTTTAAGATTTTTGGTATCTCTAACAATTTTTAAGTTATTTTGAAAAAAAGAATTATTTTCAAAATTAAAATTTTTAAATTTTTACTTTAAAACCACATTTTTTCAAAAAAAAGCACTTTGAATAGATGAAACTTACAGATCATATAAAAACAACATAAATAAAGTAACTTGTGAAGCGGTAACAATTAATTTCATTTAAATTACTAATTGGGGGGTGATCTTCCTGATATTTTTTGCCAAAACAAAAGGGACCAACTTTATTTTGAGCGTAACTTGCTTACATTTGATGCTAGAAATTTTTTTTATAAAAACAGAAATAATGTATTTTTTAAACATTTTAAGGAAGTTGTAATGTGTTTTCCCCAAGAATGCTTCATTATTTGGATATTTCACATTGAATTATTCTATTTGTAATTTTTCGAATATGAACCTATTTTTCATTATCTATAACTCTGCTTTTGCTAGATATAGAGACCTAATATATACACCATTTTTTTCACTTTTTTATAGGCTATAGTTTTGCTAAGAATATTTTTTTCGACAAAATGCTTAAGTTTTGAGTTATTTGCGAAAAACCGTCTAAAAACGTGGTTATTTTTTTGAAAAATGAACATTTTCACTTGCAAATAACTCGAAAAGTATTGATTTGGTGAAAAAACTCTATAGAACAAAAGTTGCTTAAAATTAGTCAGTTTATCCATTTCGGGACTTATCTTGAACATATATTTTTTCACCCCCCGAGATAGGGTGAAACTCACCCCCCAGGTCAAAAGCACACATCGGCACCATATCACTCAAAATGAAAAGAGAAGATGTTTTATTGCGAAAGAA
This sequence comes from Diabrotica virgifera virgifera, assembly GCF_917563875.1. Classification (NCBI taxonomy): domain Eukaryota; kingdom Metazoa; phylum Arthropoda; class Insecta; order Coleoptera; family Chrysomelidae; genus Diabrotica; species Diabrotica virgifera. The sequence goes on from NC_065447.1 coordinate 219,131,859, forward strand.
TAGGATATTTGTGTAATAACTGCAGAAGCCTTAACCAGGCAAGAAAAGAAGCATCAAATAATGAGGTCAGAAGGCTGCCAGAGACGTAGGTAGGTCTCTAAGAAATCGAAATCCCAGAACTGATCATAGAAAGGGAAAAGATACTCTGGAATCTGAGGTTGCTGATCTAGAGGAACTCCTATTTGGAATACAATGTGAGAAATTGGTAAAGGAAAAGAATGTGTTAAATGAACAATTACATGCTCTGAACGAATTACCGGTTCAAATCCAGTGCCAGCTTGAAGAAAAAAAGAATGCAAACGAAGAAGTCTCCAGATGACACAGTTAAGCAAAAAGAAAATAATGCTCACACTTTCTTGGAATGCCTTAAAAAGAGTCAAAAGAAAGATCATCATCATCATATATCATACATCTCCAAGTGGAGCAAAGGGCACCTTGCGGTGTTTCAAGTAGCATGAGGAATGATGGTGAGGTTGCTAGTCCCACGCATAGTCCCAAAAGAAAGATAATGACTTAAAACACTTTTCAGAGTTTGAGACAGATTTAACTGGATCAATTGTCGCCAAGATGTAGAAAAATAGTGTAAGAAATGCGATTTATGTAACGGTAGAAAACGTTCTAGAACAAGAAGTCGTAATAAAGTGACAGCATATATTTCCGGAGAGTCTTTTGAACGACTTGCAGTGGATATTCTCCATACAGTAGGATGGAGAGAAGTCCCTACAGTTCCAATGACAGAGAGTGGAAACAAGTACTTAATGTAAAAGATGGTTTTGCTTATTTTTGATTCAGAGGGATGCACATGCACAATCGCTGGACAGCTGTTTCCACCATTTCAGGCTTTATCAACAGCGCTAGCGTGCACTCCTCTGAATCAAAAAACAGCTCAACCATCAATTTAAGGAGAATTTGAAAGATCATTCAAATTCACATTGGGACGCGATCCAGCGATCAGATTTGAGTACTAGAAAGTTCCCCCTCTGTCCTTTTCCTAGACGAATGAAAACGGAATGTGATTGCAAGGAATCCTTTTTGTTTTCTATATTGTCGTCTGCGATCTTATAAATTGTAAAAGTCGCAGATTAAGGATGTACCAGAAAGAACTTCAACACGAAAAGTCTCAGATTTAAATAAATATTTACCATTTTAATTTTATTATAATGGTGAATTCTGCATCTGACACTCTTCAATTTGTCAACAAGTACTTAATGGTTGCGATGTATTATTTTTCAAAATGGCCTGAAATTGCACCCTTTTTAATCAAGAATCTACAGTAGCAGAAGCATTCATAACACATGTCGTATCAAGACATGGAGTTCTTTAGAGTTACATTCTGATCAAAAATTTTCATTCTGAATTTTGTATCAGAATTATGGCAGAATTAATGAAAATCTAGGGCATTACGAAAACTCGCACTATCAATCAGACATAATGGTCAAAAATATGGTCAGTCATAGAACTGTTTGTCTAGGTCTAGCCTCTATTTGTACTAGCCTATAGAGGTTCAGAACATAAAGCAACCGGTGATTCTTCATCGATGATGATCACGGGAGGAGAAATGAAGCTTCCTCAAGATCTTATTTTTGGAAGTTTGGCAATTTTATCCAACATTAATTAATACTTATTTTTTCATTATTTCCAATAATTGGAAAAAATTCACAAATATCTAAAATCATTATTGAAACATTCAGCAATATTTTTTTGTCAAATATTTGTCAACAGAAATAAAAATAAAAGGAAAACTTTTAAAGGCGTAAAACGAGCCAACTTTTCACATTTTCCTTGTCCACAGATCGATCAAACATTTTTTGCACGAACCGGAGACCTGTATTTATAACAGAATGAGAAAACGCATTCCAAAAAGAGGGGGACGACCAAGAGGTTGACGACACTCGGTCCCCAACAGCTAAATGATATATGGATATTCCGCATATGTGCCACGACAATTTATTTTTATTAAATTTGATTTAGTGCTACAATCAATAACGTCACGAATATAAATGCACTTCATTTATTTTCATAAGCTAATTATCGAGATTGTATGGCCAATAGAACTGGCAAGTCGTTTCTCATCAATGAAGCAAACAAAATGTTCGGTTTTAATCATACATTACATGATAAAATTTATAGATTGTATATATGCTTGCTTAAACAAAATTTTCGAATAACGGATGGGAAAATAGACGGAAATTTATGTTTTTTATGTTTTAATATCTCATTTAAAACTAATAATTAAATTTCATTTATAGACTTTTAGCAAATGTTTATTGTTTATGGAAAACAATGTAGAGTAGCAAAAAGAAAACAGAAATAGCAAAAGCTAAAGCAGAGCTAAAGCGTATAAAAATCTATACTATCAACCAGGAAGGACGAAAGGAAGATACATATAGAGAGGCTCAAAATTATGGAATAAATCCATTTTGTCGAGAATAGGGCACTTTTGAGAAAAATCCGAAGACTATAAAAGGAATTTAATAACCTTTCAAATGAGATACCACACGATTGCTATCCCCATTTAAAAAATCATCAACTACGTCATCGCGCCCACATGGATGACGTCATTATTATGGCATATATGTCAAAAAGTCATAATTTAAAAATAAAAATCGACCTGTCTCGGGATTTTTGTCCAAAGTGGTCTTTTCTCAAAAAATGAATTTATCCCGTAATTTTGAACCTTATAAAAATAGCCAAACGTAGAGCAAAGGAAGAAAAATATTTTAATTATAGTTTAAAAGTTATTCTATATGTTTTTCTATTCTCATAATGCTCATACTATAATATATATCAATTATGATGTCACTACCTGTATCATAATGAACTTCATTATGGTACAGATTTTCATTAAGGTACAGATTTTTAACCAATAGAATCGCGATATGGCATTCGCGATAAAGGTGGTACACGCGGAATGACCAATGGCTAGTCAAATAAGTACATACGCTTTGACAGTTCTCAATATGTAAACAAACCGTCAAACTGACAAACTACTGAATTTATTTGTTACAAAATTAATAAATTTGAATATATTTTTTGTTGTGAATGATCATAGAAAAAATAGTGTATACAACTTGCATTTAATTATCATTATGAAGCTCGCACTCTATACGAAACTCGCCGCATACGACTCGTTTCGTAACCCTCATACTCGCTTCATAATGACCATCATTAAATGCTCGTTGCATAATAATCTATTATGCATAATAATCTATTTATAATATACTATTATAAATAAAAAGTAATCGTAATTTTATAAATAATATAGATATATAAATGATCTAAAAAAATTCAGTTATAGATGGATGATCCAAACATAATATGTAGTAGGGGAGTAAAGTATGCTAAATTTGCAGTCACTCGAGCGTTATGGGGACCAATTGGGTTGTGATTATTAGGTCCTAAAATCAAAAAAAGTTACGTAAAATTTTCCATTTTAGCGGGCGCTTGTCATTTTTTAATTTAATTTTCCATTTCCAACAATCGTTTTTTCCGATTATAGCGCCATCTATCCATAATTCGAAAAAATGTCTCGAATAAGCGTTGCTTATTTTTACGTAAAGAATCCAAATCTGCAAAAAAAATTGGGGGTCCCATTGAAGATTTTAAAGTAACCCCCCACCCCACCCCCGTGGGGGGTCGTGTTTGGTACCATTCGGTAGATTTTTGAAATACATTTTAAAAGTGTATTTTGCAGTTTTTCAATCTGATTTTCATTTTGCGAAATATCGCGGGGTTTGTATTTAAAATTTTAAATTTACCCCCCAACCCTCTCTCCTTGGGGGGTCATGTTTAGTACCATTCGATAGATGTTTGAAAAATATTGAAGACGTATTTTTTCGTTTCTCGATCTGACGTTCATTTCCCGAAATATTCGCTTTTCTTTTGTGAAACTTTTTGACTCACCAATTTCCTTACGCGCCCCGCTCAAATCGTCAGATTTTTGAAATATACACTCTCTTGCATGTACTTAACATACCTTATCTTAATCTGACATTTTCGAGTATTTTTAACCATAGATATTTTTTTTTTCGGACCCCCATTAACGAACCTCCCTGTGTTAAGAGCCAATATATGGTAGAGGTACATCTGCAGGGTACCAGGTTCCTCCCATATGATAATCTGACGCGCTCGAGTAACTGCAAAAATCCCCGCTTGGGCTCCCCTACCATAATGAAAAATGTATAGAATAGAAGGGAAGATTATTTTTTAATATTGAATAAATGAAGTTATATTATATCTATGTACGATTTCACCATTACAAAAATATATATTTTTTTTCTGTTGTGTAGTTTCTTAAACCTTGTTTCTTGTTTCAGGTGTGTATTCATTTTTGGCAACCAATCAGTTCACACATCGTAAGTTAAAATTTTAAATACTATATAAATACGTAGTTGTGATGTATGATTGTATACTTCTGTTTTAAAATTTTAAAAATGAGGATGTAATTCTTGATTACACGGTAAGGTAATATGTTTTCAATTGCTCGTTAAGAAAAATTTGGAGAGTTATTGATATTATTTAATCAGTAACTATTTACCATTACAATTTAGAAACAATAAAATTTGTAATTTTCTTCTATATTTGAACTAATAATTGTATATTTCTCTAGATAAATGTAAAGTAAATTATCAGTTAAAACTTAACCACCGTATTTTTGCTTGTCTTCGACAGTGCTTCAAACATATTGATAACTTTAATTTAGGGGGGGGGGGTTGGCAAATTTAAGCAAGGGAGAAAACTGTGGATAATATCAGATAAAAGAAAGAAACATTATTTTTCTCATGTACACATTTGTTGGTTTCAAATATGACGAGGATAACCATCCATTATTTATGAGAATTGTTTTTTACTAAAGAAAAAAGAATAGCATCAATGTTTTAATAAATTCTTTTGTACCACCGATTCCAGTGTACTCACCTCTTGAACTCGACTTTGAATACGACTTTTTAAAATTCGAGAGTTCAAAATTACAAAATTATGCATGGCTGGTCGACACGTAAATAAACAATATCTATTATCAATTTAATTTTATTCAACAAGAGGAACGACTGCAACAAGAACCTAACTGTATAAATATTTATTTAAATTAACGTCCCAGGATCTGAGTCGACCATCGGGCCTTGAGATCGTTACGAGGTTGGAAGAAAGATGTACCTATTCGGATACAATAGAAGAGAGAGAAAGGACTAACTAGGGCCGGACTCAGAAAGATTACTTTAAAACCACTAAAAAAGTAAAGACTAAGAAAAGTCAGTGATTAAACAATCGCTAACTTGTCATTGTAAAAACACAATGTGGTGTAAAATATATAATTGTTCAGTAAATTATACGAAGAAAAATATAGGACATGAGTATGAGTAGACTTAGTTCCAAGTATTGAACTCCAGAATTTTTAGCTCTTACTTACTAAGTAGAATTTTAGACTGAAAAGAATTACCACTTACAAGTTTCAGTGTTGTATAAAGAAAGATCACCGAAGACTGGAACACGCAATAACGCTATTAACGTATAAAAAAGGAGTCAAAATAGACTAATTTTTTTTTCTCACCAGTAACCTAACTATGAAAATATTTATATAACAAGCAAACGAATATAACATTCCGATACATACAGCTTTTGAACACTTTGAGTGAGCTTTTGACAGTGTGGGCAATAAAATTCTCACTAAACAGCAGCAGTGTACACTACTGCTGATACTACGTAACGTGCAGATATACTGAACTTATTGACAACATATACCAGAGAGCAAAAACACGAATTAAGATGCATGAACTCACGTACCCACAGGGTTGGCAAAGACCAAGGATTTTTGGTGTAAACCAGGTTTATTTAAATTTAAACCAGATACAAAGTATTATAAATCTAAATAAAAAATAAAAAATGAATAAACTATTTTATAAAATAATAGTAATAAACAATGAAAACAAATTAAGACAACTTTTATTCTTATTTACACACACAAAATTATTACAACAAAAAAAAAAAAAGAATGTGTGTGTACTTTGAACGCACGTAAGAAGTTATACTTCTATTATATGTTGTCAACGAAATCAATATACTTGAAATAGTTTATTTATATTTTATTTAAATATTAAACTAATTTTAATAATTACTACTTTCCAAAATTTTTTATTAAAATAATACCTAAAATTAAAAAAAATATATAAAAGAATAAAACACATTGAAAAATGCCACAAAGAAATTATTTCTGCACAATTGTTGGCAAAAATTTTAACTAAATACGAATTTTCTAAAAAAAATGTTATAATAAATATACTTAGAATCATAAAATATATCAAAAAAATAAAGATTTGCATTGGGGATCGAACCCGTGTATATTAGGGTCATTAGGTTGTATATCAAGGCACGTTAACATTCAGCTACTTAGACACACTAGTGATGTCGGAATACACACCAACTGAACGTTTTAAACTTTTTTACAGTTGCTTATTGTCTAAATTTAATCAAATTAGTTTGATTTTTGTGGAATTAAAATATTAAAATACAACAAAACACTTTGTTGGTAATTTCATCATGAGGCAAAGTGAGAGAGTCAGTATCTGTTTTGTTATTATTTGTTTATTTAAAGACTATTGATGAATCTTTCCATTAGATCGCCCGATTTGATTTTCCTTTGATATTTACCATTCCACGAATATCTGCACATTTATCATGCACGTGAATCAGATAGAATTAAATTATTAAACGAAAAATAGTTCAAAACTAGATGTTTCCTGTAATATTGGCTTAAATCTCAATTTTTCAACACAAACAAAACGGAATACGAATTTCCCAAAGCGTGTCCCAACTAAGTGAACAAGTGCCGAACCATATTTGAAAAGTAATTTCATTAACAGTGTTTGTAGAACAATGTAGAAATCCGCGCAAATTTGACTTTCTAGTGTCAACAACACTCTTGGAGAAGTTGGGAAACTAAACAGTATAAATTCAAATTAGATTTTGCTTGTTCGGGGATGATGCAAATTATTGAAGCATCACCTTCCCTAATGGAACTTTAATGCAGGCTGATTTTATGTAAGGCAAAGAGGAGTAAATCTTGAAAGAATAAATATGTATTTTGTTCATTTTGTGGTAAAATAGGATTGGTTGTTGGGATTCGGTGCCTTTAATCCTTCAATACGTTTTTTCCAATCTGACTAAATTAAACTTTATTTACTAGTATTCAAACTACGAGTACAAACATCAACAATAATAGTAGCGACATAGCCTAATAGATGTCGCAATCGTCTTTACATTAATAAATACTTACTACGATAATCTATATCTCCAGGGTTTTTGTTTATATACACCTTTAACCCTTATTCGGGCAACGCATTTTACTTACGTAACCGGGAAACTCGGGTCTGTTGGGCCCATCACTGTTCTTGAATGAACTATTCATATTTACCCATATATTTCTCTACATTTACCCTAAATTGTCTAGATTAAAAAAAGGTGCTACTATAGTATGCAGTCTACCTCAAGAGAACAATCTACCTGAAGATATTAGTTGTCCAATAAACGCATATATGTAGCTCTGTAGAGTCACAATATTTCCAGTCCTCTATCCCCATGACTTTTTCGGCTTCTTTATTTTGTACACTTCACTATTTCGTTCACAATTTTTTCGTCCTCAAACAAACAAAAGGAGTCAACAGGATCATCTACACTTTGACCAGGGGCTAACATTACTTTGTGCATTTTGCTTTTTATTATGTCGCAGGATCGCATACGTCCTGTCGATTGTAGTTGACTCGTCTAGTTAATTCCATTCTTAGTTTCAAACATTACACACTCTGAAATCTGGGAACTTGTAGCTACACATTCTTCTTCATTATCACTCAATACTACTTGCTGATCATCCTCTTCAATTGCTTCCGAAAGGTGATCTTCAATTTCAGAGTCACTTTCAATGCCACTTGCTACTGCAGGAGGTTCTTCATCATCGGAATCACATAAATTATTTGCAATATCTTGCAGTTCTGCAGCAGATAATGGTTTTCGGGACATTTTATTCGCACTATCTACTTTCACTGTAATTCAATACAATTTTAGGAGGTTAGTTGTCGACAGTAACATCGATATCAAACGACTGATAGCAGATGCATTATTTATGTCAAAATACATTGGAACCCCGATAAGTCGGCCTCCGATAACCCGGAAGTTCGGCTAACCCGGACCGACTTTCATCAGACAAAAACATTTTTTCACTCTAACTTAGTTTTTTACCAAGAAATAACGATACCGTATATAACTGTACGTAATTAGATGTACTGTGCATATTTATTTCATGTTTTTGCAATTATAAAGGAGTTTATCTGTACCCTATTTTATTAATTTTTACTATATTCTCCGGCTAACCCGGATCGGCCGCGGTCCCGATTAATCCGGCTTATCGAGGTTCCACTGTATGTGCAGGTACATACATTGATTATCAGTTTTTAAAATTCATTTAGAATAGATATAACACCTATTGTAAGCATCTCTTTGATGTTCACAACAAAGAGATGTTTACATTGTTTGTCTCACGTTTAAACTTTATTATTGGATTTCCGGAATCATAAAAGTCGTTTAGATAACTCACAAAAACATAACCTGACTGCCAGATTAACTTCTGTAAAAAATTTTAGACTTTAGGTATAAATACAAATAGGGTGCGACGGGCCCGTGTTGCCCGTTTACGTGACAAAATTCTTTCGGCGCAATAATTTCAAAAATGATAATGAATATTTTGAATAGCTCATGACTATGTTGAAGTAAACATACTTCTAAACAAATTCAGTGATGCATAAAATTCAATAAAAATTTTTTATCAGTTTATGACAAAATAATTGGCGTCTCTCGGGCCCGTTGGACCCACCTTGCCCGGATAAGGGTTAAATAATATCAAGCATGACATTTCAATGTTACTCGCGGTTACTGAATCCAATGAATTTATAATACCTCGATTATTGACTTTTTAGTGAGGTTTAAACATATTTGATGGATTTGACCGTTACTTGATGGAAGTTCATTTTATCTAACAATAAAACACTGACAACTTTTGTTTTCGATACTTTCACAAAATGTATTATAAAACTATGTGACTACAGCTGTTTCGGCAGAGTGCCTTTCTCAAGTGATTTAGATTACTATGGGGTTGCATTTTAAAGTGTTTAACTTACGAGGTTGAGGAGTGGGGAACTGTTTGTCTCAAGTTGGTCATTCAGAATTTATATCTGTATTTTTCAATTTATCGGTTTCGATAGATTTTAATAAAGGGAGCGTAAGGCCTTTATTTTGAATATGAAGAATTAAAACTGTTCATTAAAAGAATGATTATGATCTTGAAGGTGAAGTGCGTATGTAGAAGTGTCATAATGCTTGGAGAAAAACTACAGCATCTTGCGGTATACAATCCAAGACAAAATAGGGAACAGGATATCTTGACTAAGGGAATGTTTGCAGCTCAGAACTTTAGAAAAGTTGTTTCGATAGTTAGAGTGATTGCTAACCTCTGCAAATTTTATTTTTCTTACTCTGTACTTAATTATTTCTTTTTTTTGCAATTTTTTGCAATTATTAACAAATATAAATTCCTTGTATTTTGGTAAATACATTGTGAGAAAGAATTTCAAGTGCCTGCTCTGTCGAACCAAACAAGATTGTCAGGTTTCTTGAAAAATCTTCATCTTCACCAATGAATCGGTCAATATTTTTTTAAGAGACCGTGTTTATACAACACCTTAGTTCAATTAAGATATGGAATTAGATAGCAACAACTAACAAGTATGATAATTGGGAGTCAGTCAACTCTCGTCTTACAGTTTCTTCTTCTCGTCCTAAGGCTATCCTTTAAACAATTAAAAATATATTTTTATTTGCTTTTGTTGGAGAAGAAATCATTTATATAGTTTTATATTTCGGGTCGTGTATATACTTCAACCAAAATTTGTTACATCAAGTATTTTACATATTGAATTTTGAAAATATATCCAGTATCTTTTTTTGTAAACAAAAGCTACAAATTCGAAAAAGTAAGTTGAGTTTAAATCAACAATGCATCTAATACTAATATGTATATATGTTACGACCATATAGCCCGATTAGGGAAGGCAAAATTTTAAGAAAACCTCCAAAAAAATAAAGGAAGGATGAAAATTTGGGAATACGTAGTTGAAATTGTCTATTATTATATAAGAAAAAGTTTACAATTCTACATCCCCTCCATTTTACAAAAATTGGAAAATACGGGGTGAAAATTTTTTTCTCGGGGGTGAAAAAATATACGTTCAAAATAAGTCCGGAATTGGATGAAATGACTAATTCTAAGTAACTTTTGTTCTATAGAGTTTTTTTTTACTAAGTCAATATTTTTCGAGTTATTTGCGAGCGAATGTGTTAATTTTTAACCAAAAAAAAAATGCTTTTGGACGGTTTTTCGGAGATAACTCAAAAAGTAAGCATTTTAGCGAAAAAAATATTCTTAGAAAAAATATAGCTTATAAAAAATTGAAAAAAATGGTGTATGCGTGAGGTCTGCAGACACAGTAGAAGCAGAGTTGCAGCTAATGAAATGTAGGTTCTTCTTCGTCAAATTCCAAATCGAATATTTCAATGTGAAATAACCAAAAAACGGAGCACTTTTCGGGGAAAATTCATTACAACTTTTTTTAAGTGTTTAAAAAAGGTTTATTTAAAAAAAAAAACTCCTAACATTAAAAGTAAGTAAGTTATGCCCAAAATATTGTTGGTACACTTTATTTTTGTATTGACTTAGTGAAAAAACTCTATAGAAGAAAAGTTGTTTAGAATTAGTCATTTTATACAATTCCGGTCTTATTTTGAATGTATTTTTTTTATCTTCGAGAGGGGGGTATTCCCCTCCATTTTTGTAAAATGGTGGGGATGTAGAATTGTAAACTTTTTTTTATACAGGGTGTAACAAAAATACAGGTAATAAATTTAATCGCATATTCTGGGACCAAAAATAGTTCGATTGAAACTAACTTACCTTAGTTTAAATATGCGCATAAAAAAAGTTACAGCCCTTTGAAGTTACAAAATGAAAATCGATTTTTTCCAATATATCGAAAATTCCTAGAGATTTCTTATTAAAACTAGACACGTGGTACTTTTATGTCAGGAGCATCTTACAAAAAAAATTATAGTAAAATTTTGACACCCCATAAAAATTTTATGGGGGTTTTGTTCCTTTAAACCCCCCAAACTTTTGTGTACGTTCCAATTAAATGATTATTGTGGTACCATTAGTTAAACACAATGTTTTTAATAAAACTTTTTTGCCTCTTAGTACTTTTTCGAAAAGTCAGTTTTTATTGAGATATTTTGAATATTAGTCAAATTCACCACATATTTTTAAATGGTTAACTACGATTATGGAGACTTGGTAATCGTATGAAAATTTATTTATAATTTACATTTTTAGGCATATTTTGAACCATATTAAAAAAGAAGCCACATCTTGATAAAAGGTGCCTTATCGAAAATATACTAAGAGACAAAAAAGTTATAGTAACATTGGGTTTATAGGCTATTGATTATGTACTATAGAAAGGAACTACAACGTTAACGGGGTTTTATTATTTCATATGGTCAATGAATCTCTCTATATGAAAAAACCGCCGAGTGCTACCATTTAAAGGGGTGCGTTTTTGAGAAATGGGTGAATTAGTCCCTGGGCACAGGTTACATTAGGGTGAGTTCTATGCACTTTTGGTACAAACACGTCTACATAAAAATTTTCCTAGTTAAATATCCTATCTAAATATAACTTATTGAAGTCAAAGATACTTTTTTTTACAAAACTATATTCAAAAGAAAAAGCACAAAGAAACCCAAAAGAAAGAAATTTTGTTTTTTGTCCCATAACTTTTGTCCACGGGGATATAGGTATAGACATTGCTTCACAGAAAAAAAACTTAAATATTTTCTCTTTAAAATGATGTTCGGTAGAGGTCAATTAGGATTTACACTTTTCGAAATATGATTTTTCAAAGTTCGCCGCTCATAGCAATTTTGGGCAATTTTCCTTGTTATTTCGCAAATATTGTTCTGTAACTTTTTTCTACGTAACTTTAGGTATATGCAATGGTACATATAAGAGGAATAGAAATCAACTACATTTAAAATGGTCTACTATATAATGTTGTACGACTTCTTTTAACGAGGTTATCTTTTTCAAGACTTTTAACGAGTTTTTATATTTTCTACGATTATTTTTTAAATTTCCCATTATAACTTTTTTTTCTATATGGTATATTTATAATAAAAAAGAAAGCTTATTCTGTTTACTTTAAAATGGTGTATGTATTATAAAAAATTCTAGGGTTATTTTTGAGTAAGATATGCTTTTTCAAATTGTAATAAGTACTTGCAACGATTTTTGATTTTAGGATTATTTTTTAAATTCCTCATTATAACTTTTTTATGTGATTGTGTGTTATGATTGAATCTTATTTTTTATAGGTAATACTTTATATCCACTTGACCCGGTCGGGAAAACTTGAAAATATGGATTAATTCCAATATTTATTGTCAAAGCTCCTGCACCACAAGCTTTGCTTGAAAAAATAGCATGTAAATGTACCAAAGGATGTACAAAAAACTGCGGTTGTAGGAAGATAGGAATTAGTTGTTCAATATTCTGCAAAGGGTGCATGTGCATGGGTACTAATTGTGGGAACTCTAAGATAACTGAGGTGTCAGAGGAAGATATTGAAGCTAATGCTAACGAAGAGATGGACTTTGATTTTGAAAATTTTTTAAATGTCAACGTTTAAATAATTTTAACTAAAGTGATGTTTTTTAAGACTAATGTTTATGTAATTTTTGTAAAAGAAATAATTTTAAATAATACAGGTAAAAAAATATCAAAGAATCACTCGGTTTCCATTATGTATTTAAATATAGATGATACACCATTTTAAAGAACAGAAAGTAAGCCCTCTTTTTTGCGCAATATATAGATAGTATATTCATGTACAAGAAAAAAAAGTTATAATGAGAAATTTCAAAAATAATCGTAAAAAATGTAAAAAATAATAAATATATAATATATTATATAATAATTTTGTTTAATTTTTATATTATATTATAAAAAAATCGTTAAAAGTATAAAACCTTGAAAAACCATCATCTCTTTAAAAAAAGTCGTACAACGTTATACAGTAGACCATTTTAAAGGTAATTGATTTCTATTCCTATTACGTGTACCATCGCATATACCTAAAGTTACGTAGAAAAAAGTTACAGAACAATATTTGCGAAATAACAAGGAAAATTGCCCAAAATTGCTGTGAGTGGCGAACTTTGAAAAATCATATTTCGAAAACTGTAAATCCTAATGACCTATACCAAACATCATTTTAAAGAGAAAATATGTATGTTTTTTTTCTGTGAAGCAATGTCTATATCTATATCTCCGTGGACAAAAGTTATGGGACAAAAAACAAAATTTCTTTCTTTTGGTTATCTTTGTGCTTTTTCTTTTGAATATATTTTTGTAAAAAAAAGTATCTTTGATTTTAAAAAGTTATATTTAGATAGGAAATTTAACCAGAAACAATTTTTATGTAGACGTATTTGTACCAAAAGTGGATCGAACTCACCCTAATGTAACCTGTGCCCAGGGACTAATTCACCCATTTCTCAAAAACGCACCCCTTTAAATGGTAGCACTCCGCGGTTTTTTCATATATAGATGTCCATTGACCATATCAAATAATAAAACCCCGTTAACGTTGTAGTTCCTTTTAGCTATCTTATTTTGAATATAATCAATAGCCTATTAACTAATGGTACCGCAGCAATAGTTTAATTGGAACGTACACAAACATTTGGGGGGTGTAAAGGAACAACACCCCCATAAAATTTTTATGTAAACATATTAAAAAAGAAGCCGCAACTCGATAAAAACTGCCTTATCGAAAAAGTACTAAGAGGGAGAAAAGTTTTAAAAATAGTGAGTTTAACTAATGTTACCACAATAATAATTTAATTGGAACGTACTCAAAAGTTTGGGGGGTTTAAGGGAACAAAACCCCCATAAAATTTTTATAGGGTGCACAAATTTCACTATAATTTTTCTTTAAGGTGTTCTTACCATGAAAATGTCACACGTCCATTTTCAATAAAAAATCTCGAATAGTTTTCGATATATTGGAAAAAATCGATTTTCATTTTATAACTTCAAAGGGCTATAACTTTTTTTATGTGCACATTTGTATTAAGGTATTTTTGGTCCCAGAATATGTGATTTAATTTATGACCTGTATTTTTGTTACACCCTGTATAATAATAGACAATTATTTCAACTACCTATTCCCAAATTTTCATGCTCCTTTATTTTTTTTGGGGTCAGATTGTTCTTTGATCGGGCTAATAACCTTGTTTCGAAAAATAAACAATTATAACTGAATTAGAATAATATTCAAACTTGTAATTAATTTTTTAGGAAAAAAAATGAAGAATCTTTTCATACACCCATCATTACATGGTAATGACAGTTTTTATCTTTTCAGAAGGTCGAAAGAAGACAAATGATCTGTGTGTCAATGCCAGTTTTCAAAAATAAACAAACACAATACTGGTGCATGTTAGCCAACGTAACATTTAAGTAATTACTGAATGAATAAGATTTCAGATAATAAATACATCCATTGTGTATTTGTCCTCCGGTTCACAGTTTCTGAACAACAGATCTTGATTGTTTACAGGATCTTCTTAGTATAAAAGACAAGCACCTATATTCTAATCGTAAGATCATAATTGTTCGTAATGACAGTTATTTTTGTTTGTACTTTACAATTTTACAAATTGTAAAAGAAAACTGGTGTGTTAAAACATATAATTGTGTAATGAGGTGTGAGAAAAATTAGAAAAGTTCTCAGTAAAAACTTGTATGAACAACGGAAAAACATGAAGATCTTCATTGTGCCTCGATACAGATTAACATAAATATACTGCGAGGCATAAGTTAGGGATACAGAAAATTAAGCTCATTTTAATCGTCGATTTTTTCGTGAACAGGTTAACGGATTCCGCTATTTTTGAAGTTATACTTCTTTAAGCACGAGGGCGAATTTTTATTTTCCCGGGCGCATGCGCATTCCGACAGTATGGTATTAGTCGCTCAAACGTTATACGGGATCTGATTAGGTGTTAAAATCATCTGTCAATAATTGTTCAATATGGAGATTATGGATAAACAAATGTTGTGTATATTAGTTTTTATTGTTGTGATGGCAGAGAAAAAAACAAGTTTATAATTGTAGTGACTTTTTAAATAGTTTTTAAAAGCGACAGGGGTACGTAATAATTGTAAATGTTTCAGTATCCTAATAAAAAACTACATAGGTACCTACCTATTTGGAAAATTTAAAATGAACTTACCAAAATAGTATGTAATGCTTTGATTTACATAATTTGATTACCATCAAAATTTTACCAATATTCACCTAATACATTGTTATTCACAAAATATTCCTTTAATTCCACAAAAGTAAAACTAATTTGATTAAATTCATATAAGTAATAAACAACTGTCTAAAAGTTTAGGGTGTAAACGTTCAGTTGGTGTATATTCCCACATGTATTATATATTCCCACAGATACGCGAAGGTGGCGCAATGGGAAAGAACTTTGATTTTCGATCGGCGGGATCGAAGGGAAGCGGGTTCGATCCCCAATGCAAGTTACTATTTTTGAAGTTATACTTCTTTACCGGCGATAGAGCGTGATTTTTTTATATGTTAAAACCTATCAGCCCGGCGCATGCGCATTATAACTTTGTTCTGATTGGATGTTCAAATGACATGTCAAAAATTATCCGATATGGCAGCTGTGGTTTGGAGGTAAAGGTAAAGGTAAACAAATGTATAATATATTAGTTTTATTGTTGTGAGGACAGAAACAAAAAAGTTTATAATATTGTAGTGACTTTTAAATAGTTTTTAAAAGCAACAGGTACGTAATAATTGTTAATGTATCATGGGTATAAACCTACCTATTTGATCTGCCAAAATACATAGTATGTAATACTTTTATTTATATAATTTGATTACCATCAAAATTTCTATCAATATTCACCTAATATATTGTTTTTTACTCTATGTTTTGTTGTATTTTTTCAATTCTAAATCATTTCAATTCAAAATTAAAATAATTTGATCAATTTTCAAAATATCAAAATATCACAAGTTTAATCCGTTTAGTTAGTCGATCTTCGTAAATAATGACACATAGTGTCCGTGGCTAAGCGGAGAAGGCGAATGAATTCCAATACCAACCGCTCTTATCAGCGCTGGTTCGAGTCCCAATAGAAACTTTCTTTTTTGTTTTTTTTAATACATTTTATGATTGTAAGTATATTTATTATATAATTGTATTTTCAGAAAATACGTATTTAGTTAAAAAAATTTTCGACAATTAATGTTCAGACATCATTTGTGGCTTGTTTAATTTGTTTGTGTGTGTTTTATTCTTTTATTATTTTAATTTTTGGCACTGTTCTAATAAAAATGTTTGAGAAGTAGTAAGTATAAATTAGTTTAATATTTAAACAAAATATAAATAAAAAGTATATTAATTTCGTTTAAATCATTTAATAGAAGTATAACTTCTTACGTGCGTACAAAGTACACACACATTCTTTTTTTTATTTTATTTATACATTGTATGATTGTAAGTATATTATTATATCATTTTTTTTTTCAGAAAATACATATTTAGTTAAAATTTTTGGCAACAATAATTATTGTTCAGAAATCATTTCTTTGTGGCATTTTTCAATGTGTTTGTGTGTGTTTATTCTTTTATTTTTTAAATTTTTGGTATTGTTTTAATAAAAATTTTTGGAAAGTAGTAAGTATTAAAATTAGTTTAATATTTAAATTAAATATAAATAAACTGTTTAAAGTAAATTGATTTCGTTGAAATCATATAATAGAAGTATAACTTCTTACGTGCGTACAAAGTACACACATTCTTTTTTTTTATTATTTTCCATTTTTGTTTAGTATTTACATAGTTGGGTAAAGGTGTACTCAAACTTCTTTTTTGTGCTTATACCGGGTGGAAGAAAAGAAATGTTTTTCTTATTTCAAGTTTGAGACACCCTGTAGGGAGGCTGAGGGACAAATCTGGACCTCGGTGGTAAACTACACTATGTCATTTCGAGCAACTGTTAAGTAAAGCACTTTGAATGCCATAAAAATCTGATATATCCCATAAATAAATCTGATGTATCCCATAATTTTTCGAAAGAAATTTTCCATTTCAAATCACTCAATTTTGGAGCAAAAAAATTTTGGACCTCCGATTTGTCTGAAAATTGGTATATAGCTTCTACGGGACGTAAAAATAAGATATTTAAGGTCAAAAAATTTTCTTCTTTTTTTCTCAAAATGTTATTTTATGCGATTTTACAGTGATTTGGTGTTTATTTCTACAAATTTGCATTTTCTATCGTAAAGTATCAATGGAAAACATAATATTTTAATAGAAGGGACTCAAAAATGTCATTATATGGCATTATAACAAGTTACTTTGGTTCAAAACAAGCTTTTGATCAAATTTTATAGTGTAGAAAACGTTAAAATACCGTTTTTACATTTTTCTCCATTCCGAAAATACATCATAATCGATTTGGCTGAAAATTGGCTGAAAAGTGGTGAGAAGGATTTGAATTATATTGCAGTACCAAAAAAGTTACATGCAATATTATAGTCAAAAATATAGGCGTCTACTGTAAGTACAATTAACTCAAAAATATCGACCTCACGACAAAAATTGTTAAAAAGAAATTGTAATAATTGTAAATACGATTTATTTGGAACAATTTCAGTTCCTACCATTTTTGTCGAAAATTTAAAAATGGCGGAGATATTGAGCAAAACAGGTTCTCCTTTAAAATCAAGATGGCTGCTAACGTAACGGAGGAATTCATTCGTGATTTTAAATTTAGGCTACTATTGACTCCCCTAAAGATCAGAAAAATAAAATTTTGGGCAGCTCGGCATTCAAGGTCAAATGCTATCCCGACTGGACTAATATATACTTTTGAGTCTGATATTACTGCATGTAACTTTTTTGGTATTGTAATATAATTCAAATCCTTCTTACCACTTAAAGTCCTATCTTTTGGATATCTGTGGGCAAATTTTCAGCCAAATCGATGATGATGTATTTTGGGAATGGAGGAAAATGTAAAAAACGGTATTTTAACGTTTTTTACACTATAACATTTTATCAAAAACTTGTTTTGATTCAAAATAACTTGTTATAATGCCATATAATGACATTTTTGAGTCCTTTCTATTAAAATATTATGTTTTTCATTGATACTTTACGACAGAAAATGCAAATTTGTTTAAATAAACACCAAATCACTGTAAAATCGCATAAAATCACATTTTGAGAAAAAAAGAAGAAGATTTTTTGACCTTACATATCTCATTTTTACGTCCCGCAGAAGCTATATACCAATTTTCAGACAAATCGGAGATAGAAAATTTTTTGCCTGAGTGATTTGACATGGAATGTACCGAACATATTTTAATAATAATATACAGTGATGAACGCTAATAACCGGCAAAATAGCGCAAAAGATGGAAAACAGATTAAATTGTGAGATAAAAAGAAATAAAACTAGAGAGTTGTTAAATTTAGCGATAGTAACATATAAATTGACATTATATTGATTTTTTCCCACTTTTAGACGTATCAGAGGGGTATGTCAACTAAAACTGTCACTGTGACAGTGGCATTTCTCAAAACTCGTTCGATACGTCTAAAGGTGAGAAAAAATCAATATAATGCCAATCTATAAGTTACTATCCCTAAATTTAACACCTCCACTAGGTTCATCCCTTTTTATCTCACAACTTAGTATGTTTTATCTTTTGCGTTATTTTGTCGGTTATTAGTGCGCTCATCACTGTATAATCAATTTGTATAATCCAACTAATAAAATAAGTGCATTAAGAAAACTTACTCAAAACAACACCATGTCGACATAGTGTAGTTTACCCCTTCTTCTTTAGTTGCCGTCTTAGCGAAGGTTGGCGATGACTTCTGCAAAGTCTTCTCTATTTTGGGCTTTTCTTATTAAACTTTGAAAGTCTTAATACTGCCTGTCCATTCTTTGATGTTGCACAGCCAGGTCATTTGTTGTCTACCCGGGCCGTGTCTGCTTTCTATTTTCCCTTCTATGATAAGCTGAAGGAAGTTATATCTGTCGTGTAGTCGTGTCTAAATATGTGTCCAAGATAAGATGTTTTACGTTTCTTGACAATTTCTGTGAGTTCACGTTCTCTATTCATACGCTTTAAAACTTCATTTCTAACGTGTTCGGTCCATGGAATTTTCAGCATACGACGAAATACCCATATCTAAAAGCTCTCTAAACGTCGTAATGAGCTGACTGTTAACGTCAAAGCTTCCACGCCGTGCAATAGTACACTATACAGAACATTTTATCATGCGGTATGGTATGGAACGATACTATGTTTACCTCCGAGGTCCAGAAATGTAGGTGTACATCGGAATCGTATTGTAGTCTTATGTTTTATGAACATTTTGTTTTTGAATATCCGTGATATCTTTAGAAACAAAGAAAATCGACGGTGTTATAATTTCATGTATTTCATCAATAAATCGATGTATTGGAGTAGAACTAATAATGTTTGTTAATGACTACCGTTTTCCAAAAGACTGCTAATTGGTTTAAGTATACTAAAGCGGTTAAAATCTCTAATTCTATATCCAATTAAATCTCTTGTCAGTTCGTTTAATCTCTTCTAGTAGCAACAGACCTTTAAACACACAAACTCGTATTCTCTAATTTTATTTTACGCTCAGACATGGCTTCCAGAATGGTTATTACGTCTGCCTCTGAACAATACAATTTGTTGAAGTAATTCGGATTCAATACCCTAGCTCCTAGCTCCCTCGATAAAAGTAGGTTCCACTTGTTGGGTATTAGATGCGGATCGAATATCAACGGGTAGAATATTAGTAGTTATGGTTGTTTGTTTACTTGAGTCAGTTTTGAGAAAAGTTGTTATTGCCATTGAGTATTCTCGATCTCGATTGATATAAAAGGATTGATAAGTAAAGACGAATTTCCAGCTCTACTGTGTAACATCAGAAGTATGAAAGTAAATTGCTTTAGTAATAAAAATATGAAACAATTAATTTCTAAATTGAATTTAAAAATAGTAGTTATTTATGAAACGGAGCGAGTGCTATACATCGCTAAGTTCGCAAAAAGTACTTTACGCACAGTTTCATACAATATTTTATCTACGATAAACAAGTAAAAAAACTGTAACTCTTCGTCACTGGAATTCATTTCTGTTCTACAATTTTTAGAACATTGACATTTAAAAATTTTAACTTCTTTCAAACCACAAAACTGTCAAAACTTTTGTTGTAATTTATTGCTCACATGTCATCACCATGACAACGCGAAAGTTAAGGATATTTGATTATATGAAAGTATGCCAAAAAACAGTGCGAAAAAGTAAATCCCATTTAAAATACATTGTTACTTCACGCACACTTTAAATCCTTCACGCACTGCTATCTATAATGACAGTGTTCACAAACTAAAAACTTATACATAATGAGATCGAGTAGGATCTCATTATCTCTCAGTGCGTGAAGGATTTAAAGTGAGCCTGAAGTAACAATGTATTTTAAATGGGATTTACTTTTTCGCACTGTTTTTGGCACACTTTCATATAATCAAATATCCTTAACTTTCGCGTTGTCATGGTGATGACATGTGAGCAATAAATTACAACAAAAGTTTTGGGGTCATTCCATTTCAAATCACTCAATTTTGGAGCAAAAAAAATTTGGACCTCCGATTTGTCTGAAAATTGGTATATAGCTTCTGCGGGACGTAAAAATAAGATATTTAAGGTCAAAAAATCTTCTTCTTTTTTTCTCAAAATGTTATTTTATGCGATTTTACAGTGATTTGGTGTTTATTTATACAACTTTGCATTTTCTATCGTAAAGTATCAATGGAAAACATAATATTTTAATAGAAGGGACTCAAGAATGTCATTATATGGCATTATAACAAGTTACTTTGATTCAAAACAAGCTTTTGATCAAATTTTATAGTGTAGAAAACGTCAAAATACCGTTTTGTACATTTTTCTCCATTCCCAAAATACATCATAATCGATTTGGCTGAAAATTTGCCCACAGATAGACAAAACATAGGACTTTAAGTGGTGAGAAGGATTTGAATTATATTACAATATCAAAAAAGTTACATGCAATATTATAGTCAAAAATATAGGCGTCTACTGTAAGTATAATTAACTCGAAAATATCGACCTCACGACAAAAATTGTTAAAAAGAAATTGTAATAATTGTAAATAAGATTTATTTGGAACAATTTCAGTTCCTACCATTTTTGTCGAAAAGTTAAAAATGGCGGAGATATTGAGCAAAACAGGTTCTCCTTTAAAATCAAGATGGCGGCTAACGTAACGGAGGAATTCATTCCTGATTTTAAATTCAGGCTGCTGTTGACTCCCCTAAAGATCAGAAAAATAAAATTTTGGGCAGCTCAGCATTCAAGGTCAAATGCTATCCCGACTGGACTAATATATACTTTTGACTCTGATATTACTGCATGTAACTTTTTTGGTATTGTAATATAATTCAAATCCTTCTTAAAGTCCTATCTTTTGGCTATCTGTGGGCAAATTTTCAGCCAAATCGATGATAATGTATTTTGGGAATGAAGAAAAATGTAAAAAACGGTATTTTAACGTTTTTTACACTATATAATTTGATCAAAAACTTGTTTTGATTCAAAATAACTTGTTATAATGCCATATAATGACATTTTTGAGTCCTTTCTATTAAAATATTATGTTTTTCATTGATACTTTACGACAGAAAATGCAAATTTGTTTAAATAAACACCAAATCACTGTAAAATCGCATAAAATAACATTTTGAGAAAAAAAGAAGGATAAGATTTTTTGACCTTAAATATCTTATTTTTACGTCTCGCAGAAGCTATATACCAATTTTCAGAAAAATCGGAGATACAAAATTTTTTGCCTGAGTGATTTGACATGGAATGTACCTTTGACAGTTTTGTGGTTTGAAAGAAGTTAGATTTTTTAAATGTCAAAGTTCTAAAAATTGTAGAATAGAAATAAATTTCAGCGACGAATAGTTAGTTTTTTTATTTGTTTATCGTGGATAAAATATTGTATGAATCTGTGCGTGAACTACTTTTTGCGAACTTACGCGATGTATAGCACTCGCCCCGCTGTCGCTCGTGCTCTAAACATCGCGTGCGTTCGCAAAAAGCATACTTCACGAACTGTTTCATAAATAACTATTATAAACTTTTGTAAATGAGTTAAAAGAGTTGTAAAAGTTATTTACAGTAAATCCTTTTGATATATGCTCATTTTACGCGGAATGTTTGTTTGCCTAGCAGTTTTACCTTTTTTGCATAACATTAAAGACAGTTCCATGTTAGCAAGGCTATCAAGATTTTGAAACGTATTTTTATTTTATATTTACTTACCTGTAAAATATTTTTTACAACCAGATTAGTTATTACCTAGAATTTAGAGGGTCCTAATCAGTGACCTTTGAGTCTGAGATATTAACATAAGCGTATATATTCACCCATTGAATCCATTATAACCTGTACTTTGACCTTTGGGAAAAACTGAAACCTTACTTCAGCGATTACCTACGTTTAGACCTATAAATATGATTGTGAAACCTGGGTAATGATAAAACAAGATGAAGCCCAACTGAGGACATTCGAGAGAAAGATACTGAGAAAAGTATATGGCCGAGTGCAAGAGGAAGACAGCACATGGAGAATCAGGAAAAATGATGAGGTTAAGGCCCATTTATACGTATCAGGGCCGTGTCCGTTCCGTGTTAAGACAGGGCCCGGTCCAAAAAAAACAATATGTACTCTTATGAGTATATTTATACATTGGCGTTTCCCGGACGGGGCCCGTCCGGGCCCGGTCTGAAATTAATCCCAGCCGATATTTTTGCTGTCGACACTGGCGATGCACGAAAGTGACACGGATCGCAGGAAGTTGTATAAACACGATTTTATTGTTTTGTGAACGCGACTGCTGGAAAACAGACAAGCAATAGATATTGTGAGTGAGATGTTCTATCCAAGCCGAAATATTTTTAACTATCTTTTACACAGAGATATGTAATAACGTTTTCCTCTCTTATTCGGCCCGGTACGCACACTGCCACAACCCGGTTGTATGTAAATATTGCACTAAAAATACCCGGACTCGGCACTGACCCGGAACGGACACGGCCCGGGTATGTATAAATGGGCCTTTAATCAACTGAATGGAGGATATGATATTGTTCACCGATTTCTGAAAACTCAGAGACTGTCATGAGTCTGTCATGGGGAAAAGAAAATACAAAAACAGCAAAGAAAATAATACAATGGAAGCCGAGAGGAAGACGAAAAAAAGGAAGGCACAGAACGAGATGATTGGTGAATGGAAGGACACACAGTTGAGTCCGCCAGTCTTTACCCGTGCGTCATTAATACCTGGCGAGATAAAACACATACTTTTTATCTAGCATCATTCTCTTCCACGTATGAAACTCATGACAAACCAGCTGCCGTTTGTTATTAAGTAAAAACACATGTTATTTTTATGAACCATCTAGACTCAGTACATTGAAAAGAGATAGGCACAAAAAAGACGATTCGTTATGTTTTCATATTTTAAGCACAATTTGTTTGACGTTTCTGCTTTGTTTACTTTTGTGGCTGTCAGTCAGGAATTTTTTGCGGTTTTTGTCGAATTTTTGCGTTTTGAAGTTTGTTTATTTTACACAAACAGTTGTTTTTACAAACTGAAAAATTGGGCTTTGAAATTTTAAGGTAAATAATTATATTTTGGCAATTAATATTTAAAACATACAAAGCTAACGTCATTCACACAGTAAAGAAATGATTGTGTTTAGATTTCCGTCAAAGTGAATAAAATAACAAAAATAAAATATGTTATTGAATTTTTAATTGTTTATTTATTTATTAATCAATAATAATAAAAGAATTTATTAAGCTACTTCAAATGTAGCTGTAATTCTGCACAAAAATTTTGAAGCAAAACTTACATTTGACATTCTATATATTTGATAACGTCAAATTTTATAATAAAACCCGTAATCGGAACAGTAGCCACCTTCTGTCAGTTATTGTTGCGTGAAATAGATTTCCGACTTATTTCGTATGCTTTAAATGATGACGCACGGGTAAAGACTCGCGGACTCAACTGTAGCCAGACAGGCAAAGATCCGTCCGCAGGGTATGATACCAAAAGTAGAAGAAGATATATAAAATGCGTGAAAAGAAAGAGCTTTCTGTAGAGGTGGTGATGTTTCTGTAGAGGTGGTGATGTTTCTGTAGAGACGGTGTTAAAAAAAATAAAAAGACCGAAATGTAGTTGAAATTTCCAGAGTCTGTCTGGAGAGTCTTCAAAACAGATTTGGGTTTTAGTTTAAAACGAAAGACAATTGAAGACTTGTCTGAAAGAGCTTGTCTTGTTCACCGAAGAGTCGAGATTTTAAGAAACTATAATGATTTTATAAACGAATACTAAAGGTGAAATAAAATGGATTTGGCAAGACGAGAGTATAAAATCCATAAAATACATCAGTACTGAGGGAAAGGGACATATTATATTACATGCGTGTTGAAAACATAGTTTTATTAATGTAGTGGATTGATGAGAAAGATTGATTGATTGCTGAAAGATTGATGATCAGAAACAACCAAGCAGAGATAAGTAACATGGCAGGTTACGAAGTGGTCAAACAATTTAATTGCTTAACCTCCGTTATTAGACTAATAGTGGAGGATACGAAGACGAAATCCGTCGACGCATCACAATGACCAGATCGGCAACAGCCAAACTCACAAAAATATGGAAGAACACTGACATCACAAAAAACACAAAATTGCGCTTTTTTCGATCATTGATATTTCATATCGCCACATACGCTTCAGAAACTTGGGAAAACAAAAAAGGCGATTCTAAGCGTATAGAATTTGAAATGTGGGTCTACCGTATAGAATGTTGCGCATACCCAGGGTTGGAAAAAACCCGGGTTTTTTATTAAAAGCCCAACCCGACGGTTTTTTTTGGGTTTTTAGGGTTTTTTCGGGTTTTTTTGGGGATTTTCAGTTTTTTATTTTCTGATGAGTTTTTGGCAGTGATGTTATCATTCAAGATTAAGGATACAGATATGTTCCCCTCAATACTTTTCAAAGAAGAACTTGTTAAAAAATTCTCAACAAAGAAATGGTGGAAGCTGATATCAATAAAAAATAAAAAAACAAATAAAAAACCATATGAATTTTGTATTTATATGTTATCTTTGTTCTCATGTCCAGCTTCATCTGCATCTATTGAGCGGATTTTTTCTTCATATGGATTAATATGGACTAAGCTTCGCAACAGATTAGGTGCCGATAGAGCTGCAAACTTGGTAAAAATATATTATCATTTAAGAACCGAGTCCTCGTCCTCGACCGAGTCTAACGAATAACGAATGGGAATTGGGAATGTGACAAAAATACAGATTCTGATTTTCCTGATAACTAATATGCTTTGCTGATGCTTTGTTTAACAAGAAACTTGTTTATTTTTTTATTTGTCTATATACCATGTTTAAAATAAGTGTTTTATTAGTTTAGTTTCAGTTTCTCTCGTTTTGTATTCACCTACTACTTACTTCATGGTATTTATGCTAGTTTTTGTTTTTATTCAGAAATAAATATGACGTTCATTCAACTGAAAATTTGCTATTTTTGAAAAAACCCCAAAAAACCCAATAATAGTAGGTTTTATCAATTGAAAAAACCCGAAAAAACCCGCTGGGTTTTATAAGATGGGGAAATTCTATGCCAACCCTGCGCATACCATGGACCGCACATCGAACAAATAACTCAATTCTAGCAGAACGTAAGATAAAAATAACAACCACCACAACTATCAACCAAAATATACTGAGATATTTTGGACATAACTAGAAGAAGAGAAGGCATGGAGCGAATGATAGTTGAAGGCAACGTAGAGGGCAGAAGATCCAGAGGAAGATCTCCATTACGATGGTCGGACCAAATAAAGGACATGACTGGTTACTTATTCTCCGAAGCAAGACAACACGCACAGGAGAGATATAATTTGGACTTAGAAGTTCCCTCTTCTTCACTTTGTTGGCTGCTGCTCTGAATAGTTGTAATGAACTACACTAAACCATTCTCGTAAGGTTCCTCAGCCAGGAGATGCGTTTTCTTCCTATGCTTCTTCTTCCTTGGATCCTTCCTTGCATAATAATTCTCAGCAACTCATATTTTTCCCCTCTGGTCATGTGATCCACATATTCCAGTTTTCTAGTTTTTATACTTTTCATAATTTCTAACTCCCTATTTAAACGTCGTAGCACTTCAACATTGGTAATCCTTTGAACCCACTGAATTTTCAATATTCTTCTGTAACACCACATTTCGAACGCTTCTATTCTTCTTATGTGTTGTCTCTTCAATGTCCAAGCTTCCATTCCGTACAGCAATATAGAAAATATGTAGCATCTTAGAGCCCTCAATCTGAGAGGCAACTGAAGGTCTTTGTTTGTAAGCAGTGTCTTCATTTTTATAAATGTTTGCCTTGACGTTTCAATTCGGACGTTAATTTCTTTGCTTTGGTCATTTTTGTCATCAACCCAGGTTCCCAGATATTTGTATGTCTAAGTTTTTTCTATTTGGGTTTGCTCTATCATTAACCTTTCATTTACATGTTCTGGATTTTGTTCATAATTTGGACAGAAATAGTTCAACAAATTACATGACGCCACTACATCTACTACGAATGAAAAAAATATAGAGGAGGAGGAGATTGATCAGTAGACAGCAGTGGTCTCTTCTTGTAGTGCAATGATTATTTTGTTCACTTTTATATTATTATGATACTATCTGAAAATAGGTACTCGTTATTCATACTTCACTTAATTTCCTAGTTATGCTTGCACCTCTCATCATATAGATGCAATACGTAATTAGTAAGTATAAATATTAAGTTATGTAAATAAGTATTATTAAACCGAGAATGCCTTTCCTAATAAAAAACACTCATTATCATATTTTTTGTAATAATCATATCTCTACTGCATAATAATTCGAATTATTCAATTGGCTTCCATAAATTGCCACACAATCAATAACATGATGCAAGTGAAAATGTTTAAATAGACATTTTATTCATTAGATGCATTAATTACAAACATTTATTCCAATCACGTACTGGACTGGTTTAGTTTTCTAGGAACTGTTTTACATGCGTAGAGGACATAAACGCCTTATCTCGTACAATTGTGTAGCACTCTCGCGAGATTACATTGAAATAAATCAATTGGAAGTGTTCTTGTTTTGATACAGATGCTTATTGTTGTTCTATCGAAAAGTTTAAACAAATTTATAGTTTATTAGAACAATATCGTAACTTAGAGATTAGTACTAGGAAGTTTTATAATGAATAACATCGTGGGTATATTAGTTTACGAAGTTATCAGCTATGGTCTAGAGTTATTTCTTGCTGAAGTCTGATCTGCAACAGCGACACACATTGTCGAAGTCTTAAAGAAGACATAGCGACTACCAGAGCATCCTTCTGACCGCTTCTTGACGAATAACGACGAATTTTAACATCGTATACTTGAGTAATTCGTCCATTCATTTATTAAGCATTACAATCCCTAGGGATTATAAATAAAGCCATGGCGTTCAAAATCCTACTATTGGGTGAGGTGGATTACTTCTCTATGTCATTTATAGCTTGCTGTGTGTCCTTGCTGCTCTCGTGACTCTTTCTTCTTGTTCTTGCACTAAACTTTCTAGTCTTCAAATATTATTTTCCTTATAACCTAAGTACTTAGTAATATAATTATCTACTAACAATAATATCAGTAGATATGGGACAAAATCATACGACGCCATCAGAACGCCAGCTTCTCTTCGAAGTGTCATCCAATACTCTTCGACAGATAGTTGAAGAGAGTTCAAAATATTTCAACCCTATGTTCAAATGTCCTGCAATTATTTCTGGTACTTGATTATACTTTTATTAAATGCTTTTTGATTTCGTACTTCAGTAAACAGAATTGTTTTTCATTGTTTTGCAAGTGTAATGGTCGACGTGATCTTGTGTATTGCCCGTCCCAAAGATCTCTGTTTCTTGACATTTCTTTTAACTCATACATAGGTCTTTTGCATAGTCCTGTAATTTGATCGAGCCATTTTGTTGGGGATCTTCCTCTTGATCTTCGGCCTTCCACCTTTCTTTGTATAATGAGTCTTTCGATGTTTTCTCTGTTTCGTCTTATAACATGTCCAAAGTATTTTAATTGTTGGAGATTGACGTTACTGGACAGTCGTTGGCTAATTTTTAGCTCTCTTAAAATTTAATACTAAGGAATTCTTAACATTCGTCTCCAACAGAACATTTCAATGACGTCTATCTTTCTTCTTTCCGATTGCCTCAGGGTCCAAGATTCACATCCGTAGGTCAGTATTGGGAATATTGATCAACCTCATCTTTAACGCTCTTGAAATTTGACAGTCCTTCCA
The DNA here is from genome assembly GCF_917563875.1 of Diabrotica virgifera virgifera. Lineage (NCBI taxonomy): Eukaryota > Metazoa > Arthropoda > Insecta > Coleoptera > Chrysomelidae > Diabrotica > Diabrotica virgifera. The sequence goes on from NC_065447.1 coordinate 219,160,535, forward strand.
CATGTTGGTCATTTTTGCTGTGGCAACTTTTGCTAGATCACATCTACGTTTAATCTCTTCCTGTATCGACCCTGTTTTTGTGATCAATGATCTCAGATATAAGTATGAGCTCACAACCTCAAACCGGTCAATGTGGTTAAGTGTGGACGATTGTTATGTAGTCTATCCACTATCATGCTCTTTGTCTTTGATATGTTCAAGTGCAGACCAAATATTTGAACCAAAGGTTGTTTGTTTTATGATCATTTATCGAGATGCCCTTTTCTGATCCTTCAAGTGCTCTTCTCATAATATACCCCCCATATATTTTGAAAACCTGGTTGTGAAGATAGTATACATCCTTGTCTGACACCCCGTTCTGGATGAAATTCGTTTGAAAGTGCGTCAAGCACTTGAACTGATCCCCTAGCAGTAGAGTGTTCCTATAGTTCATGTATAAGTGAAATTAGGTGTTGTGGCACGCCTACTTCTTTTAGTATTCGCCATAAGTGTCTTCACCTGACCCTGTCGAACGCTTTACGATAATCTATAAAACATACGTATAGTGGAATATTGAATTCCCTAGATTTTTAGATTATCTGTCTTATATTCAATAAGTGCTCTTGAGTGTCTCTGCCTTTGGTAAATCCAGTTTGCTCTTAAGCAATTTTCATGCAAGTGAAAAATTATAAGGAACCAGAACCAGATTAAATCCTTACTGAGCTGCTTAAGCTTTTGGATGAGTCTTCTTCTTCTTAAGGTGCCGAGACCGTTTGTCGATCGTTGGCTCTCATGTTGCTCAGCATATTAACAATCATTGTCTTATTTACAGCCGCACGAAATAGTTCAGTGCTAGTTTTCCCAAACCATTGGCGTAGGGTTTTAAGCCAAGAAGTTGTACGGCGGCCCACACTTCTTTTTTCCATTATTTTACCTTGCACACCGAGAGAAAAAAATTCTGGACATAAAGAAATTTTATTAATATTTAAGAAAGATCGACTTGGCATATTGCCTAAGAAATATATCTTTGTATGTAAGATATAATTTTCTAAAATATTTCAAATAAATTCTACTATAGCCAAAGAAATATATCTTAAACATGATTGAACTATCACTTTCTGGCAAACTTCAAACCCATTTATCAGAAAGAAATTACACTTGATGTTAATTAATTTTATTAGTCATAAATATATATTTTCTACACATTACAAAACTATTCTTTCTGAGCAATAATATTTCTTAGTAAGGAATATTATTATTTTACTATTAATAATTAATGTATTTAATGTTAAGAAATATATTTTGCAGAGATAAACGTGTATTTAGAGTTAAGTTAATATTTCTTGAAAATAAAGTTATATTACATACGGCAAAATAAATCATTGTGTTAAGGTAAAATCATTATTTATTAATAAAAACAAGATATAAAATGTTATTATTATATACAAATATTTTCTCCACTCTTAAACCACTGGCTTCTACACAAAAATAAAAGGATGTTACACAAAGTTTCCTTCTTTTGTTACTAGCACTTTGTATATCAGCAATTCACTAAAACAAAATCGTTATGTAGAAAGAGTAAACTTACTTTAATAAAATTTTCTTATAGAGATATAGATATTTATTTTGACAAATTTAGGAAATACAAAAAAAAAACAAATACACGGCCCCACATAAGAACTATTAATACTAATAATAATCAATCATATTTAGTTCAAACATGGCATTATTTAACCTATACACATCTTTGTTAATTTTTTTATTTTTGTTAATGAAATATTAATTATTTATCTGTATAATATTAAGTCACATAATAAACATTGTTTAGCTAAAACAAGAGGGAAAATACAACCAATGTAAAACATTGAAGCAGACATAATAATACGTAATTTTCTTTATTTTTATAATCTAAAGGAGACAGCATACCTAATCATTAAGAAATTTTATTACGGGAAAATATTATTAGTTTACATCTTAAGTCATTTAATACATATTAACTAATTCACGGTTTTCGGCAATAACATTTCTTAGCCATAAACATATATTTCTTTTAGACTAACTGATTTCTTTATCTCAAATAAATTAACAGAAAACATCCTCAGCGTTGCATCCGCCATGTTTGATATAGCGTTGTATTGTATATTTTTATAGAAGACGATACATTTAACAAACCTATTATAGTTGATACAAAAGTATACACATTTTTACAAAAAGGTACTTACATGTATGAAGTTCTACCATTTCTGGAAGGCCCCGCAGTTGGTTAATAACTCCTTTCTTAATATTGTTCTGAAGCTATATATTATATCATTCTGTCCCAGCTTTAAATTGTGGCTTATTTCCCAGTTAGAATAATAAGCTCCTTTATTTCAGAGTTGTCCATCATTATACCTAAAAAGCATATAAAGATACTATTATGTTTCTTTTATAACCATTCGAATACGCAACAATATTATTATTACATCTTAAATTACTCAATTTACTTTTATTTAATACCTATATATGTACGTACCTTCAAAATATCCCTTAATTTTTAAAGAACACCAATAAATCAAAAATCCATCTATATGAACATGAACATATCACGCCATCTTGACAAACACTGACGACTAAATCATAAATAGTTAATCTGCGCAATTCTTTTGTGGAAGAAAATCTCTTTGCAGGTAATATTTCGGCATTAATGACAAAGTTTTTATTTTATAACCACAGTTACTACAGAGGGTATTTCTGAAGAATTATTTCTTGCGGTTTAAAATATTTATTTGATTGCAAGAAAATTTCTTGTTCACAAATATAAATATGCATTAACTTAACATTATATTTCTTATACTGCAAAATATTTGTAGTTTTCAATTTAAGAAATAAAAACTTTAGGATAAGAAAATTAAATGTATTTCATTAATGCATTTCTTAGTATTGAAGAAATTATCTATAAGAAATTATTGAGTTGTGTTTAAAAAACTCGTTTCTTTATATGTGAACCGGTATGTTTAAGTTAATAGGATATGTTAACTTTTAAGAAATATTGCTCAAAGAAATCGGTGTTTTAGGAGAAAAGAAATTGTTCTCTCGGTGCATGACAAGGTGAAGTATGCCATATTTTTCTGGGTGACGCATTATATGACCAAAGTATTCCAATTTGCGCCTTTTAACCGTGTTCACTACTTCGCAACTTTTATTCAAACGTTGCAAAACCCTTTCTACCCAACTGATCTTCAGAATACGGCCGTAGACCCACATCTCAAATGCTTCTAGGTTTTTTAAAAGCGATTCTGTCAGGGTCCATGCTTCAACCCCGTAAAGTAGTACTGGGAATATATAACATCGAACCATTCTTATGTGAAGTTCCAAATTTAGATCATGACTGCAAAGAATTTTCTTAAATTTCATAAAACTTGTTCTTGCTTTGGCAATTCTACTTTTTATTTCTGTACTAGGGTTCCAGCCTTCATTAATATGAGTACCCAGATATACAATATTACTTACTCGTTTATTGAGTCATTAACGATTGTTACTTTATAGTTATTATTATTTACGGCTGCCTGTTTACTAATAGGTCAATTTACTAATAACCATAAACTTTGTTTTTCTTGCGTTGAGTTTGAGTCCATATATCGCACAGAATGCCACCATTCGGTTCAATAACGCTTGAAGAGGTTCAATTGATCCTGTCAGTAACAAGGATGAGTAAATAATAATAATTACTTATCTAACTGCTACCTTTGATAAAGTTTACAACAAAAAGAACAATATCAGATGATTGGTTTGAGTCGCTATTCATAACACTGTCACAGAAAAGCAAACCCACCAAATGTAGCGACTTTAGGCTGAGCGGTTTGATGAGATTGGGCTGATTTTGCTACAATTGTTGACGGTAAAATTATGACCAATATTCCTCGCTCTCATGTTGGTTGTTAGTTAATGCGAGGTTTTTTTTTTATTTTCAGGCCTTTATTTTTCAAACAATTGAAAAGTTGTATTAAATTTGTGTGTTTACGGGCAGTTCAAAATTGATTACAAATGTTTCCCTTGTTATCCAATTTGCTGCCTATTACTGCATTATTAAGATTAGTTTAAAAGTGAGACACACTACTACATCTCCAGTCACAGTATTTTTTGTTTGTGAACGTTTACCCTCTAGGTAGCTTCTAGGTCATTAGAAAAAGAGTGGTCGAATATATATTGCACATTTTTTTAACCATATGTGTGGTAATAGTTCTTTAACAGTAGTACATACTACATAATATCTATATAACGTTAACTGGTTTTTAATAATCACATCAAATAATTACCACCGTAATTATGTAAATATAATGCAAATCATATAAAACGAAAAGCAAACAAGACCTTGTTTAAAAAACGAGACGTATCCGTTTAACTGTCTCGCAACTAGCAATTACCTAGAAAGGCAGTAGTACTACCTACCTGTTGTAAGGAGTAGCAACTTTTTGCTGGTGCATATAAAATCGATAATATATGGCAGAATAAATTGATCCATATCTGTAAAAGGCGAACTCTATATTATGTCCATAAGTTGAGTTTATATTAATGTTCTGTATAGAATAGTACTAACAAGATGGTTGCAAAATGTTCGTTAAAATCAAAATATGTAGCTAATAAATATATTCCATGAAGAAAAAGCAGAAATAGTCAACCAGGTCATGATTTTGATAATGACAGTGTAAATACGCCTAATCAGATTTAATAAGTTGTGTACCAGGTATTAAGAGCACACAGTAGCGATCAACAGGTAGCAACAAACGCGGTCCAAGATTGCGAAAGTTCTGCTAACTTTCAAAAGTAAGGCAACAGTGCGTCGGTAATTCGACACTGCCAGTGACGTTTATGCTATCAAACACAATAATTTTTATACACATAGGCGCGAAATGTTGCCAAGTCAGTGACGTTCGATTTCTTGTTATAAAAAAATCGATTTTTAGTAGTTTTATAGCCACCTTTACTTTACAAGCCATGAAGAGAAAAAGGCAACGTCGCAATTGATGACGTCCGTAGTCCGACCATCGGACTACCGCTTTCGAGAAACTACGATTTTAAAGTACAAATTCTGGTAAAATTTATAGTATTTTTTGAGTCGAATAAGAAAATATTATTAATTAGAAGTTTGTACAAAATAATATTAAAAGTAATTCCTTGTAAGTAACGTTTATTATACAAAAAAAAGCAATAACAAGAATATAAACGGGATTCATTTTTTTCGAATCCTAACAAAGGTAAGTATTTTTGAAAAATTTAAACGCAGAATGAAAGATTACGTTAGGACCGAGGGCCGAAAGTCCCTGAAAACTTCTATGTTTATTTTAATAAGTTACAGGGGTGAAAAATTAAGAAAATTTAATGTGATTTTTAGTTTCAAATATGTCATTAAAAAAAAAACATTTTATTCATTCTAAGGGACTTTCTGCCCTCGGCAATAAAGTAATCTTTCATTCTGCGTTTAAATTTTTCAAAAATACTTATTTGTTTTCTCAGGATTCGAAAAAATGATCACATTTAAAATACAGGCGTCAAAATTTTACATTTTGTTCCTTTCGACTTAAAGTTTGTCGCACTTATTTAGAAACACCCTGAATTGATAAAGAACAAATCTAGTTGTTAAACATAAGCGAATTAATCAAAAAAACAGAATGTTCAGAAAACCGGAGTCTATAGTTGGGTTTTAATTTCAGTATTTTATAATGCCCGGTACACCATAAAAATTTAACTGTTTACCAACAATATTATTACAGAGGTATTGTTAAAGAATTAGGCTATAACATATTATAAAAATCACTTAAATCTGCCAACAGGTTTAGGAAATATGAGACATTAAAAATGACAAAATTTTTAAGTGGACGGATTTCTATATGCACGCAAGTTTATATAAAAATATATTATATTGAACTAAAATCATCTTAATAACATACCTTTAAATGTTCTTTATACTTTGGAGCACGAAATATTGTAAAATATTTCAGTTTCTCTGTAAATACAGTGAAAATTATTTAAAAACAAATGAGAACTGTCAGAATTAATCGGTCTACCAATAGATGTTGCCAAATTTCAACTTCATGGCTTGTTAAGTAAAGGTGGCTATGGTAGTTCCAATGTGACACAAAATCTAGGCACGAGATAAAAAGTTTATTTGAAGCAAGTGTATTTTTTTGTCTTTCTTCATGGCGGTACAGGCTCCCTTTTTCAATATTTTATTTAGTTGTAGAGTAATTTCCACATACTAACATATTTCTGAAATTGGGCTCTCTCCCGCAATTCTTTATTATATTACGAATATGTGTGCCAAATATCCCGACAAAATATTCAAAATTAGAGCCGCAATCTTGGAACGCGTTTGTTGCTACCTGTTGATCGCTACTGTTTGCTCTTAATGAACATGTTTTACATCGAGAAATGGCTTGCTCACTGATATACCTAATCAGAACAGAAAACTATTTAACAAAATATCTCAACGTACTCATATGCAAAAATTTCAGTTTATAGAAAAAAAAAACTGCGTCATCATAATCGTCATTCCTTTTGTTTTTAAACCCTATGCGGAATCATCTATTATTACCTTCTATTACATCACACGCTTCTTTCTTTACATTTCATCCTTCTGGTGCACTATTACTATAATAATTAGTACTATTATAATAGTCCAGGGTAATAAGGTTTTTTCCATGACACTTCAACAGCCAGGGTACTGAAGCGTTTTTTCGACAGGTAATACCTGTAAGAACAAATTTTAACTATTTCCTGCGTAGGATCTGGCGGCCATTTTTATTTATAAACAATTTAGTGTCAAAAAAGGATATTTTTTCCTTTTTTTGCAAATTAATGGAAAACAGTATGACTTATGGTTTTATTAGTACGAACATCTTCGAGAGAATGGAAAAAGCTTTAAACTGGCGTATTACTTAGTTTAATACACTCATTTATTGTTAATATAATTGCGAAAAAAGGTCGAAATTTCAAAAAATTAATTTCGCAATAACTATTGTAAAAATAAGTACATATACAGCTTTGAAATTTTTGTCAAATGAGGGTTCTTTGGTGCTTAATATGTGACAAAAATTTCAAAGCGATTCATTTAATTGTTTAAATTTTATTCAAATTGTTTATCCCAAAGAGCTTTTTTTTGCAATAACATAAGTCAGAAAAACATAATGTTAGAACCATTCAACATGTGTCAAATGAAAGAGCATGAGCTAAACTTTCAAATTGGTTTAAAAAGTGCATAAAAATGCATTTATTAGTAATAAATAATTATGCAAAAGTATGTTCAATTTTTCTTTATAAACTTTTTATTTTTTTATATAATAAATTATATATATTTATTACAATTTTTCATCAATTATCATATAAATAACATTACTTGGTAGTTATGCCCCTAAAAAACGGTAAAAAATAGACTTTTTAAAAAAAGTTATTCAAAAAGTTTAAAGGATTCAAAAAAGAAAAATTGACGATACTTTTGCGCAATTATTTATTACTAATAAATGCATTTTGTATTCACTTTTTTTAAACCAATTAGAAAGTTTAGTTCACCCTCTTTCATTTGAGACCTGTATAATGGTTCTAACATTATTATTTTCTGACTTACGTTATTGCAAAAAAAAGCTCTCTGGGATAAACAATTTGAATAAAATATAAACAATTAAATGAATTGCTTTGAAATTTTTGTCACATATTAAGCACCAAAAAACCCTCATTTGACAAAAATTTCAAAGCTCTATACTTATTTGTACAATAGTTATTACGAAATTATTTTTTTTTGAAATTTCGACCTTTTTTCGCAATTATATTAACAATAATAAATGAGTGTATTAAACTTTGTAATACGTCATTCCAAAGTTTTTTCCATTCTCTCGAAGATGTTTGTACTAAGAAAACCATAGTTACTACTGTTTCCCATTAATTTGAAAAAAAAAGAAAAAGGCCGTTTTTTGAAACTCAATTGTTTATAAATAAAAATGGCCGCCAGATCCTACGCATGAAATAGTTACAATTTGTTCTTATAGGTATTACCTGTCAAAAAAACGCTTCAGTACCCTGGCTGTTGAAGTGTCACGAACAGGGTATATTTTTGTCTTATTACCCTGGCCTATAATAGATGGTTGCGAGTACTACAGCAAAATCTTTCCTTCTGCGCCTTTCTTTCCTTGTAGTAAATTGTTAACGATCATTACATTGGTCTTCTGCCTACCCCTTCGAACTTTTATCTTCTCTTAAATTATTCTTTGTAAATAGCAGACTATAGTTCTCATTATACGGCCTAGGTATGACATATTTTTTTTGCTGATCGTTGTCATAAGTTCTAACTCTCTATTAATGGTGTATAGTAATACTGTTCGATTTGCTATGTGCCATGTCCATGATACACGAACCATTTTGAGGTAAAGCCTCACTGCAAAGGCTTCTAGCCGTCCATGGTATAATTTTAATGTCCAGGATTCAACTCTATACAGAAGGCCAAACGTAGCATTTAATAACTTTAATTCCGATGTCTAAGCTTGGTATTCGGTTATAAACAATAATTTGCTTCTATTTATTATACATATTCCTGGCATGTTCTACAGTTGAGTCCGGGAATCTTTACCCGTGCGTCATCCGGCGCACATGGGTTCGCTCCCAACCCCTATAAAACCACTTTTATTGTACACGAGTTCGCTCCGAAACTCATACCCGAAAGTTAAGTTATGACCGAAGGGTTAGGTCTTCCTACCTGAAGCCGGGAGCGAATCCATGTGCAGCCGCGTCATCATTTAAAGCATACGAAATAAGTCGATGATAAGTCGGAAATTGAAATTTACTAAACGCAACAGAGAGTCACTTATTGTCACTTGCTGTTGCGTTTAGTAAATTTCAATTTCCGACTTATCATCGACTTATTTCGTATGCTTTAAATGATGACGCACGGGTAAAGATTCCCGGACTCAACTGTATGTGCGTTTTTATTTCTATATCTGGATCCCACTTATCAGTACTACTCTTAAGTATCAAAATTTGTGAAGTTCTGACTGCGGGTGTTATTTAGCACAATGCGACAGTTTTAGGTTTTGCTAATTACAATTACCATTAATTTACTTTAGTGAACTATATTTTGTTAGACTTATCGCTGGTACCTATGATTAATGTGAATCCTAATACATTTCCAGTGAAAATAATAAATCTTTGATAAGTGTTGGCGATAATTTTTTTTTTATATGCATGTCCGCGAAGATTATAACTCCCATATATAAATATTTATAACGAAAAGATTTAGTTTATAATAGATGCCGACGAAAACAATTATAGAACTTTTAAGTAATTATAATTTTGGTGGACCCACAAACAGAAATGTTTTTTGCTGATACTCCTCAAAAAATAAAATTTTTCGCTAACACTTTATTAGGGATTATAATTTTCACAATCATATTATAATCGAAAATAATATTTTTCACGGCGTTCATTGAAAGTTCTACTCTTAACGGCATTTTTCGGAGTTATACTTTTCGTATGCGGCGGCGTTATATTCTCTCTGCTATCAGAACGGTATCGTCTGCATACCTGATATTGTTAATATTTATAGTCGATTGGCTAATCTGAGACACAACTGTCTACACTACAATCACAATAAAAATGCACTATATAGAAATAAACAAACCAAGACACGTTGAATGCACGAGGAGCACTCCCAAATCATGATTTGGGAGTGCTCCTCGTGCTTGTTTATTTCTAGTGCATCTTTATTGTGATTGTAGTGTAGACAGTTGTGTCTCAGATTAGTGAATCGAATCTCCTTTTATTTTGATACCAATTTCTGCGTCGTCTAGTGATCGTTTGAATATGCATGTGAGTACAAGTTGAAGAGCAATGGAGATATGAAACAGCCTCGTCGGATACCTCTTTGTATATACAGTCGGAAAAATGAAAGAATACCCATGAACGAACATATAAAACACGCTGTATTTTCCTGTCACCGTGGCACAAAGAAAATTGTCCAGTACAAGTACATGTAACAATAATTATTACATGTACTTGCGCTGGCCAATTTTTTGTGTGACACGGTGACAGGAAAATACAGCGTGTTTTATATGTTCGTTCATGGGTATTCTTTCATTTTTCCTACTGTAAACGCTTTTAGTAGTACAGTATGATTGCAATAGTTGAAGGTTGGCTTCTTGGTTCCATTTCGTCTAAAGAAGAAGAATAGAACGGATATAACATTTTACCATCCGATAATATATTTATAGATTGAGTCTTTTGGTTACTCAGAAATTTCCTCGTCTTCAAAAAGGCTGCTCTTGATTCCTCTATTCCTAATCGAATTTCTGATTTTGGATTTAGATCTTCCGTAATTCAGACTCCTAAGAACTATACTATTCTGTAAAATTGCTCAACCTATCTAATTGCTCTCTGCTTGATGCTACTTCTTAACTTTATTAAAAGTTATAATGTACAAAAATATTGTTAATATTTTGTATATAAATATACTAGATAAGTTCTTTTCTTTGACCTGCAAACCTCTGAACTTTTTAATGTAAATGCATCGGTTACTATTAATATAAATCTACCATCTCCAGTACATAAATTCTACATAGCATTATTTCTAAACATCGTGCTACTCGATATTATCAACACAACGACCAAGTCGTTATTCGAAAACTTTACTGTTTGCCCTCTCGAAGGAGCATGGCTGAAAACGACGACAAAACAAAAAGAACGAAATCTCCAGCCCGAACCCTTGTCACAGCGGATTTTATGACCCCGATGGTAGACAGATACAGGCTGCAGAAGGCAAAGTTCGGTGGAGACTTCGTGGGTACTCCCAGCACGACATCGGAGACAGTACCGGTACCCGATGCATTCCTTTAACACGATATATTAATGGGCTTTGGAGGAAAATCACACAAATAGAATATTAGGCCAGTATGCTGGATGGATAGATACTGTAAAAGTTGTCTAAATCATTTACCATGGAGAAATGCATTGAGAAGCATGGTAAATATTATTCTTCTTCTTTGTATAGACATGACTCTGTCTTTTTTTTTTCAATGTGCCTCTAGTACATTGTCGTTCCATCGTTTTCGTGGTCTTCTCACTGATTGTTTTCCTATTGGGGAACCGTCTCTCGCTGAGACGGTTATACCTACATCTCAGTCGTATATCTCTACTTCTAGAGTCTTAAAATATAATATTGGAAGAGATAAACCGAAGAATTAAGCTCGCAAACAGACTAATGAAACGACTTAAAATCTACTGTCAACAAAAAAAACAAAGATCATGATATACAGAACCTTAATAATTCAAGGTCGGCAAGCACTCTTAGTACCAGTTCAAACCAAATTAGTACAAACTGGTGGTACCAAATTATTGCAAAAAATAGTTGAACCCAAACATGTAATTCCTGCAATAAAAATCACGTCTGCCCAGTGAATATCTAACCAGTACTAGTACTGGCCAAAACAACTCCCACAAGACGTATTTTATTAGTTAAACCTGAGAAAACTAAACAAAATGGTAGGATAAGGTGATGAAGTTGGTAGACGATGTCGATAATGCATCAATATTGAACTAGCATCAAACAGCACGAAATAGAGAAATATTTCAAATAATGTTGCTAAAAGAAACAGCGTTTGATCAAGATCTATAATACCAAAACTTTAACATTAAAAAGTGGATAAAGATATATAGAAATAAGAAAATCTGAATTCCAGTTGCAATATACCTCTCTCTATTTCACTCCCTTGTAATTTTTTTCCTCGTTTTCTTCCCCTTTTTTCTCTACCTTTTTCTTTTTCGTTGAATAATGTGTTCTCGGCTTATATATGTTAATTTACCTTGACTTGAAGAAGAGTTAATGTAAAATATGTATGTTTTTAGCACCCACTTTGAAGGTATCTATTTTTTACGATTAATAGATGTTAAATCTTAAAACTTTCTATAGTAAGTTAGTTTTTATAGGTGACCATTACAAAGACATCAGATATTATGTAGATGACACCATAATATTTGCGGACAACCTAGAACAGGGATCACCAATCATGTCCTCTGAGGGTCCGTTTCGAAAACCTATGACACTTCCATGGTCCATGCTACCTTTTTCTGGTTGTTTTTTTTTCTCCGCAACTATAGAGTTCAACAATTTTATGGAATAAATTTGAAACATAATACATTTAAATTTTAAATTTTAGGAATATCTTATAGTCCTTCGACACACCATTTAAAAAAATATATAAATAGCCATATATGTATAGACCGCACTCCGCTATTTGGTGACCCCTGACCTAGAAGACTGGCAAGTTCTTATGATCAAAATCACCATTACAGTCAACAACCAACAACAACTTTAATAACCTTTTGAATATATAATCACCATTACAGTCAACAACCCACAACAACTTTGAAATCCTTTTTTATGGTATTGAAGCATGGACCTTAAACGAATATATGTGAAGAAAATTGGAACCATTTGTGATGTGGCTACATCGGAGAATAGCTACTAAAAATGCCACGGACTGCCCGAGTCGCAAATGAGAAGAACACCATCAATTCTCGAAAATTACAATGCTTTGGATATCTATTACATATTACATATTATATGGATATGCCCTCCCACAAGCCATCCTGTCTGAGCCATTCTCTCTGAGGTCTAGAACGAAGAACATCCTGGTTGAAGAACCTCATAACTTATAATCTGTTTCAACGTAACATCTGTTTCTTTTTCCCGCACTGTTGCTGATAAGATCAATATCGCCATGATGATCGCCAACATTCTAAAGGGATAGGCACATTAAGAAGACCACAAAGACAATCTATTGTGATGTGGTATTGTACTGTATAATCAAAAAATCACTTATATAAATACATCACGATGTATATAAAAAAAATTATAAAACAAAGACGTAGTTCTAAAATCCTGACCAATACCCCAGGCTGTGGGTGAAAAAACGTGATATAATTCAGGAATTTTTGAAACCTATCAGGTGTTGTAAAGGACGATGCCAGGAATAACTTCTACTAAAATGTGACCAAAAATATTGTGAGCTTTTTTTTTTAATTGCGATTTTTATTTGTTAAATTTGCAATTTTTAAAGATTTTTAATTTTGCAGCTTAGGATATTGATTTTAGAGAAAAATTTTTTGATAGAAAGTTGTAGTAAATTAAAAAACCTATAATTTGAGCTATGGTAAGTTTAATTTAGTTTATTGGTTATTGCAAAACAGCATGCGAAAGGTCCAAAATGACCGTTTTTTACAATTGCGTTATATATTGTACAAATAATTTTTTTTATTTTCTAAAGCTTTAAAATGAAGATCTTTCAATTCCAAACATAAAAAAAATTGCAAGGCCGGATTAACGAATTTGTTGCTTAGATATTATAAATTGTTTATCCCAAGAGGTCAAATGTCGAAGGCTATAACTTTTTGAAGAAAAATCGTAGAGAGTTGTTATAACATCCAATCTCCTTCTACAGAGTTATATTTTCATATTCTGATGTAAATAAATGAGTAAAACATTTTTAAACCTCTAATTTTTGGGTTTGAAAATAAGGGGGCAAATTTCGTTATAAACATTTAGAGCTGAAGCGGCCCTGTACATTACAAAGACGAAACGAAAATTTATAAAAAAATAAAAAAAATTTACAACCAACTGAAGCCGAGATAATTGTTTATTTTTTCTTAAATCGTAGTGCCTTTATTTATAACAATTAAGAAATTATTTTACAGTCATTGACTAAAGAAAGACTTATATTATCTTAAAATAAAAATTATTATAAACTATAATTACATTTAATTATTAAAAATTATTTTTAAAATCGGTGCTTTTGCGAGCGGCCGAATTTTGCAAATCGCCCGGCTCGCTTCAAATCCGCGCGCTCGGAAAATTTTTACGTAACTTGTATTAAATCTTGACCGAAAACAATTTAATAATATTTATTTAATAGTATTTACCACTGTATTTGTTTTTCTTGATAAACTTTTATATGTGAAATCTCATTTCTGAAGAAATAATATTACAAAAATGATACATATAACTATATTTTTAGTTTTTGCATTGTTATATAAATATAATAATAATAATGTTACTTCTTATTATACAATATAAAACTTTTTCTTCTTGTAGTGACTCCGTTTTGGATGTTGGCGACCATCATGGCAATTTGGCAAACCCCATTTGGAAACTGAGAACCAGGAAGGCGAAGGATTACCTTGCTAGAAAATTTACGTACGTCGTTCAACACAACAACTACAAATCTTTTTAGATCAGCAGTACCGATTTAGTGTGCAAGTACATATTGCCATGATGGTCGCCAACATCCAAAACGGATAGTCACTACAAGAAGAAAAAGTTTTATATTGTATAATAAGAAGTAACATTATTATTATATTTATATAACAATGAAAAAATTAAAAATATAGTTATATATTTCATATGTATCATTTTTTAATATTATTTCTTCAGAAATGAGATTTCACATATAAAAGTTAATCAAGAAAAACAAATACAGTGGTAAATAGACTGTATATTATAATGGTAATATTATTAAATTGTTTTCGGTCAAAATTTAATACAAGTTACGTAAAAATTTTCCGAGCGCGCGGATTTGAAGCGAGCCGGGCGATTTGCAAAATTCGGACGCTCGCAAAAGCACCGATTTTAAAAATAATTTTTAATAATTAAATGTAACTATATTTTATAATTATTTTTAATTTAAGATAACATAAGTCTTTCTTTAGTCAATGACTGTACAATAATTTCTTAATTGTTGTAAATAAAGGCAGTACGATTTAAGAAAAAATAAAACAATTATCTCGGCTTCAGTTGGTTGTAGAAAATTTTTATTTTTTTATAAATCTTCGTTTCGGCTTCAGCAAGAATAATCTGTAAGTTAGAAACTCATAGGATGTACAGGGTCGCTTCAGCTCTAAATGTTTATAACGAAAATTGCCCCTTGATTTTCAAACCCAAAAATTAGAAGTTTAAACATGTTTTACGCATTTATTTACATCAGAATATGAAAATATAACTCTTTAGAAGGAGATTGGATGTTTCCTTCGACATTTGACCTCTTGGGATAAACAATTTATAATATCTAAGCAACAAATTCGTAAATCCGGCCTTACAATTTTTTTTATGTTTGGAATTGAAAGATCTTCATTTTAAAGCTTTAAAAAATAAAAAAATTATTTGTACAATAAATAACGCAATTGTAAAAAACGGCTATTTTGGACCTTTCGCAGGCTGTGTTGCAATAACCAATAAACAAAATTAAACTTACCGTAGCTCAAATTGTAGGTTTTTTAATTTACTACAACTTTCTATTAAAAAGTTTTTCCCTAGAATTAATATCCTAAGCTGCAAAATTAAAAATCTTCAAAAATTGCCAATTTAACAAATGAAAATCGCAATAACAAAAAAGCTCACAATATTTTTGGTCACATTTTAGTATAAGTTATTCCTGGCATCGTCCTTTACAACACCTGATAGGTTTAAAAAATTCATGAATTATATCCTGAAATTGACCTATTTTTCACCCACAGCCTGGAGTACAATTACACTGCCTGGCCTAATAGTGACGAAGTCGCACAAATGCTAAATGTCCCTGGATCTTATCGATGCTGCTGTTGTATAAGTCAATATACAAGAAAAGATGAGACAGTTGTTGCACGACGTTATGCAGGACGTGTTTTTGCAGGAGTTTGATTTAGATGTAGTCAATTAATTTCGAGATACACGCAGTGGCGTGTCTGTATAGCATCATTCTTAGTATTTGAAGATCTGATATCAAAGACTATTCTTATTACATACGGCAGTTATTCTTGTAAACTGTATCTCCCCATAATAGAAGCGAAAGCATCGATAGCTTGCAAGAACGAAAAGAAACACATTTAGATATTGGATGATTTATTTTTGACAGTTTTTTTATTTTTAGCTCTATTTTGATGATTTTTTTAGCACACTGTGTAAAAATTTATAAATTTTAATTTGGTATAGTGAGTTTTATAATAAAATTTTGTATTTGACTTATTATACGGGGTTAATCGAAAGGTGTTTTTTTATCCTAACTTTGAAACATTCTGTGGATAATTCCTTTGCGAATTTTCGTAAAACCTTATTTTTCGGTTGCAACCATGTCTCCTAAGCCTTGTGTTTTTTGTTTCATGTCAAAATATGCCTCGATTCATTTTTTAGAACCAAATGAATTTGCCACCCACAATTTAGGACTTTTTTAATTATGATTATTTTGGAGTTATTTTGTACTACGACGAGGTGGCTTTGGTGACTGTTATCATTATGTCATATTGACACTTTCATTATGCTTACCTATGATTGATCATGGTTCTTAATGTCGAAGATTGTGCGAAAGCCGTTGCTCTGGTTGAAGATGGGCGAAATTATGAATATGTGGATAGAGTACTATACACTCATCGCTGTACCATCCAGTGGCGGCCGGTCAGGGTCGGCAGGGTCGGCAGTGCCGACCCACACATTTATAGATATAGATTTTTTAAATATTTGTATCTCTGAAATAAAAAAAATCTATCAGATAATACAGACTAAATTTTATTCATGGTTTTTAAAAGAATTTGATCAATCCGAGCGTTAGGTGATCCCTGCGCATAACAGACTTCTCAAAAAATCAATGATCCGAGCCATTTATCTGACTTTTCGGCTAGCCGTCCCTAACATCCGTAGCTTGACAATTTACACGAAAACTCAACGACGACGTAACAAGTCGATGAGCAAGCAAGAAGCGAACATTACTTTTCTCCGTGGGCAATAAAAGATACGGCATGGCAGGTTACGCGCCAAGTACGGCACATCTAGGTCTGCCGGTCGGTGTTTCATTTGGAAGCATGCATCGGTAGAAATTGTCAAAAATAATCACGCCGTTTTACGTCGTTTAATTGATATTGTAATTTTTTTAAGTTGTTAGGAATTATCATTTAGTGGACATGATGGATCGAAGCATTTGTTAAAAATCAAAGTAATTATAGAGAATTAATAAAATTCTTTTAGAAATACCTATTTACTTTCTGATTCGAAGTGTATTCGTAATACAGAATGAACTACATAATACATATAATCAAATAGTTAAATTTTGAATAACGTTGTTGAATCTGAGATTTAGAAAACCATTTGCTTTTCACTGAAAGTAGATGAAACTTCTGATTATCATGTCATTCATAATTATCAATTATTTTGTTCGATACGCGTTACGTGGTAATATTTATGAGAGGTTTTTAGGTTTTAGAGATGTGAGTAAAAGCAATAAGGCAGAATATATTTTTGGTGTTTTAAAGAACAGATTCAAATTTTTTTATACCAAAAATAAATTGGTAGGGCAAACTGGGGCAATCTTATGACGGCGTTGCTGTGATGAGTGGTGAATTGAATAGTCTCCAGGCAAAAGTTAAAACTATTGCATCACAAGCTTTATTTACTCACTATTATGCGCATATAATGAATTTAGTTTTACATGATACGTGTAAAAAAATAAAGAATATCGACTTTTCTTGCCAGTTTAGCTCACCTAAACGGATTACTGCTTTAGAACAAATTTGTTTCGAAAAAAAAAAGCAAACAGTTTGTCAGACGCGATGAAATTTTAAATCTCGGTTAGTTTTATCTAAGCAGATTATCTCTTATAGTTTTAGTATCTGTAGCAGATTTTCGTGAACAGCTTTTGGAAGTTTTTGATTTTATTATCGAAGGCGATGATTTTGAAAGTGGCGATACCTCGATCCGTGAAGCAATCGGTTTGAGAACTTTATTAAATACTAATGACTCTTTCAATATTTTTTTAAATATTTTTAAGACAGAGTTTGCCCAAGATATTCCTTGTTGTTCAAAATCAGTCAACTGACATTATTTATTCTAAAAATAGAATACGAAAGCTGGTGCAAAATCTCAGAGATTTTCGTAATGATAATAGTTTCCAATATATACGCAGTGACGTTTTGGATTCGCTTGATATTTCCGAACCACCCCAAAAAAGACAACGACATGATACATATTCTCGAAAAACGAGTAAGTATATCTTGAAATTTTGGATACCTACTATTATATGCAAATAGATACTCGTTTTTCGAATTTTGAAGATTTGCAAATTTTTGACCTCTTTGGCGATTTAAAATTTAAAAGTTACGTTCGCCAAAGAATTTCCAAGATATTTATTATTACAAGTTAGGTACTTAAAAATTATGCTGGTCCAAATATTTTCAGAAAGTGGGATAAATTGCACAATATGTATGTATAATTCTATGTAGTAAGTACTGCAATTCATTACAACAAACTGTTTATCAATTTTCTTATTACCACCAATTTCTGCCTAAAAAAAACGGGATTTACCTTGTCTCAAAAGAATCAACACGTATTGTCGAAACACCATGAAACAAGAGAGAATGTCATCAAGTACATCAAATAAAAAAAAAACAAAAAACAACAAAATCTCCTATGATGATTTAAGCCTTTTAGTTTGATGGTATACCTATATGAGGAGACAAAAAACCTTGCCGACCCTGTCTCCAAGGCCACGAGCCGCCACTGGTACCATCCAAAGGGTAGTGGACCGTTTTATACGAACTGCAAAACTACCGCTTTGGATGATCGTTTTATACGAGTCCGCGTTTTGCGGGATCGTCATTTAATAGCGGTGCAAACAAGAAATCAGCTTCAAGAGTTTCTAGGAAATAATGTAAGTGTATTTACAGTTCGTCGAAGATTACATGAATTTGGTTTGCAAAGTTGCAGACCAGCCATAAACCAGCAACTGGGCCCAAATGACTCCCATGGCACAGAGCGGCTAGACTACAATTTCCAGGGAATATTTACATTGGAATTTAGGACAATGGAGTAATGTTCTTTTTACGGATGAGTCGAGATACTGTCTTCACTCATCAGATGGGAGAGAACGAGTATGGCGTAGGGAGTATGGAGAGAGATTTGCGGAGTGCGCTTTCAGTCCCCCCGTTAGCCATGGAGGGGTTCGGTGATGGTATGGGCAAGAATATCCCGAGAGGCGCACACTGAATTGGTATTTATTGAGGGTTCGTTGACTGCATACCGGTATATTGAGGAAATTTTAGCGAATCACGTAGTACCCTTTTCTCAATATATCAGCGATGATTTCCTATTAATGCAAGATAATGCGCGACCCCACCAGGGCCGCGTTTAGGTCAATTGACGCCCTAGGCAATTTTCTAGTAGCCGCCTTTCAAGCATGTACCATTTTTGCGAAAAAAAAATTGCAAGCAGATTTTTTTTATTTAAATAAGAATACATAAAACACATATGTCGTCATCATTTATTGCCTTTGTTACGTCACTTTCTATGGAAAAAAACGACAAATTGTTAAGACGTCCTTGCGTCATACTTGATCGGAAATTATTTTCATGACTATTTTAAATTCTTGACATTTTCGAAAATAACCTTTCAGCGGACACGTTGGTTGGCAACTGGGAGGCACAAATAAATGCGCAAAGCAATATCAAAATTAGGGAAAAATCTTTCAATACACTCTTCTTTAAATATTTAGATATGTCAATTATTGGTGATTTGTGATTTTATTGTGGTATCCAAATGAACCTTTATGAATGATGTAGTGCAGTCAGTGAGGGTATTTGTCTACGCCATGTCCTATGACGCTTTTAACTTAGGGGTGGTTTCCACCCGTTCTCGGGAGTGGAAATTTTTTTTATCAAACTAACACCGGAAGTGGTCAGAGAACCTAATTCTAAGCAATAACTGTTTTATAAGTTATTCGTGGTTAAAAATTTGCCATTTTCATTGAAAAATGACACTTTTCGGAAACTGTTTTTTTGGGAATACCATAAAAATTGTGCATCTAACGAAAAAAACTATATAAAACATTTTTGTAGTTTATAATAAATCAGAGAGATTCATTTTTTCATCAATCTTCTAGTTTTAATAAAAAAAGAGATGGTAGGTGAAAAAAGATTTTTTTGGTGCATGCTCAAATCGGTGTATTCAACTTAAAATAACAGATAAATTGTCGATTTTAGGGGTATAATGCTACGAATACCTTGTGTAGTGCTTGAAAAGACTTTTAAAACGAGAACTGTTAAATGTCGGTTACATTCAAACTAAGCGAGATTTAGAAGTATATTTAACCCATCATCCCCCAGAATTTAAATACTTCGTTTTTCTTCTAGAATACCTTCTACTATAGTGTTATTTCTATATTCAAAAAGTTGGACGGATTTAAAATGAATGGTTTTTGAAAAGAATAAGAATAAGATCAAATTATAGAGCGCATTTTTAAATTTTTTTAAAAATCTTCCTTTTTCTACATGTAATTCGAAAGTGATAAGAGATACGTAAAAAAATACCTTACAAAAATGTAGGGTTTCTTTTAGATAACAATTTTATTTTTCTTTCATTACTGTATCTCATTATCATTTTCGAGTTACATGGAAAAAAAGGAAGATTTAAAAAAAAATTAAAAATGCTCTCTATAATTTGATCTTATTTTTTTCAAAAACCATACATTTTAAACCCGTCCAACTTGTTGAACATAGAAATAACACTATAGTAAAAGGTATTGTAGAAGCAAAACGATGCATTTAAACCTGGTGGATGAGGGGTTAAAATATACATACTTCGCATTTTATCTTAAAATAAATTAGTCATCCTTTTTTGTTGCACCATATCTCGCTTAGTTTGAATGTAATCGAAATTTAACAGTACGGTCGTTTTAAAGGTCTTTTCAGGCAGTACTGACAAAATATATTGATAGCATTATACCCTTAAAATTGACCATTTCTCTGTTATTGAGTTGAACACATCCATTTGAGCACGCACAAAAAAAAATTCTTTTCACCTACCATATCTCTTTTTATGTTATCACTAGAAGACTTATGAAGGAACGAATCTCTTTGATTTTTCATAAGCTACAAAAATGTTTTATATAGTTTTTTTCGTTAGATGCATAATTTTTAAGGTATTCGCAAAAAACCGTCCCAAAAGGCGACATTTTTCAATGAAAATGGCAAATTTTCAACCACCAGTAACCCAAAAGGATTCCCAATAATCCCTAAATTTACGACTTCTGTCCTTTTTGTTGAGTTGAAGTTGAATGAATAGTGTTAAGAAAATGCAATTTGTTTTCTAGAAATGAATGCCCACTTATATTCCATTGATGGATATACTATGTACTTAAATGTTGTTCGATTTTAATTTTTATATACAAATATTTTTTGTACAGTATTTTTGCCGCCCTCTCATAATTTGCCGCCCTAGGCAACTGCCTATATTGCCTAATGGATAAAGCAGCCCTGCACCCCACTCTGCAATGTGTGTCTTGAAATATTTAGAGGAAGTTGGTATTATTAAAATGAACTAGCCAGCGTGTTCGCCAGATCTGATCCCAATAGAGCACGTTTGGGACATGCTTGGTAGAAATATTAGAGGTCGCACCAGCCCAGCCTCAATTAACGAACTTAGCTTGGCTCTAGAAGAAGAACGACAAAACATCCAGCAAGATCCACCTCCACCGCGCGCGACCCACTTGTTCTGTTCTTGACCTTAGTATAGTATAATAATTTTAAATTTCCTGGTGTTATATTTCTGAGGATTCTGTGTAATTCTGGTTTTGCTTCATTATAAAATTATTTACTTAAGATATATTTATCGTATGGCACTTGACACATTTAGTCCATTGAAATGTTACATTTACCTTGCTTTTCGCCATATTGGAAAAAGGAGTGCACAGGGCTTTCGCGCTGTATCTCCTAAACTAGCAACCCTAAAGAAAATTTAATTACACATAAAATGTAGCAAATTAAATTTTCTACAATTTTACATCTATTACTTTTTATCTTCAAGTGACCAACAAAAAAGTTATAAACAAAAATAAGAGACAATCCTTTTGGAGGTTATAACTTTTTTTCCGTTCATTTCACAATAAAATAACATCATGGCGATTTTGTAGAGGACTTTTCAATGAACAATTTTCACTATAAAGTTGTTTAATTTTATTTATTATCTAGTGTTGTTCTGAAGCTATTTCCTTGTGGCATTTTTATGATTAATTATTTATATGGGAAATAAGCCACAATTAAAATGAAAAAAATAATTTTATTAACGTTTCGACGCCCAAATCGGGTGCCGTTGTCAAAATACAAAATATTACTAAAATAAACTAAAGTGTTGTTGCTAAGCAAAAAAATTCTTCTAATAATTTATTTAATCTCACTCATTTATATTGGCAATTCAGACATATATTATACATTTTAAAGTAGAAGACTTTAAAATGATATTGCCAATATTTATGAGTTGCGTTCCTGGGACGACTTACTGAAAGATAGTTCATTCGATTACATGAAATTAACCCCAACTCAAGAATATCCGTCATAAAAAATTATAGCATGTGATATGTCTTTAAAAAGACAACCAAATGCAACGACAGTAAAATTCTCGCGTTAGAGACTTCATAGTAAATCACAAGGGAAAACCAGGAAAAACCTGTGATACTATCCCGACATCGTAAGTATTTGGTCTTACATTAATTTACTCTCAAAAAATAATACCAAATTCTGACTTGTAACATGTTTAAATTATAAATAATATTAATAATACTAGATATACAGGGTGTCCCGAAAAGACTGGTCATAAACCATACCACAGATTCTGGGCTCAAAA
This sequence comes from Diabrotica virgifera virgifera, assembly GCF_917563875.1. Taxonomy (NCBI): domain Eukaryota; kingdom Metazoa; phylum Arthropoda; class Insecta; order Coleoptera; family Chrysomelidae; genus Diabrotica; species Diabrotica virgifera. Next base: position 219,183,162 of record NC_065447.1, read on the forward strand.
ATAGGTCGATTGAACCTCACTCACCTATATACAATAGTGCACACAAAAAAAAAAGTTACAGCCCCTTGAAGCCACAAAATGAAAATCGATCCCCTCCCATACATCGAGAACCCTTAAAGATTTTTCATTGAAAATAGACATGTGGCATCCCTATGGCTGCAGCATCTGAAAAAAAAAAATTAAAGTGAATCCCGTGCACCCCACAAAAATTCTATGGGGGCCCTGCTCCCTCAAACCCGGGGGGTACTGGGAGGCAGGGGAGTTTTGGAAACGTTGTTTTTGGCTAATGGTGGTACAATTTTAATTTGATTCGAACGTGCACGGGGGTTTGGGCGGGTTTGAGGGAGCAGGGCCCCCATAGAATTTTTGTGGGGTGCACGGGATTCACTTTAATTTTTTTTTTCAGATGCTGCAGCCATAGGGATGCCACATGTCTATTTTCAATGAAAAATCTTTAAGGGTTCTCGATGTATGGGAGGGGATCGATTTTCATTTTGTGGCTTCAAGGGGCTGTAACTTTTTTTGTGTGCACTATTGTATATAGGTGAGTGAGGTTCAATCGACCTATTTTTGAGCCCAGAATCTGTGGTATGGTTTATGACCAGTCTTTTCGGGACACCCTGTATATCTAGTATTATTAATATTATTTATAATTTAAACATGTTACAAGTCAGAATTTGGTATTATTTTTTGAGAGTAAATTAATGTAAGACCAAATACTTACGATGTCGGGATAGTATCACAGGTTTTTCCTGGTTTTCCCTTGTGATTTACTATGAAGTCTCTAACGCGAGAATTTTACTGTCGTTGCATTTGGTTGTCTTTTTAAAGACATATCACATGCTATAATTTTTTATGACGGATATTCTTGAGTTGGGGTTAATTTCATGTAATCGAATGAACTATCTTTCAGTAAGTCGTCCCAGGAACGCAACTCATAAATATTGGCAATATCATTTTAAAGTCTTCTACTTTAAAATGTATAATATATGTCTGAATTGCCAATATAAATGAGTGAGAATTATTAGAAGAATTTTTTTGCTTAGCAACAACACTTTAGTTTATTTTAGTAATATTTTGTATTTTGACAACGGCACCCGATTTGGGCGTCGAAACGTTAATAAAATTATTTTTTTTATTTTAATTGTGGCTTATTTCCCATATAAATAATTAATCATTTATTATCTAGGTTTTACAGCGCTCCAAACTTCACCAGATTCTGTCATTCTCATAGGAATACAATAAAAACAATACTTTAATTAAAATTATGTTATGCCGACCACGAAAATCAAATTTAAGATAAATGACTAATTTTGGTTATTTTTTATGTTTTTGAGGTCGCTGAATCCGAATATGAAGTTTATTTTTATCTAAAGTTGGTGGAACATGTTCAAAAATCAAATTTTATACAAAAATGCCAAAAATCAATTTTGATCATTTTTCAAATTTACCTCGCTGTATCTTTGGTCGCTGGAAATATTTCCTTCTGAAAATTTTACTGTGTTATTGTTGAAGTATGTAGATAACAATGAAATTTGTCCAAAATGTTTAAACACATTATAAAAGGAGTTGTTAATTTTTAAACATTTTGTTATCATATTCCGTTAGTTTCATGTTTACTTAAAAAAGTTGAGTGACAAACTTTTTAATTTATAATTTTAACCAACAACAATAAAATATGATTCATGAAGAAGTTTTTTGGAAAATTTTAAGTCAAAATATACAATAGGAAAAAAGTTATGTTACTTCATAGACAAGCGGCACACCCCAAAAGACGCTTATATCTCGAGATCCTGGTCACGGTGTGGTGGATGGCTAATTTTGATCATACTTTATGACTTTGATATCAAAAATCGTTTTTTCGCTCTTCTTAAGAATTTTGCATTTTGCGGTTGCGTCATTCTTCTTCTGGACGGGCGAATTTGTCCTCAAACAACTTCTTGGGCCTTATCTATATATGCTTAGGGTTATAAGTTTTATAGTGGGGAGAAAGGTCAAAAATAGATTAATAATAGTATAGAAATGTTAAATCATAATAAATTGTATGAATAAGAAATATATATAGATAGAAAAGTAAGCCTAACGTTTTGTTTTTATTGTATTCCTATGAGCATTCGAGCTTCTGGTCAAGTTTGGAGCGCTGTAAAACCTATATAAATAAATAGAATTAAACAACCTTATAGTAAAAATTGTTCACTGAAAAACCCTCTATAAAATTGGTATACTGTTATTTTATTTTAAAATGAACTGAAAAAAAGTTAACCTCCAAAAGGAAACTTGTTAAAAAATTTGTACTTATTTTTGTTTATATCTTTTTTGTTGGTCGCTTCACGATAGAAAGTAATAGAAACAATATTGTAGAAAATTTAATTTGCTACATTTTATGTTTAATTCGATTTTTCGTTTGGTTGGTAGTTTACGAGATATAGCGCGAAACCCCTTTGCACCCCATTTCCAAGATGGTGGCCGGGGGACAAGGGTGGCGACCCCAAAAACTTAAACTTAAGCTTCTACTGATCCCCCTACACATTAAAGAAATAAAATTGAAGGTATGCAAGGTATGGCCTAAAAAATGGCACATTTTAATGAACATTTTAATGGCCTAATTTATATTTAGGTACTAGTGTCGTGTTTTCGAATTGGATGTTGAGTATTCTTCTGCAAGCTTGTTATTTAGGTGGAAACTGGAAACCTCTGTTTTCGTACCGTTTGGTTGGAGCTTCCATTTACGGAAATACTTTTCCATTGTATGTAAGTCCGCCTTGAGGATTTCTTTAAATGGCTTACACCTTGTTCCAAGGACCCAGTCATCAACGTAACCAAACTTCCTTGATTTGGTTTCTGGTATATCAGCGATGTACAGGCTAAATCTCAGGCTACTTAAGAAACCCCGTTATAATAATTATTATTATTAATAGTTTTTATTTATTAGATAACCGCATAAGTCTATAGTGCTAACTTTTATGACAAAAAGATTGCTTCATACTCCCGTGTTCTCTAAATTTCAAAGTACAGACACGGATTTCTCTGTGGCTTATTCATAAACGTACAAAACCGCTCCGTCTTATAAAAATGTCCTTAACACTTCAAATAGCGTTGTATTTATTCGGAATGTTCGCTCCAAGAATTCTGAATTACACTTACATATGTAACCGTGGTACTTGAAAACTAACAACTGACAACACGAAAAGGCACTTTAACATCAGGATCTATTGTAAGAAAAACACTCTACACTGATTGCATAATCGGAGGACAATTTACATAGGAAGGTGATTGTCAGCGTTGTGGTCATTGGTCAGAGCTATTGAACTCTGTAGAATGACTCACCAATATAGAAAAATAGTTTTCTGTGAAGTAGTTTCTACAACAATGTGTACTGTGTAGTGTATTTAATTTTGTATTATTATTCTTTCATGTACTGTAATAACACTTGGCTGGATACCAAACCTTTATTATGGTTGAAATGACAATTCTGTATTTAAACTGTTTTTAAAAATAGAAGTCTTAAAATAGGGTCTAATATTCTGAATGAAAATTATGTTTTTATTTTAGATAAATCATTATTTCTGAACGACAAAACTATGCCTTAAAATATATTAATGTCCAGTTGCACCAACAAATAAATGATTGATTTTTTGATTTGGAGTGCCTGTTTATTTTAAAATATAATAATTGTCAAAAAACTGTCAATTAAAAACAGAAATTTTAAAGATTCTCCCGAAAAATATTAAATTTTTTATCATCAAGTATAATAACAGAGCACTTTTCTTTTCTTTCGAAAAAGGTTAAAATTTAATATTTTTTTGGAAGAATAGTTAAAATTTCTTGTTTTTAATTTGACAGTTTTTTGACAATTATATTTTAAAATAAACGGGCAATCCAAATCAATTGTGTATTTGTTGGTGCAACTGGACATAAAAGTATAAAATCTACAAAAATACCATGACAGCAAATTGTTATATTATCTTGATTAACTATAAATTGCCTAAAATAGATACGAAGTTCTAAAAAAGGTGCTTTTGTGTATAATTATTATTTCATAACCCACTTTAGAAATAGAAACGTAGGCCAGGGCCTACGTTTAGTGTTGCTTCTTCAAAGTTCGAAACTACATATTATATCCTTAACTTACAGTGTTGTCTGAGCTACTGCATCTACGTCATCTGCAAATGCGATAACAATGTGAGCTCCTCTGGCAGTTATGTCTGGTTTGACTGTGGTATAGATTTTTCGCATTGCATATTCCAATGCTAGATTAAACAGTAATGGGGACAGTGGGTCTCCCTGTCTGAGTCCTTGTTCACGCCGAACGCCTTTAAAGTTTTGCCTCCCATTCTAATTTGTGCAAAGAAATTGTTTACACACATTCGCGCAACTATGGTCAGCTTCTTTGGTACGCCTAGCTCCACCATTGCACTCCACAGTTTTAAGCGATCTATGCAATCATAATAGGTTTGTTCTAGCATCAGTTTCAAATGGTTTGAAACCATCAGCGAATAGTGGACCAGCGCGAGTAGAGGGGATAGCACTGGTGACTGTATTATGTTCTCTCACTGACCTACTGTTTGCTGACGTTTTCTGACTAGTTTGACTGTTTGCTACAACAAACCTAATTTTATGCTTGTGTTCCGAAGGTAGGTTACGGAATCAATTAAAAATAAGTGTAAACAATGAACAATAATATGTTTATTTGTGTCAATAAAAAAAGGTGTTTTCCTTATATCTCAAAAGGGTGTGTTGTTGACGTACTGCGTCTATCCCGACGCCCGCTGGGGTGTGACTCGATCGTTCGCCTGCTGTGTCGATACTGACTGTGGCTGAAAAAAAAAACCACAAACGCTAATATGTTTGTATTTCTACAATATGGCTAGAAAAGGCAATAAATTACTACATCTGGCGTTTTAGAAGTTGAGAACTTTTCTGTATTTTAAGGAGTTGACACAAAGAGCGTGGCAATCTGCCTCAGAATCTATTAGTGTTTCCTTGAAAAAAACATTAATTTTATACAATCTGCTTAGGGATACATTTCCTTAACGACCCTTGTTAGCATATGGTTTGTATATTAAATGTTATTTCGTTTTGAGAAAAGTTATTAAAAATTTAGCAAAAATAGTAATTAAAGCGTATCGCTATACTTGTTCAAAGTCTATGAAGATCTGGTGTACATCTTTGTTATACCCCCAATATTTTTAATATTTGGTCGATCTTCCAGGTCTAAAGTCGCACTGGTAATTGCCAATAATTTCCTCTGTAGATGGCAGTAATCACTTTAGTAACACTGAAATCATTATCTTAAATATGTAGTACTGATTAGTGAAATTCCCCTCTAGCTGTTACATGTATCCTTTCTGCCTTTTTTATGTATTGGCACGATAATACAGCCACTCCATTCTTTTGGCATTATTTCTTGTTCCCAGACTTCTTTTATTATCTGATATATCTTATAGTTCTAAGTTCATGCCCTCCTTTTTTGATCAGTTCTGTATAGTCCAGAAAGCCACTGCGCATCCGCTAGGAAAAATATTCTAATTCGGATTTTTTGCATAATCTTACTCAAAAAGGACTCCTTTTAACAAATTTGCATGTTGCCAGGACCAAAAGGTGGTCAAAAATTTTTTAAACGTTTTTTTTTGTTTTTTTCCTAAAATAATTTTTTTTGCATGGAAAAATTTTTTTTCAGGTTTTTTGGATCATTCCAAACAGAAAAGGTCTTTAGTGATTTTTCTCTAAAAATGATAGTTTTTGACATATAAGCGATTAAAAATTGAAAAATTGCGAAATCGGCCATTTTTAACCCTCAAAAACTATATGAAAAACGGAAAATTTGAATGTTGCCAAGGCAGTTAGATATTCTTTTAACATCGATTGATGAAATCCCGAAGAGTTTTTTGCAATACAATATTCAAAACTCCTTTGTTTTTTAATTGCTAATCAAGCGTGCGCGACACTATTTTCCACCGACAGTATGGTGCAAATGAAAGGAATAAATTCGTTATTTCGTAAACCGGCGACTTTAAGGAAAAATCCCGAAACAGGTCGATTTTTATTTTTAAGTTATGATATTGTGGCATATACGGTGTACTAGTGACGTCATCCGTATGGGCGTGATGACGTAATCGATGATTTTTTTAAATGAGAATAGGGGTCGTGTGGTAGCTCATTTGAAATGTTCTTCAATTCTCTATTCAGTAATGTAAATATTTACATAATTATTTATACAGGGTGTCCTTCTACTTCTTTTGTGTCAAATAATTTAATTTAATAAAAAAATTTTGGACACCCTGTATAAATAATTATGTAAATGTTTATATTACTGAATAGAGAATTGAAGAATCTTTCAAATGAGCTAGCACACGACCCCTATTCTCATTTAAAAAAATCATCGATTACGTCATCACGCCCATACGGATGACGTCACTAGTACACCATATATGCCACAATATCGTAACTTAAAAATAAAAATCGACCTGTTTCGGGATTTTTCCTTAAAGTCGCCGGTTTACGAAATAACGAATTTATTCCTTTCATTTGCACCATAATGTCGGTGGAAAATAGTGCCGCACACGCTTGATTAGCAATTAAAAAACAAAGGAGTTTTGAATATTGTATTGCAAAAAACTCTTCGGGATTTCATCAATCGATGTTTAAAGAATATCTAACTGCCTTGGCAACATTCAAATTTTCCGTTTTTCATATAGTTTTTGAGGGTTAAAAATGGCTGATTTCGCAATTTTTCAATTTTTAATCGCTTATATGTCAAAAACTCTCAGTTTTAGAGAAAAGTCACTAAAGACCTTTTCTGTTTGGAATGATCCAGAAAAGCTAAAAAAAATTTTTCCATGCAAAAAAAAATAATTTTAGGAAAAAAACAAAAAAGAAACGTTTAAAAAATTTTTGACCACCTTTTGGTCCTGGCAACATGCAAATTTGTTAAAAGTACTCCTTTTTAAGTAAGATTGTGCAAAAAATCTGAATTAGAATATTTTTCCTAGCGGATGCGCAGTGGCTTTCTGGACTAGTATGAATATTGTCTAGTCCCAGGAATTTGTCATTTTTTAGGGTTTCTATCTCAGTGCTAATTTCTTCTATTTTACACTTCTATTATAAAATTCCACATTCACATTGGTAATTTATTAGTGTATTTCACCCCTACACCATTTTTCACTTCCACTCTCACATTTATTAATTAATTATTAACTTCCGAAGAAAAAACTCACCCCAAATTCCATAACCCTCTTTGCCATAAACACAATATACCAAAAATGTTTACATCCTCAAAATCTATAATCTACACTTAATAAATCCATATGCGAAGCGAGATGAAATTGCCTAATGACTCATTAAAAAGCTTTTAGCTCGGGTGCGAAATGCGTGCTGTGGTAGCAAGAAAAAATACTCCCTTTGCAACTGTCGCATTACATACGAGTACACACGCGAACTCACGTACGAGGGATGATGCGACCCTTCCGCAGAAGAAGAGACCCCTTAAGTTAAACAAGAATCGACATCTCATAACTGCATTTCTATGCACTTTGAGCTTTGCCGAAGACGACCAGAGCAGTCTTTGGGATATTTCATTCGATATTTCTTTATCTTTTGTAATCTATTATTTTTTAAAAAATGTTAGGAAATAAGGAGTCTAATGCTCATAATCTTATTGAAGGTTTTATTAACTACAGTTTGTGGGCGACCGGTTTTGGCGTTTACAATTTGTACGCCATCATCAGGCCCTTAGAAACTGAACAAAGCTAAAAAAATAAATGAAGCTGTGTCAAAATACAGTTGTCTTAGGTTAAGTTTTAGGTGTTAGGTTTAACAATAGGTAATAAAACACAGGTGGCATTTTATTACCTATTGTTGAATGTAACACTTAACCTAGGGCAACTGTATTTTGACACAGATTCATTTATTTTTTAGCTTTGTTCAGTTTCTAAGGGTCTGATGATGGCGTACAAATTGTAAACGCCGAAACCGGTCACCCACAAACTGTAGTTAATAAAGCCTTCAATAAGATTATGAGCATTAGACTCCTTATTTCCTAACATTTCACAATGTGCTCATACCAGCAGCTAGTTTATTATTATTATTTAATTGGTGAAGTGGCGAATAGGCTAATGCTGGTTACGCAAAACCAAATTTTGAGCGGACAGTAGGGATATTATAACAAAAAATCTTACCTTATGTAACTCGTAGGTCTCGATGTCTTCAGTTATTACTAAGGTGAGAAAAGGAGGGATCAAAGGGTTAATTTATTTTATAGTATAAATAACTGAACCGGTGTTTTTTTTTTGGTGACATTACTTGTTAATTGCCTACGACCGACTCTCTTGTTACTATACGAAACGACGACTTAATAATGAATATGTTCTTACTATCAAAATCTAAAGGTAATTAACGAAAAACTGAAAAACAGAGTACAGGATCTGGACAAATAAATAGACCATGTACTTCGAATAAAATAAATATAATGAGGCCAAAACAATTGGTATATCCACAATCACAATCGTATGTGGCGACAATTTCACAAATAAATAAAATATGGTATGTGGCGACAATTTCACAACTAAATTTAACAAAAGGTTACGAATGGAAATAAGAAACTTCTTACGAATTCCATCTCTGTTGCTCTTATTTTATTTTTGGTTTTCTTATTTATTGTCCAATTTTCACATTGTTACTCCGTAAAGGAGCATAGGGCATCCACGAAGCTTCTCCATTGGAATCTGTCTCTGGCCATAGCTGCTACATCTCCCCAGCTCTTTCGCATACCTTTGTAGTCAGCTTCAATTGTTCTTCTCCAGGTCGTTGCGGGTCGCTCTTGCTTTCTTCGTCCTGCTACTGACCATTTTAGAGCTTTCTTTGTTATATCTCACACCGAATATTAAAGAGTCAGCATAAGCACCGTACGTCAGTAAGGGGGGCATTTTTAAATTAATTTCAAAGCTTTACTTCTAGCTTTTCTCCTGCATGTCCCTGAGATTAAAAAATACTTAATTTCTTTCACAGATAGTTTAAAAAAATACGCCACAAAAAATAGAGTTAATTAAAAGCATTGAATTTTGAAAACGCTGCCGTTTTCAAAATTCTGTTAGGTGTAATTTATGGATTAATTTAAAAACAATTAATATACAGAAGAAATCAAAATGCATCGAATGTGATAATTTTACGACACTTAAATTGTTGCCACTGCGACCCCAACTCGAACTGCATAATTAAGTGCATAGAAATTACTTATCTTATTGATCATGTTTTATTTGGTGATAAAACATTCAACTGCCAGAAAACCCCTATGCTACCAGTCCATCTCTGAATGATCCTATGTACAGGAGGATGAGTAATGCGGATATCCCCCAAATAAATTTGCTCGAAATTGACGTCCGCCCTTGAAGGGAAACCTAATAGATCAATCCGTGATGTCGCACACCCTCGCGATACAGTGGCGCCTTGGAGAGGGGGTTGAAATGCTAGACATCCACGACCAGATATTGTATCTCTCTGTTGCTTAGAGATAACTATAAATTGCTCACAAATCAAATAGATTCCTGCCATGTGCCCTAGGTTTGAGTATCAAGATGGATGGGAGAAGCAATAAATGTTAACAAAAAATAGTAGAGTAAATTTGTATGGGGACATTCTGTCTTCTTACATTTCGAAAAATAATCAGTAAAGAGCTAAAATTAAGATACGTACATGATAACCAAAACCAACAGTAAACCTCATGGCGTAGAATAAATAAATAAATAAATATAAATAAAATATAATTACATAAAATAAATAAATAAAATCTTTTAATAAAAAATAAAAATAAAAAAAAAATATCGAATAATCATTGGAAATTTTTAAAAAATTTAAAAATGTGGTCGAATATTTCTTAAAATTTAATTCATTTAAAATGGCGGTTCGTGTGTAGGTTAAATTATGTTTGCCCTTGTCAGTTTCTGTGTTTAAACTAATTTTATCAAGTATTTCACAATTAAGTAAACTACATAACTACAAACATGACCTCAAAGTGCTTCCTGTGACTAATACACTTTAAAGATCTTACAATTATTTGCAATTCTTATTTTACACAATGCACTCCAGTAGTTGATAATTAGGGCGCCAAAAACATAATAATACAGGGTGTAACAAAAAGGTAGGTCATAATTTAAATCACATCTGGGACCAAAAGTAGTTCGATTGAACCTAACTTCTCTTAGCACAAATGTGCACCTAAAAAAAGTTACAGCCCTTTGAAATTACAAAATGAAAATAGAGTTTTTTCCAATATGTATATCTAAAACTGTTATATTGATATTAGATTTTATATTGAAAATGGCCATATTATGCCTTTCTCATGACAGGACCAGCTTTAACAAAAATAGCACTGAAATTTGTGCATCCCATAAACATTTTATGGTTGCTTTGTTTTCTTAAACCCCTCCCTCAAATGTTTGTGTACGTTCAATTTAAATTATTATTGTGGTACCATTAAAAGACACACTGTTTTTAAAACTTTTTGCCTCTTAGTAATTTTTTGATTAGCCAGTTTTTATCGAGATATTTTGAACATTTGTAAGTTTCGAGATATAAATTGGCTTATCGAGAATATACTAAGAGGCAAAAAAGTTTTAAAAACATTGCGTTTAATGGTACCACAATAAAAAATTTAATGGAATGTACACAATCATTTGGGGGGTTTAAGGGAACAAAACCCCCATAAAATGTTTATGGGGTGCACACATTTCACTGTTATTTTTTTAAGGTGTTCCTGCCATCAGAAAGCCACATGTCTATTTTCAATATAAAATCTCACAGTTTTCGATATATGTACAGGGTGTTTCATTGGGAAACGGAAATACTTTAATTGTGAATAAAGGTCACCGAGGCGGTTCTAGGTATACTACATTTTTTGCCCTACCGACTTTTATAACCGAGTTGCAGGGTGTTTTATCGATTTTGCCAATTTTTTTCCTAAGCCATAACTTTAGAACCACCCAGTATATTTTTTTGATATTTGGTACACATGTGTCTCATCCAAAACCCAAACGACCGATATATTAATCACAAGAAAAATCCAGGTCCGGATTAACAAAAAATTATAAAGTAATTGTGACCTTAAAACAACACCCTGTATATTGAAATTCTGAAAATCTGTTTGCATATTTGAAAAGAGCACAAAAAACTAAGTCTAATCGTTTGCTTCAATTTTTCGGCCAGACAATTTTATGACTTTAATTTTGAAATTATATTGAATCTTTTTAGAACTCTGACATTAAAAAGCGGGTATTATTTATTAACTTTTAATTATAAATTGTTAAAGCTATTGAATAAATACTCATTTTAAAATTAATCAATAGTTATTTACCACATTGGAACGACCCAATTATTAATCACAAGAGAAATCCAGGTCCGGATTAACAAATAAACATAAAGTAATTGTGATCTTGAAACAACACCCTGTATATTGAAATTTTCAAAATTTGTTTGCACATTTGAAAAGACCACAAAAATCTGAGTTTATCGTTTTGCTTTAATTTTTTGTGAAGGAAATTTAATGACTTTAATTTTGAAATTAATTATATTGATACTTTTAAGAACACTGAAATTAAATAGCAGATTTTTAAAGCACTTTTAACAATTAATTAAATTTTAAAAATAATCGATACTTATTTACGATATTCGAACGACCCATTTACAAATCACAACAAAAATCCAGGTCCGGATTAACAAAACAATATAAAGTAATTGTAACCTTGAAACAACACCCTGTATATTGAAATTATCAAAATCCGTTTTCACATAGGTATGAAAAGAGCACAAAAAACTAAGTTCGCTTCAATTTTTTGGCCAGACAATTTAATGAATTTAATTTTGAAATAATGTCGAAATTTTTAAGAACTCTGGGAACTCAATAAAAATTTCGATATAATTTCAAAAGTAATGTCATTAAATTGTCTGCACATAAAATTAAAGCGGGATATTAAACTTAGTTTTTCGTGCTCTCTTCAGGTGTGCAAACGTATTTTAAAAATTCCAATATACAGGGTGTTTTTTCAAGGTCACAATTACTTTGTATTTTGTTGTTAATACGGACCTGGATTTTACTTGTGATTAGTAAGTGAGTCCTTCTAACAGCGTAAATAATAAATTAGTATTTATTCATTAACTTGAACGATTTATTATTAAAAGTGCCTTAAAAACCTGCTTATTAATTTCAGGGTTCTTAAAAATTTCAATATATTTAATTTCAAAATTAAAGTTAATAAATTTTTGCACAAAAAATCAAAGTGAACCGATAAACTCGGATTTTTGTGGTCTTTTCAGATGTGCAAACAAATTTTGAAAATGTCAATATACAGGGTGTTGTTTCAAGGTCACAATTACTTTATGTTTTTTTGTTAATCCGGACTTGGATTTTTATTGTGATTAATAATTGGGTCTTTCCAATGTGGTAAATAAGTATTGATTTATTTTAAAATGAGTATTTTCTTCAATAACTTTAATAATTTATAATTAAAAGTTAATAATACCTGCTTTTTAATGTTGAGTTCTTAAAAAATTCAATATAATTTCAAAATTAAAGTCAAAAAATTGTCTGGCCGATAAAATCGTCGCAAAGCCCTAGACTTAGTTTTTTGTGCTCTTTTCAAATATGCGAACATATTTTCAAAATTTCAATATACAGGGTGTTGTTTTCAGGTTACAATTACTTTATAATTTTCTGTTAATCCGGACCTGGATTTTTCTTGTGATTAGTATGTCGATCGTTTGGGTTTTGAATGAGACATATGTGTACCAAATATTAAAAAAATATACAGGGAGGTTCTAAAGTTATGGCTTAGGAAAGAAATGAGCAAAATCGATAAAACACCCTGTAACTCGGATATAAAACTCGGTAGGGCAAAAAATTTAGTATACCTAGAACGGCCTCGATGACTTCTATTCACCATTAAAGTATTTCCGTTTCCCAATGAAACACCCTGTATAAGAAAAATTAATTTTCATTTTTTGTTGCACCCTGTATATGGCTAATATTTTGACTTAAGGGGCTATCCTAATGTAAAAGTACGAAATGCATATACTTTTTTGGGAATTTTTAAAATAAAAAGTACTATACCAATTCTTTTGAAAATTTGCATGAGCATTTATTATAAAAAGAAGTATTTACATGTAAAACAATTTTCATAAAAAATATTGAAAATTAAACGATTTATGCGTCATCTACTGGCACCGTGAAAATAAAAATATAGCTCCACTGCCGCAGTGATAACATGATTAAGTGCTGAAACATAAAATTTCAAAGTTATTATTGAAATATTGTTATTTTCTATACCATCAACTAATAGAGGTTTTTTGATCGGGTAAAAACGTCAATTTGGCGGTTTTTGAAACTGAAAATATTTTAGCTAATTTAAAAAAAATTTCAACATTTCGTCATTTTTCCAAATTTTAATATATTTCATAAATCCTAGTTGATGGTATAGGAAATAAATTATATTTCAATAATCACATTGAAATTCTATGTTTCAGGATCTCTATTAGTCCCAATCACTGCAGCATGTTTTTATTTTCACGGTGCCAGTAGATGGCTCATAAATCCTTTAATTTTCAATATTTTTTTATGAAAATTGTTCTGCATGTACTTCGTTTTATAATGAATGCTCATACAAATTTTCAAAACAATAAGTACAGTACTTTTTATCTTAGAAATTCCAAAAAAAAGTATATGAATTTCGTACTTTTACACTAGGATAGCGGATAGCCCCTTAAGGAAGGGTCCGTCATAAACACGTAAAGATGATTGTGAATTACATATTATATCCTAGACGTCAGATGAAAAATATGAGTAGAGACTGAAAGTGGCATTGAAGATTAAATAATTCTGCCAACAGACGAACAAAAAATATGGCAGTACGAACGGCAGGAAATCATTCACCAATGATACATGATCTAATAAATATATATTTTTAGTAAATTTACTTCTTCATTTTAAACTTTGTTGCAAATAAGCCGTTTCGTCTTCACCTACACAAAATTTAAAATTAATGTCTTCTACGAATCTCTCGAGACAGAGCACACACCATCTGCAGTGATTACACGTCTGGCGATCTAAACAAACTCTGAACCATCAGCTCCAAAGCAAAACAGTAGCTATCTTTTCCTGTGTCGTAAAATAATATCTAATTATGGTTTCACGTTAATTTGGACCCCACCGAGGCGTGTAAATATAAGGTTACCGAAAAATAATAAGTTCCCGAGGTGTAGGGATCTTCTTAGCCACCTGCTCTAGTTTAAAGTCAAGTTTTATGAGGCGGGAGTGGCTACTCGACCGATACAGCACAATAGAGGAATTGGGTTTCAATATAAAATAATATATTTAAGTTGAACGAGTACAACTTAACTAAGCCTTTTTGGATGCATAAAAACTCTCCTTCTATTTGTAAAGGATTAAAAAACGTGACCCTAAAACCAGAAACAAATGTAGAGATCACTTTGTTCACTTTGTTCCCTTAGGCTTAAAAGGTCATTATGAATGTCAAGGTTTCAATCACACAGTGGTGTGATTAAATGAATAGTCGCAGTAAATGCCAATTATTTGTGCATTTCGTCTGAGCGCCTCTGCAAGTATGGACAAGTATCCACATACCAAGTGTACGAATAATCGTAATTACTTTAACTCTAGTAATTTTTACCGACAACAAAATGAAAAACCGAGTGGCAACGAGTGACAAATAATTTTACCTACTAGTAACCCACTCACTCAAAATGTATAGAGTACAACAAACCACTCGTCTTAATATTTGTGGATATGAGAAATCATTTGACATAGTAAATTCTCAGAAAATGCTAGAAGATTTAAGGGAACGCCGAATAGATTATCGCTACACCACTGTCATCAAAAATATCTATGATAATGCTACGGCATGCGTCAGACTCCATTTCACACGAGTTCAACACTCCTCTTGAATGGAGAGCAACTTGGTCATCTCAGGTTCACGGACGACATAATCCTACAACAGATCGCATTGATCATGCCATCGAAATGTGCGAAAGAATCTATCGTGCCTCTACATAAGTGGATTTAATGTTCAACCACTCAAAAAAAACAAGTGATGACAAACCTCGTTGTGAGTGAGAACATCAACATAGCTGGAACAAGTACATATAGAAGAAACATCAGCATACAAATATCTGGGAGACGAAATTGGCTTAAGTAGAGACAACCAGACCAATGAACTAATACGTAAAATAGGGTTGACTTGGGCGGCTTACGGAAGGCTAAGATACGTTTTCAAATCAGCTCTTTCCATCTGTTTAAAGGTCTTTGATCAATATGTACTGCAATGCTTTTCATACGAAACGATCTTCAACGTGCCCCGTAAGACAGCCGTCTCGTCCACGTCCCCGTTGTAATTTAAATCCGGCTTTATTCGTCAAGTACACGAGTCGATTGAGTCCGGCTTTAGGTTGAGTAGCCATTTCCACAACGATACCTACATCTGATACTCTTTAATCGATAATGTGCGGTATCGTGCGGTCATTATTCATTTATGAAAGCCACAATTTATCTCAGTTTCGTATTTAAACACGCACATTTGCCTTGGTTGGTCGTTAGTTACCTGTATCGGTGTCGTTTCACGGGAAGGTTTTCCTCTCTTTTCAGCTCAAATTTAAAGCAATTTCCTCGGAAAATACATTCACTTTAAATATTCAGTTTATGGTGGTTGTTTCCATCGGTAAGCAACCGAGATTTCATCCATTTTTAGATTTTTATCGCAAAATTTATTATATTGATATTGGCCAGGTTAAATCCTTCAATATTTTCAATAGTTATTTGATTTTTGTTATTTCAATTTAAGTACACTCGAAGCAGTAATCACAAAGGAAGGAAAAAAGTACACTAGACCAAAATAGCGAAGATCCGCAAGGTGCGCAGATGGTAGAAAAGGAAGTACATACAAGAAGAATATGCACGTTTTTAGCAAATTCAGAACATTGCCGCCAAGTCTTGTCCGACAGCTTGTTGTAACTTTTTATTTACAATAAGAAGATAATTTCTGTTTACTTATTAGTCTCTGCTATGGACTTTACGAACAAAGTGTCAATGGTAGCTATATTTACCACTGCTGTTTAAGATTATTTTTTAAACCTATAGCAATTAGTACTACACCTTAAGCACCGAACACTTAAACGAAGACCAATCTCGTTTGTCAAAAATGTGATATAGCGTGAAGTAAATAATGTTTTTGCACGCCACATTGTTCCCTGATGATGTTGTTTCTTATTCCATCCCTTCTTTTCTTCCCTGCTATTGCTCTTAGTGTCTTCATTTCGGCTGTTCGTAGCATGCTTTTGGTTTTATTGGTGTCTTCTCTTGATTCAATGCAATAGGTCATAACATGTCTGATGCAAGTTTTGTAAATTCTAACTTTGCTGTCCATTCTCATATATGGGTTATTTCAGACCACATCTCTCAAACATCCGGATAAGACAGCGGTCTTGTTAATTTATCCTCTTAGGTTGGGTCATGATAACTTAATAAGTCTACACCTAGATATTTGAACTGGTTTAGCTGTTCTATGGGTTTCCCCTCTACCACGAGCTTGCATCTAATTGGGTCTTTCGCAATGGTAACGCATTTTGTTTTCTACGTGGATATGTTCATGTTGAGTCGTCGACATGCTTGATAGAATCGATAAAGTTGTCTTTGTAGGTCATCCTCGTCCTCTGCAATCAGGGCTGCATCATCCTCATAGCACACTATACTGATTCTACTATGGCCGAGTCTGTATCCTAGTTGTAGCGATTCCACATCTTCTATTATTTCATCCATTAGAATATTGAATAGAAATGGACTGAGGCTGTCTATCTGCCTTATTCCTCCTGGTGTTGGTATGTTGGCCGTAGTCGTGTCGTTTGTTTTAATCTTTGTCGTGTTGTTATTGCTCATTTGTTTTCCAATGTTCATTTCCAATACAGTCCTCTACAAATAGTTACTCATGAGTTTTGATGTAAAATAGTTAGGGAAGCAGGAATTTCCTATGTCCCTTTTGTCGATTCTCCACCCGGTATATAAAGTATTTTTATATTTTTAAATCTGTGTATTCTAAATTCCCTCCTTCCCCTAGGGCCTAGGGTGTAGGGATAATTCATTGTTAAATACAAAAATAATTAAAATGAAAGACAATTACAGTTTATCCTTCGTTTAAAATGAACAAACATGAGGCACGACTATCTCATTATAGCCGATCCAGCCGTCAATATTGAAACATTCAGACCCAACAATTCTGCAAAATCACGCTCTCCATCTCGACGTAACTGTCACTTCGTTAAGTCGGCTTTATTCTATAAATATTAAACAGAAATTAAGTTGATTTGAATAAGTCGGAAAGTCAACTGATAGTCCATGTGGTGAGACCGCTCCCGTCTGAAAAAATTTCTGATTCGGTTTCTTTGTGGATTATTATTAAAAAATGTCCCCTTTAAACAAATCAGAAGGGTGCCGAGCGGAATTTTTGGGCAGAAATTGTTTAAACAATATTTTGGAACAAATACAAAAGATCACCTTTTTTTGACCCGAAGAATATTTTTTTGGTTTTTTGGGTCATTCTAAACAATAAAGGTATCTTGTGATTTTTCTCAAAAGTTGATAGTTTTCGAGTTATAGGCGATTTAAAATCTGAAAAATGCGAAAATACGCATTTTCAAGGCTTAAAAAACTCATATTTAAATTAGTATTTTTGAGGTTGCCAAGTACTTGCATTGTAGTTTAAACATTCATTTTCAAGATTCTGCAGACTGATCGGGTATAACTTCAGTTTACACCGTTGTTATTTAATTGTTAATTATGCGTGTCCATCCGATTTTTTTGCCGGTGCGGCGCGCACTTTTTCCAAAAATCTCCTGTTTTCCTCCGAAAAATATATTTTTTAGATTTTTCGGGACATTCTAAATAAAATAGGTTTCCTGTCATTTTTCTCAAAAGTTAATAGTTTTAACGCGTTCATTGCCAACTACACCCATGGGTGTATTTTAAGGTTTAGTAGAGTTGCCACATACACCCATGGGTGTAGCGCGGTCATAGTAAACATATGCGATCAATGTAACGCCGGCAATATTCCGAATAGAATAAAATTTGGTAGGCATCTTAAATGAACATTATACTAAACATCTGTAATGCCGGTTACTGACAACAAAGGCTCATTGTAAACATTAAATATAATAAAACTCAGAAAAAAAGGTGGGTGGCACAACTGATGCACAAGTAATTAACTGGTGGCAGTGAACGTGTTAAAGTTATAAGCGATTTAAAATCCGAAAATGCGCTTTAAATCGCTTATAACTTTAAAACTATTAACTTTTCAGAAAAATGACAAGAAACCTATTTTATTTAGAATGTCCCGAAAAATCTAAAAAATGTATTTTTCGGAAGAAAATAGGAGATTTTTGGAAATAGTGCGCGCCGCACCGGCAAAAAAATCGGATGGACACGCATAATTAACAATTAAATAACAATAGTGTAAATTTAAGTTAGACCCGATCAGTCTGCAGAATCTTGAAAATGAATGTTTGAACTACAATTGAAGTACTTGGCAACCTCAAAAATACTAATTTAAATATGAGTTTTTAAGCCTTGAAAATGCGTATTTTCGCATTTTTCAGATTTTAAATCGCCTATAACTCGAAAACTATCAAATTTTTGAGAAAAATCACAAGATCCCTTTCTGATTAGAATGATCCAAAAAACCTAAAAAATATTCTTCGGGTCAAAAAAGGTAACCTTTTGTATTTGTTTAAAAAAATTGTTTAAACAATTTCTGCCCAAAAATTCCGCCTGGCACCCTTCAGATTTGTTTAAAGGAAATATTTTTGAATAGGAATCCACAAAGAAACCGAATAAGAAATTTTTTCAGACGGGAGCGGTCTCACCACATGGACTATGAAGGATCTTCGATAGTTTAAATGGGTCTTGAGATGAAGATAGGACACGTCTCTCGTATGGTCAATATCCGACAGGCCACTTCAAAATCAAAAGAACTCTTTCAGAAGGACGTTAAAGGATTCAAGCCCTCATAAGTTTTTATCGAGGATAAAAGAAAGGTGCAGTGTGAAAGTGTCTTAATTGGGTTTTATATACTTGTTACAACGTTCGCATAAGCTGAATAATGGCGACAAAAGGAAGAAAAGAAAATTTGTAATACTTTTCGCGTCTTTGATGCGGTCTAAAACAAAAATATGGAAGTTATGAAAATAAATAAATACGCATACAAACTAAAAAATCTGAATGTTTGGAGATAAACTGATGACCAAAAAATTCAACACCTAGAAAGACACATATTTTTTAAATATTTATTTATGGAAGTATACATTATCATATTCTTATTATTTGATAATGTTCTTATTATTTGATAACAGAAACAAATTTGCAACGTCATTTTCATCAAAAAAATAATAATGAGCGACTCCTCCTTGCGTAATACTCATATTGTTTAATACTCATCCAAATTCTTATGAGACGATCTTCTAAATTTGCTGGAGGACGTGCAATCGATTTAGGTTTCGACTTCCCATATCCCACAAATGTTCGATGGGTGACACATCAGCTGATCTTGACAGCGACCCCATACCAAGTCTCTATACCAAAGTGTTGTATGAACCCCATGGGCAATATGAGGTCTTGCGTTATCCTCTTGAAACACCGCATTTGAAATGGTTTGTAGATAGGGATGTAAAATTGGTTGCAGTACTTCACCAATAGAGCGTCGAGCTGTCAGCCGTTAATACGAACTAGAGGTGATCTGCTTCCCAAGCATATAGCACGCCATACCATAATGCTTAGTTCTCTTGCTGTATGACGTTCAACAGCGAAGTTAATATTTCCTATCTCGCCTCGAAACCGTATTACCCTTATGCGCCCATTAGAACCACTTAAATAAAACCTAGGTTCATCACTGAAGCAGACAAAATTCCATTGACCCTTCCAGTTTTGCCGTCGAGTCTTATGCTGTAGTGTCAAAGGTAACACCAAAAGTGGACAATAAGCTCTCAGTCCCATTTCAAGTAATCTTTGATTAACTGTTGTGCTTGAGACTACGACTACCCTTCCTGTAGCAACAAAATCATCTCTTACTTGATGTTCCGTCTATTTCTGAGAGGAAGAAGTCAAGATGGTGCAAATCACGGCCTTGCTATATTCTAAGACGTTCAGACCCTTCACAACACCGATAAGTCTAATCATTGGATCACCTCCTCCAAACTCTTTGAATCTTC
This sequence comes from Diabrotica virgifera virgifera, assembly GCF_917563875.1. Lineage (NCBI taxonomy): Eukaryota > Metazoa > Arthropoda > Insecta > Coleoptera > Chrysomelidae > Diabrotica > Diabrotica virgifera. The sequence goes on from NC_065447.1 coordinate 219,203,415, forward strand.
GTGAAAGGGCCTAGCCGGGTAAGATGATGAAAGGTGCCCCCAACTCGATTCGAATTCCATATAGGTCACCGTTTAGCATATATAGTGAAACTAACTTTCTGAAATTTTTAGCCACCTAGGTGGTCATGTGACCCACCTAGAGCCTAATTAGTCTTTTTAAGTTTTTATTTTTTATTTCAGCCGCATCGAGAACTAGCGAAAAACTTTAAAATAAAATAAAAGTTGTACGCTTTAAAAAGTTCTGTCCGAAAATTTATTTTTTATTTTTGGCGGGAAATTTAAATTTTAGAACGATTTTAAAATTTTAAATGAGTATAAAAAAATAACTAAGACATTCGTTTTCACGAAAAAAATATATAACGTGTATTTTTGCATAATATTTCACCCTGAATTTTTTCAAATTTTTAAAATTGGTGAAACGCACCTTTAAAAATAAAAAACCGCATTTTTTTGGTTTTTTTTCGTTTTTTGATACAATTTTATACATTTTTTTCAAAAAAGGTAATACCGTCACGAGAATAGGTAAAAAACTGAAAAATAATTGGGGTTTGCTTAACAAAAATTTTTTGTAATCCCATCCCTTTTCAATATACAGGGCGTTGAAGAAAACAAAATTTTACACATTTTTTACGATTTTGCCGAAACTACTGGCAACATTGTAATAAAATTTGGCGAGTTTTAAGAGGTAGTTGTTGTGCATCTTTTGACATTTTAGAATTTTATATTTATCATTGGCGCGTATACGGGTAATAGTCTGAACTTTTTAAAGAAAAAATATAGTACGCCACTGACATATTTCAAATTAACAATCCTTTTTGAATTCCTCGTTTAATTTGTGATAAAAAATCTATCTTCCTATTTTTTCATACGACGCGCCATTTTTATTCAAAAAATAAAACATCTTAACCCTTACAAAGTATTCGAACTTATATTAGTAGTTTCTACATCTACATACGTAAACTCGTACGTCCATTATAAAAACTAATTCGAATACTTTGGAAGCGTTAAGATATTTTATTTTTTGCAGCAATACGGCGCGGCGCCTCGTATGAAAAAAATGATAAGATAGTTTTTTTATCGCAAATTGAATGAGGAATTTAAAAATGATTGTTAATTTGAAATATGTCAGTGGCGTATTATCTTTTTTTCTTTAAAAAGTTCAGACCATTACCCCTAAGCGCGCCAATGATGAATATCAAATACTTAATTGTATGTCAAAAAATGCACAATAACTACCTCTTAAAACCCGCCAAGTTTTATTACAATGTTGCCAGTAGTTTCGGCAAAATCGTAAAAAATGTGTAAAATTTTGTTTTCTTCAACGCCCTGTATCTTGAAAATGGATGGTGTTACAAAAAATTTTTATTAAGCAAACCCCAATTCTTTTTAAATTTTTTACCTGCTCCAGTGACGGTGTTACCTTTTTTGAAAAATATGTATAAAATTGTATCAAAAAACGAAAAAAAAAACCGAAACAATGCGGTTTTTTATTTTTGAAGATGCGTTTCACCAATTTTAAAAATTTGAAAAAATTCAGGTTGAAATATTATGCAAAAATACACGTTATATATTTTTTTCGTGAAAACGAAAGTCTTAGTTATTTTTTTATACTCATTTAAAATTTTAAAATCGTTCTAAAATTTAAATTTTCCGCCAAAAATTAAAAAAAAAAATTTCGGACAGAACTTTTTAAAGCTTACAACTTTTTTATTTAAAGTTTTTCGCTAGTTCTCGATGCGGCTGAGATAAAAAATAAAAACATAAAAAGCCTAATTAGGCTCTAGGTGGGTCACATGACCACCTAGGGGGCTAAAAATTTCAGAAAGTTAGTTTCACTATATATGCTAAACGGTGACCTATATGGAATTCGAATCGAGTTGGGGGCACTTTTCATCATCTTACCCGGCTAGGCCCTTTCCCGTGAACCAAAACCAGCCTTTTTCATGCCTACAGTAGGCACGTCATTTTTAAAGTCGCTTAGATGACGAAATTGTCGACGACCGCGAACTCTTGCCACTTTAAATTTTTTTGATTAATCACAGACAATCCCAATATGACTAAAAATTACAAATAAACTAAATCTTTTTTGTTTTTGCGAAAAAAACTTCAGTTCAAGAAAAGATAGCGAGGTAAAAACGTGATCACATATCTTTTTTCAGATAAAACTTACAAGTGAATAGTATCTGCGTACTGGAGCGAATGTAGTTCTGGTTACACTGGAACGAGATGAAGTTCTGGATGAAAGTAAAATCACCAATCCCAATATAGTTTTTATTGACACTTAACACTTAAGCCAGGCGTAAAACGTGTGGCCCTCTGATCTGTTAGATGTTTTTTAAATGAATTACCAGGTCAAACTCCACGCTTCAAGCCTAATTACAAATCTAACAATAAAACACTGAAAACGTTTGTTTTCTATACTTCCACAAAATTGATTACAACTATGTGACTACAGCTGTTTCGGCAGAGTGCCTTTCTCAAGTGATTTAGATTACTATGGGTTTGTCTTTTTTAAGTCTTTAACGTTGGAAACATTGGTCTTAAACATTGGAAATAAAAATTCGTTTACTAAAGTGCTACGTATTCTCCGTTCTTTTATATGGCGTGGAGTCATGGACCTTAACTGAAGCATCACTGAAGAGACTCGAAGCATTTGAGATGTGGTGCTATAGACGCATTTTGAGGATTTCCTGGATAGACAGAGTTACCAACGAAGAAGTTCTACATAGAATGGGTAAAGAGCGCGAACTAGTCGTAACCATAAAACGTCGCAAACTGGAATACCTGGCCCATGTAATGCGCAATGAACAACGATATGACCTACTTCGGACCATACTTCAAGGTAAAGTGCATGGGAAAAGAGGTCCAGGACGAAGAAGAATATCCTGGCTGCATAACCTGCGAAAATGGTTTAACTTAACCACTACCGGACTTTTCAGGGCAGCAGTCAACAAAGTCAGAATAGCCATGTTAGTGTCCAACATCCGTAACGGATAGGCACCATAAGAAGAAGAAGTCTTTAACTGAAGAGGTTGAGAATATTACTATGAAGTGATATTGAGTTTACAATAGAAGAAACAGAACAGAATAAGTCCATAAACTTTCTAGATTATGTAACAATTACCAGACGACACAACAAACATGAGTTCTCCGTATATCATAAACCTACCCATACTGACACAACTATACATAATTCATCATCCCATCCTACACAACACAAATTAGCAGCCTACCATCATAGCATGATACATAGACTGACAGAAATTCCCATGCCAAAAAATAACTTCAAAATAGAACTGAACACATGCCGCACAAGATCGAGAACGATATCGGCAAATTGTTATGGAAGCTACCCACGCCTAAAAATTTGGGCACGGTACTTAAAGAAGAAGAAGAATGGCTATAACGAACAAACAATTAATAAAATTTTAAACCAAAAACTCCATAAGAAAGCCCTGAAATAAGTCTATCCCCCACCACAGAAAGAACCCAGTACCTTCTGCTCTATCACATATACTGGCAAGATAACAACAAAAATAGCCAGATACATAAAAGAGAAAGAAATAACACCAGCTTTCAGAACTAACAACAACTTAAGCAAATATATTAAGAACAATAAGAGCCGAAAGAGAAAACAACTACAGAGTGGTGTTTACAAACTAACTTGTGGTGACTGTCCGAAAACTTACATCGGTCAAACTGGCAGAACCTTTGACAAACGGATAGCAGAACACAAAAGGGCTTTCAACAATAGAAAAACTTCAACATACGCACTTCACCTTCTAGCTAGATCATAATCATTCTTTTAATGAACAATTTCAAATTCTGCATATTCAAAATAAAGGCCTTAAACTATCTTTATTACAATCTATGCAAATTAATAAATTGAGAAATACAGATATAATTCTGAATGACCAACTCGAGACAAACAGCTCCGCACTCCTCAACCTCCTCAGCTAAAGACTTTAAAAAGTCAAACCCATAGTAATCTAAATCACTTGAGAAAGGCACTCTGCTGGAACAGCTGTAGTCACATAGTTGTAATAAATTTTGTAGAAGTATAGAAAACAAACGTTTTCAGTGTTTTATTGTTAGATAAAATGAACTTCCATCAAGTAACGGTCGAATCTATCAACTAATAATTACAAATATAATAGAAAAAAAGAATTGTTATAATTTAAACATCAACATGCGAAAAATAAATAAAATTAGGTTACACGAGGCAATAAATCCATTGTTTAATAAATAAAAAGAAATCCGACTCTTGGTCGGAGTAAATAACAGTATATAAAGTGCTTTTTTTTTGGCCATCAGTGTATTTTTAATTTGTGGTGGAGTACGCCAATGCACAAAATCGTAATTAAAACCAAGCTCGAGGCTTCAGGAATCGGCACATTCTCGGCGATCTATCACCCTTTTAGTCTTTTGCACTAGTTAAAAATTCATTAGAATCTATGACGATAATTCCGCTTCCCCCAAAGAAAGGTTTCGGTTCCAATTTACCGCCCACTTCAAAGCGCCAGCCAGAGAGAGGAGGCTTCGGAATGAAAAGGAAGAATTCCGCCGAAGGCAACAGGATAATTTCACTGTTGATGAAGTGATTACAGGGAATTATAACTTGTAGGTGGTTAAATAACGGAGATGATTGCGTAATAAAAAAACCGGGAACTTATTTACGTTTTTTGCATGGTTTTTGTAATTAACGTTGTGAAATTGGAATTAATGCAACAGTGAACTTTAAAAAGAACAAAATTATTAGCAATACTTAAAAGTTTTAACTATTTAGAATGGGAAATAAGCCATAATATTATTAAAAAATGATTTTTATTAACGTTTCGACGCCCAAATCGGGTGCCGTTGTCAAAATATAAAATACTATTAATATAAACAAAAATGTTGTTGCTTAGTAAAAAATTCTTCTAATAATTTATTTAATTTGACTCATTTACATCGGCAATTCAGATACATATGATACATTTTAAAGTAGAAGACTTTAAAATGATATTGCCAATATTTATGAGTTGCGTTCCTGGGACGACTTTACTGAAAGATAGTTCATTCGATTACATGAAATCAACCCCAACTCAAGAATATCCGTCACAAAAAAATCATAGCATGTGATCTGTCTTTAAAAAGACAACCACATGCAACGGTGACATTAAAATTCTCGCGTTAGAGATCTCATAGTAAATCACGAGGGAAAACCAGGAAAAACCTCGTGATACTATCCCGACATCGTAAGTATTTGGTCTTACATTTAATTTACTCTCAAAATTAATACCAAATTCTGACTTTACTATAATTTTGTTTAAATTATAAATAATATCAATAATACATGGGTATATAAGTAATACTAAAATATAAAATATGTATTAACTCGACTATTGACTTACTAATTGTGGTATTTTCTTTGTATTGACTTCCTCTTTCAGTATGGGTATCCACATCCTACTGCATTCCACCGAGGAATTTGCGACACAATTGGTTTCGTTTAGCATAATTAGAGCCGCTTCTTTGATTTTTCTCTTTTTACTATCTGTTTCTTTCAGGACTATACTTGAATCTCTCCACTGAACTCTATGTTCATTATCCCATGCGTGTTGACATATTTGAGATCTATCAAATTCTCTATTTTTAATATAAGATTGATGTTCACTTATTCTAACGTTTAATGGTCTTGATGTTTCACCTATATAAAACTGTTCGCATTCACAAGGTATTTTATAAATACTTAAAAGTTTACTGTGTTTATATTCTATATCGCTCTATAATGAAGTTCTCTACTACTTTGTTTTTGTTTTACTACAATATTGCACTTAAACATATTTGTCTCATTTGCAAAGATGCTTCAGACATAAAGAAAAAAATTCTACAAATTAGAATTAATATATTTATGTCAGTTAGTATTGAGTTATTTTGAGCATTTTTAAATTATTTACATTAACAGTTTGTTCCATTAACAGTGAACATTCGAATAACTTCGGAGAAAAACACTTTAGTGTCTCTTCGATTAGAATAAACAAGAATCAATTTTCTATTTGTATTGGAAGCCGTCACGTCGGTAGCAAAATTAAAGTGTTCATTTAACATTCGCTTTAACGCACACATTTATTTGCAAAAATACGTCAAAAAATTACGTATTTATTTTATTACAGTAAAATAAACCACGAACAAGACTATTGTCACTAGATATAATCTAAAGTAAAAAAACGCATATTTTATTAGAAAAATATAAAATAACAAATACCCTCATGCGCTCACCCGAGTTAACTCGGTCGTAACTTTTTACATACAAAATACTACAAGTAAGAGAAGAAAATCGCAATTATTCAAGTATAATACTGTTAAATATTGCTAATAGTGTGATACACTCTAAAACAAGGGGTTACACACAGAGGTACGTCACAGTCAGGGCAGAACGTGACGTCAGCCAAATAGAATTCTACTCATCGTGATCCCACCCCAGTGGGCAGTCGATCGTAGAAAGTTTAAAATTAGAAACGAGAAAACAAGAGGGCACGGGCGCCCATATAAAATTTTTTAGGGGGGCCAGACGTGAAGATGTTGCAGATTACATTTCGTATACTTTGAATAACCATATATAGTTTAAAGCAACCGAAAAGCTAGGGGGGCACGGCCCCCCTGCCCATAGGTACGGGTGCCCATGCAAGTTGGGATGCCGTTATTTAGCGCTAGAGGAGTTAAAACGCGTAGACGCCTTATATATCGTACAAATATTTTAAACACGAGTTAACTCGGTTAAGCGAAAATAGAAACGTAGTTTACACCCGAGTTAACTCGGGTAAGCACGTTAAGCGGTTAAAGACATTATCCAGATTAGTGTGAAGCTGGTCTTTGGCGAGGTTGGGTCGCCACTCATTTCGTTGATTCCCGCATTGGATCTAAAGAGGATCAGATAGCTGTCTGCCAGTACGGCGGTATCGACATTTTGCCGGTACGGTCGATGTACAGAGATGTTTGGGCATTTTTTTTGAGATAAAAAGTATATTTTGCAGTAGTGTTGTGTGGTGATAGTATGCAGTCTCAAAGGTAATCAAATATTTGCCAGCAAGCTATTCTTTAGAGCTCTAAGATGCATTATCCGGTTAAAAGTGTTTTTGCAGTCTATTAAGTTTATGGGGAAAGCAGGACAAAGGACATCGCACACATCTTATGGAAAATATAATGTCACTCAAATTCAATAAAATTTATACGATTAGATTCGTTTTAAATTAACGATCAATTCTTATCATTGCGCCAACTCTTAATTATGATTAATTACGGCGCAAATTGCAATTAAAGTTTATCGAAATCACATTTTTGGAGTCCATAAAATGTTAGTTACAATCATTATTGCTCTGAGTGCTATTCATAACAGCTTAAATCCCGCTGGGCCTAAGCGGATTAGTGAATCTAATCCGCTGATTTATGAAGTACCGAAAATCTGGGTATTTTAAAATATTTTTTCTCTCTCTAACTTATGTACCTACCCATTTGATTTCAGATTTATTTATATCAATTTCTGCTCTTATTTTTGAAGATAGAGAGTTGGCGCAATGATAAGATTTGATCGTTAATTTAAAACGAATCTATTGGTATAAATTTTATTGAATTTGAGTGACATTACATTTTCCATAAGATGTGTGCGATGTCCTTTCCCTCAAAGAAAGATTGCGGTTCCAGAAAGAGGAGGCATAGAAATGAAAAGGAAGAATTTCGCCGAAGGCAAAAGAATAATTTCACTGTTGTGAAATTGGAATTAATGGAACAGTGAACCTTAAAAATGAACAAGATCACAAGTTGGCAATGCTGTGTTTATTTATATACTATGTTAAGAGGTTTAAAAGTTTTGAAATTTTCAATCATTTTATTAGTTTAAATGAAAGTCCATAACTTCAAGGATACTCCCTAAAAATTTCAGATTGATCGGTGCCAAAGTACCTGAAACATATCCCTGCTTTCGACTCGCTTTGCAGAAGCTTAGCGCCAGCGTGCTTCAGCGTATTAAGAAACGTTCAACGTTCCCCTTCTCTTTTGTAAATTACTCCGCGATTCAAAAACATATTTTGGTGTGCATCACTTTACGCTTTAACAGACAAAAAATAAACTGAAAATAAAAGTTGTCAAAACTTCAAACGCGTTTTTCTCAAAACTGCTCTTTTCAAAGGCGGTAGACATTGTAGCTCAAAAACTACTGACCGATTCACCAGAAATTTTACATAGATCTTCTTTAGACATTTCCTGGGCTAACGCATCGAGATATTTTTTGTTTGGTGCTATTTTTACATTTTTTTACATAAAATTTCTTTATTGATGAATACCAAAAACTCAAAAATCGTTGAATCTAAAAAAAACTCGACAGCATTACCCCGAGAAATTCATAAGCTAATAAAATATTTTTGCATTTTTTGTTTCACGTGATCCAATGACGAGTTCTGATGTCCACCGCAAAATCCATTTTTTTGGAGGTGTCTATAAAAATTTGCCAACGTTGGCTTATTCTTCAATATTTTGCCTTTAGTTTTCTTTAGTTCTTTGAACTATACTGAATTTAATTTAAAAATAAAATAATTTTACCAAATATGTGCATGAAATGTTGATTTCTATCCATACTCCCCACCCTTTATCGCTTTATAATGAAATTATCTAATACTTTGTTTTTTGCTTTGTTACAATATTGCACTTCTCATATTTGCAAATATACTCCAGAAATAAATAAAAAAAAATTAGATAAATGTAGATGTCAGTGATAGGGAGTAGGTAATATTTCCATTTTTTGATACCCCTGGAGTACCTACTGGAGTAAGTAAAATACGAATTTATTATATGGAATTTTGTGTCTGAGAACAAAACTCTTATTTTTGGTAAATCCACCAATGCTGTTCTGTTGTACATTTTATCCGGAGATGACACAAAGAAAAAGGTAAATTTTGACGAAGAAAACGAATTAAAACGTTTAAACAGAATTCAAACGTAGTTCAGAATTATATCTGTATTTTTTTTATTTACTAAAATCCATACATTCCAATAAAAATTTTAAATATGGAGAATTTGAAACTGGTCATTAAAATAATGATTAACTAGAAGATGAACTGTTAAAAACTTAACTGTTGTTAAAGGTTTTGCCAGTTTGACCGATGTAAGTTTGTATACACCACTGCGTAAGTGCTTGTTCTTTTGGCTTTTGTTGTTCTTAATTGTTTAGTTTTATATAATTTGAATATAAAAATGGATGAAACAATAAGGATATTTCAAATTTTAGTGGCATTCTAGGTTTATGATCTTTCAAAAAAACTCAACTCAGTTGACGCCATTTTTGTCTGTATCAAGTAAATTTTCTCATCAACACCCGTCGTTTATCTAACATTTGGTTAATTAGTATAAATGATTGCCTAATTAGTAGAAAAAATCTTAAATTATACAGAAGATTCTCAAGAAACGCCATCAATTTAAATATAATTATTATTCATTTACTACTAGAGTATTTAATGCGATACAGTGGATTTTGAATGGACATAGGGGCGTCAAGTACTTGATCAAATTGATTCATTAGTTTAACGGGTTCACAAATGAAAACTTGTCTCTGTAGCTCTTGAACTAGATTAGACTACTAATGCGGATTCATTTACTCAAATGGATATAAACGGTACGATATTTATCTAAGGAGGTTCTGTTCCACTTCCTGACGATAAAGATGGGCGCGAATTGAAAAAATATAACGTGTTCGTATGTTAAACTCACGAAAGAAAATCTTTCACGTATTTTGTTTTGATTTTTTAAGTTCATTGCTTTAACACGTTCTGTGCCTATGACGCTCGAGAATCATCACGAAGGTTTTATCAAAGGTACAGATGACGGATAAGTGGCGTCATGTGTACTTTTCAATATTTTTTAAAAACTGTTGAATGTACTGTTAATGTTATTTTTTAAAATTTATATCACATTCATATTATACATATAACCCTTTTAATTTTGTAAGCTCTGCACTTCATCTAGGTAACTATTTAAATCTAATTAGTAAAACCTAAACTAGTAACCCTAATATACAGTGCGCTGGAATAAGTGTACCCCCCCCCCCTTATTAACTTATTTATTTTTAGCACGTAAGCAAAACGCTCGGAGAGGTCGATTTTTAAAATAACCATAGTATATTATAGCATCAATGTTTCGAACTTTACGCGATCCCTCTTCAGGTGACAGGCACCACTTTGATTTTTTTAAATAGGAAAGTACATCATGTGACACCTCATTTAAAAGCTTTTGAAATACTGATTACAAAAATGTATAATACTTTAATCCTTTTTGAGAGCGTAGGCGCTAAATTTTTTCGAATTCTTTTTCAACGCATTAATTTTTTTCGAATCCTGAGAAAACTAATATGTATTTTTGAAAAATTTAAACGCAGAATGAAAGATGACATGATTACCGAGGGCTGACAGTACCTTAGAATAAACAAAAAGTTTCTTTTAAAATTTAAAATTAAAAATCGAGACTAAATTTTCTCTTTTTTTCACCCCTGTGACTTATTAAAATTAACATCATAGAAATTCTCAGGCACTTTCCCATCGAGATTATTGTAATATTTCATTCTGCGTTTAAATTTTTCAAAAATATTTATTAGTTTTCTCAGGATTCGAAAAAAAAATGAATGCATGTAAAAAAAATTGACCGACATTTTGCGCCTACTCTGTCAAAAAGGATTAAAGTATTATACATTTTTGTAATCAGTATTTCAAAAGCTTTTAAATGAGGTGTCACATGATGTACTTTCCCATTTAAAAAAATCAACATTATGCCTGTCACCTGAAGAGGGATTGCGTAAAGTCCGAAACATTGATGCTATAATATACTATGATAATTTTAAAAATCGACCTGTCCGAGCGTTCTGCTTATGGGCTAAAAATATATAAGTTAATAAGGGGGGATAACACTTATTCCAGTTCACTGTAATTTATTGAATGTACCAGATACGGTGTAATTAAAACTTATCATTATATAGAGATGGAAATATGGTATTTGTTTGAGTAGTTGTTGGATATTCATTATTGTGATATATGAATCTGATTTATGTGTTTAAGTTTGTGATATTTATATTTTATTGTATTATCGTTTTATTATTACTATTTTACTGTAGTTTTATTATTATTGACACATGTATTATGTATATTGGACTTATAAACTTGTAATCTTATTGGGCAGTGTCCCGTTGAAAATAAAATAAATAAATAAATAGATTACTTTGGTACAACTTCCAGAAAAATGTCAGTTTCCTTTTTATAAGGTATGTAAATACCATCTCCAAATTGAGTCCCCGGGTAATGCAAGCCATATCTAGAGATAGTCGGTTCGCTAAAGACACAACTGGCTAGTGATTTTAGTAGGTAATTTTTTGTTTTTGGCCAATTTTGCTAAAATTGGCAAAATTAGTAACTATTTAGTAATTATTAACTATTTAGTAATTATTTTTTTTGCCAATTTTACCAAACTAACAAAATTACTTACTAAAATCACCAGAAAGTTGTGTCCGAGTTTTAGGCCAGAGTAATAAGACAAAAATATACCCTGTTCATGACACTTCAGCAGCCAATGTACTGAAGCGTTTTTTCGACAGGTAATACCTATAGGAACAAATTATGACTATTTCCTGCGAGGATCTGGCGGCCATTTTTATTTATAAACAATTAACTGTCAAAAAATGGCATTTTCCTCTTTTTTTTCAAATCAACGGAAAACAGTAAAACTTATGATTTTTTTAGTACAAATATCTTCGAGATTATGAAAAAAGCTTTAAAATGACGTATTACAAAGTTTCATATACTCATTTATTGTTAATATAATTGCGAAAAAAGGTCGGAATTGCAAAAAAAACGTATTTTTTCAATAACTGTTGTAAAAATTAGTGTACAGCTTCGAAATTTTTTTCAAATGAGGGTTCTTTGGTGCTTAATATGTGATAAAAATTTCAAAGCGATTCATTCAATTGGTTAAATTTTATTCAAATTATTTATCCCAGAGAGCATTTTTTTGCAATAACATAAATCAGAAAAAAATGACCAGAGAACCATTCTACAGGTGTCAAATGAAAGAGCATGAGCTCCATTTTCAACATGGTTTAAAAAAGTGAATAAAAAATGCATTTATTAGTAATAAATAATTATGCAAAAGTATCGTAAATTTTTCTTTATAAACTTTTTGAATAACTTTTTCCAAAAAAATTAACTTTTTTACCCTTTTTTAAGTGCATAACTATCAAGTAATGTTATCTATACCATAATTGATAAAAAATTGTAATAAAGTTTTGCATACCTAATTGTTTATTACTAATAAATGCATTTTTTATTCATTCTTTTTAAACCAAGTTGAAAATATAGCTCATGCCCTTTCATTTAACACCTGTGGAATGGTTCTAACGTCATTTTCTTCTGACTTATGTTATTGCAAAAAAAATGCCATTTTTTGACACTTAATTGTTTATAAATAAAAATGGCCGCCAGATCCTACGCAGGAAATAGTTACAATCTGCTCTTATAGGTATTACTTGCCGAAAAAACGCATCAGTACCCTGGCTGTTCAAGTGTCATGGAAAAAACCTTGGACTATTTAGCGAACCGACTATATTAGGAAAATGCACATGTGTAAGATTTTTTATTTGATTTTCCTAAAGCCGGATTTATGTTACAACGGGGACGTGGACGGGACGGGGCACGTTGAAGAATCGTCTGATATATGAAAAGCATTGGCTAGTTTATCATACGACGGAACGGGGCGACACCGGGAAGTGCCGAGGACGTGCGATTTCTATTGTTCTTCGCGCCGTGCCGTCCACGTCCCGGTGTAAGATAATAGTTATTTAACCAACAGGTGTATTAATAAGAGCGATTAACAATTGAGATATTTTAACGCGTGAGCGGGGCGAGCGCGTTAATGTTGGAGATTGTTAATCGCCATTTTAATTCACGAGTTCGTTACAAAACTTTTCCGTCGACCGTACTTTTCAGAAATAAAGATATATCCATCTTTTGACTTTTCAAATTCACAGAATTTTAAACAATAAAGTAAATAATGACATACAATGACAGATATTACTAACAGCGGCTACTTCATTTTAAATTTTTTAGTGGGAATATAAATAGGTATATGTTTGGTTGCCTACACCACAGGTCACTGCCAATCACAGAGCGTTTAATTAATTTGTGCAAGCAATGTATGTTGTGTTGCCTATAATGAAATCGTTCATTAATAGAAAATCATTCATTAATAGGGGTCATTAATCAATGATTTTGAGGGTGTTAAAATTGATCATAAATGGACGGTCGACGGAAAATCAACCTTAATACTTATTATTTTATTAACAATTCGCTTAAAGCTATCGCCTGAGTTTGTGGGAAATTCATATAATCAAAACTGTTCCAACGGATATCTTCAAATTGATTACTTTGGTGGCCCGATTAAAAAAAAATAACAGTTCCATTTCTATAAAGAATGCAGACGCCATCTCCAAATCGAGCCCTCCGGCATTTCGAGCAATATCTATTAGGAAAACCGTATTTAACAGTTTTTGTTGCAGTTTCTTAATAATGATCATTTTATTAACAATACGCTCAAAGCTATCGTTGGAATTCGTGGGAAATTAATATAATTTTTTTAAAATCAGGCCTTATCGTGTGCATTCTGTACTTTCTATTATTTGGCACAGAGCGAGATATATGATGCTGTAATCTGGCGCTTTCTAAAACCATATATTTTCGTTAAATAGATTTTTAATTGTTTCGTTAGAAGAATATTTATGTATTATACAAATATTATGCTAAAAACCGTGGGATCGTTACTAATGACTAATGAACTAGACCTTTAGTTTTTTAATAGTCTAGGCGCCAGAGGGGTCACCGTGTCCTTTTCAATTCTGATGGGCAAAGTCAACGGTTTCTTATGGATTTTTGGCTGCTGAATACGAATTTCGAGGGTGGATTTCTGTCCGAGTGGTCAAAAAATTGTTATAAACAATTTAAATGTTTATAAGGCTCTGGCTCATAAACTAAAAGAGATAAAAAAATGTTTCACATAAAATTTGTTCCTTAATAAAAGACCAAGAAAAAAACGTTTACTAAACTTAAATCCAACAATTATAACTCAAGATATTGTAAAATGAGTGCACAATACAAATTGCAAAATAAGTATTTTTCGAAGCTTTATCGATCGTAACTCGGCTTCTACGAATTCAAATGAGTCTTAGAAGATCACATTTTAAAGCTTAATTATTAGGCTTCCAAACAAAGTTTGTTAAATTACCTTATCTTTATTTGTTTTAAAGTTTTCCCCCCTTTGAAGTTATAATTTTCTTAAAAAAATTGTACATTAATTTGTTTATAAGCATTTTAAGCAAATTTGAGCTATAAACAATTATACTTTAAGTAACAATACTGATCGAAGAACTCAAAAGGAATAATTTCAGCTTATGAAAATGTTCGTAAGTGTATTTTTGGCCAATATATCGATATCCGCGAATAATAAACTTACGAACATTTTCATAAGCTCAAATTGTTTCTTTTGAGTTCTTCTATAATTATTGTTAATTAAAGTATAAAGGTTTATAGCTCAAATTTGCTTGAAACCCTTATAAACAAATTAATGAATAATTTTTTAAAGAAAATTATAACTTCAAACTGGTATAACTTTAAAACAAATGAAGATAAAGTAATTTAACAAACTTTATTTGCAAGCCTATTAATTAAGCTTTAAAATGAGATCCTCTAAGGCTCATTTGAATTCGTAGAAGCCGAGTTATGATCGATAAAGGTTCGAAAAATACTTATTTTGCAATTTGCACTTTGTATTGTGCAATAAACTATTTTTAATAGGAAATATGCCACAATTTTACCAAAAAAATGATTTTATTAACGTTTCGAAGCCCAAATCGGGTTTCATTGTCAAAATACAAAATACTACTAAAATAAACAAAAATGTTGTTGCTAAGTAAAAAAAAATCTTCTAATAATTTATTTAATCTGACTCATTTATATTGGCAATTCAGACGTATATTATACAGTTTAAAGTAGAAGACTTTAAAATGATATCGCCAATATTTATGAGTTGCGTTCCTGGGACGACTTTAATAGTTTGCTTATTTTCCATTAAAATACATTTAATATACATTATAAAAATGTATTGTGTAAATGTATTATAAAAATACAACAACATTGTATTGTGCACTAATTTTACAATATCTTGAGTTCTAATTGTTGGATTTAAGTTTAGTAAATGTTTTTTTTCTTCGTTTTTTTTTATTAAGGAACAAATTTTATTTGAAATATTTTTTTATCTCTTTTAGTTTATGAGCCAGAGCCTTATAAACAATTAAATTGTTTATAACAATTTTTTAACCACTCGGATCGAAATCCACCCTCGAAATTCGTAATCAACAGCCAAAAATGAATAAGAAACCGTCGAGTTTGTCCATCAGAATTGAAAAGGACACGGTGACCTCTATTTGGCGCCTAGACTAATATTATGTATCTCAAACTGCTCTTCATTTTTAGCGCAAATTTTATCTTTTTAATAGATTTTCCGTTGCACAATAAAGTAAATAACAGAATGTACACTTCTCCAAGAAATTAACGCACCACCTTAAAATTGGAACATTTTTGATGTATCGAATTTCCTAAACCTGTTGTCCGATTTGAGTAATTTTTTAATATGTTATAGCCTTATTCTTGAAGAATATTACTGTAGTAATGTTATTGCTAGACAAGTAAATGTCATTGTATACCGTGTGTAACAATCATACTGTGGTTTTTTCTCAAAGTTAGGAACACCCTGTGGAATATTCTAGTATTTATAAAATATTGAAATTAAAACTCAATTGTAGGTTTAGGCTTTAGCTTTGCCTAACATTTTGTTTTTTGATATATGTATTCGCTTATGTTCGATAATAAAAAAGATACTTATATTATGTACTTTTATATTACAAATGAGATTTGCTATTTGGTCTAGATGCTAGATCAATATCATTCCAAATTATCCAAATCTCGAGAGCGACTGTTTCTACCTCTTGTAAGGTTCTAGGAGGTGGCAAACGCTGTCGTAGTTTTCTGCCAATTATGTCCCTAAAATGTTAGATCGGGTTGAGATCTGGACTAAGTGGTGGCTAACACAAATTTCGAAGATTTGCCTGTTGTAAATATTCGGTTACAGTTCGTGCAACGTGAGGTCTTGCATTACCGTGGATTAGCAAAACATTGGATGGTATCCAAATGGTGGACCAAAGGATGGTATCCTATCCTAGAGCATGGTATCATACTCTTCATATTCGTAAATTCTCGCACTTAAAGTAATGCATTTATTTTACATAGCGATCGATAATATAGTTTCGATCGTCAGGTAAAATAAATACACTATTTTAAATGCGAGAATTCACGAATATGAAGAGTACGGTACCATGCTCTAGGCTAGGATACCATCCTTTGGTCTCCGTAGTGAACGCACGCTAAGGTCGCTGCTTGAACACAATCATGGCGGGCCAAATTCCTTGTAGCGCGTTCCATTTCCATCAAACAACAAAAACAATTACGGACTTAATTGAAGCTTTAAATAATAAATTACTAATTTTCACAACTAACCAGACAGTTTTGGACTGTAAACAATTTTTGACATTTATCAAATTAATAATTTCTCGTAGCCTACTTTAGGCTTGTTTATTAAACTAAGCAGAAAATGAGGATATACTAATGAAAAACATGGCTAGTTGTCAAAGTACCTAACTCTTTTATTGTCCAACATAATATAATGAATCAAAAAACAAAATGTTAAGAAAACCTGAGTCTATAGTTAGGTTTTAATTTCAGTATTTTATAAATTCTAGAATATTCCACAGGATGTTGCGAACTTTAAGAAAAAACCCAGTTTGATTGGTTCACCCGGTATACAATGGCAATTTACCTGTCTAGCAACAATATTATTACAGCGATATGGTTATAGAATAAGGCTATAACATATTAAAAAATCCCTAAAATCGGACAATAAATTTAGGAAATTCGAGACATCAAAATGACCAATTTTAAGGTGTGCGTTAATTTCTTGGAGAAGTGTAGATAGAGGCATGAGAATTTAGATCAAAATTTAAGTAGAGGCCTAGTTAGCAAAGTGAGTTCTTAATTATTTTTCGTATCTCGATGCCTTTTTGTGTAAACTTTTGTCGTTTATAACTTTATCAGAGCTCGTTTTAAGACTCGAGAAACTTTTAATGATTTTATCTCAGGTTTGTCGAATCCATGGTTCCATTCCAGATAAGCATAATACAAACATCTTAATCTTTTACTTTAATCATCATGTTTTATCATCTTTGCTTATTTTTATTAAATATTCCACGCATGTGTTCCAATGAAGTATGAAGTTCCGCAATGTACAGTTGAATCCGCAAGTCTTTACTCGTACGTCATCATTTAAAGCATACGAAATAAGTCGGAAATTTACTAAACACAACGGCAAGTGGATATTATTCCGATCACGGGTTATAGTATAAAATTTGACGTTATCAAATAAATAGAATGTCAAATTTAAGTTTTGCTTTAAAATTTTGGTGCATATTTACAGCTACATTTGAAGTAGCTTAATAAATTATTTTATTATCATCGATTAATAAATAAATAAACAATTTATAAAAAAATTCGATAACATATTTTCTTTTTGTTATTTTATTCACTTTGGCGGAACCTTTAACACAAGCATTCAACTGTGTCAACAATGAGGTTAGCTTTGTACGTTGTCAAAATTAATCGTAAAATAAAAACTCCAATATAAGATTAGTTGTGAAAACAACTGTTTGTATAGTATAAAAAACCTTCAAAATGCAAAAATTCGACAAAATAACAGCAAAAAATTCAACAAACTGACAGCCACAAAAGTAAACAAACCAAAACGTCAGAAATGGTACATACTTAAAATGTGAAAACATCCCTAATCGTCTTTTTTTATACCTATCTCTTTTCAATGTACTGAGGCTAGATCGTTCATAAAAATAACATGTATAGTATATGGCTTAACACCCCATATGGGGTTTCGCCGCTTTCGCTTTCCAGATCTATTTTACGGGGTGGATCAGTCCCCATGATCATTGTATTTGTTCACTAATATGTCTCCATTTCGTCCGGTGTATTGCCTTCTCTTTCCATTTAGTAATTCCTGCTCCTCTTAGGTCCTCCTCTACTTCAGTTAACCATTTCGATCTGGGTCGACCAAGTCTCCTTTTTCCTCCTGGTTGCCACAATACCATAGCTTTTGGTACTGATTCTGGTCCTTGTCTCCATATATGACCCAGCCATTTGGTTCTTTGTACTTTTATTTTCTTTACTATATCTTCACCATTTAATTCTTCTAAAATTTCTTTATTCGTTCTCCTTCTATACTCTTGTTCTTTGATTCTCACTGGACCCAGTATTGTCTTTATTATCTTCCGTTCATTTATCCTTAATTTCTTTTCTTCTTTTTTTGTCGTAGTCATCGTTTCTGCTGCATACAGCGTTATTGGTCTTATTATTGTTTTATATTATTCATTTTTGTTTGTTTGATCACTATTTTACTCTTTAGTAGTTTTCTATTTGCTTGATATAACCGGTTTGTCGCAGTTAATCTTTCTGCCATCTCCGTTTCTCTTTCCCCTTTGTTGTTTATCATAACGCCCAGGTAATAAAAATAACATGTGTTTTTACTTAATAACAGGCGGTAGCTGGTTTGTCATTAGTTTCATGCGTGGAAGAGAATGATGCTAGATAAAAATTATGTGTTTTATCTCGTCAGGTATTAATGACGCACGGGTAAAGACTCGTGGACTCAAGTGTACCTTCCTTTGTCGAAGGCTCTAGTCGAAATCGCAAACCTATCATCAGAATGTAGCAGGCGTTGGTTACCAATACTAAAAGATGTCAAAAACAAGAATATACCAATTACAATTATACATAATACATATACAATACACAATACACAATCATATAATACATAAACACACAACACACAGTACATAAACGCATAATGAATTAATACGAAAATACTCAAAATAACCAGAATTTGATATTCCGAGAGCCCAAACTACACCCTCACTTTTTTTTAACTAAAGAGCATGGTATTGCCTGCAAGATCGAGGCCAAGTTTCCAAACCGGTTTGAAAATCATAACCCAACTTAACAAGTTGTTTATGCTTTGCGCGCAATGTTCAAATAAAACTTTTTTAATTAAAACAATTTTTGACAACGATTTCCAGAGTGGAAATACTAATTTTACTTCTGTATTAAATATGTGCTATGTTTTAAATTATGTTAATATATCAAACCGTTTAGATCTACATAAAATACAGTATCTACATAAAGCACAATATATTATCTTGTAGTTATTATTTAATAACACATTACTTAATTTACTAGTAACTTAAAAAACACTTTTTTCTAATATTGTTTTTCTTTTGTTACAGATCATGGACATATCTCGAAGTCAAAACCACCTGAAGCAATAATGATTCAATCGACTGATCTTCAATAGCCTGTAGATACCTTCTAGAAGTTAAAACAAGTTAACAAGTCTGATAATAGTAATAAGTGAATGAAAACACTGTCATTATGAAAACCACGAGCGCCTATCTCGTGGTCTTTCTCACGTGCATTCTAGCAGCACTTCCAAGTCTAGCCAGTTCTTCGGTCATTTCTTCCGAGCCCGAAGGACGATGCGAAGAAATCACCATACCGATGTGCCTCGGAATAGGATACAACTACACTCGAATGCCAAACGAGCTCAACCACGAGACTCAAGACGAAGCTGGTCTAGAGGTCCACCAGTTCTGGCCGCTAGTAGAAATAAGATGCTCACCAGATCTGAAGTTTTTCCTGTGCTCCATGTACGCACCCATATGTTTAGAAGACTTTCTCAAACCATTACCGCCCTGTAGAGGTATCTGTACTAGGGCGCGAATTGGCTGTGAACCCATCATGACTCAATACGGGTTTAAATGGCCTGAAAGGATGGAATGTGATCATTTTCCCGTGCAAGGAGGAGATGTCCTTTGCATGGACCAACCTGCTCAAAACAATGCTTCGTCAACTCCTACACCCAAGTCGAACCGGAAATCAATGAAACCCTGTAAACCCGGTTCAAAAAACTGCACAGTTCCCCTAGGAGATCCAAAAAGAAAAGAGTGCAAATGTCAATGTCAACAACCCCTCGTCTCCATGGGGAGAGAAATGCAACTAGGCATAAATCGAAGCGTCGCCGGCATCGCAAATTGTGCGTACCCTTGCAAGGAAACGTACTTCAACCCAGACGAAAAGGAGTTCGCCACCATATGGATAACGCTGTGGTCAGGTCTATGCGCCGCCAGCACCCTAATGACACTTACCACGTTTTTCATAGAAACGGAAAGGTTCAAGTACCCTGAGAGACCAATAGTATTCTTATCTGCATGCTACTTTTTGGTATCCGTCGGATACTTAATAAGAGTAGGAGTGGGCCATGAAGAAGTTGCCTGCGACGGAAGCATTATCAAGTATACCTCGAATGGACCGAGTCTTTGTACAGCTGTGTTTTTATTAGTTTATTTCTTTGGCATGGCTTCTTCCATATGGTGGGTGGTTCTATCTCTTACGTGGTTTTTAGCTGCTGGACTGAAATGGGGAAACGAAGCGATTGCTAGTTATGCTCAGTATTTCCACATAGCAGCTTGGCTGATCCCTACCTTCCAAACTTTAGCTGTGCTACTTTCGGGGGCAGTTGATGGAGACCCAGTCTCTGGCATTTGTTACGTTGGAAATATGAATATGGATAACTTATGGACTTTTGTTTTGGCTCCTTTGGTGGTCTACTTAATACTTGGTACTAGTTTTCTATTAGCTGGATTTGTTTCGCTGTTTAGAATAAGAAATGTTATCAAAAAGCAAGGAGGTGCTGGAGCTGGTTCCAAAGCTGACAAATTAGAAAAGCTGATGATTCGCATAGGAATATTTAGCGTATTATATACTGTACCTGCTACAATAGTCATCGGTTGCCATTTGTATGAAAACACTTTCCATGAAGAATGGATGAAATCTCTAGCTTGTACTTGTCCTGCTAACGTAATTTCCATGAAGGAGAGGCCTATATACTCTGTCTTAATGCTCAAATATTTCATGGCCTTAGCTGTAGGCATTACTTCAGGGGTTTGGATTTGGTCGGGAAAGACCGTCGATTCGTGGAGAAGACTCTCAAGAAGACTATTAGGAAGATCAGATCTGTCGGGAGCTAACGCAGCTTTGATCAAGAACCGAAACAAACCTCCCCCGCCCGGTTTTCTAATGGCCGGTCCAGGTAGTGCTTCTCTTCTCGGTCCCACTGGTAGTGTTGCCTCTGCCAGCCAGCATCATCTCCACCACCATGTCTTGAAACAACCACCGCTCAGTCACGTATGACAAGCGGGAGAAGGGGCCGCACCTGTTATCGTGAGCCATCCACCCCAAGGTTCTGGACCTTCGTTAAGCAATTACGGGCCCATTTGAGTGACCGCCTGGGGGCCCAGAGATATGGTCACAGCTCTCTAGTCTTCGCCGGTGCCAAGTCGGACACTTCTTTTTTGTACAGAAAATTTTTCCTAGTTTTGTTATATATTTATTTATTGAATATAAGTGTATAAATGTGAAGGGTTATATACTCATGAGGATTTATTTTTATTGAAAGGGGATTCCACATTTTATACTACAATTCTTTTCAAAGCTCACTAAAATATTTTACATTTATAGTCTCGTAACTAGCTAAATTGTCAGGCGAATGAAACCCGTGACAAGACATCTCGTAACGCGACAGTTCGTAACCCCATAAATGGTAACGGACAATTCGTAATCCGTCAATTCGTAACTGTATAATTCGTAAAGTCAAAATTGAATTCTGTTTATTTTCGTTAACGTGGAAACAAACTTTTATTACAGTTGCAGTTGAAATTATGTTTATTAATTTAACGAAGCAGCATTAGGATAAACATTTTTTCTACGAGCGTGAAAAAATGTCTACTTTCGCGCACGCATTTTAGTTTAGAAAGTTTCACTTTTCCGCACGCGTGTTACTTTTCCGCACTCGGTTTTTACTTTTCCGCACGCGTGTTAATTTAGATATGTTAATATGTCCTTAAAGTAATTATAATACATGCAATAAACTAATATTTAGAGATTATTTACTAATTTATTTCAAATACATCTTATTGTGTTCCTGTTTTAATGAAATTAACGCGACAATTCGATGAAATAAAATTATTTTGACATAATATTCGATAGTCAAATCGATAGACAATAACAGTCGTTTTGAATCATCGTCATGGAAACCAAGATCGTCGTCATGCTAACTAATTATATTGAAAGTTTGGTTTTGACAACCTTGTCAAAGAATTAATTTGTGTATGTATTTTCATATTAATTAAATTAATTCATTAAGATTTGGTCATTTTTTAAAGACTCTTAGAAAAAATATTGTTCGTAACTCTTGCAGAAAGTCTCTTTTCCGCACTCGACTGCTTGCCGAACTCCCGCTTCGCGTCGTTCGGCAAACTGCAGTCGCGTGCGCAAAAGAATTACTTTCTGCACTTGTTGGGAAAATAACTATTTAACACATTCCATATTTCGTGGAGAAATATTTTGAAAATTGTGTCTTAAAGTTAACGTCGCTGTTACTAATGTTACGAAATGTCGCTGTTACGAATTAACGAGTTATGGATTGTCCGTTACCATTTTTGTGGAGTTATGAACTGTCGCGTCACGAGATGTCATGAAACCAATTGAACTATACGTTTCACATACATAACGAAACTGTCATATACTTATAATAGTTCAGTATAAATAAAATCCATTGAATCCATGCTAAAGAATTTTTAGATATTTCTTTGAACCAACAGTTTTTCATTTAAATCTTTTTTTAATCTCAGAACAATCATTCCTATAAAAGTTACTGACCAATTGGTTCAGAAATACAGCAACAATTCCTAAATGAAACAAACATTTTCACATTAACTATACTCTGTTTTTAAATTAGGAGGAGTAAACTCAGATTCACACCCAATAATGTCATCAGAAAAATCCCCAGATTGATCTTCTAAAAAAAAAGAGTTCTAAAAACAACAGTTTTTATATAATTGCAGATTGAAAATTTGCAGCGTAGAAAAATAGCGTAGAAAACGCAAAAAATCGCCGATATAGCTTATTAACCTATGAATTTTAAATGCCAATAGTGTCTTCATAAAGGTCAATAGTGTAAAAATTTCATAATTTAGTGGAGTAGACTTGCCTGCGGTTGGACCAATTACAAACAAGCATTACGGCGTGATAAATTTGAATTACTCCTCCTATAGTCCGTTCCACCTTAACTAACAGTATAGGGAACATAGGCAACTCAGCCCTTTTGAGAGTTTTTAGCGCGGTGATGCCGATTTTATCAAAAATAATTTGTAATCTAACATTAGAGAGATTAAATTAAAACTGTCTTAGAAAGACAATCTACAACTTTAGGATTCGTATGCGTTTAAGTTTATTTGATATACTACAGTTATTACGCATATGGATCCTAAAATTGTAGATTTCCTTTCTAAAACAGTTTTAATTTAATCTCTCTAATGTTAGATTACAAATTATTTTTGATAAAATCGGCATCACCGCGCAAAAAACTCTAATAAGGACTGCATTGTCTATGTTCCCTATACTCTAAAGTCAAGGTGGGACGGACTATAGTTTAAAAACGAGGTATATTTTCTTTTTACCAAATCACCAAGTTCCAACAGACAGTGATGTAGTATTCACAGAAAAATTACCACATTCAACAAACATGTAACGAAAGCGCATATAAAAAATATGGAACCCTCAATAGCCTGACTCAGATGTATAAATTTACATATTTTAAATCTAAATGATTTCTTTAACTCAAAAATAAGTAGATACTTTGTTATTTTACACTAACCATGACGTAGTTAATAGGAGATAACATCCAAAAGCTGTAAATAGTTTTACTCATTGAATACACAACCAATATCCTAATAGGGCATTCCAACATGCTGTCAAAATTAAATCAATATGGCGGCTGGGACGCAAACATAAATGTTATTCTATCAGTTTTTAACGTGTTTTAGATCATGTTAGTTGCGTTTCTTTATAATGTTGTTTTGTACAAAGATTGATTTTATTTTCACTGGAAGAATTAATATAAAAAGATAATATGCCGCATTTCTGTTGTGTTTTGAAGTGTGGAATCAGAAGTAATCGTGAAAAAGTTCAGTTTTATCGACTACCATCAGTGCTACATTTTATGCATAAAACAACTAAATAAGTTATCATCTGAGAGACAAAACCAATGGTTAAACGCTATAAAACATCCTATAAAAATGCTAAATAACTATGTCCATGTTACTTACGCTTGGAAAACTGTCTCCACCGTAGGTTAAATCAGACCCCTTAAGGGAAAATGGACCTACATTATTTATATTGCCAATATATTGCTTGTAGGTACCTATTAGCAACATCTGTATTGTCTACCAACAACTTTCAAAAATATTCACTCATATTAAATATGAGTGAATAAACAAATTTTATTTATTCACTGCTTAAAACTAAAGTCGTTCAAGTACTTCTACAACCAAAAACTACACCAAATCTAAAAAATGTTAACGCTAAAAAACTTAAGAAAAAATGTGGTACAAATATAAACAAATACAATGGTTGACTCCCAGCGGTGCCATAAACGTCAAAATCTTGGAATGCCCTATGTTACTGTTTTCATAACCTTCTTTAAATTTAGCGTCTTCATTTTCTTTGAACAGAGTTGAAATTACACGTAAATGTGATGAAAGTGTTTATATAATTGTGAATTTTTGTAGTTTTTGCTCAAAATTTGGTACAATTATTTTGGTTCTGCTTATATAAGGGGATTTAGATTTGCTCAAACAATGTCAAAGGAACCGCATAATATGCCAGATTATGTGTAATGTCAGATTATGACATATGACAGAATATGACAACTGACACATTATGTTTGTTTGAAGTAATAATTTCATATTTCGAAACTTCAGTTCATATTTTCTTATTTGTGGAATCGCGGAATATTTTGAATGCTTCGCTATTTTAAGAATACCTACTTAATCAAAAGTGTTCTTAAATGATTGTACCAAATGGTGGTCTTTTACAAAATAGTCAATGGTAATTGAAGCATCATGTAACAGAATAATTACCTTTGGCTAAATTTAACGAAAAGTACAAGAGAATATAAAACCGAGTCGAAATTACAAAGGATTAGTCCTATAATATTAAATAAGTTAAAAAAGCGGTATACAGGGTACCAACATTCTTAAAAATATCATCGTGTTCGTACGACTTGGTTGTTTTCTCTTGTACGTTCAAAATTTATACTCTCCTCTCATTGAGGATCTACCACAAGTGATTGATAAATACGTAAATAAAATTATTTTAAAATTTTAATGGTAAGGTTCTATGTACTAATAATATATGTCCAAACGAGTACACAAGCAAATTTTGGTACTTAGTAATATCTATTACTGTAATCATAAAAATGATCTACAAGGATTCCATAAATATGTAATATTATTAGGTTTAACTTAGGTAGATCATTACAAGACCAAGGAAATAAGTAGTACTACCGCTCCTGCATGTGATTTTTGCTGTTTTCCTGAACAAATAATAAAATTCAGATACTTGATATTTATAGCTGTTTTTATTTTGCAGTCGACGTGTACTGGATTCTACATTTTAGATTTCTCATACGCATTTTACCGTGTAGGACTGTCTCAAATGGTTTCACAGTACCTACCGGTATACCTCTTTACATCCTCATCAAAATATGGCTTCAGAAAATACACATTGGAACTTCCGGTAGAATTTCTTGAAAAATATAAGCTATGTCCTTATTTGTAGAATTCGCAAAGTTTTTCGTATAACTTCTTTTTTTTTCGTTCTGTTCTTAGGCAAGACTCAAAAGTCTTTGGTACTGAGTCGTAAGACCATTGTCCTCCATTAAACTTTACCAGGTAATTCCTTGCTTTCAACGAAAACCTGCAACTTCCTTATAGCTTTCGCTTACTGCGCTTTGTCAGGTTGCGACTCTTCCAGTGATACTGTATATAAATTTCTTTATATGGATTAGCTCTTTTATGGATTACCACTTACTTTGATAACTCTTTTCCAACCATTTTTGAACCTCATATCTTGCAGCGTCTTTAGTCACTCTACAGAGCGGCTTTGGGCCCATAAAGGTTTTTCTCCAGCCTCGTTTTGTTAACTAGTCTTTTTGTTCTTTCCCTTGCACCCCCTCATGCACCAGCAACCATCTTAAGACATATTGTTGCCTTCTACCAGCCTGTTATGGAGGGTCTTGCAATTACTCACCAGATTTGATTTGGTAAATTTACTTTACTTGATCAATTTTTACCGCCATAATAATATTATGGCTTTCAGCTTAAATATTAATAATTCTCTTAGCTATGTGCTATTCCCTTTAGCTTTAGACCTCTCTTAGCTATTCCCTTTAAACTTCGTAACGTATCGGTTTAGACTTTTAGACTAATAGTGCAAAAACTTCAACACAGAACACCGTACTGTGTTCACTAAGGCTGTAAAGGTTTTTGTATCTTGTCGTCTATCCAAGATCCCCATTAAAACAATTAAATCCCGATTGGAATTCTGTACCCTAGTGTCCTAGTGATATTTGTGTGATTATTAAATTCAACCTTAGATATCGATGTGTAGTTGGCTTTCAGTTTCAGGATAGCTATAAAGGCTACCGCTGAATTATACAAACACAGCAGACACAGACCTATCAGAGCTAAAAATGCTGTCCCTGTACTATTCAGGAATCATGTGGTATTCATGAACATATGTCTGTAGGGTGATGAGATTAGTTGCACAGAACTGTATAACCAGCCAGTAACTTTTGGTTTTCGTAACAGGTTTTACCTATGACCCTTTGGCAACACGAGAAAAGTTGCCTAGCTCTGTTGGATATATTAGTATAAGTTCTCATGACAAAAAAGTGCTTATGGAAAACTGGTCTCACTATAAACATTATATTATTTATATATACATCTGAGGTATGTTTAATTTCCATGTCATCTATCATGTTTTCGAGCATAAAGATTACTTGAGAGCTGGGTCGCTATTTAAGTCACCAAGTCACCCGGTCTGTTTCCTAGTTTCTTCCTCACACCAACTTAAAGGTGAAGTTGGTCTTTGTACAGCATCCTTGATCTTCTTTCCAGTCCGGTTAAAATTCTCTTAAAAAGCCATCGTTTGTTTCAAAATGATATGATTCCATTTGTTGCCTTCATTATTAGCATTCTTCTAAATAAATATTAAATATTTGATGTTGATAATTTTATTAGCAAATCACACTTGCATATTACGGATTATCCAAATACATATCCTATAATTGAATTAGCATACAATCGTCCATTTTTTGATCTACATTAAGATTAAGTTCATATTTTTTAGTTTTCAAAGTCGAAGGTTCACATAGGAAAATATTATGACTGCAACTTTGTTTACCTCTCTTAAAGGGCTGTACGTACTATTTGATCCTTAAAGTCTCTTGTGAGGATTTAGCAATAATATCTTTTCATTACTGTACGCTTACTTTTACTTATGCTGTACAGTATTGAGACAGTTATTAAGTGCATATACAGACATCTATTGGAATCGCTATACAAGTACCAAAGTTTTTTTGTCAATTCAGATGGATTAAAAATTTATTTGATTGTCTAGTGAGTGCTGTGAATAGACGCATGAGCATTTGATAATTCAATGGAAGTCTGTGGGTAAAAGAAGTAAAATAATATAGCCATATTTGTGCCATAATAAACGTTATCGGGGGACCATCCACTGGAATGGAGATTTACATTTCATTGAGGTATCAAGATGAGTGATTGAAACGACAATTTTTTGAAAGGATCTTATATTATGTAAATATATATTCTTGTAGAGATTTTCTTGTTAGACGTTAGGATTTCTTTTTGGTACCAACCCCATAATCTTTTGTACTTATAACCGTCTATGTAACCGATTTTTGTATATAGATATACAAGCAGCAAATGAAACATATTGTATCAAAAATAAGGCTGCTAACCAGACACATACTAATAGGGAATAACATAGTTAACCTGTTGATTGTATGTAAGGAACAAAACGTGATTCACTGTATCCATAGAGTTCGACATTTCTTGCAACTTTTGAGAAAATAGACGTTCAATAGAAACACAAATATATTAAAATCTAAAATTTAGAGCCAGCCAAAAATCTCATTGGGATCTAGAGATTGAAAGCAACCAATATTTCATATTATGGTTAAATTGTCTTCAAATAATACAGCCTTATGGAAATAGAAAATTCTGGAGCTTCACTCAGGTACTGCAAAGTTTAAAATAAGAAACTTAAAAGCAAAAACTACTTAGATACACTTTGTCAAAACTAGGAATGAAAATTCTACAATCGGTACACCCACTTGATGCGTAGCAAAATTACTGGAAATTACCGTAGTAAAAGAATAAAAGAAGTAAACTCGACCTGTAAACTTCATTTTAAAAATCAAGTAGTCTAGTCTCGACGTTCATCTATCTCTTTCTTTCTGAATACTTTCCCTGTCTGTGCTCTGCGCAGATGTGCAAAATTTCGAAAGACATTTCTGGTGTTCACGAGTAATATGACAAATATTATTTTATATTTGATGTATGGATGGAATCCATACATGGATTCCATCCAATACAATGGTATTTGATGGAATTTATTCATTAATGTACTAGTTCTCATTCGTTTTATTGGAACTCTGATGTTGCAAAAGATGCAGAACTCAAAAAATAGCTTTATTATAAATAGCCGTAGTACATATCAAATTTTTATATATATAAAAAATCAAATGTTTATAATTCGCACATTTCTTTGGTTGTAAGGATAAGTTATTAACACGTTTCTCTCCTTTTTTATAACTATATTTACTGTTTTTTGTACATTATTTTTTATGCTACAATATTCAAACTTCGACTGAGCACAAAGTTGTTTTTGTATATTTTTTTAAAGAAAAAAACTTGTACAGTATATTATTTGTAACTGCGTGTATAGTAGTGTTAGTTACTGTAACTTGTCTGTATGCTTCAAATTGTATACGATTAATGATTATATTTTATTGTTCGAATTTAAACCCTTTGTGTTTTATTTCTGGCCCTTTCATTAAAAATTACAGAGATATGATCAAGCATGAAACAAATAAATTTTATATACAGCGACAAGTACGGCAAAGAGACACCGTCTCTTCAAAGCTATTCACACGACATTTCTATAAACAGAAATAGGCCAGGGTAATAAGACAAAAATATACCCTGTTCGTGACACTTCAGCAGCCAGGGTACTGATGCGTTTTTTCGACAAGTAATACGTATTGGAACAAACTGTAACTATTTCCTGCGTAGGATCTGGCGGCCATTTTTATTTATAAACAATTAACTGTCAAAAAATGGCATATTCCCCTTTTTTTTTCAAATCAACGGAAAACAGTGAAACTTATGATTTTTTTAGTACAAATATCTTCGAGATTATGGAAAAAGCTTTAAAATGACGTATTACAAAGTTTGATATCCTCATTTGTTGTTAATATAATTGCGAAAAAAGGTCTGAATTGCAAAAAAAATATTTTCTTAATAACTGTTGTAAACATAAGATGAAAAATCAGCTTTGAACTTTTTGTAAAATGCGGGTTCTTTGGTGCTTCATATGTGATAAAAATTTCAAAGCGATTCATTCAATTATTTAAATTTTATTCAAATTGTTTCTCCCAGAGAGCATTTTTTTTGCAATAACATAAGTCAGAAAAAAATGACCTTAGAACCATTCCACAGGTGTCAAATGAAAGAGCATGAGCTACATTTTCAACATGGTTTAAAAAATCGAATAAAAAATGCATTTATCAGTAATAAATAATTATGCAAAAGTATCGTAAATTTTTCTTTATAAATTTTTTGAATAACTTTTTCCAAAAAAATTAACCTTTTTTGCCCTGTTTTAAGTGCACAACTACCTAGTAATGTTATCTACATATATCATAATTGATAAAAAATTGTAATAAATATGTATAATTTCTTATATAACCAAATAAAAAGTTTGTAAGAAAAGATTTACGATACTTTTGCATAATCATTTATTACTAATAAATGCATTTTTTATTCACTTTTTTTAAATTAAGTTGAAAATATAGCTCATGCTCTTTCATTTGACACCTGCGGAATGGTTTTAACGTCATTTTCTTCTGACTTATGTTATTGCAAAAAAATGCTCTCTGGGATAAACAATTGAATGAATCGCTTTGAAATTTTTATCACATATAAAGCACCAAAGAACCCTTATTTGACAAAAATTTCAAAACTGTACACTAATTTTTACAACAGTTATTGCGAAAATAATCTTTTTTGCAATTTCGACCTTTTATCGCAATTATATTAACAATAAATGAGTATATATATCAAACTTTGTAATATGTCATTTTAAAGCTTTTTCCATATTCTCGAAGATATTTGTACTAAAAAACTATAAGTTTCCCTGTTTTCCATTGATTTGAAAAAAAAATGAAAAATGCCATTTTTTGACACTTAATTGTTTATAAATAAAAATGGCCACCAGATCGTACGCAGGAAATAGTTACAATTTGCTCTTATAGGTATTACCTGTCGAAAAAACACTTCAGCACCCTGGCTGTTCAAGTGTCATGGAAAAAACCTTATTACCCTGGACTAAAAAGAACAGTTTTAGAACATACTTGCAAGAAAGCAGATCTGAACAATTATGGTAAAGTATTACCAGCTATCTAAGATACTCATCCCTTGTTTATGGAATTCCACACCTCGCTGAGATGAATATTAATGAGTCTGTTAGATAGCTGGTACTACTATATAATTTATTCAAATGTAAACTATGTATAGAGAACCTATTCCAAAAAAGCAAAAAATGTGAAAGTACGAAAAAAGATATAGTAAATTTTTGAAAAGTAATATTGACATTTACATCAGTCGCTGAGGGCTCTCGAAGAATTACAATAAAAAGTATAAATAACGAAGAAAGGCTTATAAAAATATTTTCAGACTGAAACCTACTTTTTACTATTTACCCGACGTAGGGGAGACATGCCTATTAACGAAATGACAGGTGTCACCAATTCTACCAATCATTAAAAAGACACTAGGTATACAAAGATTTCACGAACCGTAAAGGGGGGAATTAATAGAAAATCAAAATAGAAATATATGTATAATCACATATGTATAATGAATATAACGAAGAATAAATATACAGGGTGGGCCAAAGAAAAGAGTACACCTCGATATTTGGCAGTAGTTATTCGATTTTAAGGAAATGAACATGAAATTCCTATTGAACTGTAACCCTATATAACGAGGCATATTTGGTTATAACGAGGAAAAATGAAATCGAAGAATATGTTTACCTGTTTTTAGCTCAGTAATGGCTATAAATAAATAGCCCAACTTCCCCCAATATATAGAATGCCCCCCGATATTAAATATTGTAGGAAATTTATAATTTACGATGGCGAAGTCTCATTGTTCAGGTCGACCATCAACACCTAATAAACTACGTAAGAGGCATCAAAACATTTCAATATTATTGTTGTCTGATATAACGAGATAAGCTTATAACAAGGTAATTCGTCCGCCATTTCAGTTCTCGTTATAGAGGGAGTCTATTGTATTTCATACTATTGACGTCATCCATCTGAGCGTGATGACTTAATCGATGATTTTTTTAAATGGGAATAGGGGTCGTGTGATAGCTCATTTGAAAGGGTGTTCAATTCTTTATTCAGTAATATAAACATTAATATCATTATTTATACAGGATGGCCAAAAAATAATTTTTGAGTTAAATTAATTGACGCAAAAAGAACAATGCATGGAATTTATTTAAATCAAAATATATTATTGCTATCAGAAAATAGAAAAAAAATGTTTATTTGATGTATTTTGAGTTAAATAAATTATTATATACATTGTTCTTTTTGCGTCAATTAATTTAATTCAAAAATTATTGATTTGGTCACCCTGTATAAATAATGATATTAATGTTTATATTACTGCATAGAGAATTGAACACCCTCTCAAATGATTTACCACACGACCTCTTATTCCCATTTAAAAAAATCATCGATTACGTCATCACGCTCAGATGAATGACGTCACTAGTATTAAATATATGCAAAAAAATTTCAATATAAAAATAAAAATCGACCTGTTTCGGCATTTCCTTAAAATCTAATAACTACTGCCAAATATCGAGGTGGACTCTTTTCTTTGGCCCACCCTGTATACAGACGATTACGTTTCTGTTCCAATTCGATTTTCTCACCATTATACATATTTCGAGATCTACCTCTCGTCAGGGAGACTTGTGATGACTGAACTGAAACTGAAACGCAGTGTCTAGCTAGCAATCGTACAAATAGATATCTCTTGTCTTGTAATAATTCTGAGTAATATCAGTATATTCCAATAGCGACCTCTACCGCGGAAATATGAAGTCAGGTTCGATGGCGATTTAAGTAAACTATAAATAATTATATATTCGATAACAATCCAAGTAGTCTAATAAAAAGAAAATGTAATGAACGTGAAAACATAAAATCACAAACCCATAGATTAGCCAAACGACGATTGAGACAAAAGCAGAGACAGCGTCAAAACCAAAGATATGAGGCGTTGCGGAGAGTAAGGGCGAATTCAACAAAAGCAAGTTTCGAGAAATTTGAGTTTAAAAATGCAGGTAGTAAGGGCGAACTCAGCAAAAACAAGTTTTGAAGATTTATTTTTCTGGCGAAACAAGGTCAAACTCAACAATTCGACAGTTCTATAATGTAGGAAATTTAATTTAAAATCACCAGAAAAAAATGTTTGACCCAATGTTGAATTAGACCTTACTATCGGCAACGGCTCATATACAAGGAATAACAAATAAAGAACTATGTACCAAAGCATAAAAACCCAAAAAGCATACATCTAGCAGTAGACGAAGCCATTGGAAGAGAAAATGACCAGTTAAATGTTAAAAACTAAAACCCATATTGGTGGACAATATAGATAGAAAACCAAATAAAATAAAAGAAGAAAGGTGTGGTTGATCACAGGAGATCAAGAAGAGTCGAGTTATTCCAGAACGCAAGACCGTTATGAAACAAGAAAAGAAATAAAGAGTTGAAAAATTCAATTTTGGCGAAAAATGTAAAGATATGGATCTTAATGTAGGGTGACCATAAAGAGTTGAAAAATTCAATTTTGGCGAAAAATGTAAAGATATAGATCTTAATGTAGGGTGACCAAATCATAAACTTTAAAAAACGGTACACATCCAAAGAGGATTTGGGGGCGATAGTCTTCAGGAGCTTCCATCGAGACATAATCATTGAAATATGCTCTTTTCAGCTAATTAGAGGCATAAACCTTTTTCAATTTATCTTCTTCAAGTGCCATCTTCGTTCCGAAGGTTGGCGATCATCAGGGCTATACGTATTTTCGAAACTGCTGACCGAAACAATTCGTTGTTGCTACAGCTATACCATTCCCGTAGATTCTTTAGCCAGGAGTTTCGTCTTCTTCCTATGGACCTTTTTCCTGTGGACAAATTTCAATTTACTTGTAAATATGTAATTAAAATGTGGGGCGTGTAATAAATCGAAACAATGATTTTGCAGCTTAAAAAACGGGACAATCCTGTTTTTACGGGACGTTTGGTCACCGTATCTTAATGGAAAGTTCAAAATCAAGTAGGCATGGAAAATTTTGAGGAACTTTAGGCATAATACCCATGAAAGGATAAATATAGAACCATTACAAATGGACGAATGGGTAAAATATTACTCAGAATTAATACAAGAAAAGAGATATCTATATACTCCCTCAACTTACAAAATAAAAGTCAGATAAACACAAGTTGCAGATATATCTGAAAACGAAATAAAAAACGTGCTAAAAATGATGAAAACTATATCTAAACAACTGGACCTGCAGAGCTGCTAAAACGGGGTCCGGACAAAACATCCCCACAAACTATCCCTGGACAAAAAATCCCCGGACAAATGATCCCCACCAATTTTTTTGGACAAAATATCCCTACAAAAAATACCCAAGAAATATTTGCTGCCAAATAGTTCTCTAAAAGTTTTCCCGAAATTTTTCCAAATCTCGAATTCCAATTCCTTGCTGAAAACTTCAAATTTTACATGACAAAAGAGTGTGAGTTTTTTCAAAAACCATGGAAGGTATAGGGAATGAGCTAAGGCTCCGTTCTCATGACAGACGCTTTACGCGCGTTTTGATAACGCGCGATTACAACTACATACATTTTACTGAAGATCGTTCACATGCCAAGGCGCGTTTTAATGACCTAAAACCGTTCACATGCTAACGCGCGTTTTAGGTGATTAAAATGCGCGTTGACATGTGAACGGTCTCAAATAAAATGTATGTAGTTGTAATCGCGCGTTATCAAAACGCGCGTTAACCGCCTGTTAAGAGAACGCGGCCTTAGCTCATTCCCCATATCGTCGGTATACTACGAAAACCAGGTAAATGTCGAAATACCGAAATCGAGAAAAAACGTTTTTAAAGTTTAGTGCTTTATTTTGAATTAAGCGGACCAGTTGTGTTTGATATTCGATATGCTAGTGAAAGATGCATATAATATCAGAAATAATATTCTATCATTAGTTTGAAAAAGTTAAGAGACCTAGCTGATTAAACCTAAATTTAAGATCCAGGTGGAATCACTTACCTGGTTTTACCTGTAAATCAAAATAAGTCACACTGTATTAAAGACACTTATCACCTTTTTACTGAATATGGTAGATATACATCAGTAGAAATATATTGTTGTCCGGCAAATATAAATGTGCGCTTAGTTGGTTTTACATGCAACAGGACTTTGATTTTATGGAAGTAAGTATTCTTGTTCTCATGATCATTTTTCAGTGCGTCACAGTTTTTCGATTTCTCTCTAATGCATTAAGTTAGATGAGACGGAAAAAGCGGTAGCTCCGTGATTAAACACAAAAATAATGCAGCATTACAATGGTTATATACATAAGATGTCTATTCCTAACCTACGTTTGATTCGTTGATATTTAGAATGCGCGTTTTTTCTAGCCAATCAAATACACGTATTACGAACATTTGACGAAAACTTCGTTCATTTTGGCCATTTTTTAGAAGTGTCAAAGAGTCAAGTGACGGTTATTATTCAGGTCAGTATTTTGTGTACCTGTCATTTTGAAATTTCGAATTCGACTTCCCTTGTGTTTCACAACATCTTTGTGCATTTTTTTTGTGTTTTGGTTTAGAATTTAGTTCGTTAAAAGTTAGTCATTGGCGTGAGGAGACTAGAGACATTTGAGATGTACCGAAGAGTGCTAAATATCTCATGAGTAGATAGAATAGCCAACGTGGAGGTAATGAGACTTACGCATAAGGAACGAGAAGAACTAACAAATAAGAAGGAAACTGAGATATATGGGACATGTGATGAGAGATGTATATCTAATACTCCAGGTCATTATGCAAGAAAAAGATCTATAGTAAGGAGACGTAACTCATGGCTGAAGAACCTTAGGAACTGGTTTGGATGTAATAACAATGAATTATTTAGAGCCGCGGTTTCAGAAATAAAGATCGCTCTGATGACTGCCAACTTTTGAAGCGGAGACAGCACCTAGAGAAGGAGATAAAAACACAATTATTGGATAGTTTTGTGTCATTTTTTAATGGTTCCATATTTATAAATTTAATTAACAATATTGTTTACTTTTTAATTTTATTCCCCTTTATAAAAAATACCTACATGTTAACATATTGTGTAAAAATCAAATATACTAAATTACTAATTAGTTTAATTCTACCAGCTTTTCACCTATGGCTAAGTACGATTCTAGCATCTGTCAGATTCGTCAATAATTACATGAAATAAGTCTCGACACACCCAATACAGTATATGACGTCATAATTAATGACGCACTGAAAAATGATCATGAGAACAAGAATAGCGATATATTGTTTTATTTGAAAATGAAAAGTTGGTTAGGTGTAACTTATTTGTTTATTACACAAATTATCTGCTGAATAGTAAGTCGTATCATTTATTGAGTTTTACCTGTATGTAGAGCGTAAAAAGCTGAAAATTTTGGTATACTTAACTCAATATTTTAAAATTTGTCACTTACCTGGTTTTCGCAGTATACCGACGATATCTTCCACGATTTTTGAAAAAACTCGCTCTTTCGTCATGTAAAATTTGAAGTTCTCAGCATGGAATTGGAATTCGAAATTGATAAAATTTCTGGAAAACTTTCAGCAGCAAATATTTCTTGGGGATTTTTTGTGCGGGATTTTTCGTGGGGATTTTTTGTCCAAAAAAATTTGTGGGGATTATTTGTCCGAGATTTTTTGTGGGGATTTTTTGTCCAGGGATAATTTGTGGAGATTTTTTGTCCGGGGATTATTTGTCCTAGCTTCGCTAAAACACGCCCCTTTGGTTTTAACACATGAATTAAAACAAATATTTAACAAATGTTTATTTGGTTGAAAAATACCGAAGGAATGGAAAATGGACTACTTAAGCTTCACACGTAAAAAGAGAAAGACTGTAATAATTAGGAGAATATAATGTGGTACACCTTCTGTTTGTATATTGTATGGAAAAATTATTAAAAAAAGAATGGAGGAACAGCTGTAAACTTCAGAAGAACAAAGCTCGCCCCGGGTACCGGGCACCTACTGATAATATTTTCTATAAAACAACTCATAGAAAAAACAATAACATTCAACTCAACGTTGTGTTGTACATTATTCGCGGACCTCCGAAAGGCCTGTTATAGTCAACAACCCTTGGAAAGTAATGGAAAATCACAGTATAGATACCTAACACCTACATAAATGCAGTCAAATCACTCTACGAAGACAATAATTAATGCAGAAATAAAGTCAAACAAAACTAAAACTCCTCAGAACCGTTTAAAGTCGATAAAGTATTTCGACAAGGATGCTGCCTGTCGCCAACGTTATTTAAACTTTATAGGTATAGAAGCATTTCAAGTACCCTGGCAGCTGATTAAATGTAAATTGTGACTGATGAAGAGATAATAACTAGGATCGAAATATCACGGAAGGCTTTTATGACCTGGAAACCAGTTTTATGTAACAGGTTGTGAGACATGGACGTTAAAAACTACAAAGCTAAACAAAATAGAAGCATTCGAATTGTGGTGCTATCGACGAATCCTGAAGATATCGTGGGTTTCGCACACTTCCAAAGAAGATGTTCTTCAAATGATGAATTCAGAAACCGTAGATTGGTCGAAAGAAACTTTCATGGCTGCGTAATATTAGACAATGGTGTAGTTGCACAGTAGAAGAATTATTTCGCGCAGCAGCCGATAGAGGGAGGTTTCAGGAAATTGTAAACATGATGACGGCCAACGTCTGAATACAGACACGGCGCCTAAAGAAGAAGAAGAAGGTAAGTATAGATGAAACTCTAAAAAATTGATGAATGATGAATGATAAAAACTAGAAGAATTTGTGAGCTAGGGTCATTGCTGACGATGCAATACTAATCTCTCAAAAGTGAAGATGCTTTATGCTGCACCAGTATACAGGGTGTTTCATTAAGAATTGTCCATATAGTAACTGGAGAAACTTTAGCATAAAATACCAAGATTTAACCTAAAACACTTAAATAAAATATTCCTCCTTACCGAGATACAGAGTGTTTTATTACAAATATTCTAAAATGATTTTAGCCCATTGTTAAAGCACCCTTTAATATTTTTTGTTCAAACTTGACACACAGTTTACACATGTTAGGATATTTTAACTAGTCATAAAAGATAGTTTTCCGCTGTTATCAGAGGCGTGCTGCAGGAATATATATTTCCTTTTCGCCCCTTTTCCCCCGCACAATCTACGCTACTGTTGTAATAATCATTTCAGCATGTTTTTTGATTCCTTGTTACTTTTTACACAAATATCCTTTTGTCTCATTGTGATAAGTAAGTAGTTTTCGGGCTATTTGCGTTTAAAGATAATGGATTCCATAAGACTATGTATTTTAAACTACATTCATTAAGATGTTATTGAATCCATTGCATTAAAACGCAAATAACTTGAAAACTACTTACTCGATCGCATTGATACCACAGGATGATATTTACGTAAAAAGTAACGAAGAATAAAAAAACAGGCTGCAATGATTACTACGACAGTGGCGTAGATTGTAAGGGGGAAAAGGGGGCAAAGGAGAAGTATATATCCCTACAGCACGTCTCTGATAACAGCGGAAAACTATGTTTTAACACTAGTTAAAGTATCCTAGCATGTGTAAACTGTGTGTCAAATTTGAACAAATATTATTAAAAGGTACTTTAACAATGGGCTAAAATCATTTTAGAACATTTGTAATAAAACACTCGATCTTGATTTGTATCTCGGTAAGGAAGAATATTTTATTTAAGTGTTTTGGGTTAAATCTTCATATTTTGTGCTAAGGTTTCTCCAGTTACGATATGGACAATTCTTAATGAAACGCCCTGTATAACCGCCAACAAATTTAACATGTTAGTTTCCCCAAGAAAGGCAAAATGCATGGTTATAACAGCAAATCCAATAAGATGTAAATTGGAGCTGGTGGGCAGATAATAGAGCAAGTGATGGGGTTTAAAAAATATCTAGGTATCAAACTATCATGGTGCATGTATATGGAGAACATTAATAACTGGGTAAGAAACAGAAGAGTAAAATGGAATGACCACATAAGCCGAATGACAACAAATGGAATAGTAAGGACGGGAAGAGACGATTCCCTAATAGGAAGACGATCAGTGGGAAGACCACGAAAACGATGGAATGACAACTTACTAAAGGCACGTTGAAAAAATAGACAGTCATGTCTATACAAAAAGAAGAAGAAGGAATCCACAATTAGGCAAAAATATGGTTATTACTTACAGTATTAGAAACAAATACCTACTTCTTCTTCTTCAAGTACCGTCTCCTAATCGGAGGTTGGATATCATCATCACTATCTTTACTCTATCTACCGTTGCTCTAAAGAGTTCTATATAACTGCATTTAAACCAGTCCCTTAAATTCTTCAACCATGACACTCTCCTTCTTCCTATACTCCTTCCGCCTCTTATCTTTTCCTGTATTATCAGTCTTAGCATTTCATATCGCGGTCCCCTCATTACGTGTCCCAGATATTGTAACTTTATTATTTTGATTGTGTTTATTATTTCGCATTCTTTACCCATTTCTCGCAATACTTCCGTGTTCGTTTTCTTCTGTGTCCATGCTATTCTAAGCATTCTTCTGTTACACCACATTTCAAATGACTGTAGGTTATTTATGTGTTCTTGCTTTAATGTCCAGCTTTCAAGTCCATATTGTAGTATCGAGAACACGTAGCATCTCAAAGCTTTTACTCTCAGTTCTAAGCTAAGGTCTTTGTTGCAGAGAACTGTTTTCATTTTTACAAACGCATTTCTTGCTATTTCTATCCTGGTCCTTATTTCTGTTGTTTGATCATTTTTCTCTGAAATCCAGGTTCCTAGGTATTTGTATTTATCAACCCTTTCTATCGGTACATTTGCCAAATGTATGCTTGTTTGTATGTTTGTTTTCTTAGGTATTATCATGTATTTGGTCTTTTTTATATTCATTTTTAGTCCATATTCTCCACAGAAATTGTTTGTGTTGTTTAGTAGTAGTTGGAGTTGTTCAGCAGAGCTTGCCATAATCACGGTGTCATCTGCATATCTTATGTTGTTAATAGATCTTCCGTTAATTATTATTCCTTCACTTTGAGATAGCAATGCTTCTTCAAAAATGGCTTGACTATATGCATTAAAAAGTAATGGAGACATAATACATCCCTGCCTAACTCCTCTCCTGATTTCAATTTCTGGACTGGTTCTTTATCTATTACAATTTGTACTCTTTGATTCCAGTAAAGGTTTGTTATTATTCGTAAATCCCTTTTGTCTATTTTTTTTTATCTTTAGAATTTGGACTAATTTTTCATGTCTTACTTTGTCAAAAGCTTTCTCAAAATCAACGTAACAAAGATGCACATCCACATTCATGTCCATGCATCTTTGAGCTAACACATTAAAAGCAAATAACGCCTCTCTGGTTCCTAGTCCGTTTCTGAACCCAAACTGACTATCATCTATTCCTTCTTCTAATTTTTTATTTATACGACCATGTATTATTTTCAAGAATAATTTGAGAATGTGACTTATTAACGATATTGTTCTGTATTCACTGCAATCTTTGGCGTTTGTATTTTTAGGGATAGCACAAAAGGTTGAGAGTAACCATTGTTTTGGTATCCTGTTTTGTAGACTGTGTTAAACAAGTCTACTACATATTTACTAGCAATTATTTGATGTAACGGGTAATGTTTTTATACAATAGTAAAATATCACACCAATTTGTCCTCCTCTATTTTCTCTAAATTAATGACTATAGACTACTACTACATTGTAATTTTAAAAATGACCTCTCTGTTAATGGAAGCCATATCTTTTTGTTATTGTACATAATCTATTTTCCTTCGTTATTAATTGACTACCGAATAAAGAGATAAATTGTTTAAAAAATTCCAGCTGACGTACAATTACGAAAGCCATCAATAGCTATCGTTCATTTTGCGTTATCAAACGCTTCTTTCAGTCCAAACATCGACATTGCCTCAGGCGAAATTTTGTCAGTTGTATTTTTCAAATAGTCGCATACTGAATAATACAGGATGAAACATCATATTTGTATCTGGTCGTATCTTATCTCCGTCGTATACTACACCAGGGAAATAAGGCAAAAATATACCATGTTTTTTCGTTTAAATCGCTACAGGTAAAAATAGGGTAATTAAATGTCTTATTTATAATATTTTTCTTTTAGTAGATGAGCCAAGGTTTAAAATAGTTTTTTGAATTTTGGTCCGATTATTTGTTGCTTCGGATATTGCAAAATAAAACTAATATTTCGAAAATAAAAAATTTGCTATAACTTCTGCGAAAATGAATTTAGGACTTTCATATTGCATGAAAAGTTGAGTCAAACAGTCCATACAATGCACAAAAAATTTTAAGACGATGCGTCAATTAGTTTAAATTTTATTCAATTTGTTTATCCCAAAGAGCTTTTTTTTCGCAATGTTATTGTTCAGAAAATAATAACGATACACCAATTCTGTGAAAACAACATGAAAGAAGAATAGTCATATTTTCAAAGCATTTAAAAAATCATTAAAAAGTCATTTTTATCACTCAGAAAACATTTTATTAAAATAGAGTCATTTTTGGCTTATAAACAATTTGAATAACTTTGTTAATATTGACTGTAGGCTAAAGCTACAATGGAATTTGAAAAACTGGTAATTTTATACTAATTTTCAAAGAAAAACTTTTTGCCTAGGTTAATTACGGTCAAAGTTAGCCACTTTTTTTATTTAATTGACGACTACTTTGTTTATAACAATTAAGCAACCTAACTAGAGCCATTTTGAAGTAGAAGATATATAGCTTATCTGTAAAAGTTTGAGTAAACTTTAAACCTCAACAGAGTGGTTAATAAAGCTTTAAAAATGGCGTCCGAACGGAATTAATTCGTGGTCCGTGGAGGGGAATTACTAAAATACGTGCACTCAAAAAATGAAACTGATTCTGCAAACATATGCTGCGATTAATATCGCTGGAACTTGTTGATGGATTTTGATCATAATTTTTTTAATTTGTTTGTACTCGTAGTCTTATAGAGTACGTTATGTACACACAACCCCACCTAACATTACAAAATGTTAGGGGGAACTCCCCTTATCACTCAGGGATATGAAAAAACCTCTTATTACAGGAGTAATACAGGATAAACATGTAAAATTTTATAAAAATCAGCCAAGCCGTTTCGGAGTAGTATGGTAACTAACACTGTTACAGGAGAATTTGATGTGTATATAGAAGTAACTGCGAATTAAATAATAAAAGTGGCTAACTTTGAACCTAATTAACCTAGGCAAAAGTTTTTTTCTGAAAATTCGTATAAAAATACCAGCTTTTGAAATCCTAAATATAAATAATTTTGAAATCCTAAAAGTAGATTTACTCTATAGCCAATATTAACAAAGTTATTCAAATTGTTTAGAAACCAAAAATGACTATTTTACTAAACTTTTCTCGGAGTGATAAAAACGATTTTTTAATGATTTTTTTTTTCAATACTTTAAAAATATAATTTGCATGTGGTTTCCACAGAATTGCCATGTCATTATTATTTTCTGAACAATAACATTGCGATGAACAAATTGAATAAAATTTAAACTAATTGACGAATCTTAAGAATTTTTATGCAATATATGGAATGTTTGACTCAACTCTTCGTGCAATATGAAAGTCTTAAGGCCATTTTCGCAGAAGTTAAAGCACATTTTTTATTTTTGAAATTTTAGTTTTATTTTGCACTTTCCGAAACAAAAAAGGATCGGACGAAAATTCCAAA
This sequence comes from Diabrotica virgifera virgifera, assembly GCF_917563875.1. Taxonomy (NCBI): domain Eukaryota; kingdom Metazoa; phylum Arthropoda; class Insecta; order Coleoptera; family Chrysomelidae; genus Diabrotica; species Diabrotica virgifera. The sequence continues at coordinate 219,245,995 of NC_065447.1, forward strand.
ACTGCCATTTTAAACCTTGGCTCATCTACAAAAAGAAGAATATTATAAAAGGGATATTTAATTACCCTATTTTTACCTGTAGCGATTTAAACGAAAAAACTGCCATTTTTGACCCTTATTTGTTAATAACTAAGTTTCTCGTCCGAACTGTGACGGGCATTTTTGTATTTATAATGTATTTTAGGTATATATATACGGTGACCATATCTTTTTAAAGAAAAAAAAGTACAAAAAACAACAAAAATGTATTAAAAACGCAAAATGTATCTGTTTATTGGACAAACAACTTTTTGCCAGTAAAAATAAATAAACATAAAAAATTATATCAATTAAACTAAAAATAACACATTATATTAACTTTAAAAAAGTTAGAAGACTGTAATTAAAAGTTTTTAGATGAGGGACCTGGAATAGCTTCATCTTCTTCCGATTTTTGTACCATTCATATTTTTCTGAACTTAAAATTAATTTAAGAAGGACCTGCTTCGACTGAAGTAAATGAAATATTTCATTACAAGTCTCATCAAAACTTGTGTACTCCTACATCACTGCCTTGAGAGTAGAAATGGACATTTGTAACTTTTCCGACGTCCAATAATTATTTATTACAGCAAATAAACGCTCGATAGCTGCACTAGTACCCGGAAGACAAAAAATAAATTTGCATAATATTTGTAAGTTTTTCAGTTTGAATTGATCTACACACTTAAAAACTTCAAGCCATCGATCCTGACTATTTTTTTCTTATCTGTTCCACCATTGATTATAAAACACCCACTCTAGTTATTAATCAATTGTTCCACTCAGCAATTTTTTGACTTGTAGCCACATCTTTCAAAATTCCCAGTTCGTCAAAGAGTTGATCTTCATTTAAAACGGTTGCCTTGATATACAGTTTAAAAGCTTCGAAAGAATAGCAAACATCGTTCCATGTTATTTCATTTCTAGACATATCCATTTGAAAAGTTTCAACTCATGAAGATTTTGTACTCCAGTTTTCTAGGTAGGTTACACATTTTGTGTAAAAATGTCTCACTTGTGTACTGAAGTTTTCAGTAGCGGCTTGTCCGTCTTCAAGTTTATCAAGACATTCTCTCACTTTAAGCGGCAAAAATAATGCGTCCAACCGATGCGATGTTGTAATTTGTTTTTAAGAATAAAGTATTCTTGGGCAGCATCTGCCGCATTTATTTTACCACCTTCTACTTTCAGAATGGCTTCATGAAACTGAGACGCCACATTATGAACGAGCCACATCCACATCTCTGAAATGAGATCAATAAAAAATTGTCCCAAAATTGTGGGACAATTTTCAGATCATAGGAAATAAGCTTTAAGTGGTTCAAATATTTGTAAAATCCGTTCAATTGCAGGCATCATGTTTAGAAATCGTGTTTTTGAAAATGATAACATTTTTTTGTATTCATAATTGACCGATTCACAAAATGACTTTAGTTTATCAACTCTAACAGTGTAAATATAGAAATGCTTATAAATTTTCACTGTTATGACTTCGATATAAATTGGTAAAACATTAGTAGCACGTTGAATACAATAATTGTTGAATATGTGAGCAATACATCCAATACCGATTAAAGGTTTCCCGTAAGAATTAGTCAATTTAGTAAATAAATTATTAATATCTTGTCTTTTAATTCCACCAAAATTAGTATTTGTGTTATTGTTATCTGTTGTAATTTAAGTAAACGTGCCAAATATAAACAACTGAGAACAGTACACAAAGATATTTGTTTAAAAATATTAAAAGATACAAATATTAATTTTTTTAGAAAAAATAAGTACATTTTCGTGTCCTTAGAAAGGTTTTAAAGTACATTAGGACAATATTTAAAAATAAGTACTGTCCTACTTAAATAAGTACAGATGGTCACCGTAGGTATATAGTACCCAAAAAATCCAAGTGTCCCGACAAAAACCCTATTTTTCTGGACTATACCTGTACTTTTAGCTCTGTCCCATAGTGTTTTTAAACCATAGATTTTTCTAAGGGTTTCATCTCTGTGCTGTTTCTTACATTATTTTTGTCCTCTCTGTGGTGTCAGGTCGTGTTTCTGCTGCGTATGTTATTATTGGTCTGATGAATGTTTGGTAAATTCTGCCTTTCATTTCCTTCCCATTATTTTTTTTCTCCATATTGTTTCGTTCAGGTAACCTGTGGCTCTGTTTTGCTGTATTCACCTGTTCTTCTACGGACTTCTGTTTCGAGCTGTTCGTAGCTAGATACGCATTGTGATGTTTAAATATTTCGCCGCCGCCTACGAAAAGTATAACTCCGAAAAATGCCGTTAAGAGTATAACTTTCAATGAACGCCGCGAAAAATATTATTTTCGGTTATAATATGATCTTAAAAATTATAATCTCTAATACAATAGTGTTAGCGAAAAAAATTATTTTTTGAGGAGTACCAGCAAAAAACATCATGTCTGTTTGTGGGTCCACGAAAATTATAATTACTAATATAACATTTATAAAACCAGCGGAAATATAAATATATTAATTTATATAGTTTTTACAATCCTTTTCTAAGTAAATCCAAATATTTTTGTCAGTTCTTTATAGAAATTCAAGTCAAATAAAAATTTATAACCCGCCTATGAACTGTTTCACAATACCTTGTTATATTCTTAGAAGAAATGCGTGTTAGAGGTAATTTTCCAAGCGTTCTTCTTGTATTGGTATAACTGCGTATTTGTCATAATCATATTCTAGAATTATGACAGAACCAGAAAGCAATCATTGGCCAATTCAAATGTCAAGTAAAAATCGTGAGTCGTGATTGGCTGTGACGAACGAAAAACCGAAGTTTAGTTCGACATCGATAGAAAGATTTAGAATGTATTGCAAAAGAACGCGGAGTCTGAAAATAGTTTTTGACGGATAAACATGTCAAAAAGTTAGATTCTAACCGGCATATATTAGTTCCACAAAAGAATTTCCAAGTTAAATTTGGGATATATTAAAGTTCTTTTGTTGAGGATAATTAATGGGTTGATCATTTAATAGTGTAGCAGTTCTGTTGTTTAGTGAAATTTTGGTTTATACGCTCTTGTAAACTTATGGTATGGCGTATTTAATCCTTTATGAAGCCGGTGAGCTGTTATTACCTTTATAGCTGGTTATAATAATATTGGTTATGGTTACATGGTAATGGATTAAACCTAAGTTTCCTGGATTAGAAAACTAGAGGTAAATTAGCATTTTCCTGTTTGTTATGGTATAATACCTACATAATATCACCATAGCAGTGGAATTTTCCAGTCATCCGTCGAGTGACGTATGAGTGATCTGTCAAAACTTTCCGATGGTGAAGTAATGTTGTGACAGATGAATATTTTCAAAGTTTAAGGTATAGTGACTATTTTAATTAAAAATTTAGATTCAAGGATTAAAGTAATTTTTTTTGATAAATATTAATAATTTTTTTAATTTAAAAATAAAAATATAACAAGTAAACTTTTGATTGGATGAGAAAGATATTTGCTTCCATCATTATAAAAAGATTGTTAAATCAAAATTGTGAATTAACCATATAAAAATTAATTGAGATAAATATTTTTGGAATGATATTTGACAAGTGACGTAACTGACAGTTGTTATTTTCAAGTTTCAGTAAAAATAAACATTTTTCCTTTTTAATAATATAAATGCAATATTTCAAATGTGTCAGATATCAAGTCAATAAACAATAAATTTGCTTATTTTTTGGTGCACCATATCTATTTTATAGAAAGTAGATATATTTTAGTCACAGGTAAATATCGCCAATGTAACCTATAAAACCTAATGTTTGTTTTGTTTTTTTGACAGGAAAAGTTTTCAATAAATATGTAATTTTATTTGTCCTGTTTATTTATAACTACCTATTAGCAAAAATTTTAACCACACATTTAAAAGTATTTTAGAGTATACATATCAAGAAAATATTGGATTGTATAAAAGAAACTCCTGGTAAGGCGCCCTCAAACAAAATATATCCAGGATCATTTCTATATAAACACCCTAGGATATCTGTGTAAGTACTCTTATTTCATTTGGTAATAGTAGTTGATACTCCCTAGTTCCTTAAACGAACCTATGATCCGCCACCGCACAACCATGAGCTGCCGCAGCAAGTAGCTTTTAGAAATATCCCCTAATTTTTCTCCAGATCCCTTTCTATTTAAGAAATAGTATTCATCCTACTAGAACTCTTCTTCCACCCTATTTCTAACTGTTACAAATGGCGCCCAACGTGGGGCCGACTCATTTTTAGCCTCCTTCCGGCTCCAGTTGTACGCAAAACGCTACAAATGCCGCCCAACGTGTGTGGCTCGACTCATTTTTAGCCTCCTTCCGGCTCCAGTTGTACGCAAACTGCTACAAATGTCGCCCTAGAATGTGGGGCCGATTCATTTTTCTGCCTCTTTCAGTGTCCAGCTACAAAGTGTCGAGCTACAAATAGCACCCAACGTATCAAGCTACAAATCTGTCTCATTTCTTCCCCAGTCCTATCATTAAGTTGTTCCCAAACAGTTTACTTTTTTTAGCTAGTCCCAACTGTTTGTCAACCTAAATTATTTTTTTGCCCCAGATTTGAGATCAATTATACTATCATATCAGTATCCTAACGTAGTTTAGCCCAAAACGCTAAAATTTATGTCGGTAACCTAGAAAGAGCCCCTACATTTTCTTTTAAAGTTACGAAGTGGTATAAATTTTTTAATAGGTATAAATATGTACTCATTGTAGTGTATCAACATTATTTTTATGTATGTATTTATGGTAGATGTTGATACAGTACCCATGGTGAAAGCATTATTTGAATTTTTTCTAAATATTGATGAGTATAATATAGACAGGTAGTCTATATAAGTAGTGTTGAACATTTTGATATTGAAACTATTTAAAAAGTATAACATTATTGTTGTATTTGTGCATTTATTCATAATTGATTGACAATTTTTTACAGAATAACTTGATTTTGTGATATTTTTTGTTCGTCGTTTGAGTATATGTGTATAGTCTGGTAGTTTCCGTTTGAGCTTTTAGTCCCATTATTTTTTTCTCAACTAATCTAGCTTTGTCAGTGTCATAAGGATACCAAAGGTTAGTTGGAGCCTACGTGTAAATTATTTGGAGCCTACGTGTAAATTATTTGGAGCCTATCTGTGAATTAGTCCGAGCCTACCCGTGAAGTAAACGAGTTAGTCCGATTAATACTTTTTTTTCCCTTCTTGTACCAGAATACATCACAAGTGTAATACTCGTGATAGAGGAAGCGTGCTTAGTTGTCTAGGAACACTTCCATTAATTATCGGAACAAGAACCATTGTTGGTGTTTCCTGTGTAAGCTCATTCGAGAAGCAAGTTTCAATATTGTTTGTGTTTGAATATCCCTGTTGTGTCTAAATTTTTTGAGTCTGTTGTTCCCTGTTAGTATGTGAGTGTGAATTTTTGACAAATAGTTCATTGACCCCTCTTTTATTTACTGAATGATTGTAGGCCAAGAGCAGAAGCTGTGACAAGACTGGTGATTTGGGATCCGGTTACGTTGGACAGGTGACGTTTGCTTTCGTTTGATAAATAGAAACGGTCCTTTGTTGAAAATCATATTTTCTACTATTCCCTTCTGTCTTTCCCTTGCGTGTTACTTTCACCCCAGTTTTAAAAATGAAGTCTACCCAGGTAAATGATCTGAAAACAGAAGAGTTATCTTATGAACTGTTCATAAGAGGTTTTAAGGTACAAAATAAAAACGTTGAAGAAAAACGTAAGTTATTGAGAGGTCAGTTAAGTAAAGAGACTACCTCATCTGCAATCGATTTTACTAAAAATGTAGTCGATCCAGATAAAGAGTTACCTGCAATTCAGGCAATACTCAAAGATTTGCAAAATATTGCAAAAACGATGGATGCACAGTCAACAAAGGCTGACTTTGCTCGTTTCAAAACAAGGTCCACTCATCTGGATTTCAGATTAGAAAATTTCCCTGACAATGTAGATGAAAAAGTAAAAGAAGTTATTGAAAACTATAAAATGGATTTATTGATGTTGACAGGAGATGTCTTGGAAAAGGAAGAGACATCCGATAATATGTCCATCCCATCGACTAGTGATACAACTTCAGTCCCTGTTGCCCCTATTAGTTCAGTTTCGGCCCCTATTATACAAGTTTCAACTCCTGTTAGAGTTTCTGATTTAAATATCAAATTTAATGGTGAGAGTAAAGCCCTTCCCACATTTTTAGAAAAAATAAGAGATTCTGCTAGGTCCAGAAATATTTCTCAAGATGTCCTTTTTAGATCAGCTTTTGACTTATTTGACGGAAACGCTGCCATTTGGTATAGAAGTGTTAGAAATACAGTTAACAGTTGGAATGAGTTGATAACCTTACTCAAAACTGCTTTCCTACCCCCAGATTACAATGATAATCTCTACGACGATATTAAAAGTCGAAAACAAAAAAAGTCCGAGTCAATCACTATTTATTCCTCAATCATGGAGAATCTCTTTAGACGTTTGGAAGAGTACCCATCTGAAGCACAACGAGTTAAAATCTTAAGAAAAAATATTTTAGTGGATTATATTCCACTCGTAGCCCTTCAAGATTTTCCCACGGTAGAAATTTTAGTCTCTACTGTTAAACGTTTGGAGCAAAATGTTTTGCCTCTGCTTCAAACTACAAAAGGTCTTGCTGGTATCTCATTAGAAGATACAGAGAAACCCCAAGAGAATTTTCAGGTACTTGATAAACAAGACAAGCCTGAAAACCCCAAAAGAGACAAACCAGAAAAGCAAGATCATCCTTTTAAGAAATCCAATACCAATTCCAGACAGAGAAATGAGAGACCCAATCCTCCAGTAGATACTGATGAAAGACATCAATCTTCTTCTTATCCTCCAGAAAGACATCAATCTTCTTCTTATCCACCAGAAAGACATCAGTCTTCTTATCCACCAGAAAGACATCAGTCTTCTTATCCACCAGAAAGACATCAGTCTTCTTATCCACCAGAAAGACATCAGTCTTCTTATCCACCAGAAAGACATCAGTCTTCTTATCCACCAGAAAGACATCAGTCTTCTTCTTCTTATCCACCCCACAGAAATCAGTCTTCTTATCCACCTCCTTTGATGAAATCCCCTCCCTACCAAACACAAAGAAACCCTAAAAAAATTTTTTGTTGTTTTTGTGGTAAGCACAATCATGTTTCTCGCGATTGTAGATACAGAGAAATATTTTGTTCTCATTGTGGTCAGAGAGGTGTGAGCACTTCCTCCTGTAAGTGTCAAAAAAAACTAGGTAGTGTGCAGCCAGTCGGCAGTTGCACTCCAGTTAGAGTTAAGCCCGACAAACCTTCCCGAAGCATACTTAACCCTCTTTTTGAAAAAGATCGTGATAAACGTCCTCACATTAGTATTTCTATCTTTTCTAAAATTTTTATCGCTCTTTTAGATAGTGGTTGCACTACATCCGTAGTAGGTGCCACTGGAATTAAATTTTTGAACTCCCAAGGAATTAGTTATAATTCTACTCCCTGTAAACATGTCTGCTTAGCAGATGGTTCTCATAAATCCGTAGTTGGTAATATTGATCTTCCAATTGAGGCGGATGGTGTTTCCCAAATGGTAAAATTTCTTGTAGTACCCTCCGTTCCCCATAGTTTTATTTTAGGAAGTAACTTTATGCATACATTTTCGGTGTTGTTGAATTTTAGAGATAGAACATGGCATTCTTCCCAAAAGGAAGAGAAAACCGAAACTTTGTATTCTGTAGACTCATTTTCTCCCACCGAAAAGAATTTAGTAAATTCAACAGTCGCTTCTTTTGAGGAAATTTCTAGTTCTAAATATATTGGAAGAACCAATAAGATTGAAATGGTTATTGACACTGGTGATGCAAAACCATTTAAGAAAAGACAATATCCTTTATCCCCATACATGAATAAAATACTACATGAAGAGTTAGACGATATGTTACGATTAGGAGTAATCGAACCAGCCCAATCCCCATGGTCAAGTCCTGTATTATTAGTAAAGAAAAAGTCAGGTGAATATAGGTTTTGTTTTGATGGTCGTTCATTGAATGAAGTCACTGTTCATGATACATATCCTTTGCCCCAAATAGACAGAATTCTTTCGTTACTTAGAGGAGCTAAATGCATTAGTTCCATTGACTTAAGAAAAGCTTTTTGGCAAATCCCGCTGCATCCTGACTCTAGGAAAAAGACAGCCTTTAATGTTTCTGGTAGAGGTTCTTTTCAATTCACTTCTGTTCCCTTTGGTTTGTGTAATAGTGCACAGATTCAACAAAGATTAGTTGATGCTATCTTTGGACCTGAGTTTGAACCCTATATATTCTGTTATTTAGATGACATCATAGTATGTACCCCATCTTTTGAAGAACATATCCAATTGTTGAAAACAATAAGAGATAAACTTAAAGAAGCAAACTTGACCATTAACATCGATAAGTGTGATTTTTTTAAATCTGAATTGAAGTATCTTGGTTATGTAGTTGGTAACAATTCCCTTAAAGCAGATCCTGAAAAAATCTTAGCTATGGTTAATTATCCTAGGCCATCTAATTCTACTGAAATTAAAAGATTTATAGGTATGTGTTCCTGGTATCGTCGTTTCATTAAAGATTTTTCCAGTTTAGCCTCCCCTATTAATGACCTCCTTAAAGGTCATCGAAAGAAAAAACAACCAGTAGTTTGGACTAGTGAAGCTGAAAAAGCTTTTTTGAAAATTAAAAAACTCCTAATTTCTGCCCCTATCTTAGCCCAACCCAATTTCGAACTTCCTTTTGTTGTGCAATGTGATGCATCTGACACCGGTCTTGGTGGTGTCTTGACTCAAACTATTGATGGAGAAGAAAAAGTTATAGCTTATGCTAGTAGGTCCCTTTCCCGAGCTGAAAGAAATTATTCAGTTACAGAGCGAGAATGTCTCGCAGTGATCTTCGCTATCGAGAAATTTCGAGGTTATATTGAAGGAGTTAAGTTTTCGGTCATTACTGACCACCATTCACTTCTCTGGTTGAATAAACTGTCCAATCCTACAGGCAAATTAGCCAGGTGGGCTATGCGCCTTAGACAACATACTTTCGATTTGATTCATAGAAAAGGAACATCCCATTTAGTCCCTGATGCTTTATCCCGAGCCCATACCAATGATACCCAAAATGTTAATTATCTAGAAATAGATATAGATAGAATAGACCCTTGGTTCGATGATTTAAGATCGAAGATACTCCGTTCCCCTGATAATTTTCCACAATGGAAAGTGGAAAATGATTTTATCTACAAGTATGCCCCATCCCCAAATTCTTTCAAGACTAATGATGTTGAATGGAAAATTTTAGTACCCAAACCCCAAAGATTAGAAGTTATGCAATCTTGTCATGAGCCACCTACATGTGCTCACTTTGGATTCTATAAAACTTTGTCCCGTATTCAAGAAAGGTACTATTGGCCAAAAATGCGTTGTGATGTGCTTAAGTTTGTCAGATCATGTAGAGTGTGTGGTGCTCAGAAAACACCAAATCATGCTCCATTAGGTAAAATGGGTAAGCAAAGAGAAGCTCAATTCCCCTGGCAGATAGTTGCCGTTGATCTGATTGGTCCTTTTGTTCGTTCAAAAAAAGGTTATACGTGGTTATTAGTGGTTGCTGATTGGTTTAGTAAATATACCTTAGTCCATCCTTTGAGGAAGGCTACAGCTAAGAGTATAGTTGAATTTTTGGAAGATAATGTCTTCCTGATGTTTGGTGTCCCCCAGTATGTGATTTGTGATAATGCCTCAAATCTGAACAACCCTCTTCTAATTAATCTCTGTAGTAGGTATAATGTTCAGAAAGTATGGTTTAGCCCCGTGTATGCACCACAATGTAATTTTGTGGAAAGGAATAACAAAACAATTGGAACAGCAATCCGTATGTATGTAAAAAACCACGTAGATTGGGACAAGAATTTAGCAAAGATCAGACAAGCTATTAACACTGCAAAGCATGAAGTAACTGGATATACCCCAGCTTTCCTTAATTATGGCCGTCATGTTCCCCTAAGTGGAAATTACTATGGTATTGATCAAAAAGATCAATGGAACCAAGATCTAGAAATTATTCCTGGTAACCGTGATATGTACGCTTCAGAAGTAAAAGGATTAAGTCAAGTCTTCGAAAAAGTCAGGGCTAATCTTCGAAAAGGATATGAACGTAACACTAGAAGTTACAACTTACGAAGAAGAGAAGTCCAATTCCAAGTAGGAGATAAAGTATGGAAAAGGAATAAAGTCCTGTCTAATGCAGCTAACAAGTTTATGTCTAAGCTAGCACCGAGGTACATTGAAGCTACTGTCCGAGAAAAGTTGTCACCAGTGGTGTATCGTCTCTCTGATTTAAACGGTTCTGATCTTGGTAAATGGCATGTTAAAGATTTAAAACCTTTTGTATCTGATGAAGATAATATGTCATCCCCTTAGTCCTGATTCCCTATTCTCTGTTCCCCTTAATTTTTTTATTTTCCTTAGTCTTGATAAGAAAAAGACATCTTCTTTGATTTGGGTATGTCGTTTTTAGTCCTTGTTTTATACCCTTTTTTAGTCTTCTTTTATTTTAGTCTAGTTGTTGAACTGAGTATATTCCCTGTGAGACGTTTAACGTAAAGTTACCGATCTCGACTTGAGACAAATGAGTACATTCTGTCTCATTGAGGTATTTAGAATGGAGATTCTAAATCCTCACTTTTGCTGAACCGTTGCCGATAAAAATTCCCTGAAACTCGCTAGGCTTTTAGTGGAGTTAAAGCAGATGCCTATCTGCTGAGCCTAGAGCTCAAATGATTTTTTTTAGTTTTTGAAAACCACTCCCGGTTAGGCAACGAGGTGATGAGGCTGTGTCTGCTCTGGTATATGGTATATATTATATGATATATTATATAATATATATATCACTTGTGTTACTGTTGTGAATGTCAGCGAGGTCCACACAGGGCATAAGATTTATTTCTTCCCCAAGACACAGAAACTCTTGTCACCTACAGTTCATTTTAGAGTCATGAAACATGTTAGTCTACTCGACTTTAAAGAGTCTGGCGATCGATGGTACGCTAGCCCAATCCGTAACGTTTGTTGTTTGTTTAATTTAATCCCCACTTGCCATCATCTAAAAAAAAATAATAATAATAATTTTTTTTTGATGTGATTGTTTTGTCTCACTCAAGGAATCATGGTTGATTTCTTGTTTAGTTTATCGAAAACTGAATATTCTATCCGAGTTTTCTCTTTTCGGAGGAGGCTGTTATAACATTTATAAAACCAGCGGAAATATAAATATATTAATTTATATAGTTTTTACAATCCTTTTCTAAGTAAATCCAAATATTTTTGTCAGTTCTTTATAGAAATTCAAGTCAAATAAAAATTTATAACCCGCCTATGAACTGTTTCACAATACCTTGTTATATTCTTAGAAGAAATGCGTGTTAGAGGTAATTTTCCAAGCGTTCTTCTTGTATTGGTATAACTGCGTATTTGTCATAATCATATTCTAGAATTATGACAGAACCAGAAAGCAATCATTGGCCAATTCGAATGTCAAGTAAAAATCGTGAGTCGTGATTGGCTGTGACGAACGAAAAACCGAAGTTTAGTTCGACATCGATAGAAAGATTTAGAATGTATTGCAAAAGAACGCGGAGTCTGAAAATAGTTTTTGACGGATAAACATGTCAAAAAGTTAGATTCTAACCGGCATATATTAGTTCCACAAAAGAATTTCCAAGTTAAATTTGGGATATATTAAAGTTCTTTTGTTGAGGATAATTAATGGGTTGATCATTTAATAGTGTAGCAGTTCTGTTGTTTAGTGAAATTTTGGTTTATACGCTCTTGTAAACTTATGGTATGGCGTATTTAATCCTTTATGAAGCCGGTGAGCTGTTATTACCTTTATAGCTGGTTATAATAATATTGGTTATGGTTACATGGTAATGGATTAAACCTAAGTTTCCTGGATTAGAAAACTAGAGGTAAATTAGCATTTTCCTGTTTGTTATGGTATAATACCTACATAATATCACCATAGCAGTGGAATTTTCCAGTCATCCGTCGAGTGACGTATGAGTGATCTGTCAAAACTTTCCGATGGTGAAGTAATGTTGTGACAGATGAATATTTTCAAAGTTTAAGGTATAGTGACTATTTTAATTAAAAATTTAGATTCAAGGATTAAAGTAATTTTTTTTGATAAATATTAATAATTTTTTTAATTTAAAAATAAAAATATAACAAGTAAACTTTTGATTGGATGAGAAAGATATTTGCTTCCATCATTATAAAAAGATTGTTAAATCAAAATTGTGAATTAACCATATAAAAATTAATTGAGATAAATATTTTTGGAATGATATTTGACAAGTGACGTAACTGACAGTTGTTATTTTCAAGTTTCAGTAAAAATAAACATTTTTCCTTTTTAATAATATAAATGCAATATTTCAAATGTGTCAGATATCAAGTCAATAAACAATAAATTTGCTTATTTTTTGGTGCACCATATCTATTTTATAGAAAGTAGATATATTTTAGTCACAGGTAAATATCGCCAATGTAACCTATAAAACCTAATGTTTGTTTTGTTTTTTTGACAGGAAAAGTTTTCAATAAATATGTAATTTTATTTGTCCTGTTTATTTATAACTACCTATTAGCAAAAATTTTAACCACACATTTAAAAGTATTTTAGAGTATACATATCAAGAAAATATTGGATTGTATAAAAGAAACTCCTGGTAAGGCGCCCTCAAACAAAATATATCCAGGATCATTTCTATATAAACACCCTAGGATATCTGTGTAAGTACTCTTATTTCATTTGGTAATAGTAGTTGATACTCCCTAGTTCCTTAAACGAACCTATGATCCGCCACCGCACAACCATGAGCTGCCGCAGCAAGTAGCTTTTAGAAATATCCCCTAATTTTTCTCCAGATCCCTTTCTATTTAAGAAATAGTATTCATCCTACTAGAACTCTTCTTCCACCCTATTTCTAACTGTTACACTAAAAAGCTCTCATTGAAAATAATTATTCTTCGATGAATAACATTGAAATAACTTATTTCTAATTCTGTATTCATGAAGATTATAACTCCTAGTAATGCGCGGTGAAAAGTATGATCCTGAATGAATGAGAGCGAAAAATATATTTTCTGTTCCATACTTTCGAAGAACCGGTAATAAGAAAAAGTTCACAATAATTACCTTTAAAAAGAATTATTTCTGATTATGTTTCCACGAAAATTAGTATTATCTACTAAAAATTTTTCTCTAAAAAAAAATAATTATTCTTCGATAAATGACAGCAAAAAAAAATAATTTCTATTTCTATGTTTGCGAAGAATATGAATCCTAATAATGCGCGGCGAAAAGAATAATCCTAAATTAGCGACGGCAAATTTTATTTTCGTAGCTACTCTACTGAAAAACAATTTTTGTTTAATGTAAATCTTCAAGGAGTTATTTTTTCCGCAAGAACAGAAACGTAAATAATTATATTCGTCGTCATCTACTAAGAACTAGATGTTTTCGTCATATTTATTTGGGGAGTTATGATCTTCGTGGATGTACAAATAAAAATAATTATTTTTTGTTGTTCCTGGTATAAAAATAATTCTTTTCGTCACAAATATTTTTAAATTTATAATCTTCTTGGGCACTTACATGGCAATAATTTTTTCCACCTACCTCTACCGAAAGTATACTTTTCCGGACCTGATTGTAGGGAGAAAAGTTGTACTTTTCCTCCCTAAGGAGGAAAAGTAAAAGTGACGTCATGGTATTTCATTAATGAAATATAACTTATTGACCCCCTGTACAATATCTATTTTCTATTACATAAGTTTCTATACATTTTAACGTTTATTTATCAAACACCCTGTATTTTGCAGAATGGTAAAAAACAGTAAATTGTTATTTTGATTTAACAATATTTACATTATTAATTTGACTTATATTTGACAGTTGACAGTTATATTGTACCTACTTGTTAGTTTTAGTTCTAATAAATTTTGTTGGTTAGTTACATAAATAAATTAAGTAGAAATGAAAAAATGACTTGTTATTTGAGGAAGGTGGAAAAGCCATATGTATAACATGGGAGTAAAGTACCTTTTCCTCCCTTGAATGATTACTGCCCTCCGCTACGCGTCGGGCAGTAAACTTCGTTCTCGGGAGGAAAAGTAGCACTTTCCTCCCCTAGTTATACAAATAGCTATTTTCGCCGATATCTGTAGAGAAGTAATTGTTTTCCCCACAACCTTTTGAAAATTATAGTATTAACCGGTACATTAACAAAATTATTTTTGGTAATGTACTTTTATGTTATTTTTACTTTATTTTTAATGTTAGTTTCAGAACAACATTAAAATTATTTTTTATGTGGTCACTTATTGAAAAATGATTCCTTCGCTGTAAATCTTCCAGAAATTATTTTTTTCGCGAGAACAGAAAGGGGAATAATTATTGTTTTCATCGGCATCTATTAAGAACTAAATCTTTTCGTCATAAATATTTTGGGAGTTATAATCTTCGCGGACACGCATCTACAAAAAAATTGTATCGCCAACACTTATCAAAGAGTTATTATTTTCACTGAAAATGTATTAGGAATCACATTAATCATAGGTATAATACCAGCGATTTAAACTCCATCACTTTGTGCTGTTATCTGACTCTCCAGCTCTAATTTAAAGTAGATTTACTGTTATAAGTTATAACCATGCACTTTCTCTTTTGTGGGGAGATTAATATGTTAAATTTTGTGGCAGTTATATTAACTTGGTGCAGCATTATACGTTGTAAATCCTCTTCACTTTGAGAGATCGTTGTTGTTTGAGGTGCGTCGTCAGCATTGCAGATTATTTTAAGGTGTTCTCCATTTGGTATCCTTTTTTAGTTCTCACTTTTTTGTTAATGTCATTCATGATCCAGTTAAACAATAAACGACAAGCAATCCCCCAGTTTTATCCCATTGCCAGCTGCAATTGGATCAGTTCCTTCTTGTAGTCCTTGTAAGTCTTGTACTTACTTTTACTTATATTGTGTATTGTGTTGTTCTGGTAGATATTTTTGATCGTTTTGATTATTTCTAGAGGTATCTCTCTTGCGCATAATAAATGGACAACTTTCTTTAATTTGCTCTTGTCAAATGCCTTCTTAAGGTTCACGCAACATAAATGTGCCGGTTTCTTGTAATCTAAGGATTTCTCTTGCACTTTATAAATATAGCATCTGAGCATGATCTTCCCGACCTAAAACCTTGTTCTGCTAGAGTTATAATTTCATTCAGTTTGTTTGTTACCACTTTGGTTTTAATTTTAGTCTCCAATATTTTGTTATTCTTCTTCTTCTTCTTCTTCTTCTTCTTCTTTTTCTTCTTCTTCTTCTTCTTCTTTTTCTTCTTCTTCCTCTTCTTCTTCTACTTCTTCTTCTTCTCCTCCTCCTTCTTTTTGTGTAGACATAACTCTATCTGTTTTTCAATGTGTCTCCAGTAAGTTGTCATTCCATCGTTGTCGTGGTCTTCCCACTGATCGTCTTCCTATTGGGGAACCGTCTCTCGGTTCAATAACTCATTCTTGGTAATTGTTTTTATTATCATCCCCAGCTGCCATATCAGAAAACCTATTGTTTTTTATCTATACGCTTCTTTTGCTCTTGTATCGTTGTTTTTGAGTTTTAGAAAGTCCAACTATGCGTTCTTGTTCTTTCTTAGGCTGTAGTGAGCCTCAGTTTATTATTTGCAACTAAGGTACTGTGGACGGAACCTATCCCTGCTCCAGGTAATGCATAAACCTTAATAATCGCATTCGTGTACCTTCTGTTAATTGTCACGTAATATTTTATTTGATTCTGTCTTCCATTTGATTATTCCGTGATGTCCGTCTAAAGGCGACCTCCATTCTATGAAGTGTGCCAATCTTTAATCTTTCTGTTAAAAATATGCTCATAAATGACCAAAATATGAATCGACAAGCACATATTATTTTAAAATGTCGGATACTTTATACTTTATAAAGACTATTATATGAAGAAAATAATACCAATAATTTAATGTTATATTTACATAATGTTCATTTTCATATAGAGTTTATTCCTCTTGTCCTCATTTCTTACCGTGGTCGTCTTCACACTATTAATCCGGTTCCAAGGCTACAAATTATTTCTTTGAGCAGTATTCGTTTTTGCGAATGGTAGGTTGCTAATCTAAGTCACCCTCCGCATTATATACGGGCTTGGGACCGGGTGTAGTAATCCCAGCCACAGCTACTCGATCCTCCCCGCAATTCCCCCAGGCAGAGTTAGTCAGGAGAAGACAGAATACCAAATGAACTCCTAAAGTACGGAGGACCAGGTCTGACCAAACGACTATTAAAACTAATCATCCAAAGGGTACGGCCAGGCTTGCGAGCAATTTATCGCGCGAGATAAATCGTTCGCTACAATGTAGCGGGTGACAAGCGAGAAGCTGTCCACCGAACAGCGATTCAAATATCAATTTTTGTCATGCCTCTCACACAAAGGCGTCGAAGTTCCCTTCTTTTAGAAGATGATCCATTCATAGACGTTTGTAAACAGTGGCGGTCTCAGAGTCAGATTTTGGGAGGGGTGATGGTCTGTTGCGGGGGGGTCTGGGGGGTGCAGCCCCCAGCCGGAAAGGGGGTCCGGAAAATTTTTAAAAATATGGCAAGATTTTGAGAGTTTTAAAGGCATTTTATTCATTTGAACAGTTGATGGACCGAATATGGACTGACTGTCACTTAGTGGTTGTGACGAACGGAGAAAAAGGAAAATCACTTATTATTATTACAATTAGTATGAGTGGAAACAGTTTTACACTATAATAAAAAATAAAAAAGCTAGCCTCTAAAGCTTGTTGTAAATATTGTTCGGCTAAGTTACAAATAAAATATTCAAAATATATTTTGTATTCTTGTGATTGTATCAAAAACCAATTTAGAACTATTGAAAACAACTCAAAGTCTAATAGAAAAGGTTTGTGGGTGATAGTATTTTTCAATGGCAAGCCTCTGAAGCAAGTCTCATCTTTCTAAACCTTTGACGATTTAGGTGGTTTTACTTTATCACGAACAAACAACAAACGTCAAACTTCAGAGGTTTGGTCTGACAATGTTAGTTTTACGCTTGAATTGAAAGAGCTCAAAACACATTTTACCTTTTAAAATGTTAAAATTTACAATAAATATACAATACAAATTAGTCTATTAGAATGGAAAAAAGGAGGTTCACATTATACATTGTAATAGTTTTATTAGGTTATAAGTAATAAAATAACAAGTTATAAGGTTTTAAAAAGAATGTAATTACAAATCGAATTCAAGTCTTCGATGGCCACTTTTGGCGAATCGTTCTAAAACTTTCGTTGGGTCTACAGGGATGTCTCGATGGGCATGGAGTAGAGCAAGTCCAGTCAACCTGTCTTGACGCATCCGTGTTCTTAGCCACGACTTTATTCTCTTTAGAGATTGAAAGCTACGCTCTGCAGAAGCATTGCTGATGGGAAGTGTAGCTAAGACTAGAAGTAGCTTGCTGACTGTAGGGAACAAATCTCTGTTACAACTGTCTAACGCGTCCAGCGCTGTTCTTGGAAATTCGTCCGTGTCTTTCCATTGCATTTCCCAAAGCTGTAGTTCACCTTTCAATAAGCATTTCATTTCAGCTTGAGACATATCAAAAATTTCACTGTACCTCCTTACTAAACACTCAATTTTTTCAGACATGTCCTGAACAGAGTTGGTTATCAGGTATTCAGGCATGCATACGTGAAGATTGTACAACTCCAATGTTTCTTCAGGAAAACGAGACTTTGTGTCTTCTATTACAGAGTCTAGAATGGGAAGGAATACTGATACTCTAAAGTATGTCTCTGGGTCTTTAGTTGCGTGGTTGGCTCGATTCTTCTGCACTTGTGATATTCTTGGAATACTAATATCAAAATTTGTCTTCTCGGCGATGTCCTTTGCTTCTTGGAACAAATCTTTAAAGCAAACAATCGCTGTGTTCCGTTGATTGGCAAGTGCTTTGGTCATGTCCGTAAAATGTTTCAATGCACATTTCAAGTCAATATCAGGTTTTTGAAGTAGCTTGCTAAAAGGCAGTGTTAGTGAAAATATGTTGCACATACACACTACAGTGATAATGAAAGTACTGTTCAGTAAGGCACAAATCAAGGTTCTCGCCTTGGATGCAGCTTTTAAATCTTGCCATGAAGCTACTGATTCCAGGGCTTGAATGATTTCAGGGAACTTAAGTCTGAATTGCAAAAACGATGTTTGCCTTTCCACCCAACGTGTTTCACACAATCCAGGTAGCTGGCCACCTACATAGTGTTTCAAAACTTGATTTCTCTTTGAGGAAGACGTGAAGAACGAAACTGTTTGTTATATGGTACCCGTTGCATTTCTAACAGCCTGAACTTGAGATGATTTGGACAGTGATAGATTTAAACTGTGATTGAAACAAGGAGCTCTAGCGGGAAATTTGGCTTCCTGTTTGATTTCTTGCACAGCTCCTTTAGATTCTGATATCATTACACTACAACCATCCGTGCATCGTGAATTCTCCTCTTGATAACTTCTAGAATTTCTTGACCACAAAGAAAAATAAGATCATTTTGGGTTCTTTTACTGATGTACGTAGCTCTTGACGATGCTGTTCTTAGATGGTCTTCCAATACCTTATCTCCAGATTGAACCCGAAATCTAAGAAGTTCTCGAAAATTTCCTTCGTTGGAAATTGCACTGTTGTCTAAATCAATTTCACCATGATCCCTATGGCCGCCAAGGGGAATATTTTGCCTTCCAAGAAAGATAATTGATTCAATTATAGGGGATAGTCTTTGTCTGTTTTCTTGTACTTTTTGAAGTCTGTACGAAGAACTCTGATTTGTTACTTCAAGGGAAGGATTGTGGTATGACTTCAAAAAGTTAAGACCCTTCATAACCGCTTCCTTGTGGTACTCGGCACTCCCATGGGATTCTAAGTCACCATCTTTACCTAAAAGTTTAGCGAAGTTTGTCACTGGTTTTGAGACAAATTTATGGAGTGGTGTGCTCTTGTGAACTCCACCCTGAAACGTAAAAAAGGGACAATATGCAATATAGTCCTTTCTTAGTCTCTGAATAGGTCAACCAGCCTTTATACCGATCATCGGTTAAATGCGATCTATTAAGAAATCGTTTTTCTAATTTCCCCTTTTTCATGTATTCAGAAAATGGATAGGAATACCCTTGAGGGGGTATATTGTCTGATCCCAGAATTTTAGATATGGTATGATCATCAGGTTGTTTTCCAATATAGTTGGAAATGTCAGTTTTATTTGTACCGGTACTGCTAGTAATCTTGTCTTTAAAGTCGGAGCTTGGCATTTTATTATAATCCTTATTAATTGTTGATGATGTAGAGGTAGATGGAAATTCATTGTTGTCACAGCAAACCGGTTCTGGAGCTTCCTCTTTGCTTTTCTTTTCAATGCTCGGACTCTTGGCAGAGCTTTTCATTGTAGTATTTCTTGGGAAAAAATCGACAATTTTCCTTTTTCGGGCTGTTGTATCGGGTGCAGTCTTCAGCTTCAATTTGTTCTGGCTCTCCTGAAATAGAACACATTAAATAGCTCAATGCAATTAACGCATTCACTGCGATCGACCTGTTAAAATATGAAAATTGCATACGTTCCCATGTTTATTCAAAGATCCCATATGCACTTGACGCAGTGAATGTGTTAAGTGGTGTACATCAAAGCAAATAAAATATCAACAACGACATTCGAAAAAATTAAATTGTTAACGTATTCTTATTTTAGTGCTTGATTTAATACAATTTAATTGAGCTAAAAATTATGAAAATAATAGCATAAAATTATCAAATATGTACTGTTATTCAAAAATACATTTGAAAGATGAATTACTAGGGCTGTAATAATAGAATCAGTTATTACATTATTGTTAACAAGTTATTATTCGTGAATAAAGACATAAAAATGATGTTATGGAGACAATAAGTTCAAAACTATTGATCATACTTATTAAAACAACCTAAATTATTAAATAATATATATATTTTTTTTAAGATAAAAACTATAAGTACAATCTAACATGGTCTAACAGTAGTTTCATTGCGAATCACATCTCAGAACTGAAATGTCTCTCAAACTAAGTTAGATTTTATTAGTTTCGTATCTGAGTTTAAATTTGCCGGGCTCAGAGCTACCGGATGCAGCACCGAAAACTGAGGTTAGCTAATTTAGCTTCGGTAGATATGCACGGAGACAGCCGGTGGGTGCTGCAGTCATGCGGCACTAATTAAAACCACTTCAATGGGTGTCGTAGGCTCGTAGTTGACATGTTTCACGCTAGATTGGATTGTATGGTGGCATTGCACTTGCACTGTAAGAGTTTACCGCCTACTTGCCTCTTTTAGTATGCAAATCGCAATATTTTACGATAAATACAAAATAATGAAGGTAAATTTGATAGGCTGTACATAATACTCCGTACCCTCAAAAGGCACTCAGTTTTCTTAAAATGTTACGTTTGTTTGTGAGTTAATAGCCTAAGCGGTAGGCCTGTGAATAGTTCTCTATAGCCTACGGTACACCAAAACTACAGGTTTTCTTTTAAACCCTTAAGTTAAACCCAAGGCAGCTAAAGATATAAATACGAATGAGTTAAGGACATAATTAAAACAAACTTACCATGTCGATGTCGTCTTTTGCAGTTGCACATGGAAAAGGAAACGCTTGAGCAAACTGACACTTATAGCCCTTTGACTTTGCCAGGCATTGATACACGGCCAATATGTAGCAATTAGCAAGGCTAGCAAGCAACGTCTGACTGAAGAAGATTTGTTCTATTCTCTGTGATTTATACAGTGTTGCCACTGCCACTGTGACTTCAACGACAACATTACAGAAACGTCACTGTACCGTATTTGATGTTGTTACGTTATATCAAAACTAACCGTAGGCTATTAAAATAATCTGTCTACGGACGTTTTCACACTGTTAGATTATTTTGTCCAATAATAGCAATGCATGTTCGATCTCACACTTCGGATTAATATGTATATTAACTTCTCAATTTTTCAGAAAACTAAGGTTTCTGAGGGGGGGGGGCAATCGCCCCCGTCGCCCCCCTTGAGACCGCCACTGTTTGTAAAAAGGCAAAATGAAGTGATGTACATCCCATTAATAGATATAGGAAAGCATACGGGGAATTTCATCACTTATACAAACAGTTACGAAAATACTCCAGAGATTTTTCCAGTATCTCAGAATAAGCATAAACATTTGACGTACACCTAAATAAAATTAAAATGGGTCTACTTTACACTTCGGAAATTAAAATACCTTTGGAACAAGACATCGTGTTGTTTAGTTTGGAGATAAAATGGAACTAAAGTCGCTTATAAATCAAACCGAATTGGAAACAGAGCGACACGCTCAGTAGTGGAGTCACTGAAGGCTTTCACCTCCGATTTCGTTGAACCTTCATCGATTTTCATGAAAATTGGTGAGTAGTTAGAAGATACTTCAAGGAACAAAGGTGACATGATGCCAACTTGCGCTTTTACCCTGGGGGTGGATGCCACCCCTTCTCGGGGGTGAAATTTTTTTTCATTTAAAAATAATACCAGAAATCGATAGAGGGGCAACTTCTAAGCGAAATTTGTTTTATAAAGTTATTAACATAAATCAATACTTTTTGAGTTATTAAATATCAAAGATTTTATTTTTTCTTAAAAAAATGCATGTTTTAAAGCTGTTTTTCACGTATTACTCAAAAACTAGAAGCTTTTGTAAAAAAGCTAATATTACCAAAATTAAAGATAATAAAAAATTTAATACACTTCCTACTTAAAGAACTAAACTAATGTTATTTCAAAGTGAGTTATGGGTAATTGAATGTATATTTTTTTCGGCGAGTATTCAAATCTAAGTATTCAAGCTTACATAACGAGAAAACGATGCATTTTATAGAATATACTTGTTAAAAACTGGTCAAAGTACTTCGGAATACCTATCAAATGAGCTCAAGTAGAAGTTAATAGCATCAAAATTAAGCAAGTTATGATGAAAATAAGAGAACCCTTTCGATTTTTTTAGGAAAAAGTGAAAAATAAAACATACGCCATTTCCACAATAATTAAAATTTGTAGTAATCCTCACAAGAATTTCTTTAGGTTAACATAGTTAATGATTTCAGCAGTTTTGACCGGTTTAGAATGCATATTTTTGAAAAAAAAAGATACAATATAAAAAATCAGAATTTTTAAAATTATCTTGCTTTTCATTTTCTTTTGATAATAACTCCAAAAATACTCAATATACGTAAAAAATGATATATAACTAAATTTTAGTTTTTCTGTTCCAAATACTTTACCGATTTTGTTATTTCCGGAGAGTAAAAAATAACCGAGATAGAAACGTTTACAATTTAAATTTTGCTGCGAGAACCATGTAACCGGGGTCATTTAACCTTTTATTTTAAAAAAACTAAGAGGTTTAAAAGACTAATTTCGACGTTTTTAATAGCTCTTGGAATTAACTTTTAATTAGTTTTTAGGTGAACCTGATATATTAAAAATTAACGGAGTTATTTCCAAAAAAACAATAACATTTTTTGGAAAATTTTTTAAAAGATACATTTTGAAACATTTTTGGTGCATAAATTTTAATGCTATCAACTTGTTCGAGGGCTTATTTGATAGATATTTCTATGAACTTTGAGAAATGTTTAATAAGTTTATGTTATAAAATGCATCATTTTCCCGGTATTTAAGCTTGAATACTTAGATTTGGGTACTCGACGAAAGAAATATACATTCAATTACCTATAACTCACTTTTAGTTAACATTGAAAGGTTTTTCTAGTAAGGAGTTTATTTGATTTTTTATTTGCCTCAATTTTGATAATAATAACTTTTTTGTAAAAACTTATAGTTTTTGAGTTATTTATGAAAAATCGGTTAAAAACATGCATTTCTCTCACGAAAAATTAAAAATCTTTGATCTGTAATAACCCAAAGAGTTTTGATTTATTTTAATAACTTTATGTAACAAATTTTGCTTATAATTTGTCCCTCTATCGATTTGTGGGGTTATTTTTAATATAATCATTTTCACCCTCGAGGAGAGGTGGCATCCACCCCCAGGGTAAAAGCGCAAGTTGGCACCATGTCACCTTTGTTCCTTCAGATATCCTCTAACCACTCACCAATTTTCATGCAAATCGATGGAGGTTCAACGAAATCGGAGGTAATAGCTCATATCTACCTTCAGTGACTGCACTAGCCGCTGAGCGATTTTTCGCTAAGCGATTTTTTAGGTATGGCCACTGTAATAATATTCATTGGGTTTGAAATATTTTTTTGTAGTTTAGTCGTCCACGATTTATCTCTCAAGAAAAATCGCTCGCAAGCCTGGCCGTACCCAAAGAATAATAGAACACAACAGAATACCACAAGAATTGAGATCAACCATCCTCTCTTCAAAAATGTAGACAAATCGGACCCGGAGAACTAAAATATTTATTAAAGACAACTCTAAAATGAATAACCAAAGTGATCAGATAACACTATCAGAAGAACAACAAGGTTTTAAGTCGAGAAGGTCATGCACTGACGTAAAATAAAAGGACGTTATCCCCTTATTGTGTTTAAGAGAGATATCTCTAATTAGGCATAATCAAAACGATGGAAAATGTCTACCAGATCAACACAACAAAAGTAAAAATAGAAGAACTAATTGGCTTAAATGAAGCTGGCAATGGAATAAACAGGGGAATTGCCAAGTCCTCTATTGTTCAATTTGATCATGGATGAAATAATAAAAAAAGTAAGAATAAAAAACGGATACCAAATGGGAGAAAAACAACTTAAACTAATCTGCTATGCAGACAACGCAATGCTAAGCTCTCAAATTGAAGATGATTTACAACGTAGAGCAATTTTACCTAATATAACCGACAGAAAATGTAACATTTTACTTTACCCACAAAGATAAAATGCATGGTTATAACAACAAATTCATTAAGATGTAAATTAGAGCTGGAGGAGTCGGATAACAGAACAAGTGTTCTAGTCATCACACTGGCTACGGAAAGCTCGAAACAGAAGTGGAAGATCAAGTGAATAGAGCAAACAGAGCCCCATATTGCCTGAATGAAGCAATATGGAGAAATAAAGATATCGGGAAAGAAATGGAAGGCAGAATTTACAAAACAGTCATCAGACCAATAGTGATATATGCGACAGAAAAACGACCCGACATAGACAGGACAAAAATAATGTTCAAAACAGCAGATATGAAAACCCTTAGAAAAATCGGTGGTAAGACACCATGGGGCAGAGCTAGAAGTACAGATATACGACGAAGATGCAAGGTGGAGAACATCAATGATTGGGTGGGAAATAGATAGATAGATAGATAGATAGATAGATAGATAGATAGATAATTTATTGGTAATATTGATACAAAAGTATCTTTTACAAGTCAAGTATACATATAAATACAAATGTCAATATAGTTAAAATATACATACACAAATATAAATATAAAATATAAAATACAATAATTAACAATCACAACATATTAAAACTGGATGAAATATAGTAAAGACGGTGAGAGATGGTTCTCCTATAGGAAGAAGGACGATCAGTGGGAAGACCACGAAAACAATTTAACGACAACTTACTGAAAAAAGAAAATGAAGAAGTCTATTCATCTTCCAGTTTTGTTGAAGTACATCTATTTCATTCTAAATTTTGTGATATTGTAAATAAGAATAGTGTAGAGTGTAGTTATGCTAATAACCTAAAAGATTGATGCGATATGGTCTTATGATAAAAAAAATTGTTACCAAAACAGATCAACTTTACTTTCTACTAAATATTTGCAACAATTTACAAAACAGTTGTTGTCAGTGTTTTATTTATAGATTTTACTCAGTTGTCCCTCTCTGTAAAAGCTAGGCATTCTTCTCCTCGATACAAATCTGGCTAAATGTAAATACAGGTAATCAATCAATCATATTCGTGAGACATATCAAACGTCGAGGTGAAACTAAATAAAAACGAAGAGATTAAAATTGTATGAACCGATATAGTGGTTTGTGTTAATCGAAAAATGTAAATAGTGACTATTACATGTGAACACGATTTTATTTAGGACAATGATGATATAAGAGACAGATTAAAAATGGATATAGATTGATAGGCTGTCTGAATAAATAAACTCACGATTGGGTGTAAACGAGATTAAAATGTATAAATGTATTTTTTTATAATATTTATGTCTACCATCGACTCCAATGACATTTTCTACATTTTATTTTGAAGAAAACTTCTTAACTATCATACTTGTGTTATCCCGTCTATTCACCTCAGCTTTGGTCTATTCCGTCTTCTCATTCTCACCGGTTGCACTATTAGAATCTTCTTTATCATGTTTTATTCTAGGGTCCAGGCTACATGTCCTGCCATCTGTAGACAGTTTCACTTGATTATAGTGGTAATATCTTTTCCATCAAACCTATGTTTGTAGATATTCTGCAGATCAAAGTTATATCTACGCTTCAATATTCTGTTCTCACGCACCGCTCTGAATATCTTGCGTAATACTTTTCTTTCAAAAATCGACAGGGAGCATTCATATTTTTTGTTTAGGGTTCATGCCTCCGATCTATTCGTGAGAACAGGACTGTGTTCTACACAGGCTTATCCAGGTTTTTTGAGACAGACATTTGTTAGTACAGAGCCAAGTACTTTGATAGACCATTATTAGACTTGTTTGTATTTATGATTCGCCTTTGTATTTCTCCTGATGTGTTATTATTGGAGTTAACCAATGTTTCTAGATATATCTTTGACCACTTCGAAATTTTGGTTATTGACATTTACATAGATCTGCGTCAACAGTTCTAGCTCTTGTGTTTTTTTTGGTCGCCATGAATTTGGTTTTATTTTGATTTATATAAATTCTTCTCCTGTTTTGGAACTGCTAGCTCAGTTAGGATTTCTATGGCTTTCGCCTTGGTTCTTGTTATAATGTCTACGTCGTCAGCACATTATGCTAGAATTTGGGCTGATCTATTATTATAGTTCCCCTACTATCTAAATTAGCGTCTCGTACGACTTTTTCTAAGGCTATGTTAACCTCTTATCTCTATGTATTTCAAAGGGGTTGACGAGTCGTTCTGAAGTTTTACTGCTGACAGCATCTTGTCCCTTGTCAGCTTATTTTTTTTTATTTATAACTTGTTCATAGCGTTATAAAGACTTTGTCTTATGACACTGTCATATGCCACTTTAAAATCGACAAAATGACGGAACATATCTATATTAAAATGTTTCGAGAATTGGTCGTAGTTAGTCGAGGCATTGAAGCACAAAAATAGGCCTTACCGTCGATTTTTGGCGCAGTAAGACGGATTTTAATGCAGTTTGGTGCGTTGGATTCGTGAGAATGTCAGGAAGTTTTGTGAACTAATTTAATGAATAAGAAATCTCAAATTGCATTTGTGCATAATAAAAATACATTTCAAAAATGCATTTCGGTAAATAGTAGGAAAAATTGACTCAATTTTCTTACTCGAGGGTTTTTAGGGTCGCTGAAAACAAATATGAGATCGGCGAGAGTGTGCAAACTACCTGGTGCCTGCAGCGGGTGTAATAAACGTCTTCCTCTGGAGTATTGTGGTAATTTATCATATAATTGGCTTAAACACATTACTCGGGGGTTTTTTGGGATCGCTGAAAATGAATATGAGGTCGGCGAGCGTGTACAAACTACCTGGTGCCTGCAGAAAGTGTAATAAACGTCTTACTCTGGAGTATTGTGGTAATTTATCATATAATTGGCTGAAACTCAATACTCGGGGGTTTTTGGGGTCGCTGAAAATGAATATGAGGTCGGCGAAAGTGTGCAAACTACCTGGTGCCTGCAGAAGGTGTAATGAACGTCTTCCTCTGGACTATTATGGTAATTTGTTAAATAATTAGCCCAAACTTGTTACTCGGGGGGTCTGTGGGGTCACTCAAAATAAATATCGCAACGACTAAATTCTAATTTCATATCATTTAAAGCAGTTTGAATTAAGGCGCAAGTGGATGATGTGGTTTTGCCTTGACAGAAAATTACTAGATACAGAATGTACTTAATGGCTATTGCCAAAAATAAAAAGATTGTCATTGGAAAAATTTTTCATCTGTTGATGCATTTACCCAGCATTTAAAAAGAGTATATTTACAAACACAAATTTGGCTGCACGGAGAGGACAGTAACATGAACCCAACCGATAGGGGATGGGAATTACAAAATAATGTATTAATTCCAGTTAGAATGACTCAGCCACCTGGTCCTCCAAACATTTTAAATTTAATATTCTGTAGTTGTAAGTCAGACTGCGGCAACTCATGCGGGTGCAAGAAGCACGGGTTAGTTTGTAATTTAGCCTGCAAAAATTGTGCAGGCTCTGATTGCACAAATATTGCATTGGACTCGAGAGAGGAAGGCAATAATGAAGAAGAAGATGATAATGATGAAGAAAATGAATTTTAAAGATAAATTACGATACATTTTGTATAATGAACTTTTTTAACCATCAATATATTATAATAATAAAAATTTATGTTTAATTATAATAAAAATACCACCCTTTTCGATCACTATAGTTACATCGAAGAAAATAGATTACCCCAAGAAACCCCGAGTAACGAGTTTAAACTAATTATATGATAAATTACCATAATACTCCAGAGGAAGACGTTTATTACACCCGCTGTATGCACCAGGTATTTTGCACACTCTCGCCGACCTCATATTCATTTTCAGCGACCCCAAAAACCCCCGTGTAAGAAAACCCCGAGTCACTTTTTCCCACTATTTACCGAAATGCATTTTTGAAATGCATTTTTCTTATGCACAAATGAAATTTAAGATTTCTTATTCATTAAATTAGTTCACAAAATTTCCTGACATCCTCACGAATCCAACGCACCAATCCGCATTAAAATCCGTCTTACTGCAAAAATCGACACTTCAATCCTTCAATGCCTCGACTGTAGTGTGAAGATTTGCTTAATAATTGAACGTCCGCGTATGAATAGCTCCTATTAGAAACGCTTCGATATGAGGCTCCAATCTCTCATACAAGATATTTGACAATATCTTGTACGCTGTATTTTGGAGAGTTATTCCATGATCATTCTTGCATTCTAGTTGGTTCCCCTTTTTGTGTAACGGGTATATTAAAGCTAATCTCCATTCCTCAGTCATTTTCTCCCCAAACCAAATTTTGCAAACTATTTTTTGCATCACCTGCAAGATATTTTGACTTCTTCTACCGAGGGTACCCAGTACTATGTTATTAGTAGGTTCCCTTACAGCAACTCTCGAAAGTGTCTTACCCATCGTAACAGGATATCCTATTTGTTGGTAAGTAAATTGTCATCCTTATCATGACAGAGGTTGATTATTGGCTTGAATTCTTTTCTATTATAATAATGTTTATTTGGTGATGGAACTGTCGTGTTTCCACTCGATATTGTTTATATTATATGGCTTTCGAGCAATTCTTGTATGTTATCCTCTGATTCTTGTTTCTTTTATGTATGCGTTTCTCCTCTCTCCTTAAGTTTTTTTACCTATCTATTGTCCCAGTTCTTCGTTGTTGCATGATCCTAACTATTTTGTTCTTCATATCTCTTGTTTTTATTTTGCAATCTTCGTCGAAGCATTCGTTTCTCTCTTGGGTTCGGGATATTTTCAATGTTCTTTCGGCTACAAATTTCAAAGACTCCTTGCAGTTGTTTCATATTTCCGTGCTTGACTGGTCGACTGTCCAGGTTTGTGTTAGGATTTTTTATATTTGACTGGAACTGTTTATCTATGTTTTCATTAATTAGCATACGTAAATTGTATTTTATTTGCCTAGCGCCCCTTTCTTTTTCGGCGTTAGAAATTTTTTGTCTTTTTGTTCTTGGCTATCATGAACTGATAGTCAATATTTGCGCCTATGTAACTTCTGACGTCCATTGAACCATTAGGTTTGTAAAGTGCCTTGTGTCCATTATAATATGGTCACTTTGGTTTGTGGTGTTTCCATTTGGTGATATCTAAGTTGCTTTAAACATATTCTTGAAGGATATGCGTACTAAATAAGTCACTTATAGTAACATTGTAAAGGCTGTGTTTACTAATATAATCTTTGTAGCATATCTCTTTTCCTATCTGGGCGTTCATGTCCCCAATGATTATTAATATTGTTTTCGTGTCTTTAATTTCTTCGTCTTTTGCGTCAGTTTGCATTTGCACAAAATGTAACAATCTGCTTTTGGACACGTTACACCGTGTGGGAATGAGTGAGACAGTGGCGCACTCAGAATTTTCCTCTAGGAGGGGTTGGCTTGGGCAGGGTTCGGACAGATAATCCCTGACAAAAAAGCCCCACAAATTATTCCTGGACAAAAAATCCCCGGACATAAAATTATCGGACAAATAATCCCCGAGCAAAAAATCCCCACAAAAAATCCCGGACAAAAATAAACCCCAAAAATTTTTTTCGACAAAATATCCCCACAAAAAATCGCCATGAAATATTTACTACCGAATAGTTCTCTAAAAGTTTTTCTGTGAACGCAATCGACTCAAATGTTTTTCACCCTCAGTGCATAAGAGATAACCATGGCATAGCAATAGCCATGAAACCGATTTTCGGCACGACAATAATGATTAGTAATTAAGATTAAGCATGCATTATTGTAATTTCGATTACCAAATTTCGAATTCCAATTACATGCCCAAAACTTCAAATTTTACATGACAAACGAGTGTGAGTTTTTTCAAAAATCGTGGAAGATATGGGGAATGAGCTAAGGCTGTGGGAATCATGTTGTAATTATTCGCTTAACACTCTGCCTTGAATAACTACGTTCAAAACATTACCTATATGTTTGTTATGAAGCTTTGTTATGAAAACGCAGAACACATGTTTTTGACATAGCTTTTGAAAGCTTTTGAAGCAGGTTTCTGAAATGTTGCTTGTAGCGAATTGAAACTGATGACTAAATATTTTTCGTTATGTATTACTAAAAAGATAACTACCATACGCCGAAGAAATAGTTGGTAACTAAATACCAGTGTGATTTCATGCCCGAAAGATCGATTGTTGATCAAATATTTACTACTAAATAAATGCTTGAAAGGATTGGGAGTATAATCAAGACGTGCATCAGATCTTTATAGATTTCAGGCTTATGATTCAATTAATCATCCTACACTATGGAATACAATAGTTGAGCTCGGAGTACCCAAGAAACTAATTACGGTAACGCAAATGTGTGTAAGTAACCTCTTTGCACAAGTTAGAAGAGGTGAAGAAATATCAAATGCTTTCTGCGTAAATTCTGAACTGAGACAAGGAGATCCGTTGTCCCCATTGTTGTTTAACCTGGCCTTAGAATATGCCATGGGAAAAATTTATCCAAAAATCAAACCAGACATAGCTACTCGGGGAGAGGCCAGATGGGAGAAAGTCTGTAGGACTGCCTAGAAAAAGGTGGAAATATGTTGTCAGATAAGATCTGGAGAAAATAGGAGTGAGACAATGGGAAATAGTGGCACAGGACCGACACATGAAAGGCAATAGTAAACCACTCGCAAGGACACTCGAAGTGTTGTAACGCCATTGATGATGATAATAATAAATAAATATTTTTGACGTTAAATTTACAAAAAGTAACAGGTTTTTTGCATTACAATCAAGATTAACGTTTTCAGGACCAGCAGTTCTCATCACGAATAGGCAATGTTTTGAACATAGTTATTCAAAGCAGAGTGAGTAAAAGATTTAAGCGAATAATTACAACATGGTTCCCACAGCCTCCCCCATATCTTCCATGATTTTTGAAAAAACTCACACTCGTTTGTCATGTAAAATTTGAAATTTTCGGCATGGAATTGAAATTCGAAATTTGGTAATCCAAATTACAATTCACGCTTAATCTTAATTGTTTATCATTATTTTGAAACATTTGAGTCGATTGTATTCACGGGAAAATTCCACACCTGTAATTTTGAACCAATCAAAATACGTTATTTTGACAGATCACCATGGCAACGGAGGTATTTTATCGGAAATTTTTTTGCTCGTGGGGTACCCAACAGCGAATTATAGTGGAAATTTTTTGACGTTTACAATAACAGAACATTTTTGACAGACTGGTTTTTATTTGTTTACATAATTTAGTTTTGATTCATTTTCTATCACTTGTAGTTACTCAAAACTTATGTAAAATTGAAGAATATACTATTTTCTATCTTGAAATGGTATTCCCATGCAACTACAATGAGTAGAAATTACGAATTTGAAAGCCTAAATAATTGCTGACAAAGCTATGGCGCGCTATTAATCTGTTCATGCAGCTTTGGATTTTCAAATGCAAATTTGGTGTGGAATTTTCTTACCGAATACCACGCGAAGTCAAATTAATATCCGGAAATTTTTTTTTGATCATGAATATTTTTAGAAAATTTCTAAGAAAATTTTTAGAGAACTATTGGGCAGCAAATATTTCTTGGGGATATTTTGTCAAAAAAAAATTGTGGGGATTATTTGTCCGGGATTTTTGTCCAGGAATTTTGTCCGATCATTTTTTGTCTGGGGATTTTTTGTCTGGTAATTTTTTGTCCAGGGATAATTTGTGGAGATTTTTGTTCGGGATTATTTGTCCGGGGATTATTTGTCCTAGCTTCGCTTCGGCACCGAAATTTTTTTGTATTGTTTCTGAAAGACAAGTTACATTTTCCTGCTATTCTTTATATTTTTTTTATATGCCCTGGGAGGGGTTTTAACCCCCAAAACCACCCCCTGGGTGCGCCACTGGAGTGAGAATACTAGAAGACAGATTGAAATGGAAAACCATCAGAAATTACTTCTAATAGATTAACGACCAAGAAGAAGAAAATTATCTCCGGGTGGATAATATGAGTTTGGGCTATGCATTTAACAAACTTTTCTGGTACAAAATGATTATTGACGGCAAAAGTGTTCCAATTTGTGAGATTGCCTGCCTAAAGAAATATATGACAATTGAAGATACAGTTAAAATATACAAGTCATGTTAATACTTATTCATGGTATTGAAACTAGCGGACATAACAAAAGCTTGTTTGAATAATACAAGATGAAGACTTAAAGAATAAAAATAGGCAAGACACAAGAAAAAAAAGGTAGATAGTACCGTTCTGAAAGGCAAACCCGATAGATTTAAGAGGGTCGCCCCCAAAATCGATAATGCCTAACTTCACGACTTTGATACGAGAATTATAAAAAAAAATATGCATTGCAATCCACATTCCGAAATTTTTTGAGCATTATAAAGTGAATACAAAGATATACATATTTTTTTTTGTAATTCCATCTTCAATTTACCCTGCACTTCTCGTAGACTTATTCTCGATAAGGTAGAGTCGTTGGACACGCGCCAACTCGTAACTCTTAATGACAAACTTTTTTAAATCAAAATGTATACCGGCCAATTCGTAACTTTATACCCCAGGTAGTTGTTAGGTGAAAAGGTAAGAAATAAATTTAAACAGTAACGGATTAAGCCAACATGGGGCATATAGCATATTATTATGTAAGCGAATGGTTCTTGGTTTGCTTAAAAACATGTTGTGTATTATATGTACCTATAAAAAAATAACAAAAATTGAAATCTCTTGATTGACACAATATTATATGTATAGACCAGTGCGGATCTGTAAAAAAACGTCTATTTGTGGATGTGCGAGGTGGCATTCGTATTTTTGCAGATAAAGTTAGGTGACAACTTCAATAATAATAATTGACTTATGCTCCTTCTCAAATATACCCGGAACATTAATAAAAAAATTAAAATATTTAAAAATTTGGAAAAACATTAATTTTTTTCTATATTCTTTGCTTATAACTTTAAATCGATTCATTTTGGAGCAAGGTCGTACGGAATTAAAATAAAGATAATTGAATTTTTTATGATATACGACTAGTTAAAAATGTCTTAAATTATTACCTTTTCTGCAAAATAGCAATAAATATAAAATAAGGGGGCAAAATAAGCCTCTTTATATTCAGTGTTTTTCAACAACTTTGGTTGCACTTAGAACCTTCGTAAGTCGCATAGAAAATCCTTATAACATACTTAAATCGTCCACCAAATTTCATTAAAATCGACCTGATAGATTTTGCATAATAATTTTGCAATCTATTTTTTTTTTGAAAAAGTTCAAATTTTTTAATAACTTTCTGAACAGAAAGTAGACCATTTAGAAGTCTGCTAATTTTTTTCACATATAAAGAGGCTCTCTACCTATCTAATACACTTTACAGAATTAAAATCGGATTATCTAAGCGGCCTCAGCTCTGTTTTAAAGGTATAAACAATTTTTTGGCTTATAAACAAATACAGTGAGGACGTTTGAGTTGGAATAAATTCATTTTTTTCTCGAGAATGGGCGTCTCTGGAGATAAATCCCGAAATAGGTCGATTTTTATTTTTAAATTCCAATTTTTTGGTATACATATAATACTATTGACGTCATCTATCTGGGCGTGATGACGCAATCGATGATTTTTTTTAAATGAGAATAGGGGTCGTATGATAGCAGGCCGTATGATTCCGTCGGTATAACAGGTTGCCTTGCAACCAGATGCAGAACAGTACCATAAATGTTTTCCACTTTTTAGCACTTCCTTTAATTGAAATTTAAAATTATTTACCACCAATAACTTACACCCACGTGCACTCATTACGAAATCTGTTATCTGTTACAAGAATTTCAGCCATTTTCAGAAAATTTATTTGGATTTTTTCTAGTAACTCTTCCAAGAGACAATACATATATGATGAATATCTTTTACACCACCTTCAAAGAGAGTAATTTTTACAAGTACATACCTGGAATACCGATATTAAATTATCAACATTACTTAAAAATGAAAGTTACTAATTCACCGGTAGTTAGTGGGTTATCGAAGAATTACCTGCGCGCCAGAGTTACGAGTTGGCCTGTAATTAGGATGGGGGATTAAAATAGTTACGAATTCACCGAGACCCGAGTCGTTATATTATGTTTTGGACGGCGCGGCGCGGCGCCCAGATTTGAGAATCGCAAGCAATTGACAGAGAATAGGGAATTGACAATATACAGGGTGTCCCACACTAATTTATCCAGGCTATATCTCTTAAACGAATAGAGATTTTCGAATCATAGAAATATCATCCCCTAAATATTCATCCCTTAGTTACAACCCCAAACTTTAATTTTTTTAATAGCACCCTGTACTTTTTTTATAGTTTTGAATATGGTCTTCTATCGTCTATTCAACAGATTTTTAAAAAATAAAATTAATTCGTAAGTAATCAAGAAAATATCAGTTTATTTTTATTAATTATGTGTCCCAGAGTCCCAGACTTATTTATCCAGGCTATATTTCTTAAACGAATAGAGATTTTCGAATGGGAGAAAAACTGATCTGGTATATTTGTAATACATTTTAATATGGTGTAGAAAAAAATCATCTCCTAAATATTCAGCCCTTAGTTACAACTTTAATTTTTTTTAATAGCACCCTGTAACTAAGGGATGAATATTTAAAGGATGAATTTTTTCTACGCCATATTAAAGTGTATTATAAATGGAATAGATCAGTTTTTGTCCCATTCGAAAATCTCTATTCGTTTAATAAAATATAGCCTGGATAAATTAGTCTAAGACACATAATTTAACAAAAATAAAGTGACATTTTTTTGATTACTTAAGAACCAATTTTATTTTAAAAAAATCTGTTGAATAGACGATAGCTGACCACATCCAAAACTATTAAAAAAATGTACAGGGTGCTATTAAAAAAATTAAAGTTGTAAACCGGGGTTGTAACTAAGGGATGAATATTTAGGGGATGATTTTGTCCCATTTGAAAATCTCTATTCGTTTAAGAGATATAGCCTGGATAAATTAGTCTGAGACACCCTGTATATCGCAGGAAAACATTCTCCGAAAAAAATGAGAGCTCATAGATTTCGTAAATGACAAAGAAGAATGTAATATTATCTAATGTACTACGAGAAAAAAAGAGGAAAGTAAAACTATAAAAACTGTGAATAAGTGAGGGAAAGATGCTACACTAAGTAATGTTTTAGGAGCCATAAGTGAACTTCCGCCCTTTTAATAGAAATAGCGTATAGGGTTTTCGCCCAATTAACGTTTACTACTACATAAAACAGCCCTTTAATGTTCATTCGATTACCTTAAACATAATTTAAGTGGTGTGATAACGCCGGACGTGATTAATCGTAAAATTTTCGTGGATAAAATATGAGCCGCATAAAAGTTTTCATTACGATACGTTTTTGCTGGTTTTGTATCGCGATACGAATGCACTAACTCTGTACAAATATGCGACTATAATAATTTTAAAATATACTTTCATAATAATTTCTGTCGGTATTTTACCACAGGGATCGGTGGAAAAATTGCTTATTTCGTAATAACTTAACCCTCCTTTACACGGGTGACTTTTTCTTCACAATTTTTAACACTTTTTCCCTGCGGTAGTTCTCTTCCATTAGCCACTGTTGTGGCTGTAATTGTTTCTACTACTGTAATGTTCATTCAATAAATGTATTACAATTTTGTGACTGGTCAAGTAATATCAATGAAGTCAGATGCAAAAGGTTTTAAGTGCAGTTTTGATAGTTCTAAATTAATCAGCTTCAAAGTTGTTTGAGTTTTATAAATTCTAGGAGTCATTAACTCCCTTTTTTTCAATTATTAAAAAAATGCACTTGAATCGGTACATAGTGTTGATAAATGTTACTGGTAAAACGGTTCAAGTGAAGATGTTAACTATTACTAATCATTTTTATCCCAGCTGTTATCCACAGTGTAACTACAACTGGCACGTTGCATAATACATTAGTCTTCCAAATTCATCAAAAATCTAATATTTATTTACTTGAAATTAATCATGTGTTTTTACAGAATACAAACTAAAAATAGTTTTGTTGTAAAATGGTTCAAGCGAACTTAAACGCGTTGACTACTATTTGTTTTTACAGAACAATAAAAATAGTTTCGTGGTAAAACGGTACAAGCACACGTAAACCTGTTTACTGATAATGCAAACTGCAATTGTTTTCATTAAATCAAATATTAATTGCGATAGATGGCGACTGTAGGGCGAAATATGCTTGAATCCTTTTACCACCAAGTTATTATGCCATTTAAGTAATCTGTACGTCGAGCCTATTTTTAGAAAAGTGCACTTAAACCCTTTTTCTTTTTAACTCCCTCTCATTAGTAACGTGTTTACCAGACTGAGATAAATATTGCACATGTGTTGCACCCTTCTTTCTGTTACAGCAGCATTTGAATTGTTTATTTTATAGTGTCCATCTATTTGCGTCCCTGAAATTCTAAATGATGAGTGTAACATATATGGTCATCAACTGTAGCAAACATTTTGAGCCCATACCTACTAGGTTTTTTCGGCATGATAATTTTACCAAATTATGCTAAAGTGTATTCAGTGTCATTAAAAGGTACACAATCTCAAAAAATTGAAAATCTATACAAAATCATTTATAGTGGTACTGATGGACTCCGCCCTTGGGAAGGGGGTTAAGTAAAATTTCCGTAAATAAAATTAATATGAGCCACATAAAAGTTTTCATTAGGATACGTTTTTGCAGGTTTTGTATCACGATACGAATGTTCTAACTGCACAAATATGCGACTATAATTTAAAAAAATATATAATTTCATAATTACTGTCGGTATTTTACCGTATATAGACAAAGGGGATCGGTGGAAAAATTGCTGATTTCGTGATTACTTAATAAGGTTCTGTGATAAATAACGTCTACGAGAAAATGTTAACAGAGAAAGTTCGTTTCGAAATAAAAAGATTGACATATGTGCACAACGATGTTTAACGGATAATAATACTGAAAATTATAAATGATTAATATATAATATATAAAATAAGTTTTAAGGAGGTAGGAGCAAAATCTTGGTCCAATGGTATTTAAATGCATTAATTTTTTTCGAATCCTGAGAAAACTAATAAATATTTTTGAAAAATTTAAACGCTGAATGAAACATTACCTTATTACCGAGGGTCGAGAGTACCTTAGAATAAACAAAAAGTTTCTTTTGAATGAAATATTTGAAATTAAAAATCACACTAAATTTTTATTTTATTTTTTTCACCCCTGTAACTTATTAAAATAAACATTATAGACGTTTTCAGAGACTTTCGGCCCTCGGTAAGAATGTAATCTTTCATTCTGCGCTTAAACTTTTCAAAAAGAAAAAATGAATAACCATTTTCAATTTCATTGCAAAACGAAAATACAGCCGCATCATATTCTAGTCCAATCAGAGAGTGCAGCAAGCACCTCTACCAGTTTCGAAACTTATTAGTCTCTTATCAGGAGGCACATATGCTGCTCTCTCTGATCCAACCAAAACAAACCCCGGCGTGCAGTCACGGATTGCAACGAACGAAATGGCATAGATACCCTAGCGGCAACTGCTAGCAGAAGACTAAGTTTTCACTCTAATGGCATATAAAACAACATAATGTTACTCTACACCCCATCAGACTGAAAACAATGGGAACCTTCTCTGGTTTCACCTCCGAGGCTTCTACAATTTGCAAGCCATACGGATGCTGAGACTAAGGAAGATGAGGAAATTTTACAATTTTATGTTGTTTTATATGCCATTAGAGTCAAAACTTAG
Organism: Diabrotica virgifera virgifera; assembly: GCF_917563875.1. Classification (NCBI taxonomy): domain Eukaryota; kingdom Metazoa; phylum Arthropoda; class Insecta; order Coleoptera; family Chrysomelidae; genus Diabrotica; species Diabrotica virgifera. The sequence goes on from NC_065447.1 coordinate 219,283,861, forward strand.
TCTTTTGCTAGCAGTTGTTGCTGGGGCATCTATGCCATTTCGTTCGTTGCAATCCGTGACTACACGCCGGGGTTTATTTTGGTTGGATCAGAGAGAGCAGCAGATGTGCCTCCTGGTGAGACACTAATAAGTTTCGAAACCGGTAGAGGTGCTTGCTGCACTCTTTGATTGGACTAGAATATAATGCGGCTGTATTTTCGTTTTGCACCGAAATTGAAAATGATTATATTAATTTTTGATTTACATGTTTACTCTGATTGGAGTACGAAGGGAACCATTCTCGTTGGAACTTTACCGCGCTGAGCAGATGGGACGTGAATTATAAATTGTAAAGTTCTCTCATCTTCCTTAGTCTCAGCATCCGTATGGCTTGCAAATTGTAGAAGCCTCGGAGGTGTAACCAGAGAAGGTTCCGATTGTTTTCAGTCTGGTGGGGTGTAGAGTAATATTATGTTGTTTTATATGCCCCTAGAGTGAAAACTTGGTCTTTTTCAAAAATACTTATTATTTTTCTCAGAATCCGAAAGCATTGGAGCAAGATTTCTCCAACTTGTATCTCTGTCGTATATCTGTACCTACGTCTAGTTCTGTCCCAAGGGTTTTCATCTCTGCTGTTTCTAGCATTATTTTTGAAGTTATATTTCTTTAGGCGCGATTGAGAGTAAAATTTCATAATACTGCGCGCATGCGCACACAGACAGTATGGCGTTTAGTTGCTAAATCTTTCTAGTTATGTATAAATATATCAGTGCAAGAAAAGGTGTGAAAAGAATATATTAGTGTTTTTAGTAAATATATTTATTATAATTTTTGTGTCTTTGGATTTGTCTTCCTCAGGAGTAAGATGAGCATTATTAAAACATTTTAATGTATTTTTATTATACATCACCTTATCTGTTTGTTACCGTGAATCGTCATTAGGTACGTTCGAACCGATACAGACACAGTCCTCATAGCGTATTTGGTATAGCATTCGGCCAGAGATGGAGAGGTCTTGAGTTCGAATCCAGTAATCCTATACTTTTTTTTTTATTATTTTGAAAGCGGTAAGCACAAAATTAGTTTGATGTTTAAAAAAAATTAAAAAAACTGTTTAAAGTAAATTTATTTTTAAGAAATCATATAATAGAAGTATAACTTCTTACGTGCGTACAAAGTACACACACATTCTTTTTTTGTCTTGTCTGTGTCAGGTTATGTTTCTGCCGCGTATGTCATTATTGGTCTGATGACTGTTTTGTAAATTCTGCCTTTCATTTCTGTTCCGATATTTTTATTTTTTCACATTACATATTTCATTCAGGCAACCTGCGGCTCTGTTTGCTCTATTCTTGACCCTCCACTTCTGTTTCCGTAACTAGTTGGTGTGATGTCTAAATATTTACATAAACTCCTCCATAAACTCCTTACATAAACCAGGCATTTTGTCTTTTTTTGGGGAAATTAACATATTACATTTACTGGCATATTACACTCTAGGCCAAAATTAACGGGCCACCTTAAAAATGGGTCATTTTTGATGTCTTATATCTCCTAAACCTGTTGTCCGATTTAAGTGATTTTTTTAATACGTTATAGCCTAATTCCTTGACAATATCGTTATAATAATATTGTTGCTAAATAGGTAAATTTTCATTGTATACCGGGTGTACTAATCAAACAGTGTTTTTTTCTTAAAGTTTGCATCACCCTGTGGAATATTCTAGCATTTATAAAATATTGAAATTAAAACCTAACTATAGCCCCATGTTTTCTCAGCATTCTGTTTTTTGATTCATTCGCTTATGTTGGATAATAAAAAAGTTAGGTAGTTTAACAACTAGCCATGTTTTTCCTTAATACAGACGATTTAACTCACCAGCAAAATTAACCCCGCCACCTTTATTATTGTTTTGTTACATTATCTGTGACAGTTTGTTTCCTAAATTTTTGTCATTGAAAGATTTTTGACATATAGTCGTTGTACGACATTGTTGCAAATCTGTTTCCGTGTTAACAACAATTCTTGAACAATCCCTGTAATTTCATATCATTGTGAGTTTAAAAATGCCACTCGCTCCAACAGATGCTGCTAGGGCAGTAACTTTAGTTGATGCTGGTTACAGTCAACGTCATATCGCCCGTACGCTCGATTTATCCAGAACTACGGTACAAAATGCCATCAGAAGATTTCGGGAGACAGGATCGTACAACCGCAGGCCAGGTCAAGGCTGACAACGATGCACTTCAGTTCGAGATGACCGCTTCATTGCCACCACAGTGTTGAGAAATCGCTTTTGCATCGCTCCTGAAGCTTGTAGGTCTCTTTTTGAGGTGAGAAACGTTACTGTGAGTAGACAAACGATTAGAAGAAGACTGTAAGAAATAAACTTGAGGGCTTTCCGTTCAGCTCGCGCACCACAACTGCTCCCAAAACACCGTAGGGCTATACTTTATTTTGCGCGAGAATATGCTAACTGGACTATGGCGGAATGGAAGAATATACTGTTCTCAGATGAGAGCAGAATAGCCCTAAAAGGTCCAGATGGACGCCAACGTGTCTATAGGCGTCAAAATGAAAGGTTTGCTCCATGCGCTATAACCGAAACAGTGGCTTACCGAGGAGGGTCAATAATGATTTGGGGAGGTATTTCTTACGAAGCGCGTACTGATCTTGTTGTGTTCGGTAGAGGCAGTGTGAATGCCCAAGTATACGTGCAAGAAGTTCTCCAAGACTATGTCATGCCTTTTGCACCATTCATTAGTGATAACTTCAGACTAATGCATGACAATGCACGTTGCCATACAGCAAGATCTAGCCGTGAGTACCTTACTGAAGTCGGGATTCATGTTCTACCATGGCCAGCACACAGTCCCGTTCTTAACCCAATTGATCATATCTGGGACAACCTCAAAAGACGGGTAAGAGCGAGACTACCAGTCCCTGCATCCCTTGAAGAGCTGAAGACAGCTGCGGTAGAGGAGTGGCAAAATATCCCCCAATCTGATATCCAGGATATCATGAATGGATTGTCAAACCGGCTCCAAGAAGTCCTAAGGGCTAGAGGCGGCAACACTCATTATTGATGCCCAATTTTTTTTTCAATTAGACTTTTATTTCCAAAATATTGTTAATTTGAATTTTCTTCGAAGATTTTTTCATTTGATTTTTGCTGTAACAAACGACTTTTTTCAAAAAAATTATTATTTCTCTTCCGCGGAGGTAGTTTTCACCTTATTCTTCATAAAATGTGGTCCAAGGTTAACAATTTCTGCAAATTGAAAGAAATACAAGGTGGGCGGTTAATTTTGTAGGTGAGTTTATTTATTACTTTAAAACCGGTTGAGACAGGCACATGAAATTTGGTGGGTTTTAAGATGTAGTTATTGCACATTTTTTGGCATACAATTAAGCATTTAATATTCACCATTGGCGCCCATACGGGTAATATGAGCCATCTTATTACCCGTATGGGCGCCAATGGTGAAAATTAAATTCTTAATTGTATGTCAAAAAATATGCAATAACTACGTCATAAAACCCAATAAATTGCATTTGCATACCTCAACCGGTTTTAAAGTAATAAATAAATCGTCAGTTTATCAAAAAAATTTCAACACCCCCTATCTCGGAAACGAAGCATTTGCAGACATAACTTTATAAAGCAAACTGTAATTATTTTTTCATGCAGAATTACCCCTTAAAATTTTCCAAAATTTTTTAAAAACACTCTGTATTGATAAAAAACATGTCTAGTTGTTAAAGCACCTAACTTTTTTATTATCCAACATAAGCGAATCAATCAAAAAACAAAATGTTAAGAAAGCATGAGGCTATAGTTAGGTTTTAATTGTGTATAATAGTGTATATTAAATTGATGCAGCATTCGTTGTAAATCATCTTTGGGAGATATTAGTATTGCATCGTCTGCATAGCAGATTATTTTCTCTCATTTGGTATCGTTTTTAAGTTCTTACTTTTTTTATTCTTTCATCCATAATTCGGTTGAACAATAGAGAACTCAAGGAAACCCATTTCCAGCTTCAATTTTGTCAGTTAGTTTTTCTTCTACTTTTACTTTTATTGTGTTTAATATTTGTTAGATATTTTCGATCGTTTTAGTTATTCCTAGAGATACTCTTCTTGAGTAAAATAAATGGATAACGTCCTTTAATTTGGCCCTGTCAAATGCCTTTTTAAGATCCACGAAACATAAATAAGCCGGTAAACAACCTGAGACAAATAATTCTTACCTTTCTTCACTTGAAAAAGGTGTGTCAATGTTAAAACTAGTATCGCGAGGTTTTTGTGAAAGGCGGACAATTGAAGTTTTTAATGATTCGAACAAATCAATAAACTGATAAACTGATTGTTTGAAATTTTAACTATCATTTACGTAAATAAAGTGTTTTCTGGACATACAGTTTTTTAAACTCGATTACAGAGTATTGTTCCCATCCATATAGTCAGCAGACATTAACCCTACAGCTTTTTTTACAGTCGTAAACCGCGAACGGTTTTTGTTTTCATAATTGAAAGCGCGTTGTCGGACTTTATTGCCATTTCAATATATATTCATGGCACACAAACGGCCTCCATTGATAAAGGAAATTGCTTTCTTAGAACAGGAATATATAAAAGGTTTCATGGTGATATGTTTGTACCCGGTGCATGTCAACGGGTGTTTCTATGCCGTTTTATGAGCATTTTCATTTTTTACTTTTTAAGTTACGATAGTAGAATTGAAATGTGATATTATTGGCAGCTTGTTGTTCTCTCTCGTCTAACTTTCACAAGCTATCATATAGCAATAGGAAACCAACAAAAAAAGTATAATAAACTCCGATTGTTTTGGATGTATTGTTGAGAAAGCGTTATGTCGCAAATGTAGTATATATAAATTATTACAGGAAAATAGAAATATACGATAGCCTTAAACGAGAATATAACATATTTATATTATTTGGCATTTGATAGTTAGGCAGACTAAGAAACAAATAGTTACGGTTACGATTATAAGCAACTTCAAAGTACAAAACATTACTGACAAAAACTTTATCTCGTACAGTAATAGTACATTGCGTACCTAATAGGAAAAGCTTAACATTCACGGACGATGTAAACAGAGAACAACAACCACAGGTTGTGGTTGTTGTTCTCTGATGTAAAGATTGCCATCGAGGCGCAAGCCGAGACAAGGCAATACAGATTCCGGGAATGTGGCTTTTTCTACAAGGTATACCTACATACTATTTTTCCGAAAATCGAACATTTAAATTATATTAAAACAAACATGTTAAAATTTTAAAATAAACATATTATTTTGACTTAAATATTCGTGATGCCACCAAATACAGGTTTTGTAACTATATAAATAGTCCAGGGCGCATCTGTTTTGAGATGGACGTTGAGAGGTGACTCATAGTTTTTTGCAGAAATTGCTTGGAATTAACTCATATAATAATAATTGAGTTATCCTCCCACTCAAAAAGGTCCGGAACATTGTTTAAATAATCAAAATGTCAAAAAATGAAGGAAAAATTCGATTTTTTTCTTCGTTTTGATTATAACTTTCAAAGTATTTACTTCTAAGAAAAGTTGCACTGACATAAAAGTTGCATAATTAAATTTCCTAAAATATAGGATTGGTTAAAAATTTTAAGAATAGTCACCCTTGTTGCAAAATAGCAATAATTGCGAAAAATTCATAAAAAAAACAAGTAGTCGTATTTTACGTTTTTCACGCATATATGCTACACTTAGGACCTTTATATTTTACACAAAAAAAACTTTATGATATCGATACATTTTTGGCAAAGTATGGTAAGTGACATTTTTGAAAATCATGTTTTTCCATTAAACTAACGCTATTATTGTCCAGAAGGCACTGCCAAAGTGTAGTAAGGCTATACAATATATTATGTTTAAAGAAATTCTAGGCTTACTACACTTTGACTGTACTTTCTAAACAATAATAGTGTTGGTTTAATGGAAAAACATTATTTTCGTCAAAAATGTCACTTACGTTACTTTGCCAAAAATGTATCGATATAGTAAAACATTACTGTAAATTTGATGAAGATCGGTTCAAAATATTTTGCAAAATAAATTTTGCAATCCAGCTTTCGCAAAAAAAAATCCATTTTTTCAAAATGTTGCAGGACTGAAAATAAAGCAGATAGCAAGTTGGCATTTTCTTTACATATAGAAGCATACTGTACCTTTACTTTGCAATTTGCAAAATTAAAATCAATTAACTACCACAGCGCCAGGAATTTTTGATTTCTACCAAAATTTTTTCCAATCTTTATCTAATATATTATTTTCTTACCCTATATTTTGTTGTATTTTAATATTTTATTTCCACGAAAATTAAACTAATTTGATTATTGTTTCTGAAATATTGTTTAAATAATTGCATATGTTTAAAAATAATAAACTTTTATTCTATAAGTTAAAATATATGAACAAAGAAAGTTTTTGCTAAAAAAGTGTTATTTCAAAGGACGGAGTATGTGTTTTTATTTTGCAATAAACAAATTTATTTATTTATATCGAAATGTACCGAAAATTAAAATTTATCAATCATTATTAAAGGTCATTGGAATGCCCAATCAGAGCAAACTATCCGCTGTCCTGCGCGTATCACCAAAAATTAATGTTTATTTAAAAAATTCCTGACGCCGTGGTGGTTAACCGATTTTAATTTTGCAAATTGCAAATGAAAGGTATAGTATTCTTCTATACGTTAAAAAAAAATCAACTTGCTGTCTGCTTTATTTCCAGTCCTGCAACATTTTTAAAAAATGAATTTTTTTGCGAAATCTGGATTGCAAAATTTATTTTGCAAAATCTATTAAACCGATCTTAATAAAATCCACAGTATTGTTTAACTATATCATAAAGTTTTTCTATTTAAAACATAAAGGTACTAAGTGTAGCATAAATGGTTGAAAAACGTAAAAGGCAAATACTTGTTTTCTTATGTTTTTTTTCGCAATTATTGCTATTTTGCAACAAATGTGACAATTTTTAAAATATTTAACTAATCCTATATTGTAGAAAATTTAATTAGGTACGCAACTTTTATGTCAGTCCAACTTTTCTCGGAAATGAATACTTTTAAAGTTATAATCAAATAACGAAGAAAAAATCGACTTTTTCCTTCATTTTTTGACATTTTGATTATTTAAACAATGTTCCGGACCTTTTTGAATGAGAGGATAACTCAAATATTATTATATGAGTTATTTTCAAGCAATTTCTGCAAAAAAATATGAGTCACCTCTCAACGTCCAAATGTACTAATATTTTTACAGATGCGCCCTGGTCTAAAACAAATATATTGAATTGATAATAAAGTAGGTATAATTTGGTTAGTTGTACCACCTCTAATCGGCTCAAGCTAGTGGTGAATAGACTGATTTCAATAGCCGCTAGACTAATATTATTTATGAATGCCAGTTTTATGGACTGCAAAACGCGGTTTTGATAAACTTTAATTACAATTAACGCTAACGCCCTAATTAAGCAAAATTCAGAGTTGGCGCAAGGGTATCAAATTATTGAAATTTCAGGACGCATCTATTCATGTAAATTTTATTTCATTTGAGTGCCATTATATTTTCCATAAGATGTGTGCGGTGTCCTTTGACGCATTTGCTTATTATTGGCAGGATTTTTGGCACTCTCTCGTTTTTTTCTGTGATTGTAATCATTTCAAAATTAACTTTTTATTGTATTTAATTATTACATTTTTGGTTTCAGACTATTTTATAATGTGTTGAAATTATTTAAAATAAAGTTGTTCTTGTTCTGAATCTGCTTTAAGCAAACAGTAAGGATTTCCTTACAGTAAGGAAATAACATTTGCGTACAGTTCTTTTTCGTTTCCAATCAACGGCTAAGTATAAGGCAATATCGAACGTTTCTTTCAAAAATGTTGTCAAGAATGTCTAAATTCCTGACCGATTTTCGGAAAAATCCATTTATCTGCAACCGCGGAGAGAAGACACGACAGACGTTCGTTGATGCGGTGCAAGTGATCTTGAGGGTTTCAGTTAAATGTGTTTAGTTATACATACCTATATTTAACAGAAAATGGTAAATTTATCCTAAGAAAGCTTATTTCAAAGATCTTCTTCTTGTAGAGCCATTCCTTTTCCGATGTTGGCGACCATCATGGCAATCTGTACCTTGCACAGTGTTACTCTGAAAAGATTATTGTATTGAACCACGTATGTAGATTTTTCAGCCAGGAAAACCTTCGCCTTCATGGTTATCGTTTTCCTTCTACTTTTCCCTGTAAGATTCGTTGCAGCAATCCACATCTTTCGCTGTTCCTCATGATGTGACCGAGGTATTATTAGAAATATAAGATAATAAAAGGTACAAATAAAAGTAAAAACTATTTTATTTTAACCAAACCGTCTAATTACAATAATATACAAACAAGGAAATTAAGATGTTTCCTTTACAAAATATTCTAACAAACTGAAAATTAAACACAGAACTAAAATACAGTTTTCGGATTCACATGCCTTGTAACATGATACTTTTATGCAATCTTACGTAAGAGGGTATTGGCCTAATGGCTCTAAGAAGTGGCTCTCACACGAAGAAAGACTCCACGTGCTTATTCTAACACTTGACAAAAATAATATATAGTTGAGTATTAAGTAAATTCCAACAGGTATTCGATTTTTGATGTTTTTATTGTGGTTAACAGTTCTTTTTCTTTTTGAATTCTCAACAAAACACCCTGGATAGTAATGTCATCGGTATAAGATATCTTTAGGATTCGACGATAAAGCCGCCACATTTCGAAAACCTCGATTTTCTTGCAAGTGACGTGTGTGAGAGTTCACGACTCAACAACGTACAACAGTATAGAAAAGATATAACATTGTAGAAACCTGATTTTTATCGGGATTGATAAATCATGACATTTGAATAGCTTAGCCATTTTTTAAAATGCAGATCTCGATTTCAGATAACTTCCCATAACTAAAAAAAAAATTCAACGAAGCAAATTAGGAAAGGGCGTAAGTGCCTTAGATTTTATGAAATATATTTTAAGATTTTGATTTTTTTCCAACATGTTCAATCTGAAGTAGGTGTTTTAAGAAAAGTTGGTGTTCTGAAGACTGTAGATATGGAATCATGCTTCGAAGCGTCAAACGTCAAACAATGAAGTACCAAATCAAAGAGTTCCAACAAGTATATTACACAAGGTAGCAAACACTCAGCAGTCATCAAGTTATCCATTATCAAATCCGAGCATATCACCTACACCTACAAATCTTCACGACCAAGAAATTACTAATACTCCTACTCATAGCAACACTTTCAATCAACCTCATTCAGCGGAAATACCGTTTTCACAATCTTCGGAAGCAATATCCCCCAATCTATCAGCACCTTTTTCATTAGATACAACTGCAGAAAACTCTAATAAAACTGATACATCACCACAATTTTCTGAAACAACCATTTCAACCAATCTTACAATTAACACTTCAAGCTCGACTTCTATCACTACCAATGAGTTTGCTCCAGTACTTCCAAATGTAATAAAGCCACAGCATCTAAGTGAAAACTCTAATAGCACTTGCGAAAACGCAAGTTCTTCCATAAAACGCAGTATTGGTGAGATCGATACGCAAATCCTCTAAACCAAAAAAAACCGCGCTCATCTAAAGTCCCATTTACACGGGAAACTCTTGAAAATTTTATTGATAATCATACCCCACCATTCGTTTTAAATTACCACCAATTATCCTTACTGATTGATAATGTCGAATAGCGTCGTTAAAGAATTTACAACCGATATGGCTGGTTTACTACATCTTTTACAAAGCAGCTATCAATATGCAAATGATTGATCTACAAAAACCAAGTTTATAAAACTTCAAAAGAAACTACACAACCATTTAGGAAAAGGGATTTCTGACTTAGACAGTGACTCTTCTGTAGACAATTGTTCAGTATCATCTAACTCCGAATCTGTTAACAACAGTCAACTCGATACTTTAATGGAACATTGATGGATTTTTCCATCGTCTCCCTATGCTGCAGCTGCTTTTATCTGAATATTCTCCAGATATTATTTGTCTACAGGAGACAAACTTAAAGACCAATCAGTTGTATAATTCAAAACATTTCACTTGTTTCCGCAAAGACCGTACAGATGCAAGTCGTGCAACCGGTGGTGTAGGCACATATTCAGCTGAACTCTACGCCATATACCGTGCTGTGAAAATTCTTAACGAGCTTACACTCACAAAAGCCTTGATTATAACAGATTCCCTAAGCTCTCTAAACTCATTAAAACACATTTTTCCGAAACATCCTTTTGAAAAGTTGCTAAAATACCAGCTGTCCCAAGCTCATGAACATGGAAGAAGCGTCCAATTTTTATGGGTTCCCTCACACGTCGGAATAACAGGAAATGAAGAAGCTGACAGGACTGCACCAGAGGCAATTTTAAGTTATTTTTTGGAGCCGATAGGCAAGTGTGTTTCCAGTGACTTAAAAGCTTATTTTAAAAATAAAGTGTTGTGTTTGTGGCGAAATGAGTGGTCTCAAAATAACTATAAGCTGAATAAAATCAAAAATAATGTGTCTCAGTGGATTCCATCGTCGTGCAATAGACGAGAACAAATTGCGGTTGCACGTTTACGTCTAGGACATACCAGGTTAACGCACTCTTACCTTTTCACAAAGAATAATCCACCTATATGTGATCAGTGTAACGTCCGATTAACAGTCGAACACTTTTTAATAAGTTGTAGTAAATATAACTAAGAAAGACAGCGCTACAATATAAAAAAAAAACGCTCTACCAGAGGTTCTAGGTCAAAACTGTTCCTATGACAATATAGCTAATTATCTAAGATCCATAATCATTTTGTACAATCTGTAGTTGTTTACTTTTGTTATTTATATTTTGTCAGTGGCGTAACAAACTCCATCGGGGCCCCCCCGCAGAATTGGAAATGGGGCCCTTTTTAAAAAGTTACTAAATACGACTTGTGTAACAAAAACGTATATGTAATAGCCTAGTAAATGACCGTGAAATACGGAGATTCCGTGTAATTCTCAGTGTCACCACCGAAGTGATCAAGTCAATACTTTTTAAATTATTTGCGAGTGAAAATGTTTATTTTCAACAAGAAAACTAAGTTTTCAAGCGGTTTTTCGCAAATAACTCAAAAAGAATTTGATCTGAAAAATATTCTTAGCAAAAATGTAGCTTATAAAAAAATGATGGCTATCGACCCAGTAAAAACAAAGTTGTGACTTATGAAAAATTCTTCTTATTCTCCGAATTCCAAATCAAATATTTAAACGTGAAATAACCAAAAAAATTAAGCACTTTTCGGGAAAAACTCATTGAAACTTAAAAAAAAAGCTTTACCTTAATTTTTTTTATAAAAGTTTCTAGCATCAAAACTAAGCGAGTTACACTCAAAATAAAGTTAACTTCTTATTTTGATAAAAAATCGTGAGTCTCCTCCTCTTTAGCACCCCAAATTAAACTAATCATTACCGCTTTACAAATTACTTAAGTTTTTTTATATGATCTGTAAGTTTCACTGGTCCAAAGACCTTATCTTTGAACGAGTCACTAATCACGAGTGTATGCATATTTTGAACAGCCATATCTTAACCAATTTTTGTGTTATAATATTTATATAATATTCAAATACATATTACAAATTATTAAAATATTACAATAACAAAATAAAACCATAATATTTATAAAAGCAAAACCTACATTTCTTTACTATTTGAGATTTTTTGTATCACTAATACTTTTTAAGTTATTTTGAAAAATGATTTTTTCCAAAATAAAAAACCCTTTCCTACTAAAAAACCAATTTTTCAAAAATAAAACTTTGAACCGGTCAAACTTACAGATCACATAAACATTACATATAAAGTAATAGTCCTGTCGCCAGGGGGGGTACAACGGCCTCGTTAATTCAGATGGACTTACTCAAGGTTTTTTTATGTATTTTGACCCGTAGAACACGAATTTTTTGGGTAACAGTTGATCCGGATGTCGATAAGATTGTTATAGACCAAGAACTTGAGGAATCAAATAACAGCGATTTTTGGCAAAACAAAACAATATTTTGTATTTTTTGGGCCATTTTAAGTAAAAAATATTTTTACAAGTTTTTTCGTAGGATGCACAGTTTTCGAGATAAACGCGGTTGAACTTTAAAAAAATCGAAAAACTGCAATTTTTGAACCCGAATAACTTTTGATTAAAAAATAAAATAGCAAGTCTGCTTACCGCATTTGAAAGTTGAAGTCAAATTATATCGGTTTTGATTATTTGCATTGGTAAAAATTTATTTTTTTATTGTTTAACAAAGCTATAAACACGTAGGGTTTCCCGTGCTTTTACATGCGTTTTAACGCATGTAACGTAGAAATAGTCTTGATTGCACTAGTACCTATTCTACCTACTCGTTCGATTTTAAATGAGAAATCATAGAAACATCACTCACGCACTAGTTGTTTGTAGCTTTGTTTAACAATAACACAATAAATTTTTAGCAATGCAAATAATCAAAACCGACATAATTTGACTTGAACTTTCAAAGGCGCTTAGCAGAATTGCTATTTTATTTTTTAATCAAAAGTTATTCGGGTTTAAAAATTGCAGTTTTTCGATTTTTTGAAAGTTCAACCGCGTTTATCTCGAAAACTCTGCATCCTACTAAAAAACTTGTAGAAATATTTTTTGCTTAAAATGACCCAAAAAATACAAAATATTGTTTTGTTTTGCCAAAAATCGCTGTTATTTGATTCCTCAAGTTCTTGGTCTATAACAATCTTATCGACATCCGGATCAACTGTTACCCAAAAAATTCGTTTTCTACGGGTCAAAATACATAAAAAAAACTTGGGTAAGTCCATCTGAATTAACGAGGCCGTTGTACCCCCCCTGGCGACAGGACTATAAATGATAAAGCGCCAACAGTTAATTATATTTGGGGGAAATTTACACGATTTTTTTTACCAAAAAAGTGGGCCAACTTTATTTTGAGCTTAACTCGATTAGTTTTGATCCTAGATACTTTTATAAAAAATAAAGCTTTTTTTAAACATAAAAAAAAATTATTGAATTTTCCCCGAAAAGTGCTTTATTTTGGTTATTTTACGTTGAAATATTTTTCATGAGCTTTAACTTTGCTTTTACTGTGTCAATTGACTTCATCAATAAGCCATTTTTTTGTTTTTTTATAAGCTATATTTTTGCTAAAAATATTTTTTTGATAATGTTTTATTCGATAAAATTTTTTGAGTTATTTGCGAATCACCGCCTAAAAACGTGTTTTTTTTTTTGTTGAAAAATAAACAATTTCACTCGCAATAACTCGATAAATATCGAAAAATATTCAACAAAAGTTGTAGTCCACAGTACAGCGTCCTTTTTGGAAGATGATTAGAACAGTCTTAAAAATGGCTTCGTTTGAGCAAGTCTATCACTTTCTGAAAAATTTTAGAGTGCAGGTTGGACGCGTTTCCGCGTCCCGCTTCATTAACAAATTTACGTTGTCAGACTAACAAAACGTGGCTGTAAATTTGTCGGACAAGAGATCGACAATCGTTAATAATTTAATATGTATAAGTACTTTAACTGAAAATGGAGAGTTTTGTAATAACAAAACTACCGCACTAGAATGATATCTTGCGGGTGTCGGACTTTAAGGTTTTGTGATTACAAAACCCTTAAGTTTCAATTTAAAGTACTTATACTTAAATAATAAAAATTGTCGCTATCTTGTCCGACAAATTTACAGCCGTGTTTCGTAGCCCGACAGCGTAAATATGTTAATGTCGCAGGACGCGGAAACGCGTCCAACATGCACTCTGAAATTTTTCAGATATGTAAAAATGACACATTTTTATATATCTTATGATGAAAAATGACACATTTTTACATATCTTAGACGACAAGATGGAGCCCCTGACATATTGGGGCCTCCGCAAGCTTCAAGACTCAAGCATGTAATTCATCTTCTATATTATAGAGAAGTTCCTGTAGAATAGATGGACAACTTACAGAATCTCTAGACATAGGCAACGGAATAAGGCAGGGGACTCATTGAGCCAAATTTCTTTGAATTTAATCATGAATGAAATTACCAATAGCATCAACAAAGGAAGGCGATACAGAGTGGGAAACAAAGAAGTAAAAATACTCTGTTATGGAGACGACGCAATATTGATAGCCCACGCTACGGGGGCCTCTGTTGCGCCTCTGGAAACTACTGCCGATAATTGTATCGAAATACTAAATGTAAAGAGAAAACCCATTTCTAGATTTAGAAATATTGTTCTGAAATTCGGCAAATTACAATTCTCAAATCTTTTAATGGTCACGTACAAAGCAATAAGTAGGTATAGTTTATTGATGTTACCATAAAAATTCGTGAGACCGGAAAAGATTAAGTTTATATGAGATGATTCACTTGCCGAACATGCCTAATTAGAAATTTACGTTCTTAAATTTAAACACACAACGTAAAATAATATACCAATAACAGATTTTTACATAATATCATTACATAATATCAGACGACAAGATGGGGCCCCAGATCGATTGGGGCCCCCCCGCAAGCTTCATGCTGCGGGGGCCTCTGTTACGCCCCTGTATTTTGTTCCGTCGCTAATAACCTTTTGGTGGATGCGACTTATTTTTCTAATAAAAAAAAATATTAAAAGGTGGACACTATCTTGCGAACTTAACTACTGCATGGTGGTTTGAAGGCATATAAGCTTCAGTTAGACCTTACATTTTTCGATCAATGCAAAGTCTTAAGAAACAAGAAACAGATGTCTGGAAGTAGCAACATCTGAATCGTTGGACTGAGACTGAACCGTAGACAAGAAAATGGTGTCGTACATTTAATCACCGACATCTACGAGAAGCTTCTGAAAATCTAATTTAACGCCTTCTTTGTATTGCTTTGTATAGCTGGGAGATGATGTATTCCAGGTGATTTGTTTCTGGCTAGTTATTTAACTGCATCTTTAATTTTGAGAATCGTACATATATTTCCTCGTTGTTAATAGGTCATCATTCGGATTTCTGTATTGGTTTGCAGTTGCCTTGAGAATTATTTTCTGATGATGCTAACTGTCTTATAGAATGTTCTGAGTTCTTTCTCTCTGTTTAAGTGTTCTATATATTCGAGTTCATTATTTAAGAGGTTTCGTTTCTTTCTTTTGTGTATCCTATTTTTTCCTCTTCTCTTTGTCTGGCAATCCTTTACACTTGTTCTAGTTCGTCGGGTGAGTATTTTTCTGTAGATTGTAGCCAGCAGTCTTGTTACAATCTACATTAGTCGCCAAACCAATGATGGTTTTCATTATCCTATACATGATATATGAAAATATTTCATTCTGCATTAAAATTTTTCATAAATATTAGTTTTCTCAGGATTCGAAAAAGAAATATGCATTTAAAATGCATTGTCCCGAAATTTTGCGCCTACACTCTTTGAATTTTCCGATACGATCATAGAATGATGTTGCTCACCATCCAATACGTTCGGGATCCAACAATTATTATTTAATTTTTATAAAAATCCAAAAAGAATGCGAGTTTTAAAAAATTTAATATTCCATCTAATGAAAACACAATCTGCAAAAATTTACGTTTACATTTTTTATATTTCCACCTATTGAACAAATTCTGCTTTATATGAATTAGATTTTTATTTGAATATCTGGCGATTTTTATTTAAATAATGTATGTAGTTAAATTTGAAGTTAACTAAAATCCTACAAAATAGGATTATCAGCTGCATGTTCAAATTTTATACTGCATTAAATTTATATTTATATCTTCCGCGTTTCATCAATGGCGTGCTAATGGATTTTCGATGCATTGGGTTTTAAAACCCATCATATTAACTATTTTTATATCTTTTGTTATGAAAATGACTCCTCTTATGTAAGAGGGTCTCATCAAATCACCCACTTATTAGAGGACCGGTTATAGGAATATCCCGGTTTATGGAATATAAATTCGAGGTCCCGAAGCGTTTCCATTTACTCCTTAATAAATTTAGCCGTTTATTGGAATACGTATTAATAAAATAATACCGCTTATTAGAATATTTTTCAGGTCGACGAATAAATTTTTATCTACAATTTCCTAAAAATTTAAATTATGTCTTGTATTATGGTTTCTCGCCAAGGGCCTCGACGGCCTCTAGTGCTGTTTTATATTAGGGTTATCAGGTCATAAATATTTTATTACTGACTGAGTACTGACCATGGTTGTCTTTCAACAACTATCTCTTCACCCTCAAGAATTCCCAAAACCCATAAACTTGTTTACCTTTGCGCAACATTCTCCGTCTATTCCACCATATTCCGTTAGCATAACTTAAGCAAAAACATCATGTTAATGAATACTGAGGTAGTAGCTCCTTGTATCCGAATGTAAGTACGACACGTTATAATTGCATGATTATAGACGGCATACATCTCATGTGTTTGTAAACTTGGGGACGTTTGTTACCGTCCCCGTTTTTACATGCATATGTATTTGTCTGCTATTTTCACTACTTTTATGTATATCCACAAGGAAAGAAAATTTTTTCCTGTAGTTGGCTGTATACCATCAATCACAAAAATTGGAATAAATCCTTTGTAAAAGGTATACAATTTTATTAAAATCCCTAAAGGGCTACATCAGAACAAAACGTTTTCGATTTTATTACAAAATCATCATCAGTGTAAGACAGTCTGGATGCTAGCTGAGCCACCAAAGAAATATCGGTTTAATAACCCTTCAAATATAAAATTTATGCTTTATAGATGCATATTTACATAAAATGCCTTGTGATGGGCAAATGGCAACAGGAATAATGCCCTAAGGTAAGGTATTTAACTTCCCAACATGTGGGATACAAAAAATTGAGTTGTTTACATTTCGATGACTTTACGGCAACTAAAGTTGGTACTACTAAAGTACCGAACAAAAGGTATGTGATGTTGTCAGTTTTGGGTATCTGGAGTAATGATACGATGCTAGGTCTAGCCAATACGTGATATCTAAATTATGAGGTTCGGAGATAATGATAACAGCCATGCATACCGGTGTAGCAGCCATCACAACAGCTATGCATATGTCATGTTTCCCAGAACTTCTGTTATTTTTAATTTCTTGTATTGCTGTCGCCACATTCTCTTTTGTAGGCTGCGTATCAACTATATCATCTACTACAACTGCCCAGTTGACTACTGCTTCGCGCTCCACCTTACCATTCAATACCTCTTCGAAGTTTTTCCACTCCATCATTATTTATACCGGATCACTAATTAAATCAGTTTTTGCCTTTCATATAACTACAGTGACTTCGGTAACCTTTTCCCATCTTCTTAACTTCTTGATAAAATGACCTTCTCACCTGCTCACCTTCTCACCTCTTTGTTTTCGAACTTTCCTTTATCTTTTTTAATTTCAACTCATTATGATATCACTTATTCTTTCTACACACATTTTTCTGTTTCCCTTGAATTGTTCTATATATTTTATTGTTTTTTACAATCTGTTAATAATATTGTTGTCTGATCGTCTTCTTTTTTTGCTATCGCCCGACACTCTTCGTGAAACTAAGGTAGATTGTAAATAATATAATCATCATCCAACCAATTCACGTCCACTGCTGGACATAGGTCTCCCCCAATTGTTTCCATACTTCACGGTTTTGTGCTGATTGTTGCCAGTTTTTACTAATCCGCCTGATATCATCTGTCCATCGTGTAGGCGGCCTTCCTCTACTGCGTTTATCTTATCTTGGTCTCCACTCCATCAGTTTTCGTGTCCAACTTGAATCTTTCAGCCTGGCGACGTGTCCTGCCCAGTTCCATTTGAGCCTGGTGATACGTTCAATAACATCTGCGATACCGGTTCTTTGTCTGAGATCTTCATTTCTTATTTTATCCCGTAGGGTTACGCCTAGCATGGATCTTTCCATACGCCTTTGAGCAACCCGCATTTTCGACGCTGTTGCCTTGGTTAGAGTCAGTGTCTCTGCTCCATATGTCATTACCGGCAGCACACATTGGTCAAACACTTGTCTTTTTAAACCGATCGCTATACTGTTCCTAAATATGTCTCTCAGAGCTCCGTAGGCTGCCCAAGCAAGAGTTAATCTTCTTTTTATTTCGCATGTTTGGTTATCTCTGCCAATTCTAATTTCATGATCCAAGTAAATGTACTTTTCCACTAGTTCTACATCTTGTTCACGTATAATCAGCTGTCCGCTAGGAATCAGATTAGGCATAAATTTAGTTTTAGAAAAGTTCATTTTCAGGCCTATTTTCCAGCAGATAGCGTCTAACTCATTTAGCATTTTCTTTACTTCTCCTAGGTCATCAGTTATAAGGTCTATGTCATCTGCAAAACGAAGATGATTTAACTTTTCTCTCTCTATTGTGATCCCTTTATTGTCCCAGTTGAGCATCTTAAAGGCATATTCCAGAACAGTTATGAATAGTTTTGGCGAGAGTGTGTCGCCTTGTCTTACGCTGCGTTCTATGCTTATTTGTTTGGTTTTATCATGTAACTTAACACTCATTGTTGCCTCTTTATAAATATTATAGATGAGTGTACTGTCACGGTAGTCAATGCGGCATTCATTTAGAGCTTCTAAAATGCTAGCCAGCTCTATCGTGTCAAAGGCTTTATGAAAATCCACGAATGCTAGGACAAGGGGCTTATTATATTCTATTGACTTAAATAATATAATACGTGTTAAATAAAAAAAAGACTTAATATTGGAAAAAAATCTCATACTCCCGCCACTGCTCTACAATCATAACATATTTTGATGGAAATATTAATGTATTTTATTATTAATTGAAAGCGAGCCCATCGGGACTGTGTAATTCAATTTCATAAAACTCTAGTGTAAACGCTGTAATAGTATCAAACTTTAGTCACTGCAAAATTCTATTGTTGCCTGCTTTTATGAAAGAGATTTAAACATGCGATATGTTGTGTAGGTAGACGCCGGGCTAATAGAGAAAGCTTTTTTGTGGAATTTTGCATAGAATAGAGCACGGGACACGGGGTCGTAGACACAAGTTTAATTACGGCTGGTATGTATATACGCTGAATTTATAAAAACTAAATTTAGCAGGTACTACCGTTTGGTTATTCTCTGTGTTGCATATTAATACGCCTAGTTGGATCTGTTGAGTAGGATGTAATAGTTGAAAACTTTATTCACACATGTATGTACAATGGGGGGCAAAAATTTTTTCGAGAATGGGCAATTTTGGAGACAAATCCCGAAATAGGTAAATTTTTATTTTTAAATTATGATTTTTTGGCATAATACAGGGTGTCCAGAAAAACTCTCCCGACAAATGAAGACAGGAGATTGCTCAGATAATTTTCAGACAATTTAACCCAATTCACCTAGTCCGAAAATTCTTCCTAAGGAAGCTAGAGCTCTGAAGATGGCGCCTTGTAATTAATTTTTTTTAATATCTCCAGAAAGCTTCTATTTAGAGAAACAAAAACTGGTACGCCTACTTATCTTCTAGAGATGAATCGATTCTATTAATTGCGCATTTCTAGTACTCGTCATAGGGGTCCGTTTTTTGTAGGGCAACATATATATTATCGTATTACATTTTGACTTTAACTTTTAACCATTTTTGACACTGGCTTATTAAATTGTGAGGTATTCTAAAAGGTACTCTAGATTTAAGTCGGTAGTATGCATTGTTTTCTAGAAAAATCGATTTGAAATTTTTTTGTTTTTTGAATTTGAAAAAAAATTGAAAAAAAAATTCAAAATAAAACGGTGTTTTTTACCGAACTAAAGCAAGTGTAACTTTTAGTACTAGAATACCTCATAATTTAACAATCTAGTGTCAAAAAATGCTTAAAATTGAAGACAAAAAGTTATGCGATAAAATAACCATTGACCTACTCAGAACGGCCGTATTTGTAATTTTTTTTTTAATTTTTTTTTCAAATTCAAGAAATGAAGAATTTTCAAATCGATTTTTTTAGAAAACTGTGTATTGTACCGACTTCAAGCAAGAATATCTTCTATTACTGGTATGCCTCACAATTTAATAATCCACCGACTTCAAGCAAGAATACTACTGGAATACCTTCTTCTTGTTCTTCTTCTGGTAGCACTACAACCCGGGCTGACTGCACAACTCGCTTCCATCTCGAACGGTCGTCCATGATAGTTGGGTCAGTGGGTAGCCCCATTGTTCTTAGATCTGACCATATATTGTCTCTCCATCGCAATCGTGGGCGTCCTAAGGGCCTTCTTCCTGTGGGGGCTTCCTCTGAGATAAGTTTGGCAAGGCGGTTATTAGTGAGTCTATGGACATGGCCAGCCCATCTTAGACGCCGAGATTTAATTTCTTGGACTATGTCACTCGCTCTATACATACGGTGACCATATCTTTTTAAAGAAAAAAAAGTACAAAAAACAAAAATGTCTTAAAAACGCAAAAGTATCTTGTTATTGGACAAATATAACTTTTTGGCATTAAAAATAAATGAACTATGTAGCTAAACATAAAAAATTATATCAATTAAACTAAATATAACACATTACATTCACTTTGAAAAAGTTACAAGCCTGTAATTAAGAATTTTTAGATGAGAGACCTGGAATAGCCTCATCTTCTTTCAATTTTTTGCATCATTCATATTTTTCTGAACTTAAAATTAATTTAAGAAGGTCCGGCTTCGACTGAAGTAAATGAAACATTTCATACAAGTCTCATCAAAATTTGCGTACACCAGCATCGCTGCCTTGGGAGTGGATATGGACATTTGTGACTTTTCCGACGTCCAATAATAATTATTTATTACAGAAAATAAACACTCGATAGCCCAACTAGTACCCGAAAGGGAAAAAATAAATTCGCATAATATTTGTAAGTTTTTCAGTTTGAATTGATCTACACACTTAAAAACTTTAAGCCATCGATCCTGACTATTTTTTTCTTTTCTGTTCCACTCAGCAATTTTTTCACTTGTAGCCACGTCTTTCAAAATTCCCAGTTCGTCAAAGAGTTGATCTTCGTTTAACATGGTTGCCTTGATAGACAATTGAAAAGCTTCGAGAGAATAACAAACATCGTTCCATGTTATTTCACTTCTTATGCGAGCTCCACACTTTCGCCGAAGCCGATCGAGGTTCAACAAGTACGAATGTGTAGACGGCTACCTTGTGTAACTTTGCCTCACTTCGTTCTACTTCCATTTTCTGTCGGTCTGGTTAAAGGGATCTTTCTCGTTATCGCACCGCTCTTTGTCGGTATCGCACTTCCTCGCGAAGTAGAACGAGTGTGTAGAGAGGGTACTTCGGACTTCGGTCAACTTTGGCGAAGTAACTTCGCCGAGAGTGTGGAGCCCACTTTAGATCTATGCTTTTGAGTAGTTTAAATTCATGAAAATTTGTACTCCAGTTTTCTAGATAGGTTACACATTTTGTGTAAAAATATTTCACTTGTGCAGTGAAGTTTTGTGTACGACCACCGCACCATAAGCCTGATGTCTCACACACTTAAAATGTTTTTAAAGATCATTCATAAACGCATTTACCACACTTGATATGAATATTGAAGAAACCCACTTTGGATTTACGTTACTAATCCAGAGATGCTTGGATGTGAACCAGGATATGTACGTCTGTTTCATAGATTACAACAAGGCTTTCGATAAAGTCCGCCACAAAGAGCTAATGGACGTCCTCAAAGCAAAACAATTACAATACAATGACCTTCGAATTATAACAAATCTATATTATAAACAGCAGGCACACATACGCATTAACGAACACACATCAGAAGAGTTCAAAATTAAAAGATGAGTGCGGCATGGGTGTGTATTGTCACTACTACTATTAAATGCATACTCTGAAGAAATTATGAAAAAAGTTCTTGAGGAAGAAACAGCAGGAATAAAGGTACCTAAATGGAACGCCAATTAATAACATTAGATATGCGGACGACACTATCATAATAGCGGACAACCTCCAAGACCTCCAAAAGCTAATGAACAAGATAGTTGAGTATGGAGAACAATATGGATTATCAGTAAACATCAAGAAAACTAAATTTATGAGGATATCAAAAACCCAAAATAATGATAAAAGCCTGACTTTAGAACAAGTTGAAAACTACAACTATCTTGGCACAATAATTAATCACACAAACGATTACTCCATAGAAATTAAAGTTCGAATAGAGAAGGCAAGAACCAACTTCAATAAAATGAGAAAGGTAGTTTGTGCAAGACAACTGAAATAATTAAGGCTTAGAGTTAGGCTGGCAATGTGTTATATCTTCTCGACTCTGCTTTACGGGATAGAAGCATGGTCAATTAACGCGTCGACTACTAAAAAGTTGGAAGCATTTGAACTGTGGGTGAAGGTACCTGAAGATAGCATGGACCGAGCCTGTAACAAACAACGAAGTCATGAGAAGAGTCAACAAAAGAATGGAAATATTGGAAACCATCAAGACACAAAAGCTGCAATACCTGAAACAGTATACAAAGGAATTTGTTTAAAAGTAGTAAAAGATAAAAATATTCATTTTTTAGAAAAAAATAAGTACATTCACGTGTCCTTAGAAAGGTTTTAAAGTACATTAGGACAATATTTAAAAATAAGTACCGTCCTACTTAAATAAGTACATATGGTCACCGTATCTACAGTAGGAAAAATGAAAGAATACCCATGAACGAACATATAAAACACGCTGTATTTTTCTGTCACCGCGTCACACAAAAAAGTGGCCAGCGCAAGTACATGTAATAATTATTATTACATTTACTTGCGCTGGGCAATTTTCTTTGTGACACGGTGACAGGAAAATACAGCGTGTTTTATATGTTCGTTCATGGGTATTCTTTCATTTTTCCTACTGTATACATCTGTTTGACCTCAGCATTTGTTCTCACTCGGTATTGGTTGCTATTAGGGTCGTGATAAGGTCCAAAGATCCTTCTGCGGATTTTTCTCTCAAACATCTAAGTTTTCTGTCAATTGCTTTGGTCAGAGTCCACGTCTTACACCCATACATGAGCACCACCGGTCTAATCACTGTTTTATATATTCTGATCTTTGATGCTAGTGTTAGGCTCTTAGATTTAATAGTATTGTGGAGGCTATACATACATCTGTTTGCTGCCTGAATTCTCCCTTTAATCTCCTCCGTGATATCGTTATCTGCAGTGATTGTTGCTCCGAGGTATTTAAATCTCTCCACTCTTTCAAAGTTATATGGGTCTATCGTAACCTTTTGCCCTATTCTATCTCGTCTCTTTTGTCTGTTGATGCACATATATTTGGTTTTCTCTCATTTGCCCTTAAACCAGTTTTCTTTGTCTCTAATCAGTCAATAGTCAAAAAAGGAGATACAAAGCAGCCAGAAAACTACAGAGGTATCAACTTGTTAAATACTACCCTAAAACTTACAACTAAAGTTTTACAAGACCTAATGAATCAGTGGATAAGTTTAGCAGATGAGCAACAGGCAGGATGCCTTAATAACACTATATGGCGAAACCAACATATTAACACTGAGATGAAGTCAAGAATTTATAAAGCCAGTGTAAGACCAATAATGGCATATGCATCAGAAACAAGACCCGATACAGCCACAACACAAAGACTACTGGAAACGGCAGAGACAAGGGTACTGAGAATAATTACAGGAAATACGCTGAGAGATCCAAAGAGAAGTGAAGATATTAGAAGACAATGTAACTTAGTGTATGGGCCATTCCACGAACATACGCCTGTTATGGATTACTTCGACAACGAATATTTTACTGTGTAACATAAGAAGTACGAAAGTAAATGGCGGTAATAATTATTCCAATAAACAACAATGTAATTTGCAATTTACTTTCTTTCTTCTTATTTTGCACAGTAAAATATCCGTTGTCGAAGTAATCCAAAACAGGCGTATGTTCGTGGAATAGCGTATATAAACGAATGGACACTAATTAGAAAAACAGAATGGAATAACCACATAATAGTCGAGGAAATGAAGCATTTTGGCTCGCAATTTTTTCGTCCAGCATGGATTTAATTGAAATTTTCACAGAAGGTAGGGAATAGCCCAAGAATTATTTTCTATATCATGCCGCTGTACGCTAAAACCTTGGGGGTGGTTGCCACCCCATCTCGGGGGTGAGAATTTTTTATTACACTTTAACCATGTAAATCGATGTAAAAACTAATTCTAAGAAAAAAATGTTTTTTACATTTTTTTCGTTAAACTAATATTTTTCGAGTTAATCGCGCTTGAAAGTAACAGTTTTTCGTCGAAAAAATCGACTTTTTTAGAGAGTTTTTTGAGAATACCTCGAAAAATATGCATTTAATCAAAAAAACTGTAGATATGAAAATTGTATCTTTTAGTAGCACAAACTAAATTCTTTTTTTATAATATCTTTAAGTCCAACACAAACCGAGATACGGTATGTTAAAAGTTAGCTTTTTTCGTCAAATGCATAATTTGAAATATTAAAAGCCAAATAACGGGAAAACTTTGGATTTTTCGAAGAAAACTTAAATTATCTTTTTTCAAGTATACAATTAAGTCTTTCAAAGAATAATAATATAAAATTTCTAACATGAAAACACAGCGACTTATGATCAAAAAAAGGTTGGTACCTGCTTTTCTCTACGAAAAATTCGGTGAAAATAACCCCCTAACTACCCTCCTATTTAAAAACTGGTCTTCACCTTTCTGTAATTCCTTGTATATTTGTATTGTCAATACACCCAAGAAGTTTGACCTATTTAAAATGCCAAATTTTAGAAAAATTGGAGTTTAAAGAAAAATTGATTTTTTGCAATTTAGTATTTTTTACCTTTTAATTCAAAATATCTCCGAAAATGCTGGAGATACGAAACAAATGATAGATTACTAAATTAAAGACTTTTTAATGACTAAAATTATATTGTGCATATATTTTTATTACAGGTAACAGGAAGCGAGATATAGCTGTTTAAAACCTCTATTTAGGAGAAAACACCGCCTTATTCGAACCCTTTAAACCCGCCCCAATTAAAAATTAAGGGATCTAACGGAATTTAATTTACAGTCTTATAGTTCTTTAAAAATTCTACAAAATTGTTTTCGAAAAAACCTTTTATCGCCAAAAATGAAGGAGCTATGTTTATAAAACGATTTTTTTTTCGAAATATTCGAATAGTCCGCTTATGGAACATTTTCAATGCATGTATAATACCACAGAACTGGTTCGTATACTGGAAGATGACTTAAAAACTATCTGTATTTGTACTTCTACATATTTGTAAATTCGTATTTTTGTGTAAATAAATGTTTTTGTAATTCATTAATTCTATTTTTTTTTCTGTATAAATCTATTAAATTATCTACTTATAAAAATTGTAATGTTTTTAAGAGCGGTTTTTAAGGATTGAAATATTATGATATTATATCCTAAAGTATAAAACAATCAATATTTTTAGCCAATCAAAACCAAATTTTACCCATATTAAAGTTTACAACGTTTTTATATAATTTTTGACAATAAGGGTAGTTTACACCTCTAAAAATAATCGACGCCCTTGAGCATGTTATAGAATATGAAGTACAGGGTGAGATGATCCTAATCCCAAATTTTTATGTAAATCGATGAAAGCCGAAATTATTCTTTTAGGATAAGTGATTTTTTATATATATCTCCAAGAAGGGTGGTTTTAAGGGTTGAAATATGATGATAGTATATCTTAAAGCATAAAACACTTATTATGTAACTAATTAGAAACAAATGTTGACAATACTAAAGAGTAAAATGTCATTTTATAATTTTTTACAATTAGGGGTAGTTTTCACCCTTAAAAAACCAAAAGCGTACAACGGCTTAGTATAGAAAATGAACTAGAGGGTGAAATGAGCCTAATCC
The DNA here is from genome assembly GCF_917563875.1 of Diabrotica virgifera virgifera. NCBI lineage: Eukaryota > Metazoa > Arthropoda > Insecta > Coleoptera > Chrysomelidae > Diabrotica > Diabrotica virgifera. The sequence continues at coordinate 219,309,813 of NC_065447.1, forward strand.
CAAATTTTTGTACAAATCGATGCTGGACGAAAAAATTGCGAGGTTTTGTCATTTTTTCAGCTTCATTTCCTCGACTATAACTAGAATGGGGGAGACACGTGTGGTCAAAATAGTAACAGATAACTCACCAATCGGTAGAAGAAGATGGAGTGACAACCTTCCATAGAGGTATCAATCCGCCAATGAACAAGCAGAATTGGAATAAAAATAAGAAGAAGACATTCACACTGACACTGGCACTGAAACTTTCTACAAAATCAGTGTTGTTATCGCACACATCTTTATCAACCACATGATACTACGGACGTCACATCACTATTCAAAATAATTAAATTACAGCCAACAAAACTCTACACTCTACTAAAGAACTACTTCCCAACTAAAACGCTTCGCACAGGCACCCAATCGGATGTAACACGAGAAGGATCAAACATCGTCGCATTTAAAGAGTTCTACAATATGTTACCTTGCCTATACATCCTTCCTATAATATGCATCCTGTAGTAGTATCAATCCATTAGCTTTAATATTGTTCTAAAGCTATTTCCTTGTGGCATTATTATAATTAATTATTTAGATGGGAAATAAGCCACAATTAAATTGAAAAAAATAATTTTATTAACGTTTCGACGCCCAAATGGGGTGTCGTTGTCAAAATACAAAATACTACTAAATTAAACAAAAATGTTGTTGCTTAGTAAAAAATTCTTCTAATAATTTATTATTTAATCTGACTCATTTATATCGGCAATTCAGACATATATTATACATTTTAAAGTAGAAGACTTTAAAATGATATTGCCAATATTTATGAGTTACCTTCCTGGGACGACTTTACTGAAAAATAGTTCATTCGATTACATGACATCAACCTTAACTCAAGAATGTCCGCCACAAAAAATCATAGCATGTGATCTGTCTTTGAAAAGACAACCAAATGCAACAGTGACAGTAAAATTCTCGCGTTGAGGATTCCATAGTAAATCACGAGGGAAAACCAGGAAAAAACCTCGTGATACTATCCCGACATCGGCATCGTAAGTATTTGGTCTTACATTTAGTTTACTCTCAAAACTAATACCAAATTCTGACTTTTAATCATATTACATATACATGTTGTTTAAATTATAAATAATATTAATAATACATTTCTGTATAATTTTGTATAATATAAAACATTTTTGTTTAATTTAGTAGTATTTTGGATTTTGACAACGACACCCGATTGGGCGTCGAAACTTTAATAAAATTATTTTTTTCACTTTAATTGTGGCTTATTTCCCATCTAAATAGTTAATTGGCTTTAATTTTACAAATATAATATGTACCTACTCAATTTATTTAAAAGTCAGACCTAATAGCTTAAGAAGATAAGCGCAAAATCTTGGTCCAATGCTATTTAAATGCATTCATTTTTTCGAAATCCTGAGAAAACTAATAAATATTTTTGAAAATTTTAAACGCAGAATGAAAGATTATGTTATTACTGAGGGCCCAAACTCCCTTAGAACAAACAAAAAGTTTCTTTTGAATGAAATATTTGAAATTAAAAATTACACTAAATTTTCTTTTTTTCTTTACCCCTGTAACTTACTAAAATAAACATAGAAGTTTTCAGGGACTTTCCGCCCTCGGTAATAATGTAATCGTGCGGCAGATTCGTGCAAAATATTATAAGAATTGCACATTTAATGATACAAGCATATAATTTGGTCCACATATACTGCACATATAAAGGTACAAATTTAGATATGAGCCCGTCTCAGATTTTGCCTTTTACAAAAATGGCGGTCATTCAAAATGGGCGACTATACATATGTAACTAAAAGCACGATATCTTTTGAATGAAAAGTCTGATTTAAACCAAATTTGCTACATAGGTTCTTTTTGTGATTTACAAGATCAATATCGTAAACTGGAAGAATCGGTTTACCAGAAGTTATGTTTTATCTGGTTTCTTATGTAAAACTATTTTATATTATGTAAATAATTTATTTTCAATTCTTTCACCCTGTATTCACCTTTTTCAAAATGGTAATACCACCATTGAAAAGAGCCTAAGAATATGTGTTAGGAAATATTTTGAACTTTTTAGTTATGTTAATTACCATTTAATAAATGCATAACGTATCTTCACATGTACCTATGTGTGGTAGATTCGTGCAAATATTATAGGAATTAGTGTGCATTTAATGGTACAAGCATATAATTTGGACCACATATACTACACATACAAAAGTTCAAATTTAGATATGAGGCCATCTCAGATTTAGCCTCTTACAAAAATGGCGAGCATTCAAAATGGCGGCTGTAGATATGTGACTAATAGCACGATAATATTTGAACGAAAAGTCCGATTTCAGCCAAATTTGGCACCAAGGTTCTTTTTTTTATGAATAAGATCTAGGTTTTGAACCGGAAGAATCGGTTTACCAGAAGTTGTGTATTTACTGTTTTTATGTAAAAATATGTTGTTTTTTTTTTCAGTTCTTCCACCCTGTATATATTAATTTTTCAAAAAGATAATACCGCCATTGAAAATAGTGTAAAAATATTTGTTAGGAAAGATTTTGATCTTTTTAGTTATGTTAATTACCTTTAAATAAATGCGTAACGTATCTCCACATGTAGCTATGTGTGGCAGATTCATTTTGAATGCCCGCCATTTTTGTAAAAGACAAAATCTGAGATGGCCTCATATCTAAATTTGAATCTTTGTATGTGTAGTGTGTGTGGTCCAAATTATATGCTTTTAGCGTTAAGTGCACAGTAATTCTTATATTATTTGCACGAATCTGCCGGACATAGATTCATAGGTACATACATGACGGTGAAGATACATTATGCATTTATTAATTGGTAATTAACATAACTAAAGAGTTCAAAATATTTGCTAAAAAATATTTTTACGCTCTTTTCAACGCCGGTATTACCTTTTTGGAAAATTAATATATACAGGGTGAAAGAATTGGTAAAAAACAACATGTTTTTACATAAAAATTAGGAAAAACACAACTTCTGCTAAATCGATTCTTTCGGTTCAAGACCCTGGTCTTACACATCAAAAGAAGAACCTATAGTCCAAATTTGGTTGAAATCAGACTTTTCGTTCAAAAGTTATCGTGCTATTAGTCACATATATATAGTCGCCATTTTGAATGCCCGCCATTTTTGTAAAAGGTAAAATCTGAGATGGCCTTATATCTAAATTTAAACCTTGATGTGGGTAGTATATGTGGTCCAAATTATATGATTCTACCATTAAATTCACAATAATTCTTATATTATTTGCACGAATCTGCCACACATAGGTACATGTGAAGATACGTTATACATTTATTAAATGGTAATTAACATAACTAAAAAGTTCAAAATATTTTCTACAAAATATTTTTCCGATCTTTTCAATTGCGGTATTACCTTTTTGAAAAATTAATATATACAGAGGGAAAGAATTGAAAAAAAAACCATTATTTTACATAAACAACCAATAAAAACACAACTTCTGGTAAACCGATTCTTCTGGTTCACCACATCCATCTTGTAAATCAAAAAAAGAACCTATTTACCAAATTTGGTTGAAATCAGGCTTTCCGTTCAAGAGTTATGGTACTATTAAACACATATGTATAGTCGCCAGTTTGAATGCCCGCCATGGCCTCATATCTAAATTTGAACCTTTATATTATGTGTAGTATATGTGGTCCAAATTATATGCTTGTATCATTAAATGTGCAATTGTTTCACATATCGGCCGCACTATAATTTTTCACCCACCCACTTTACAATCCTGTGTGGGGATTTTAATGCAAAATTAGGCCTTAAAGAAGACGAAGCAGAGACATCACTAGGAAATTTTGGAACTCTAGGTAGAAATGAGCGGGGAGAAACACTCTTAGGCTTTTTGCTACAGAATAACTTGTTCCAAATGAACAGTTTTTTCGTTAAAAAACTACATAGAAGGTGGACGTGGGAAAGTCCTGATGGTAAAACAAGAAATGAAATAGATTACATTATCAGCGACAAAAAACAGATTATCACAGACGTGAGCGTCCTAAATAAATTTACTACAGGAAGTGACCATCGAATGGTAAGAGCCACAATAAAAATAGACCTCAAAAAAGAACGTAATCGTTTGATAAAAAAGAAAACCTTGCAAGCCTGGACTCCCCCATTAAATATTGATAAATACCAACACCATATAAACGCTGCTTTGGAAAGAAATACAACTTCAGATGAAAGTATAAATAGCTTAAATGAAAACATAATTAGAGCCATTGAAGAAAGTCAACGAAAAAACTGCCCAAAAAAGAAGAGAGATGAAAAAATAAGCCCAGAAACTAGAGAACTAATCAAAACGCGAAGTAAAATGAGAGGAAGCGAAAATACTGAAAAAAGTGCGTTAAGAGACATCAACAAGAAAGTGTCAAAGGAAATCAGAAAAGATCTAAGGAAGTATAAAACTCAAAGCATCCAGAAAACCATAGAAGAAAATAAAAGTTTGAAAGTTTTACGAAGGAAATTGACCAACGGAAAATGCGAAATACATAAATTAAAAAATAAAAACAGCGAAATAACATCAAACAGAGAAGATTTACTAAATATCGTAGAAGAATTTTATTTGGAACTATATAGGAGCCAAAGGCTGAATCAAAATAATCTGAGGGAAGCGGTTTCAAAGAAAATAATAAACCGAGGCTCCGAAATACTACCAGAGATAACCACTAGCGAAATCCATCAAGCACTGAGAAAAATGAAAAATGGAAAAGCACCAGGTGAAGATGGAGTCGTAATAGAGGCCATTAAAAACGGAGGCCACATTCTTATAGGTAAAATAAAAAATCTCTTCAACTTATGCCTTCATCAAAAGTCGATACCTGAAAAATGGAAAAACGCAGTAACAATACTTTTGCATAAGAAGGGAGATAAGACAGACTTAGAACATTATAGACCCATTAGCCTGCTAAACCACTTATACAAACTCTTTACAAAAGTAGTGACATCAAGAGTAGAAAAGAAGCTAGATTTTTACCAGCCAAAAGAACAAGCTGGATTTCGATCAAACTTTGGGACAAACGACCATCTGCAGGCAGTCAAGTTACTAATTGAGAAGTCAATAGAATATAATAAACCCCTTGTCCTAGCATTCGTGGATTTTCATAAAGCCTTTGACACAATAGAGCTGGATAGCATTTTAGAAGCTCTAAATGAATGCCGCATTGACTACCGTTACAGTACACTCATCTATAATATTTATAAAGAGGCAACAATGAGTGTTAAGTTACATGATAAAACCAAACAAATAAGCATAGAACGCGGCGTAAGACAAGGCGACACACTCTCGCCAAAACTACTCATAACTGTTCTGGAATATGCCTTTAAGATGCTCAACTGGGACAATAAAGGGATCAAAATAGATGGAGAAAAGTTAAATCATCTTCGTTTTGCAGATGACATAGTCCTTATAACTGATGACCTAGGAGAAGTAAAGAAAATGCTAAATGAGTTAGACGCTATCTGCTGGAAAATAGGCCTGAAAATGAACTTTTCTAAAACTAAATTTATGACTAATCTGATTCCTAGCGGACAGCTGATTATACGCAAACAAGAAGTAGAACTAGTGGAAAAGTACATTTACTTGGGTCATGAAATTAGAATTGGCAGAGATAACCAAACATGCGAAATAAAAAGAAGATTAACTCTTGCTTGGGCAGCCTACGGAGCTCTGAGAGACATATTTAGGAGCAGTATACCGATCGGTTTAAAAAGACAAGTGTTTGACCAATGTGTGCTACCGGTAATGACATATGGAGCAGAGACACTGACTCTAACCAAGGCAACAGCGTCGAAAATGCGGGTTGCTCAAAGGCGCATGGAAAGATCCATGCTGGGCGTAACTCTACGGGATAAAATAAGAAATGAAGATCTCAGACAAACAACCGGTATCGCAGATGTTGTAGAACGTATCACCAGGCTCAAATGGAACTGGGCAGGACACGTCGCCAGGCTGAAAGATTCAAGATGGGCACGAAAGCTGATGGAGTGGAGACCAAGATAAGATAAACGCAGTAGAGGAAGGCCGCCTACACGATGGGCAGATGATATCAGGCGGATTAGTAAAAACTGGCAAAAATCAGCACAAAACCGTGAAGTGTGGAAACAATTGAGGGAGACCTATGTCCAGCAGTGGACGTGAATTGGTTGGATGATGATAATTTTTCATTCTGCGTTTAAATATTTCAATAATAATAATACTTATTCGTTTTCTCAGGATTCGAAAAAATTTAATGCCTTAAAAAGCATTGTACCAATATTTGGCACCTACCACCTTAAAATAGATCAAAAGTTATCTAAGGGCTCCTAAACTAAATAGTAATAAATTTATTTTCAATATGAACGCTATTAATTTAACTTTCATTATTTATTCCTTTTGATCTTATAAACCACTGTGCGAGTTTTTCGACTTTATCTATTTTTAATTCCGGAATAAATTTTTTACATCATTTAGTCTACCGCTAGGACCTTTTCTCCATCTACTCCACGAATCTGTGTAAAAATTGTTCACCGAAAAAAAAAAAAAGAATTCCCCCTATCTCTGCTTTTATTCGAATCGCAAGAATAAACTCGTCAGTAAGCTGAACAAAATCCATTTTAAGCCCGTTCCAAAGAGAGTCTCTCAAGAAGTATCGAAATGTACACGAAAGGGTATCCTCTCCAAAACGAAACTGAAAGAGGGCATCATTTGAATGTTATTAAATGCAAAGTAATCGCTTCAACTTTTTTCATTTTGAACCCTCCATGGAGACGGGATTACGCCGGAGTATTTAAAACTCACCCTTTCCTCTCTGCCCCGTATGTATTATTCGACATTATCATCTCGGAATGTAATGGTGACAAAATTTATACATCTGGAAATAAAAATCACAAATGTGTTTCAACTAAACAGTAATACATAGCCCGCGAAGCGCTCTTTCAACGGAAGCATAGAGTTATACAAGTTTTACAAAAATGTCTGTCTATTCAACAACTTTGTTCAGTGGTAGAAGATGGAAAAGTTTGCAGCTGTGTACTTGATGCTTGTATTACTTTATGAAATTATACGCATGATAAATTATGTATTTATAAGATAGTTTTTATTCGGAAAACTAGTAAATATCATTTATAGTAGTGTATGTAATTTTAGAACTGGTTTTGCGATAAAGTAGTATTTTAAACAAAAAATTGTAAAGTTACAGACGTCACATCTTTGCTATTTTATTTTTAAATAATTATTTTATTTTATTTTCTTTATTAATTCATTAATAATTATCTTCTGTAATTGTTTTAACTTGTTTTCCCGGTTACAAACTTGTTTGGCGCCCTCTTTTGTTATTCTCTATCTCCTATCACTCTTTTCATGAAACATTTAAATCATAATACTGAACATACTTTATATTCTTATTCTTTAGATATCTGTCTTTCATTACGGAACATGCTTATCCCACCTTTGTATACTCCACGCTGTCATTTCGATGACAGTGACAATTCACTATAGTGGTGGAAGAATAATTTTATTATAAACGCCATTGCAGCCTGATAATAGACATTTTAATTCCAGAACATTTCTCTTGGGTAAGAATTTTAATTGTAATCATTTATATTTCTACATTAATAGTTTTATTTACTTCCATATCCAAAAGCACATGTTCATTAAATATTTTATTTCACCTATTAATATGCACGTGGTAATCAAATAATTTAACTAGTAATCATCACTACTAATTTTATTTTATTCCTTTGCCAGTTGCTACTTTTTACGATTATTTGGCAGGGAAAGGTTTCACTACTTCTTGATGTCTGATACATATTTTGTCTTCCAGTTTTGGGAACAAAAATCACCTTTCTCCCTTCGAGAGCCTCATGCATTCTCCATCGCCGGCGATAAAACCACGAGGACCATATAATGACCGTCTAGACTGCAACGACCAACCAACATTCGTAGGCCTGGTGGAATGCAACATCTAGGACCCCAGAGCCAGTCGCAGAAGCAGCAGTACCATTCGACATCAAGGAGCGAACCAATATCAAAAGCCAAGTATAATCCAAGAATTGTTAGTTTTTGGAAAGAATTTGAATATATACCTATTTTATTGAATTTAATAAGTCGTGTTTTATTATATCTTTATTGAAAAAAAATATAAAAAAAAATATTTTTAAGAAACGCTCTTCTTTAGTTACGAGTGACTAAAATTAAACATATAAAAAAAATCAACTAAAAAGCAAAATATAAAAAAAAAATGGAAAAAACTAACACATTCGTCAAAGAAAAGCGTGGCGCGTCTTCATCGAATAAACGGTTTTTGCACCACGCTTTTCTTTTTACTTTATCGTAATACATACGTAGTATGAGTATAATATTACTTTATCGTACTACATACGTAGTATGAGTATAATAGATAAAGTTATAGGATCGTGCAAAAAATTTTTTTTCAGATTTCACTTTTTTTTGACGTTTTGAGTCCCCCTGAGTGTAAAAAGCAAATAAAAAAAACATGTCGGAAGTATGTACGTATGTATGTACGTATGTCTGTACGTACGTATGTACGTACGTATGTACGTACGTATGTCGCCACCGCCCAGCAAAAACTACCGGACCGATTTCGATGAAATTTGGTATGAGTAAGTTTAAGAGAATTTTGTCGAGAAACTAAGCTTTTGAAAAAAACCTCTCAAAGGGGGGCCGAAATAGGGGGGTTATTTGGGGCCCATTTTTGCAAATTTTGACCGAAGCGAATGAAATTTAACATAGTTAGCTTATCGATAGGTGAATAGAAATACGGAATTTGACATTTCCAAATCCAAAATGGCGACCAGCATGGCCGACCTCCCACCCGATACATTTCCCTACCAATCTAAAAACTTGTTTAAGATAAATTTAATTTGAAAAAACATTTATATAGCCTAAAGATGGGTCTATAACAAGAATATTATCGTTTTTCAGAAAAAGTTATGGGTTGCCTATATTTAAGGGGTCAAAATTTGACATAACTTTGAACTAGATTTTCTCAAAAATGGCTCGAAGGAATTTGTTTATTTTTTGATATATTTTTGATATCTTATCGGTTAATTCAATAACATTAGTCAAATTTCTTATCTCCTCATAGGAGGGGAGTTATAAATTTTTTATAAAAAAATATTCGAGTGCCCGTAACTTCCTCTGTAATAGAAACTATAATTTGAAATTTGGCAGACATATAGAGTACTTTATTATCTATTAGTTCAATAAATTTTACCCACAATATGGCTTCCGGTTGAACCGGAAATGAAAAAAAAATCTTAATTTTTTAGATACGCCCTGTATATTTTTACATATTTGAAAGAATACAAAATTACCTTTCCAATGTCATAAAACTCGTTGCTGTAGCTCAAAAACTCGAAAAGTTACAGAAAATAGAAATTTTGCTAGAATCTTGTGTGTGTCCCCTCTCACGCGATCATAGCAGAGCATTATTATAGGGCAGTCAATGAGGGTATTTGGCTCCGAATTCCATCCTACTACATCGATGTACAGTGGAACCCCGATAAGTCGGCCCCCGATAACCCGGAAGTCCGGCTAACCCGGACCGATTTTCATCAGATAAACATTTTGATTTTCAATATTTTGTATTTTGACAACGACCCGATTTGGGCGTCGAAACGTTAATAAAATTATTTTTCAATTTAATTGTGGCTTATTTCCCATCAAAATAGTTAATTATCAGACAAACCTTTCAACAATAAAAATGTATGTAATATAATATTTGAGAGATGTGTATGTGTGTAATTTGAACTATACGATAGTCGATAATAAAAATGACTTTTTATTCCTTTTTATTTCAAACTGTCTTAGCATTGTTTAGGAAAGACTATTTAAAAAATTCTTTTATAAACAATGGTCTTTAGTTTTCACTGTTCTTAAATAACATTACATCGTTGTGACTGTATTGTGTGTCTTGTATTGTTCGCTTCCGTTTGCTTACGTTTGTGTTTGGTGTTTTTTTTTCAGTAATTTTGATGTGTAGGTACTGTGCATATTTATAAATATATTTCATGTTATTTCAATTCTAACGGAGTTTATCTGTAAGTATACCGTATTTTATTGATTTTTACCACATCCTCCGGCTATCTCGGATTTTCGATAACCCGGATCGGCCGCGGTCCCGATTAATCCGAGTTATCGAGGTTCCACTGTACTTGATATTTTCACAGTAAGTAGGGAATAGCTCAAGAAACAAAATCTACCCTACATAATATGGCGCTTTTATCTTGGGGCAATTCCCACCCCTTCAAGGGGGTGGAAAATTTGTTGGTCAAAATAAGCATGGAGGTGGCTAGAGAACCTATTTTTAAGCAAAAACTGATCTATACTTTTTTTGAGAACTCTATACTTTTTGAGTTATGCGTAGTTGAAAATTGGCCATTTTCATTTAAAAATGACACGTTTTCGGACGGTTTTTTGTGAATACCTTAAATACTATGCATCAAACTAAAAACAGTATATAAATTTTTTTAGATTATAAATAATTAAGAGATTCGTTCCTTCGTAAATTTTCTATTTATAATACAAAAAGAGATATGGTAGGTAAAAAGAGTTTGTTTTTTTGGTGCATGCCCAAAGTACTCATGCTTTTGAAGTGTTTGAAAAGACATTTAAAACGAGCACCGTTAAAATGTCGGTTACATTCAAATTAAGCGAGATATGGTGCAAAAGAATATATGACTAATGTACTTTAAGGAAAAATGAGAAGTACATACATTTAACCCGTCATCCACCAGAATTTAAATGTATTGTTTTTCTTTTGCAATACCTCTTAATATAGTGTTATTTCTATTTTCAAACAGTTGGACGGGTGAAAAAAATAAGATCAAATTATACAGCGCATTTTTAACTTTTCTTAAAATTCTTCCTTTTGCTCCATGCAGTTCGAAAATAAAAATGTTCTATCCCCGAGAAGTGGTGGGAACCGCCCCCATGATAAAAGCGCCATAGTATATAGTATATAGGATAGACTTTGAATTAGGAGATTGGGCTTTGGGCTACTCCCAAAATTTCATTAAAATCCATGCAGTAAAATGCAAATATTGTAAACTATTAATTTCTCAGAAAAATGAACTAATTTGAAATGAAAGTATGACTAATATTCTATTGATTTAGGTCTGCAATAATCTATAGTGTGTCCCCGAACATTCTCTCAAATGCAGGAATTAATGATGCGTAGAACCATAAAATATTTTCAAGTATACAAGGTGTTTCTAAAATATCAAAATAACGAGTAACTTTGTTATTTTTATAGAATGCCAGTATCTAGTACGATAACGATAATAGATCGGTACGATAAAGTTCTCGGGCGGCCCTTCCGTCCAGCGTTTTTAACGAATGTGTTAGATTTTTTCAATTTTTTTATTTTTTGCTTTTTAGTTGATTTTTTTATATGTTTAATTTTAGTCACTCGTAACTAAAAAAAGCGTTTTTTAAAAATATTTTTTATTTTTTACTTTTTAGTCTTACATTTTTCAAACATTAAAATATATCGTCATGTTTGTTCAAATATGTATAAAACATATGGTGTACAAACATGGAAAGTAGTAGGAATCGGCAAAAAATTTGAAACTTTATTCTTTATTTATGAATCATAACGTAAACAATTAACTTAAAAAGTGAAATTATGTAGTTCATATAATTAGCTACAATCTGTAAAAGTTTCAACTTTCTTCATTGTAAAAAACAAGAGAATTTAAGTATTTTCATAGTATTATATTAAGTATATATTAAGTATATTAAACAATTAATAACAAAAATTTTTTTATTGACTATTCCTGTATTGTTTCTGCGAATTCGTATGTCCACAAATTTTTAGTCATTTTTGCATTGAAGAAAAGGCAGTCAAATTAACGTCCAAAGATTTGACCCAAACGATTGAACTAAAAAAAGCGTTTAATTAATTAATACGACAAAACGAATTCTAATGTTAATTGTAGCACAAAACGACTCTACCAGTGGTTTTTCTAAGACTACGATAAAAACACGAATTTTATGAATTCGAGTTTTGGTTGAATTTTTTTTTCGTATCGTATTGAAAGACACGAATAAACGCCAATTTATATATAAACAAATATAAACGTTCAAAATTTGAAACTTTATCGTTTATTTATCAAGCATAACGTAAACAATTAATGTAAAAAGTAAAATTATATAGTTCATATCATTAGCTACAATCCGTAAAAGTTTCAAGTTCCTACATTGTAAAATACAAAATAATTTAAGCATTTTCCGTTAAAATCGTTTTTTTTTTATTTAAACAATTAGTAAACATAAAAAAAATTTATTGACAATTCGTGTATTGTTCCCGCGAATGCATATGTCTGCAAATTTTCATTCATTTGCATTGAAGAAAAGTCCGTCAAATTAACGTCTAAAGATTTGATGAAAACTATTGAAGTAAAGAAAAGCGTTTAAAAATAAACATAATTAATTAAAATATTGTTCTGTTTGCTTCCAATTCAGACCTTTATTGTTCATATTTTTTATTAGGACCAAAACGAACACACACACCTTGGGAATCTGAGCTAGGCTAGGGTGATCGACAACTATCATGGTTGATTGAAATATTATTTTTCAATGGTATTTCAATTATCTGGGGTGGTTTATCGTGACAAATTGAATAAAATAAAAAAATTCTATTGTGTATAAAATAAAAATATAACATATTACTTTAAAGGTAATTTAAAAGTACTTTTACATAAATTTAATTACTTCTACATAAAATGAAGAATTATTTAGGTATCTATGAACACATTTAACTGGGTCAATTCTTTTCTCTTATTGCCTCTATTCTCCTATTCTCTATTTATGGAGAGAGATAGAACGGTTAAAACATTTTGAATACCTTGGCAGATGGTTAAATGTAAATTGTGTCTCTGATGAAGAGATAAGAACCAGAATCGAAATATCACTTATGATCTGGAAACCAGTTTTATGAAACAGAAGCCTGTCGATGAATATTCACAAGAAGGTCCTGAAATGTTATGTCTATCTTATTGTATGGTTGTGAGACATGGACGTTTAAACCCACAATGCTAAACGAATTACAAGCATTCAAATTGTGGTGTTATCGACGAATCCTAAAGTTATCGTGGGTTTGGCACACTTCCAATGAAGATGTTTTTCAAGTGATTAATTCGGAACGTCTGCTCATAAACATCATAAAGAGAAGAAAAACAGAATTCTTCGACCAAAAGTGGAGGGAAAGAGATGTATTGGTCAAAAGAAACTTTCATGGTTACGTAATATTAGACAATGGTGTGGTTCCACAGTAGAATAATTATTTCGCGCAGCAGCCGATAGAGAAAGGTTTCAGGAACTTACAAACATGATGACACGTCTGAATACGGATAGGGCACCTAAAGAAGAAGAAGATTCTCTGTATTACGGATTTCTTTTTTAGTACTCAAAGGTACCCTACAAATAAACTAAACGACGCTCTCTTTTCTTTATAAATTGGAATTGAAATAACAAATTCATAAAATGTCTGAGCACCTTACAGGCAAAACAGGTAGCATAAGATTTCCATTAACTTTCTTAGTAGTAAAATATATATTTTTCATTTATTCATTGAAATTTACAATATACCCAATATAAAGAATAATTATTAAATATGATATTAAAGTAAGTAAGGGTGAAAGTAATAAAACATAAGGTAAGAGTAAGTCTATGTAAGCATAGTATAACGGATGTGACTCCTAATGGCGGGATACGGCAAAATACATTGGCTTAGAGGGCTGTATTTAGAATAGGGATCCAGGTATGTAGAGAAAAATCTAAGAGGGTGTGAGTAATACTGCACTTTCGTTGCATTCGTGGTGTGTGGGCCAAATCCTGCAGGACATGATGCTTATAGAAAAGGCATTCAGGCATCAAATATCCCAAAATGTTCCAGAAGCAAACTGATCATACGTTCGGATTTCTGGATGAAAACTATTTCAAGGGTACATTTTAAATATTATAAGTTAAAAATATCAGAATACGATTTTGAAATCTTGAAAGTTTTATAGGTAAGTAAAGGTAAGAGTATGGACCACAGGAGTAAGACTACGGGTAAGAGTGTGGCCTTCGAGACCACATAACAAACCAACAAATCAGGCAAAGATCAGGAGTTCAAGACGTCATCGAAAGAGCTACAACGCTTAAGTGGAACTTGGCAGGGCAGTTAGCTAGAACACAAGCCCAGAAATTGGACCGAAGTGGACATACGACGTAAAAAGAGTAGAAGGAAACAGGCTACAACTGGCTCAGTGTAGAGGTCACTGAGGGAGGCCTATGTCCAGCAGTGGACGCGAATGGCTGATTGATGATGATGAAGAGTATGGAATTGGTGAATGTGCTTAAAAGAAGGAGAGTGCTTGTGTTCAGGAGATGAGATGGAAATGACAAAAGGAAAGGAACTAAGTGAATGATATAAATTGACGTATATAGTGGAAAGTAACACTAAATTAAATTTATATTTGATAAAAAAGCGTTGAATGTTGTCTATAATATAGTCCTGAAGTCAGTCTGAGTGAGATTATAAGTTTCGTCTTCCTATTTCAGGAAATCGATCTGAGTCGCTGTACCATTCTTTGCCAGAACTTTATGGATTCTGGAGCATTCGGGAATCTCCTCGACTTTCTCACAGAACCTTTTTCATGAGTCCCTTTTGGCTTTACGGATTTCTTTATTGGACTGCGTCAGTTTTTCTTTGTAATTATCCCAATCTTGGTTGGATTTGGATGCAAGGCGGGGTTTTTCCCTAAATGAATTATACGTTACTTAACCATGTTTTGGTGTTGTGCAATGTTTCTATTAAACAGCCAAGACTCCTAAAGTAAGGCTGAATGTAAGCCTTCTGTGTCAAAACTTTTGCCCATCACTATCAATGCAGCCTTGGCGTGCTGAATGTTTACTTGCAGGAACTTTATTTACTTCTTCTTCTTTTTGTATAGACATGACTATGTCTGTTTTTTTCAATGTGCCTCTAGTAAGTTGCCGTTCCATCGTTTTCGTGGTCTTCCCACTGATCGTCTTCCTATTGAGGAACCGTCTCTCGCTATCCTGACTACCCTATTTGTTGTCATTCGGCTTATGTGGTCACTCCATTTTATTATTCTGTTTCTTACGCAGATATTAATGTTATCCACCTTGCATCTCCGTCGTATATCTGTACTTCTAGCTCTGTCCCATAGAGTCTTACCATCTATTTTTCGAAGGGTTTTCATCTCCGCTGCTTCGAGCAATCTTTTTGTTCTCTCTGTGTCGGGTCGTGTTTCTGCCACGTATGTCATTATTGGTCTGATGACTGTTTTGTAAATTCTGCATTTTATTTCTTTTCCGATATTTTTATTTCTCCATATTGTGTCATTCACGCAACCTGCGGCTCTGTTTGCTCTATTCACTTCATTCACTTGATCTACCACTTCTGTTTCGAGTCTTCCGTAGTTAGATAGTGTGATGCCTAGGTATTTAAACTCCATCACTTGTTCTATTACCTGACCTTCCAGCTCCAATTTACATCTTATTGGATCTGCTGTTATAACCATGCATTTTGTCTTTTTTGAGGAAATTAACATTTTAAATTTTCTGGCGGTTATGTTAAATTGGTGCAGCATACGTTGTAAATCATCTTCACTTTGAGAGATTAATATTGCATCGTCTGCATAGCAGATTATTTTAAGTTGTTTTTTTCCCATTTGGTATCCTTTTTTAGTTCTTACTTTTTTACTATTTCGTCCACGATCAGGTTGAACACTAAAGGACTCAAGGAATCCCCCTGTCTTATCCCATTGCCGGCTTCAATTGGGTCAGTTAGTTCATCTTCCACTTTTACTTTTATTGTGTTGTTGTGGTAAATGTTTTTGATCGTTTTAATTATTCCTAGAGGTACCTCTCTCGAGTATAACAAATGGATAACGTCCTTTAATGTGACCCTGTCAAAGTCAAATGCTTTCTTAAGGTCCATGGTAAATATGCCGGTTGGTTGTATTCCAACGATTTCTCTTGAACTTGCCTCATTATAAATATAGCGTCATGACCTTCCCGACCTAAAACCTTGTTGTTTTGCTAATGGTATAATTTCATTCAATTTGTTTGTTATCTCTTTGGTTGTTAATTTTAATGTTGTTCTGAAGCTATTTCCTTGTGGCATTTTTACGATTAACCATTTATATGGGAAACAAGCCACAATCAAAATGAAAAAATAATTTTATTAACGTTTCGACGCCCAAATCGGGTGCCGTTGTTGATTTTTGAGTTTGGGTTGATTTCATGTAATCGAATGAACTATCTTTCAATAAGTCGTCCCAGGAACGCAACTCATAAATATTGGCAAGATCATTTTAAAGTCTTCTACTTTAAAATGTATAATATATGTCTGAATTGCCAATATAAATGAGTCAGATTAAATAAATTATTAGAAGAATTTTTTACTTAGCAACAACATTTTTGTTTATTTTAGTAATATTTTGTATTTTGACAACGGCACCCGATTTGGGCATCGAAACGTTAATAAAATTATTTTTTCATTTTGATTGTAGCTTGTTTCCCATATAAATGGTTAGTTTTAATGTTGTGTTTAATAAGTTAATTCCTCTCTAATTCTCCGGGTCCGATTTGTCTTCTTTTTTGAAGACAGGTATTAGGATGTACATATTTGGATAGATCTCCATTCTTGTGGTATTCTGTTTTGTTCTATTATTTTTTGTATTAGTTTTATTAGTTGTTTAGTTAGATCTTGTCCTCCGTACTTTAGGAGTTCGTTCAATATTCTGTCCTCTCCTGGAGATTTTCTATTTTTTAATTTTCTTAATGCTTTCTTTACCTCTCCCTCCTCGATGTTTATTTCTTCGTTTGTCGTAACTTCAGGTGTTGGTGGTTCATTATCGTCGCCTTTAGCAAATAGAGATCGGAAGTAGTCTGCCCATGTTTCCTTCTGAATGTGTTTCGCTTTTATTAATCCGTTTATCTCCTTTCTTTGCCCTCCGCATTACTTTTCCGCACTGAATTTAGATATTTTAATATGGGCTTAAAATAATTATAATACATGCAATAAACTAATATTTAGATATTATTTACTAATTTATTTAAAATGTATCTTATTGTGTTCATGTTTTAATGAAATTAACGCGACAATTCGATGAAAATTATTTTGACATAATATTTGAAACTCAAATCAGTAGACAATAACAGTGGTTTTGAATCGTCGTCATGGAAACCAAGATCGTCGTCATGCTAACCAATTATATTGAAAGTTTGGTTTTGACAACTTTGTCAAAGAATTAATTTGTGTACCTATGTATTTGCAATAGTAATTGCACAAGAGCTCTAAAATTCTATATTAATCTTAGAGATCGAGTGCAATTTGTTGCGATTATTTCATGAATAAAACTGTTCAAAACCAACATTTTATTGTAATTTATTTATGTAAGTACAAATTAGTACAATTAAACACACAGTTGTTATAAATATTTGACGGTTGAAAGTCATCACTTTTATAATTTTTAAAACATTAATTGTCATTAATGTCACTGAATGTATTTTTTCATAGCAACGAAGGGCATCTGACGTAATATACTTGACGACGGGAAATTATTAAAAATTATCAGTTTAATTTTTATTTCTGTAGCTTTCTATTGGTCAGAATCTCCTATCAATGAAATAATAATATTAATTCAATTAATTGATTAAGATTTGGTCATTTTTTAAACGCTCGTAGAAAAAATATTGTTCTAACTCTTGCGGAAAGTCTCTTTTCCGCACTCGACTGCTTGCCGAACTCCGCTTCGCGTCGTGCGACAAACTGCAATCGCGTGCGGAAAAGTATGACTTTCCGCACTTGTTAGGAAAATAACTATTGCCAGTCGCTAACGTTCACTTTTCGGTCTTGACCGGCAAAACGGTATTTTCTGGACAAAAAATTATCCAGAAACTGTACATTTTCTGGTCGGTCAAAAAAAAGAATAATCAGCTTTCCTGACGATTTTGAAATATTTCGTAAATTGATATAGTATTGCAACGGACTATAATATACCTGTGTGTTGATTGGCTTATTAAGCGCACATTTTGCTGTCATATTAATTGAAATTAGCAAACCATCAGTGCTATACATTTGCATCAAACCACAATCAATCTCAACAAGACGAATGCCATGGCCCTCCGTCTATGAGAAGTACATACATCACTAACTAAGAACACGGAAATGTTAATTGATGGCCCTATAGGACCTGATCAAGCAATTTAATTGGAAATTGAGCACAAAATCGAGCACCGTCCAATTTAGTTTGGAAATAGCATAGGCAGATGGCCCTACACTATGAATTTGGGGGGTGGCGGGGGTTGAGTTCGGCATTAATTGCGTGTCTCTGACGATGATCACCGCGACAGGTTGTAATTAGAGTCAGGGTGATTGATGACGTGTCATATCTGCAAACTTATCATTGCGTCACTTGCTGGCTACATTAACATACGACCGGGGCCGGTGGAACGTTCTTTGGACGAACAAAATCGATAGTGGGGTCGTTACAGGGGCGTGCAAAAAAGATATAAAGTTTCCCCAAACTTCTACTGTTACTTTATTTATTTATTTATTTACAAAGCTCAATGGGCTTGAAAGCCTTGGGCTAAAATACTATAATCCTTATATAGTCCAGAGAAATAAGATTTTTCTCGTGACACATTCCCCTCCAGGCCGAAACCAAATTTTTTGAGTAGTATGAACATCCATATTAGGTTTGTTCTAGCATCAGTTTCAAACGGTTTGAAACCATCAGCGAATAGTGGACCAGCGCGAGTAGAGGGGATAGCACTGGTGACTGTATTATGTTCTCTCACTGACCAACTGTTTGCTGACGGTTTCTGACTAGTTTGACTGTTTGCTAGAACAAACGTAATAATAACCTATATGTTTCCTGTAGCTGATTTTGATGATATACATAGTTATAAACAAATGAAGATCAAAAAACGGTAAATTTTCGCTTTTTTCGTCTATTACTAAAATGTGAAGAATTCTAAACAAATTTGAGAATAAGAAACTCATAAATCATATAAAAAACTTTTTTTATATATGACGTTCGCTGAATATGTCTATCCTTATTTGTTGCTTAGAAAATTGCAAAATAAGTCATAAATTTTGAGATTTTATAAATGTTCATAACTTATGTAAAAATTAAGTTAGAACCTTCTTATTATACGGAATGCTGAGACTTCTTGTGCTTAAATTAAATTGTAAATTTCAAAAAAATTGGTCAAATAGTTTAAAAGTGATTTAATTTGTTTATTCCAAATTTATTTTTTTTGCAACACTATAGGTCAGAAAATTATGAGGTTATAGTAGGATTAGAGATTGGATTAGACAAAACCTGCGGTTACTTTTGGATTCAGAGGCCAAAACTTAGTTAAAAACATGTCACAAAATTAAGACAAGTAATTTGCTGTTCCCCTCTATTATTATTGCAATATTTGCACTTCAGTAAGTGGTTTATACAAGGTGTCGCAAAAGTAGTGGAACGGTCGAATATTTCGCGAACTAAACATCGGACCGAAAAAATGAAAAATACGTGTTGAATCATTTTCAAAAATCTATTCAAAGAAATTAAATACGATCCCCCACTCCACCCATTGGAGGTGGGGTGGGGGGCAACTTTAAAATCTTAAATATAAACCCCCAGTTTTCATTGTAGATTTGGATTCATTATGTAAAAGTAAGCAACTTTTATTCGAAACATTTTTTCGAGTTATGGAAAGATGGCGCTATAATCGGAAAAACCATTTATCGTGATACCATAACTAAATTATAGAAACGGTCTAATATCTCGAGAAATACACTTCCAAATGAAAAACTAGAAAATACGTGTTTAATATTTTTCAAAAACCTATCGAACATCATCATTCTCTTTGCCTTATCCCTATGCGGGGTCGGCTTCCCTAATTGCATTTCTCCACACAATTCTATCTTGGGCCATATCAATATTAATCCCCTTTACCAACATGTCCTGCCTAATCATCTCCCCCCACGTCTTCTTTGGTCTTACTCTCCTACTCCTTCCAGGAATCTGCACTTCAGCAATTCTTCGTATTGGGTGATTAACGTCTCGAAGTTGAACATGACCAAACCATCTCAACCTATGCTCTCTCATTTTGGCATCAATTGGTGCTACACCTAGACTTCCCCTAATATACTCATTTTTAATTTTATTCTTTTTTGTCACTCCACTCATCCATCTAAGCATTCTCATTTCCCCCACATGCATTCGTTGTTCCTCTTTCTTTTTCACTGCCCAACATTCAGTTCCGTACATCATAGCTGGCGTTATGGCTGTTTTATAGAATTTTCCCTTCAACTTTATTGGAATTTTCCTGTCACACAGCACACCACTAGCTTCCTTCCACTTCATCCATCCAGCCCTAATTCTACTGCATGCATCTCCATCTATTTCTCCATTACTCTGTAATACCGATCCCAGGTACTTAAAACTATTGCTTTTTACAATCTGTTCACCATCCAAAGATACCATTTTATTTGTAGTAACTCCATCTTTAAATGAGCATTCCAAATACTCTATATTTTGACAACGACACCCGATTTGGGCGTGGAAACGTTAATAAAATTACTTTTTTCAATTTAATTGTGGCTTATTTCCCATATATAAATAGTTAATCATAAAAATGCCACAAGAAAATAGCTTCAGAACAACATCCAAATACTCTGTCTTTGTCCTACTAAGTTTTAAACCTTCCTCCTCGAGAGCTTGTCTCCACTGTTCCAGTTTTTGTTCTAAGTCTCTTTCACTATTTTCTATTTCACTATTTCAAAAACCTATCGAACAACACTAAATATGACCCTCCACCCCACCCCCTAGAGGGGGGGAGGGGGGGTTTAACGTTAAAATCTTAAAAAGCAACCTACATTTTTTATTACAGATTTGAATTTGTCATGAAAAATTAAGCAGCATTGATTCAAAACATTTTTTAGAATTGTCGATAGACGGCGCTATAACTGCGCCATATTTATTAGCGCCATCTATAAACAATTCTAAAAAATGTTTCGAATAAATGTTGCTTAATTTTTCATGACGAATACAAATCTGCAATAAAGAAATGTAGGTTGCTAATGAATATTTTAAAGTTACCCCCACCCCACCTCTAGGGGGTGAGGTAGATGGTCATGTTTAGCATTATTCGATAGGTGCTTAAAAATATTAAATACATATTTTTTGGTGTTTCATTTGAAAGTGTATTCCTGGAGATATTAGACCGTTTCTATAATTTACCTATGGTATCACGATAAATTGTTTTTTCCGATTATAGCGCCATCTCTCCATAATTCAAAAAAAATGTCTCGAATAAAAGCTGCTTATTTTTACATAAGGAATCCAAATTTGAAATAAATACTAAGGGGTTTTCATTTAATATTTCAAAGGTACCCCCCACCCCACCTCTAGGGGGTGAATTGGGGGGTCGGGTTTGGTGTCATCCGATAGATTTTTGAAAATTATTGAAAACATATTTTTCAGTTTTTCAAACCATGTTTATTTAATGAAATATTCGACCGTTCCGCTACTTTTGGGACCCCCTATATAAATTATTCCAGCCTATGCTTGTAGTCCTCGCTGCATAGAAGGTTTATTTCCCTAAAGGGATCATTGATGAACAAAAGAATGGATATTAGATGAAACTTGGAATCTTATCGAAGAAAGAATACAGCGAAAAAAAGATATCTTGCAAGCAAGAACTGTAGAAGAAAGAGCGAATAGGTAACAAAAATATGAATCAATAATAAATAAATCAGTCAAAAAGAATGCAAGAAGAGACAAAAGAAGGTGGGCTACAGAACTGGCAAAACAAGCAGAAACTGCTGCACAACACAACAGAACTAGATATATATACCAAATTACTAGAAGACTAACAAAAAAAATGGGCCCAACTGTTCGAATATCGTAAGATCCAAGACAGGTGAATTACTTAACTACAACAGGTGACAAGTAGAGATATGGAAAGAGCATTTGCATGAGACGGTAGATAGGCCCAGGGATAACGCAAACTGCAGTTATAGTCGAAACGCAAATCGGTAGGAATGCGCATTTTATCAATGAAATTCGATATGTTTAAGACATTCCAGATGCCGCTAAAAATAATATGTCTTAACAACCCAATAAACATTCTGAATTACTCGACGGATATTAGTACAGTTAAAATAATTAGACGATAACTGGACGATAATGATTATGCAAGAGAAATTTAACGTTTTTCTACTTTAATGACAAAAAAGCAAGTTCATTGGCGGAACCGAATTCAAAATTATTTTGCATATCATATTTGAAACATTCTTTGGTTATTAAAACATCTCATTCTTGTTGGCAAAAAAATTTATTAATTTGTCTGGACTAAATTGTTTATCTTAGAAGGGATATGTTAATATCAACATTCATACAATGTTGCCAAACTAAATGTTGTTATGTTCGGTGTAAATTTTCCAACCGATTCCCGCGCCGACTATACTTTTGGATTCAGAGGCCAAAACTTAGTTGAAAACAAGTCACAAAATTAAGGCAACGAAATTTCTGTTCCCCTGTGTTAGTATTACAATATTTATACTTCAGTAAGTGGTTTATATAAATTATTCCAGCCTACGCCTGTGGTTCTCTCTAAACAAAACGTTTATTTCCCTAAATGGATCATTGATGAAGAAAAGAATGGATATCGGATGAAACTTGGAATCTTATCGAAGATAGAAAACAGCGAAAAAAGGTATCTTGCAAGCAAGAACTGTAGAAGAGAGAGCGAATAGACAACGCAAATATGAATCAATAATAAATAAAGCAGTCAAAAAGAATGCAACAAGATACAAAAGAAAGTGGGCTGACTGCAAAAACTGGCAAAACAAGCAGAAACAGCTGCACAACACAACAGAACTAGAGATCTATACCAAATTACAACATGACTAACAAAAAATGGGCTTAACTGTTCGAACATTGTAAGATCCAAGACAGGTAAATTACTTACTACAACAAGTGACAAGTAGAGATAGAGATATGGAAAGAGCATTTTCAGAAGACGCTACGTACTCCCAGGGATAACGCAATCTGCGGTTACTTTTGAATTCAGAGGCCAAAAGTTAGTTGAAAACAAGTCACAAAATTAAGACAAGTAATTTGCTGTTCCCCTGTATTATTATTACAATATTTACACTTCAGTAAGTGGTTTATATAAATTATTCCAGCCTACGCCTGTGGTCCTCTCTACACAAGAGGTTTATTTCCCTAAAGGGATCATTTGTCATTTTCAGTAAGAGTGATGGAAGTTGAAACTAGGCCACCGAGTAACAAATATTTGTTTTAGTAAATTGAGTAGAAGCCCAACTTGGAGATTTTCTGGCGAATCAATTATTCTCAATCACAATCACAGTTACTCTTGGCAAATTAGGAAAAAAACAAGGAATAGTTATTTACCAGCTATTTTATTGCTGAAATCGAATGTTAAAATTGAATATATTAGTAAAATAGGTATGCAAAGTCCGCAGAAAGTGTGCTATTTTATTTATAAACAAATTAGCGCTCCAAATCTTCTTTTTTTCAATTATTGCTCTGTAACTCCGAAGATTGTAATTCGGAAAACCCGGGTTTTCTCAAAAAAATCTTTTATTTTCAACTAAAATTTTAGGAAAGTAATTATTTATTAATAATTAAATAGCTTGGTACCATAAAAGGTTTTTTGTAGTAGAATATATTTCCGAAAACCGGAGATAATCGGAGAAATAGCTCAGCAACAATTAAATTGTTAATTAAAAATTTACGATCGCATTAATATAAGGTAAGGTAAGGTACCATCCTATTGTTTAAAACTTTGTCGCAAATTTCGGTCAACTTTGACCGGTTGTATCTCAGGAACCACTCCTCACATTTCAAGATTTTTCTTTTAAAAGAAGCGTCCTGCCATGTCCTTTCCAGTTCCGTTTTCTTAATTTAATTTAATCTAATAGCTGCCGAGATATTAATTTGTATACAAGCCAAAAAAATTATTTATAACTTGAAAACATTCCTGAGGTCATTCAAATAGTCCAATTTCAATTCTGTAAAATATGTTAAATATTTCTAGTGCCTGTTTATACGAAAATCAGAGTTATTCTGGTGTATCATAATTATTCTGGTTATTATTGCGACCGTAAATTTTTAATTAACAATTTAATTGTTGCTAAACTGTTTCTTTGATTGTCGTAGGCTTCGGGAAATATAATCTACTACAAAAAAGCTTTTATGCCACCAAGCTATTTAATTATTAATGAATATTTACTTCCCTAAAATTTTAGTGGAAAATAAAAGATTTTGTTGGGAAACCCGAATTTTCCGAGGAAAATTTTCTTCCTAGGAAAAAGGAAACCGGAAAAAAGTATTTCTGTGCAGAATTAAATATATATAAAATAGCACACTTTCTGCGTACTTTGCATACCTGTGTTACTACTATATCCAATCTTAAGATTCGCATAAAATAGCTGGTAAATAACTTTTCCTTGTCTATAAGGATTTTTGTCACTTTCCAGGTTTCACATCCGTAGTGCGACCTGGCTGACTTTACAACTTTCTTCCAATTTGTTCGGTCTTCCATCAACCTAGGGTCAAATGGTATGTTCATTTTTCAGAGATCTGCTTGGATGTTATCTCTCCATCGCATTCTGGGACGTCCGAGTGGTCTTTTGCCTGCAGGAATCTCCTCCCATACCAGTCTTACAAGTCTCTGGTTATGAAGTCTGTGCACGTGACCTGCCCATCTTAGTCTCTGTGATTTAATTTCTTGGACAATATCGGTGTCATTGTAGAGTTCTTTTAATTCGAAGTTGGTTCTGATCCTATACTGGTTTGTGTTAATGTCGTGGTGAGGTCCGAATTTTCTAAGTATTTTCGTTCAAAACTACTTCGCATGTTGCTCCTTCCACCTTGTTGAAAATGGCTGTTGTGGATAGGATGGAGCCTCCAACGAGATCAATGTCATCTGCGTATGCTAGAAATAGCTTGGGACGTTGAACCGATAGCAGTTCTGTTTTTATTTCGGCCGGCCTCATGGCTTTCTCTAACACAAGGTTAAAAAGTAGTGGAGATAACGCATCACCCTGTTTGAGTCCACTGTTGATTTCGAAGCTGTCATATTTCGAAGCTGTTGATTTCGAAGCAGAGTCCACTGTAGTATACTTATACGAATATCGTCTTTTGTGCCTCCGTTTTCTGTTATTACACTTCCAAGATACCTAAATAAAAGTTTTCCACATTTTCAATCTGCATGTTGTTGATAGGAGATAGCGTGTTGGTCTTTGCATTTATTCTCATGGATTTGGTTTTACTAATATTTATTTTCAAACTTATTTTATTGGATGAAGTATGCAACCCATTCAACATTATTATATTGGCTTCTTGGAACCTTTGTCCTAATAGGCAGATATCG
Organism: Diabrotica virgifera virgifera; assembly: GCF_917563875.1. Lineage (NCBI taxonomy): Eukaryota > Metazoa > Arthropoda > Insecta > Coleoptera > Chrysomelidae > Diabrotica > Diabrotica virgifera. The sequence continues at coordinate 219,335,290 of NC_065447.1, forward strand.
TCGGCGTATTCTAGATCGCTTAGGCGTGTGGTTTATGTCCATTGTATCCCTCTTGTGTCGTAATGTAGTTTGGAGAGAACATGGTCTATAGCTACGGAGAAACGGAGAAAGCACACATGCTGTCTGACTTCAGTAAGTACATCACATTCGTCACTGTTGATTCCATTGTGTGTCACGCTGCTTTTCTCCTCAGTATATAGTGACTTTATAATGGCAATTATTTTATGCGGGATGTCTCTTAGCTCTAAAATTTTCCATACAGCAGCATGAGATAAGCTGTCAAAGGCACGTTCGAAACCAATAAAACCATGTCGATGGTTAAGAGGAAACAGTAGCGATCAACAGGTAGCGAAAACGCGTTCCAAGATTGCTGCTGTAATTTTGAATTTTTTTTCGAGATATTTGGCACACTTATTCGTAATATAATAAAGAATGGCGGTACAGAATCCAATTTGAAAAATATTTTAGTATGTGGAAATTACTCTGTAATTAAATACAATATTAAAAAAACGAGCCTGTACCGCCATTAAGAAGAACAAAAAAATACACTTTCTTCAAATAAACTTTTTTATCCGATGCCTAGATTTTGTGTCATTTTGGAACTACTAATGAAATAAAAAATTTTAGTTGTCTTGAACGTTTTATAAACTAAATGGGGTTTTCTTTACTTATTTCAGATGCCCCTGAGGATGCTCTTGTGAGCGAAAGTATACTTGGGCAAGATTTAATTAAATTCAGTGCTCGATATCTGCCTTTTGACTTTAAAATTCATTTATTCGAGCATTCAACCATTTCCTAAGTTTTATAAACTGTTGGCATGATCTCCTTATTTAGTAAATACAATAAGTCTTTCTTTTTTGCCTCAGATATGAAAAGTCTTTTTTGATATTTGGCTTTTAGCTGGACATCTGTCCATGCGACTTGTGTAATTTGTTTAGTATGTCTTTTGTTTTGTATGACATCAAACTCTTAAAAATGTTCATTAGCCAATGGATATTTATATTGACTAACAAATGGCATTGTTTTTTCGAATCGGAACCACTTAACCTGGAGCCATTTTATTGCATCACCTAACGTATTTGTTGTCCTATTTTGCATTATAAGGGAAGCAAGATTCTGCAGGTCATAAAAATCTTAATAGTTCAGTCTATGTACTTGGTAGGGTTTTGGTGTGTGTCTTGCCATGCTAATCAAAGGTATTATTCGGTCGTGAATATATTTTTGTGCTTACGAGCACGCTCAATTGTTGCATGAATTGAGTCAGCTTCCAAATAAGAATGGCCAGATTCCATAAACTTTAGGCCGATCGTTTTAAGATTGTCAATTTTTGCAACAGCGTATAGCATCGAAGCACAAACAAACTGGTTGCGATTTTGTCCACCACTGTGTCTGAGAAAGTGGCTACATGTTCAACGGTTTCTGACAAACTATTTGGAACTCTGGGTTTCATCCCACACATAGCAGTAACCACTTTGATCAAATGAGTCATAAATACATAGTAAAATTAAAAACTGAAAGTTCTCGTTTGTAATAAATCTGAGAATCTGCAGAAAATGGCACTGTCAAAATTGCTTCTAAGTCAAACGTGATCGCTCTATAATTTGACTCCTTTTATTTCAATAGCTTTCTTCTGGTCTGCTTTATTCACTGTCATAGCTTCTTCTTCCCTTTGCTTATGGAGTTTCCAATTATTTTCCAAAGAAGATTTGTCTGAGGCATTATAATAAATATTGCATGTAGAACATTGATCCTTTTTGGGAATGTGGAAGGACAGCTGTGGAAGAGCACAAATATTGCATGTCCGGACAAACAAAATTTACAGCCATGATAAGTTTGATCACGTGAGCACTAATATTATATGTCCAAAACATACTATGTTTGTGCACTTCCAACGGACATAATATCTGTGCAAGTCGGTTTTTAGTACAAATGGGAAACACTATATTTTGGCAAGGCGGTTTAACCCATTTACAATCATTCTGGACTTACAATAATTACGCAGAACATTCGTATGACCCTACTAAAATATTCTTATGATGTTATCTTAAAATCAGCAAATAGTGAACATACTATATCTGCGCTCTTAACCATCGATGTATAGAGGTGTGTTACATTCAACCGATTGTTCCATTATTACCCTCACAGTATTAATGTGGTCTATACAGGAGGATTCTGGTCTAAAGCCTGCTTAATCAGCTCGAAATTCAACCTTGTTAATCTTTTAAGTAGGATGGTTAGGAAAATTTTATTAATGGAGGTAAGCAAGCTTATTTCTTTCCAATTTTTGCACAGCGTGAGGTTGAGTTTTTTTGCTAACTAATGTTACCTTTTTTCCAGCTCGTTAGAATGCGGTTTGTTTCCCACACCTCTCGGATTATGGAGACCAAAAGTTCAGCAGTTAGATGCGGACCAGTTTTAATTATTTCGGAGCAATGTTATAGACTACAGGCCCATGTCCAAAATGGATGGATCATATGAACCACCAGGTGACGTATATAGGACGATATAAGAGCATAAAATAATAAGATTCAGCGCTATGCCGTCACTTGTAAGCAGTCCAACTGAGCGCTGGTGAGAATTCAAAAGTGCAGGTAGAGTGGGTACATTTTGGTCATATATTTTTGTACGGCATTTTTACCATAGATAGATCCATGAAAAATAATAAGAAAGCACGCAGTGCCGTACAAAAATGGCGAGCCACAAAGTTGGTAAATTTTTTTGATTTTCTGACAATTTCCAGGGTAAATTTGGTCATTTGATTCTGTACGGCATCAGTTTCATACTGTTTCAATACAACTTCTAGTCCATTATTCCGCAACGCCGTACAAAAATCACGCGACAAGGGGAAAAATCGAGGGTTGCAATCCCCTCTCTTTCTGTGGTCCGGGGGGTGATTTGAAACAACATAAAATTAATTTATTTTGAAAGTATTTTATGCATAGATAACATTATTTTACATGCCGTATATTTTCGTTGGTCCAAAGGTTTGTAGGAAAAAAAGCTCAAGGAAAAATCCACAGAATGAAATGGACGAAAAATCCATATAACGAAATGTAAGGTGAAATTTATGACGATATTTTTTTATGCGGCATTTAAATAGTTAATTTGTACTTAATGCAATAATTTATAAAAAGTTAACGCCGTACAAATCTCAAAGTTCATATTGATAAAAAAGTAATAAAAATATTAAATAAATATAATTTACATATATTTATATCGCTTAAGGAGCAACGTTATTTTACGACGTTTAGCATTTGTAGGCATATTATCTACACCTGCCTATAATACTGTACTGTGTGCTAAGTAGTCGTTTTCTAGTAGTAATTTTTCTAAAGAATAGTAGTTGTTTTATTTATTCACATCATTACAATGAAACAAATCAATTATTTACATGTAACAATAATGCTTGAAGTATATATTAAACCAAAAAGTATACAAAACTGTTGATACTGGGATTTACAGTTTCAATTCTTGGATATTATATACCTACACACCCTTTCACTTCAGTTAGACGTCATAATGATTTTATCATATATTATCAATAATAATTGTTCTCTTCAAAAATATGTTAATACCGTACAGTATCAAATGACCATAAAATACTATGTACCTTTAAAATTGTAGCGTCATTATCATCAACCTAAAAGATATGGTATGCATTAAAATGTACGGCATCATTTTTTCCTAATTTATTTATCTTAATACTATTTAAAACAAAGGCTAAATGTATAAAATTACTATATTTTATTAATCTATGAATATTTAAACTGTGGCAATATTTTAAAAAATTTCTGTTTTTGTATTTCTCTATATTTTTTTTAGAACAGTTTCTTTTGAACGGCAATACTATATAACAATTATATTTTACAATATAATGTTAAAGAAAAAGTTGCCGTACAGAGTCAAATGATTTTTTTAGCTTTATAAATCAAGTATACCATGAAATTAGCATAAGTATTAATATACATTCAAATGAACAATAATTTTTTGACGGCATTATTTTTAATAGTACTTTTGAGTGCTAAATAATGTTTTGGAACCGAAGCCGTACTTTTTCAAACACCCCCCGGACCACGGAAAGAGAAGAGATTGCAACCCTCGATTTTTCCCCTTGTCGCATGATTTTTGTACGGCGTTGCGGAATAATGGATTAGAAGTTGTATTAAAACAGTATGAAACTGATGCCGTACAGAATCAAATGACCAAATTTACCCTAGAAATTGTCAGAAAATCAAAAAAATTTACCAACTTTGTGGCTCGCCATTTTTGTACAGCACTGCGCGCTTTCTTATTATTTTTCATGGATCTATCTATGGTAAAAATGCCGTACAAAAATATATGACCAAAATGTACCCACTCTACCTGCACTTTTGAATTCTCACCAGCACTCAGTTGGACTGCTTACAAGTGACGGCATAGCGCTGAATCTTATTATTTTATGCTCTTATATCGTCCTATATACGTCACCTGGTGGTTCATATGACCCATCCATTTTGGATGTGGGCCTGTAGTCTATTATCGATTGCCGGGGACTTGTTATTTCTCAGAGATTTGTTAGCTGTTATTATCTCCGTTTTGGAAGGGGCCTCGCAAGATATATGCAAGTTTATATTCTGCGGATGACTTGAGCAGCAGTAGAAAGACTCAGTGATGTGTTGAAAACAAAAATATATGAATAAATCTAAAGAAAAGGGTATTCAAAAGGGTATTCAATAGTTGTATTCTATTAGTTATGACCTATGGAATGGAGGTGATGACACTTACAGAGGTATCAGCCAATATATTGAGAACAACACAGAGGGCGATCGAACGAGCTATGTTAGGAGTATCTCCGAGGGAACATATACGAAATGAGGACGTGCAAAGCAGGACGAAGGTGGAAGATGTAATTGGAAGAATTGCGCAAATGAAATGGAACTGGGTAGGACACGTGGCACGACAAAACATCGAAAGGTGGACGACAAACATTCTACACTGGAGACTGTGCGAGCACAGTCTTAGTAGAGGAAGATCACAAAAACGATGGCTAAACGACATCAAAGAAAAAATGGGGAGAAACTGGCAACAAATAGCACAAAACAGACGATAGAAGAAAACTGAAGAAGAGGATATTCCGCGGGTTTTCGACAACTTGATCACTTTTAACTACTTTATTAATTCATATTCTTGTTACCGCTTTGCTCTTCCTTCTACAGTTCTTATATATAGATTCGGGTTAGAACGTCCTGCGACGTTGTCCGATGCCCAATTGCCATCGCGTCCTATCATTACCTATCTATATCATCTTCTAACTCCTTCCATCCACGATTTCTTTGGTCTTCCTCGTATCCTGTGTTCCGGTGGTATCCATTTTGCTACTTTCTGTGGTAGTGTTTCTTCTGGCATTATTTGAACATACCCATACCATATAAGCTGTTTTCTATCTATGCAGTCGGTCACAGTTTCTTTTAGACCCATTTCTTCCTTAATTGTGTTGTTTAGAAGTTTCGTTTTTCGAGCTGCTCTGCGTAGTGCATCCATTTCTGTGGCTTCTATTTTCCTTATTTCATGTTCTTTCAGACGTCAAGTTTCAGATCCGTACAGCAGTGTGCTTTTTTTCATAAATAAATGTTTATTCAGAGAAAAGATACAATACATACAATGGTAATACTTTAAAATCATTATAATTCCCTATAAATAAACACAAAAATACCACTTGAAGCAGAATGCTTGTGCAGTGGTTAATTTGGTTCATTGTAATGTAACAAAATATCCTGAGTAGGTACACACTATCTTTTCACAGGCAATACAATAATATAATATCTATTACTTAATAATAAGAGAACAAAAAAAATCAAAGAGCATTACATTGTTTTTTTGAATAATTAAATAATTAAAGAAAATAATTCTATTTCAAAATCTGGAAAAAAAATCTTATTTATCAAAAAATAACAGCAACAAATGAGAAAAAAAACACAAATTAGGTACAACAACTATGAGTCCAATATTCAAACACTTGTTTTATTTTCTAACTTCAATTAAATCATGTATAACTGAAAGAGGCGTATCTATAATATATTTCTTTAATTTATTTTTAAATTGTTTTATATTCTTGACATTCTGAACATTTATGGGTAAAACGTTAAAAGACCTAGGTCCTAGGTAAGTAAAACAACGCTGTCCAATTGTTTTTTCACTTTTCGGGGGTATCGCTTTATTCCTGTTTCTGGTGGAGTATTCATGCAAGGGAAACTGTAGTGTTTGTCTATTTTTATATTGATATACAGTAACCGCTTTAAAATAAAGCTGCCTAATATCAAAAATATTAGTTTCCTTGTATAATAATTCAGTGGAGTAAAGCTTGGGCTTGCGATAAGTTGATTTTAAAATTTTTCTTTGGACGACATTTAGTTGTTCCAAATGATTGCCGTACGCCCCCGCCCCACCCAAGAATCCCATAGCATAATCTAGATTCTACTAAGGCAAAGTACATAGTTTTTAAAAGGCGCTGTTCTAAAATATTCTTAAGTATTTAAATTTATAGAGTAAACTTCGAAGGTTTTTTGTCACATTCGCAATATGTAGGTTCCATTTTAAATGACTATCAATTGTAATTCCCAAATACTTTACAGAATGAGCAGACAGAATATGTTGATCCTTATGTCTTTCATTGGATATTCTTAGTGTTTCGTAGTTAGGCAGACTTGTTTTGTAAGATCCAAAAGGCAAAAAGAAAGTTTTTGTGAAGTTAACAGTTAGTTGTTTGTGGGCAAAGCAATCAAAACAATTTTTTAAATCTTCTTCAGCCAATAATTTTAGATTCTCCCAATTATCTGCAGTATACAGTACAGCTGTGTCATCTGCATAACTAATAATTTTACCTTTTAATTTCATTGACAATAAATTATTAACATAAATTATAAACAACAATGGACCAAGAATCGTTCCTTGCGGAACACCGTACTTCACCACATTTCCCTCACTCACACTTTCATTTATTTTTACCCTTTGTACCCTATTGTCTAGATAACTTTCAAAAAATCTTAATACGTTGCCTCTGAAACCTACATCAGCCAAATTTTCCAAGAGTTGCTTATGGCTTACTGTGTCGAAAGCTTTAGCCAAGTCTAAAAATACACATAATGTGGGCTTACCTCTATCAACTGAATCATAAATGCAACCCATTAGTGAAGCAATTGCATCATCTGTACCTCTGCGTTCAACAAAGCCAAATTAATTATTAGATATGATTTTATGTAGGTCTAAAAATTTTAGCATCCGAGTTTTAATCGCTTTTTCCATAATTTTTGCAAGGCTAGAGATTAGTGAAATTGGGCGGTAATTTTGGCTTAAATCCCTATTTCCTGATTTATATACAGGTTTGATAATTGCGTCTTTAAATTCTGTTCGACATTTTCCATTTTCTATAATTTTATTTAATAAATATGTTAAAGGGGATACAATTTCTCCTGAAACTTCTTTTAATATTTCTGCCTTTATTAAATCAGGCCCGGGAGCTTTATTCAACTTAAGGGATTGAATAATCGCTATAACCTCACCTTAAGTTATTGGGTCAAAAAAAGCACTTTGAGCGACTGAGATTCTATTCGGATTATTGGATGGCGGTTTTTTTTATATTGTTAGCCAGTTTTTCACCAATAGTTGAAAAATAATTATTGAAGGTATTAGCGATATCCAAATCAGAGTTCATAATCCGGTCACCCTCTACTAACTGTTTAACACCAATAGAATTTACCTCAGTTTGGGTCAGTTCACGAATAACTTTACACGTATTTCTACTATCGGGTTTATTAGTAATTACGTTTTTAAAATATTCTGCCTTTTTTTTTGTAATTTTTGTAATCTTGTTTAAGAATTTCATTATGTGGATTTTGGATCATTTTTTTATATAATTTATTTTTTGTATCTATTGATTTTATTATGCCAGACGTTATCCATTTTTTCCGTTTAACTTCGTTCCGTTTTATTTTTTTTACATACGTAGATTCTTTTATTTTCTTTTGAAGAGTTGTTACAATTTTAGTTGCAATATCTGTACGTCACTTAAAAGGAGAATTTCGCTCCAATCATACTTTCTTAGTCTTTCCCTTAATTTGTTATAATTAATGTAACTATTTTTAAATTTATTATTATTTTTTTTACAAACAATGTTCATGTTAATGTTTAGTTCTCCTATTGTACAGAAGTGATCGGTAGTTAAAGATGTAATAATGAAAGGAGAACAAATATCTTCGATAGATTCTTTAGTGGATTTAACAAACATATGATCTATACAGCTCCCTCCCGATTTATTTGGTCTCGTTATTTTGTTTATTAATGAATGAAAATTATATTCAGACAGTAAATTTAAATAAGTATTAGCGATTTCATCGTCTGCAAGTATGTCAATATTAATATCGCCAACAATAATGTTATATGTGATTGCTTCCGCTTTTTATTACATTTAAATAATTTTCTAAGGCTACAATAAACGCACTTTCTGAGGTGGCAGGCGAACGGTATATTGCTGTAATAAGTATCATCATGTTATTGAGTTTAATTTTTAATTTTAAGAATTTAAAAATGTTAACCTCTACTATTTCCACCTCGTAGTCAAGGTTATTTTTTATGAATATTATCACACCGTCATTTTGATTGAAATTACCCTCGTTATAATGTATATTATATCCATCCAATTTAAATATATCTATGCATGCCACTTGTCTGGTCTCAGTTAATACAAAACAATCAATATCATTTTCTATTTGTTGTGTGTAAATATTAAACTCATCAAAATTTTTAATAATGGACCTAATATTTTGGTGCAAAATACGAAAAGAGTAGTTCTTATTGGAACACAAATTATATTCGTTTATGGAGTCAACTACTTTTGTATCAATAGGAGTGTAATTAATGTATTCCAGAAACGAATTCATGTTACAATAATTAATATAGCGTACCAGTATTACTGATTATTAAATTAAATCTATTCTAGAAAACAAAAAAGGTGAAAAAAAAAACTATAAGTACAATATACAGTAAAAAAAAGTTAATTTTTTGAAGATGTTGCTCTAGTGGGGTAACGATTTGTTTTTCTGGTTTCATCCAATAATGTGTCGGTTTCTTCAGCAGTCTTGTTAGTTGTAGTAATAGACAGTTTAAGCTATAAGCTATAACTATAAGCCTATTTCCTCTCAACTTCACCGTTTTACCTGACGACCTGAGTTCAGATTGGTATTTTAATAATTCCTTTCTTACTGCTTGTTGAGATGGGGATAGATCTTCGGCGATGAACACCGTTGTACCTTTTAGAAGCTTGAACTTTTTTAGAACACTAATTTTTGCTGAATATGTTGCGAATTCTACCAATACTGATTTATTTGTTGGATTTTTACCAAAGACATTGAAACCACTGATATCTGAATTTACTAAATTTATATCCAGTCTCTGATTCAACTCTTGGATAATATCCTTAAGAAGTGTTGACTTCTGTACATTTAAGCCAAAAATAACAATATTATTTTTTCTTAGTTTATTTTCAATTCGTTCAATTTGATTTTTTAGTTCTACATTTTCAGTTTCTAGTCTTTTAACTCTAATAGTTTGTTTTTCTTTCTCAACTTTCAGTTCATCAATGTCTTTTTTTCAGAAGGCTACTTCCTCCTTAAGACTAGATATGAAATATTCAGATAATCTCTTGTTCTCTTCCTTGATAAACTCGTTTAATTTCGTAAATTCACGATCTTGACTATCAGGCATATTTTTATTGTATTTTATTAATTTTACGTGTAGGGAACGCTTTATATTATACTTAATTTTTGTCAATAACGCACAAAAAACCAATGCGATATCTTTTTAAAATTTATGGTTTTAGGTTAGTTTTGTCCTGTTTATTTGTATGCAATTAATTTCTATGTCTTTAAAACAAAAAACTTAGTAATCCTAGGTGATTAATGGTAAATACATTGATAGTTGTGAAACTCACCTCCCAATTTGTTTCACTATTTCTTGCATAAAAGTAGTTTTAAAGACGGAACACTTTATAATGACTTTGACTTAATCGAACCACACACGAACTTAAATTGTGTCATATATTCTCAATTTTCTTTGTTTTCCTATTTCAGTACTCCATAAAATTCCATTCAGAGATTTAATTAATTTGCTAGCTTTATTTATTCTACTGTTTATCTCTGCATCATCCGTTCCTTATTTGTTAAAATTTATTCCCAGGTATTTACAGTTTTCACATCGTTTTATTATTTTATTGTTTTCCAGTTGCAGGTCAGTAGTTTCCTCTCCTACGCAGAGGTACACCGTTTTTTCCATGTTCATTATCAAACCCCATTTTTCAAATTCCTCATTCAATTTTCGTGTCATGTAGGTACTCGAGATTCTCTTTGTGATTTGCACATATTACTTGATCATCGGCAAATTGGAGGTTATACAAACAAGTATCATCGTCCACCTGTATGCCTATTCCTTTGCATTTCGATTTCCACTGGTGGAGAGCTTTACCAATGTAGATTTTAAAAAGTGTCGGTGATATGCAGCACCCCTGTCGTAGGCCTTTATTGACTCTCAATGGTTCCGATATTTTGTTGCCTAATTTTATCTGGGCTTCCATGTTGTTGTATATATTCTGAACAGCCTTTATGACTGTATGATTGATTGAAGTTTCCTGGAGTACCTGCCATAGTTTCGAGATAGGTATGTTATCATATGCTTTTTCTAAATCTATGAATGTAAGGTGTGTTGATCTATTCCGTGCTAGTTTCTTCTCTATAATTTGTTTCAAGCAGAACACGTTGTCTGTGCAATATCTACCAGCTCGAAACCCGCTCTGCTCCTCTTCCTCTTGGTTTTTGTATTCGTCTTCGATCATATCTCTGATTATTCTTCCATAGATCCTACTTACCGTACTCGTTACTGATAGCCCTCGGTAGTTATTGCAGTCTTCTACAGTTATTACTTTTTTCGTTATTTTCTTTCGTCGATAAGATTCCAAGTTTCATCAAATATCCATTCCTTTTTATCTTTCTATTTTTTACCCTGTATATAGTCCACGCTACACAAGAGGTTTATTTCCCTAAATGAAACATTTGTCATTTTCAGTAAGAGTGATGGAAGTTGAAACTAGGCCACCGAGTAACAAATATTTGTTTTAGTAAATTGAGTAGAAGCCCAACTTGGAGATTTTCTGGCGAATCAATTATTCTTAATCACAATCACAATGAACTTCTTACGAATTGGCGGTTAAATCAGTTTCTGGCGAGTTGGATTCGTAGAAATGTTTTTGTAATTATGTAAATGAGTTTTTTCTTTGTCTTGCCAATAGCAAAGTTGTTCAAATATATTAGCGTTTGGAATTTATTTTCTTAAAATTTGTTATGCAAATGAATAAGTCTGACAAGAATAAATAACAAGATGGGATTACCAAAAATTTACTTATTAGTTTAACTGTAATATATAGGATCAAAATTTATTTTTAGCTTGCATAAGAACATATGTTGAAAAATATTTTTAACGAATCTGTTGCTATTAATAATAATATTTTGTCACCAGGTTTTAATATCGTATATAGGTCTTTAATCTTATTTCTTGTTTTGACGTGAAAATTTGCATCTTAAATTTATATTAAATTTAGTATGGATCAGGGCCGGGACTAGGAGATTTGTCAGGGGACAAAGATGATGTCCTGCCTAATCGTCTCCCCCCAGGGGTCTTCTTTGGTCTTCCTCTCCTACTCCTTCCAGGAATCTGCACTTCTACAATTCTTCGTATTGGGTGATTAACGTCTCGACGTTGAACCTGACGAAACCCCTAATATAATCATTTTTAATTTTATCCTTTTTTGTCACTCCATTCATCCATCTAAGCATTCTCATTTCCGCCACATGTATTCGTTGTTCCTCTTTCTTTTTCACTGCCCAACATTCAGTTCCGTACATCATAGCCGGTCTTATGGCTGTTTTATAGAATTTTCTTTTCAGCTTCATTGGAACTTTTCTGTCACACAACACACCACTCGCTTCCTTCCACTTCATCCATCCAGCCCTAATTCTACTGCATGCATCTCCATATATTTCTCCATTACTCTGTAATACCGATCCTAGGTACTGAAAATTATTGCTTTTCACAATCGTTTCACCATCCAAAGATACCATTTTATTTGTAGTAAGTCCATTTTTAAATGAACATTCCAAATAAGTACTCTGTTTTTGTCCTACTAAATTTTAATCATTTTTTCTCCAGAGCTTGTCTGCACTGTTCCAGTTTTTGTTCCAAGTCTCTTTCACTATTTCCTACTAAGACCACATCATCAGCATACATTAAGCACCATGGAATGTTACCCTGTAGTTTCGCTGTTATCTAGTCCAAAAGTAATCAGAATAAGTAAGGACTAAACACTGAGCCTTGGTGCAATCCTACTTTCACATGAAATTTATCAGTCTCTCCCACACCTGTCCTAACACTAGCTGTTACTCCCTCATACATATCTCTCACAATCTTTACATATTCACCAGGGACTCCTTTCTTATTGAGTGCCCACCACAGAATCTCTCGAGGAACTCTATCATATGCTTTCTCAAGATTAATGAATACCATATGAGCGTTAGTTTCTTTATTCCTGTATTTATTTTTCCATCAATTGCCTTATAATGAAGATTGCATCTGTTGTTGATCTGCCCTGCATAAATCAAAATTGATTTTCGGATATTTCGGTTTCTTCACGTATCCGTCTATCAATTATTATTCTCTCCCATATTTTCATGGTGTGACTAAGTAGTTTTATAGCCCTGTAGTTTGTATATCTCCCTTGTTTTTGTAAACAGGTACTAATATACTGCTTCTCCATTATCGCGCATTTGTCTAAGTTCCACATTTCTATTAAATAAAGCAGCTAGCTAACTCGATTCCTTCGTGTCTCTCCCAATGCTCTAAACAGTTCCCCAGGAATCTCATTTGTTCCGACTGCTTTTCCTTTCTTCATTTTTTGAAGCGCTTGAGCCACTTCCCCGTTTGTCATTTTTGTGACCATTGACCATTGGTGTCACTGTCTCCGCTAGCTCCACAGGTCGTCTGTCAAATTCTTCATTTAATAAACTGTCAAAGTACTTTCTCTATCTCTTTCTGACATCCTTTTCGTGAATTAGTATTTTATTATTTTTATCTCGGATATATCTAATCTGTTTAAAATCTTTTGCTTTCTTTGTTCTCTGTTTGGCTATTTTATATATCTTTGTTTCGCCTTCCCTGGTATCAAGTTGATCGTACTTATATATTTGAATACGCTTCTGCTTTAGCTTTTGTTACTTTCGCTTCCTTTTTGGCGACCATATAGTTTGTGGAACATTTCATGACCAATTATAAGTAGTAGATCAAGTCAGAGAGAAAGTGACTGAGAAGAGAAGAAACATAACGAGAATATAAAAAACGAAAATCAGAAACTGGTGATAACTTCTGCACGAATACCGAACTTAGAATAACCAAAACATTTTTTTACCAAAATGACCAACACAATACTAAAATACATACATAACGCCCAAGAGAGCGGCACCAACACAAACAAATATCAGAGTCGAAGGACTAAAAACGGAATCCACAGAATATACGGTAAAGTAATAAGGGAAAGCTAGGAAAACTCAAAAATATCTTAATTAAGGCAGCAATGGAAGTACTTGGAGAGAGGAAAGTAACGAACACTAATATATCAAAAATGGAGATAGGGCAGGCAATGAGGGTAGTTGGCTCCAAATTCCATCCTACTACATCAATTTACTTCATAGTTTCACAGTAATTAATTATATTATTTTGTAACCTATGTATGTTCGAAAAAAAATTATATATTAAAAAAAAGATTAAAAAAAAATAATAATAAAAAAATATATATTAAAAAAAAATAAAAAATAAATAAATAAATAAATAAATAAATAAAAAAATAAAAAAAATAAATAAATAAATCACTAAGAGGTTCTAAATCTCCGCGAGGATGAATCGGATTTAGTTCTTACCGTAGTGAAAAAAAAAAACAAAAAAAAACAAAAAAAAAAAACAAAAAAAAACAAAAAAACAAAAATTAATATAGTTGTATTTATTAACATAGTAAGTAGGCATAGTAAGTAGGCATTGTTATTTGTAAGCTTTATTTTTTATTATTCTTTATTTTTAAGTGTATACTGGGCAATTTTATACTTATGAACGAATAATAATTTTATATGTAGTTACGTGGCTAAAGGTTCTGAACCAAGGCCAGAATCAAAACAAAAAAAAGAAAAGTTTCACAGTAAGTAGGAAATAGTCCAAGAAAGAAAGTCTACCCTATATACTATAACGCTTTTATCTTGGGAGGCGGTTCCCACCCCTTCAAGGGGCTGGAAAGTTTTTTGGTCAAAAGAATCACGGAATTTGCTAGAGAACCTAATTCTAAGCAAAAACTGCTCTATAATTTTTTTTGAAAATTCAAAACTTTTTGAATTATTCATGGTTGAAAATTGGCCATTTTTATTGAAAAATGACACCTTTTCGGACGGTTTTTTGCGAATACATTAAAAAGTATGCATCTAACTAAAAGAAACTATACAAAACATTTTTGTAGCTTATATAAAACCACAGATATGGTAGGCCAAGAGATATGGTAGGTGAAAAGAGTTTGTTTTTTGGTGCATGCTCACATCGGTGTATTCAACTTGAAATAACAGAGAAATGGTCGATTTTAGGTGTATAATGCTACCAATACCTTTTGTAGTGCTTGAAAAGACCTTTAAATTGAGCAATATTAAATGCCGATTACATTCAACGTAATCGAGATTCGCTTCAAAGAATTTGATGACTAATGTATTTTAAGAAAAAATGAGAAGTTTATTTAACCCCTCATCTACCATTTAAATGCATCGTTTTCCTTCTACAATACATTTTACTATAGTGTTTTTCCTATGTTCGAAAAACTGGATGGATTTAAAATGAATGGTTTTTGAAAAAATTATAGAGCCAAAAATTGAAGACCAAATTATATAGCGCATTTTTAAATTTTCTTAAAAATCTTCCTTTTTCTACATGTAACTTGAAAATGATAAGATATACATTAATAAAAAACAAAAACAAAATTTTAACCTGAGAAAACCCTGCACTTTTGTATGATATCTTTTTTCGTATCTCTTATCATTTTTGAGTTACATGGAGAAAAAGGAAGATTTTTAAGAAAATTTAAAAATGCGCTTTATCTCTTCAAATACCTCTCTTCAAAAAGGGAGACAAATGGGACCTAGAGAACTACAGATGAATTAACTATTATACGCAACTCTAAAATTAACAACCAAACTGATAAGCTGAATGAAATTATAACGCTAACAGAAGAACAACAAGGTCGAGAAGATCATGCACCGACAGGCAAGTGCAAAAGAAACAACCATAATACAATAAATCTGCGTATCTGTTTCGTGGAAAAAGGCATTTGACAGGGTCAAATTAAAGGATGTTATCCATTTATTGTACATAATGGAGATACCTATAGGAATCATCAAAAGGATCGAAGATATATACCAGAACAGTAAGATAACAGTAGAAGTAGAAGAAGAACCAAGTGACGCAATTAAGCTGGCGATGAGATAAGACAGAGGATTCCCTGAGCTCTCTATTGTTCAATCTGATCATGGATGAAATAATAAAAAAAGTAAAAACAAAATAATAGTACTAAGAAAAAAACTTAAAATAATCTTCTATGCAGACGACTCAATACTAATTTCTAAAAATGAAGATAATTTACAACGTCTGCTGCAGCTGACATTGTAACAGCAAATCTACTAAGATATTATACCTTTGAGCTGAAACCTCTGATAATAGTGTAAAGTGAAGGCATCAGTCACACTATCTAGCAACGAAGAGCTCGAAACCGAAGTGGAAGATCAAATAGATTGAGCAAACAGAGCCGCATGATGCCTGAATGAAACAATATGAAGAAATAAAAATATCAAGACAGAGATGAAAGCAGAATTTACAAAACACCTATCAGACCAATAATAACATACACTACAGAAACACGACCCAATGTAGAAAGAGAAAAAATAATGTTAGAAACAGCAGAGATGAAAGCTTAGAACAATCGATCGGAAGACACTAGGGAGAGCGGGCTGTATCGTCGCCCCCGAGCGAAATTATTTGGATTCAATTTTTTTTGCACAAACTTTCTCAAAAAGAGGCCCTTATAACAAATCCACAGGGTGCCAGGCGGTGCCGTAGTCGAAAAATTGTTTAAGGAATTTTTTTAAACAATTTCCAAATTGTTTTAGATAATTTGAGCCATGCTGAGCACAAAAGGTTTCTTGTAATTTTTCTCTAAAATTGATTGTTGTCGAGTTATACGCGATTTAAAATTTGAAAAAGGCGAAAACAACCATTTTTAAGGCTTAATAACTTAGCGGATCGCGTATAACTGGACAACAATCAATTTTAGAGAAAAATCACGCGAGACCATATTTGCTCAAAATGACCCAAATTATCTAAAAAAATTTGTTCGAAGTAAAAAAATTATTTTTTTAATTTGTTTAAAAAAAATTGTTTAAACAATTTGTCGACCACGGCACCGCCTGGCACCCTGTGGATTTGTTATAAGGACCTATTTTTGAGTAACTATGCAAAAAAATCTAATCGAAATAATTTCGCTAACTGGAGCGACAATACAGCCTGGACTATAGCGCTAATAGTCTAAGAGCTGGGAGCGGATTTTGTGCGTGATAAGTAATATGGAAAAACTATACGGGGATATGTTGAATTAGTTGTGTACATGACTTTCACCAACGGCCGGAAACCAGAGTTGGGGCCGAGGGTAGTTATAAGGGGTCAAAGTCGCGGATTTTATTATTTTTTTTTATGACGCTCATGATCGAGATAGTGCATTAAAATTTGGGAATAAGTAGGTCATGACGTATCTAAGTAAAATCTCAAGGGGCTCAACGCTGCTTGGCCGACAAAGGGGTGGGGGTAGGGGTGAATATAAAAAATATAACGGGTTTTTTGCGACGTTCGTGATTGAGATAGTGCACCAAACTTTGGATATAAGTAGACCATGACATAAATAATTAATATTCCCAGAGCCGGAAACCAGAGTGGGGAAGGAAGGTAGTTATAAGGGGTCAAAGTTCCGTTTTTTATTATTTTTTTTGTGACGCTCATGATCGAGATAGCGCACCAAAATTTGGGAATAAGTAGGTCATGACGTAACTAAGTAAAATCTAAAGGAGTGGAACGCTGCGTGGTCGACAAAGGGGTGGGGCAGGGGTGAATATAAAAAAATGTAAGGGGTTTTTTGCGACGTTCGTGATTGAGATAGTGCACCAAAATTTGGAAATAAGTAGACCATGACATAACTAAGTAATATCCCCAGAGGCGGAAACCAGAGTGGCGGACGAGGGTAGTTATAAGGGGTAAAATCGCGGTTTTTATTATTTTTTTTTTTTGGCGCTCATGATGGAGATAGTGCACCAAAATTTGGGAGTAAGTAGGTTATGACGTAACTAAGTAAAATCTTCAGGGGCGGAACGCTGCTTGGGGTACAAAGGGGTGGTAGGCAGGGGTGAGTATAAAAATATATGGGGTTTTTTTGCCGTTTGTGATCGAGATTATGACGCTCATGATCGAGATAGTGCACCAAAATTTGGGAATAAGTAGATCATGACATTACTAAGTAAAATCTCCAGGGGCGGAACGCTACGTGGGGGACAAAAGTTGTGCCGGGTCACAAAAAAATAATACACACTGCGATTTTGACCCCTTAAAACCCTCATCCTCAACTCTGGTTTCTGGCTCTGGGGATTTTACTTAGCTAAGTCATGGTCTACTTATTCCCAAATTTGGGTGCACTATCTCAATCTAGCGTGTCGCAAAAAACCCCTTATATTTTTTATATTTACACCTACCCCCACCCCTTTATCGGCCACGCAGCGTTCCACCCCTGGAGATTGTACTTAGTTACCTCATGACCTACTTATTCCCAAATTTTGGTGCTCTATCTCGATCATGAGCGTCACAAAAAAAAATAATAAAAACGACGAATTTGACCCCTTATAACTACCCTCATGCCCAACTCTGGTTTCCGGCTCTGAGGATTTTACTTAGTTATGTCATGGTCTACTTATTCCCAAATCTACAAAATTTTGGTGCACTCTGTCAATCATGAACGTCGCAAAAAAACCCTTATATTTTTTGTATTCACCCCTGCCCTACCCCTTTGTCGGCCACGCAGAGTGCCACCCAGTGCCGGCGCTAGGGTATAAGGCGCCCGTCTGCAAAAGTAGCATAGGCGCCCTTCGGTTTTTTTTAAATTAGTATTTTGTATGGCACCAGCAGAAAAAAGGTCAATTTGGCGCCCCCCAAACAGGGGCGCCCGCCTGCAGTGCATCCCTTGCAGGCCCGTTATCGCCGGCCCTGTGCCACCCCTGGAGATTTTACTTAGTTACGTCATGACCTACTTATTCCCAAATTTTGGTGCACTCTCTCGATCATGAGCGTCACAAAAAAAAAATAATAAAAACGGCGACTTTGACCCCTTATAACTACCCTCATCCCCAACTCTGGTTTCCGGCTCTGGGCATTTTACTTAGTAACATCATGATCTACTTATTCCCAAATTTTGGTCCACTATCTCAATCACGAACGTCGCAAAAAACCCTTTATATTTTTTATATTCACCCCTACCCCCACCCCTTTGTCGGCCACGCAGCGTTCCGCCCCTACAGATTTTACTTAGTTACGTCATGACCTACTTATTCCCAAATTTTGGTGCACTATCTCGATCATGAGCATCATAAAAAAAATAATAAAATCCGCGAATTTGACCCCTTATAACTACCCTCGGCCCCAACTCTGGTTTCCGGCCGTTGGTGAAAGTCATGTACACAACTAATTCAACATATCCCCGTATAGTTTTTCCGTATTACTTATCACGCACAAAATCCGCTTCTATCTCTTCGACTATAATTGTTAATAATTAAAAATAACAGCTTTGTAATAAAATAATGACAAAAATTTCTTCAGGATGGGTTTTAAACTTTGATTTAGTCACTTTTTGACCTCCATAATAATAATTTTTAATTCAGTTATTAAGCCTTAAAAATGGCCATTTTCGCATTTTTCAATTTTTAAATCGCATATAACTCGACAACACTCAATTTTAGAAAAAAAATTACAAGACCTTTTTTGTTCAGAATGATCCAAATTATCTAAAAAATTGTTCTAAATGAAAAAATTATTTTTGTGAATTTGTTTAACAGAAATTGTTTAAACAATTTTTCCACCATGGCATCGCCTGGCACCCTGTGAATTTGTTATAAGGACCTCTTTTTGAGTAAGTTTGTGCAAAAAAATCGAATCGGAAAAATTTCGCTAATGAGGGCGACAATACAGATACAAAGATAGACGAATACGACGGAGATACAAAGTAGAGAACTGCAGGGACTGGGTAAGAAAGAGAAGATTAGAATATAACGATTATATAAGCCGAATAACAACAAATAGAGTACCTAGTAAATACACGATTCCCTAATAGGAAGACGATCAGTGGGAACTAGGGCTTCCAATCCCGCAGCCTGAGTTCAATCTCGGTATTTGCGGGACTACGAATTTTCAATCCCGCGGGATCTCGGTATTTGCGGGATCCCGCATATTGAAAATAGTCATATTTATATAAGGCAAATAAAACAATAAATTAATCAACTAACTCCACATTTATTTAAGTATTACTATTAGTATGAGATCAAAACTGATTTTTCTTCGCAAAAAACACTAACAAATACTGAAAAAACAAAAAATCTATATTCTTCAAAAAATACACCAACATAATTTTAAAAATCAACCACACAAACCCATTTTCAACTGAAAAATAATTTAGTTTACTAATTTAGTTGCTATATTACTTAGCTGTAAGTTACTAGTTACTACTATTTAGCTAAAGCTTTCAATAGGGCTTTTCATCGACTATCATTTGTTTCGAACTTCTGTCATATGTTGTATAATCTGTGTATAATATTAACATGCACGGATTATACGACATATGACAGAACCTCGAAACAAATGACTGTGAATGAAAAGCCCTATTGAAAATGTTTGCAAAGGAAACACAACATATTGGATGGTATGAATTAAAACGGAGTATAAACTCCGAGTACGTTCTCATTAGTATGAGCATAGAGTATAAGTTTATACTACATTTCATACGAATAAAAATATGTTGATGTGATGAGTTTCTACCCACCCACCGTACATAAGAGTAGATACTACCGCGTGGAGTATGTACTCCAAAATTTGGAGTATAAACTATATTCTCATTTTTATTCATACGAGCCAATATCTAAATCTAAACTGTCATCTGCCAAACTTCTGCTTATTTTGGACACAATATAGCCAGCAGCAGAAAATGCCTTTTTGGCTTCTATTAGGGGTCGACAAGACAAGAATTCTTGTCTTGATAAAAACTTCTTGTCTTGTCTTGAAAAAAAAATCAAGAAAATTTAAAAAATCTTGTCTTGACGTTTTCTTGACATCTTATATCTTGTCTTGACTCAAGAAATTTCAAGATTTGGAAATTTCTTGATTACCCGGTCTGGTGATTTCCCAGCGACCTTTTTATTGCTTTGCTTGCCAACACGGCCTCCACTGCCACTGACAAACGCAAAATTTATGTGCAGTTGCTCTGTTTTAATTCATAACTTATCAGTTCCGATTTAAAAATGTGCTAAATTTGTTATTTAAAATAAAATACATAATATATAATATAATAGTTTACAATTTTATTTTGTACAGGATTAGGTAAAGCGTCGATGATACGGGGCTAGTTTACAAGCTAATAGTCGGCGAGTTTAAAAGCTAGAAAATGAGAGAGTCAACGAGTGTCGATGACAAACAAAACTTTACACCCGCTCAGTAGCCAAACACGAGTGAGTTGCAATCAAATTATGAAATGTTGAACTATTCGTTCTCAACATTATTTCTTTAAGCAAAGGGATCTTTGTCCTTCAATTCTCTCAATAAGCCTTAGGAAGCACCATAATCGTTTTTTCTTATCCAAGATTTTACCCATTTTCTTTTCTGCTTTAAGCTTTTCTTTAGTTTTCGTTCTAAAACATTCTTGACTGCATGAGCCAAATAACTACGCCCGCGCGAACTAATTCCGTTGACATTTTTGATAAAGCTACAAACACGCAGACACTCTATTTGCAACCAGTAATAGCAGCAATGATGACACCGGGCTAGTTAACTAGCTTACTGCTTGCAAACTCGCCCCGTGTCATCGACGTTCTAGTATCTTTTATTATTTTTATTTTACATTTTTGTAAATGGTTTTGGCAAAAAAGTGTCCAATACATTAAAATATGAATATGTTATGCTGTGTTAAAATATGTTACCTTTTTCATAAATAACACGTCATCAATATTAGTCAAGATATTTCAAGATTTCTTGTTTCCTTGACAAGAAATCTTTTTATTGACATAAAATTTCTTGTCTTGTCTTGAATTCTAAAATTACTTCTTGCCTTGATCTTCTCTTGAAATCAAGACAAGATCAAGACAAGATCTTGAAATTTTCAAGAACTTGGCGACCCCTAGCTTCCATACGTCGACGTTATTCCTTTTTAGGCTTTATAATGTAAATGTAAGATATTTTCCCATTGACTCCCCAGATTCATAGAGAGTCATTTCTATTTTAATAATGGACTCAAGTGTACTAGCTCGAGATGGCGACGGGCAAAGTAAATACATTACATGCTGACGATATAGTTAACTCTAACTTCTGTTGCAATGTAAGATCAAGATCGGAACCCGATGATGGAACCTCTACATGACATTGTTTCTCACGTGTTTCTTACTTGATCAGCTATTTGTTATCATTGCTCTTAGATGAATTTCAAAGACTGAAGTTCATTCCCGTTACAAAATCATTAATTTCTTTTCAAAGTAAACTTTTCGGTGGGAGATGAAAAGTTTCATCGTCACACGACGCTTGGTAACTACGAGGCTTTTGGAGATAAATCAGTAGTGCAGTCACATTTCTACGTCGTTGTAAAATACGGCGCAAAGATAAAGCTAATTTACGCTTTTTTCAGTCCCGCAAATCCCGCGGATCCCGCGCCTGTAATCCCGCATCACGCGGGATTGGAAAATGACGCGGGATCCCGCAATACCGAGATCTCGGTATTGCGGGATTGGAAGCCCTAGTGGGAACACCAAGAAAACGATGGAACGACAACTTACTTCAGGCCCATTGAAAAACAGACAGTTATGTCCACACAAAAAGAAGAAGAAGAATAATATGCTTCATATTATTTAAAATTAGCTAGATTGTATGGCAAAAACAGATTATGAAGCAATAACACTCTGCATCAACCGTATAATAATAATTTTGAACCATTAATCCCTGATTACATAATTTCGGTTTCATAAATTCATGTAAACTCAGAAACAACGTATTATTATCAATTCTGGTTCCTGCTTATTACAAGTAATGAACATGCATGAGGTGTGGTTTTTCAACACACTTCCTAGAAATCCACTAATAAGGAAAATATGGTCAAAGTTCAAGCTACTCCGACCTGGAGAAATACGTGCATGTCTTTGAAACTCTATATTATGATTTTATAGTAATTGTGAAAGGTCGCTGAAATGTATTTTTACGTTTTGATTAAGTGTTCTTACGTGTGCATGATATTATATGCATACAATCCCATTTATTTACGAGGAACCGATGATAACTATGATAAGTTACTTTAGAATACAGTAATATGTCATTTCAAAGAAATATTTACATAATTCTAACAATTACGGGTAAACATCAGCGCGTCATCAATATCTTTGTTTTTCGAAAGTTCTGCAAACTTTCAACAGTGCGGCAACAGTGCGTCGGTAGTACGACGGTGACAGTGACACTATACTATCAAAAACAATAATTACTATACTCATAGGCGCGCTAAATGTGTTGCCAAGTCAGTCTAGTTCGATTTCTTGTTATAGATAATCGATTATTATGTTCCAATGTGACATACAATCTAGGCATGGGATAAAAAAGTTTATTTGAAGAAAGTGTATTTTTTTGTTCTTCTTAATGGCGGCACAGGCTCTTTTTGCAATATTTTATTTAATAGGGAACTTGCACATAAAAATATTTTTATGTTAATTTATCTTTAAAAATATTATGTTTAAAATATTACGTCTTAATAATTAATAGTTTACATACAATAGCTGATAATAGTTGCGCGCCCAAATTTACCATTTCAAACAACTTCAAAAGCGCGGGCTGGGGTCTGACGTCACCAACCATGATGTTTGCCAGTGTTCTCGTTTGGCTAGTGCCAGACGTGCACTCTGAAGACAATATTTGAAATTTTAAAGATCATTTATTTATAAATATTGTTTTTAGTTTACGGAAATACATTTTTATTTTACAACTTACGTATCTCAAATGCCAAATTACATTATAAAGTTATGTAAGTACATACATACTACTAAAAAATTACGTATAACAAGAAAGGATGTTTTAATAAAATATATGAATAGGCATAAATTTAGTTTAAAATTTGAATTTCATTCTCACATAAAGAAATAAAAATATTTTATGGATAAAACTTTATTTTATCAAAGTTTTATTCCATTTATTTTTAATAATTAGCAGAACCAAATAGATGGGGGAAAATATTTACACTCCAAAAGTCTTGTGCTATACTAATCAAACTGTCAATAAGACATGCGTCATATTCTATCCAAATATTTATAAGTAAATTTTAAATTACTTTCAAAGTATGTATCTGCTACGCAAAAGAAACACTTATTTTTTAAATAGAAACATTTGCAACTACTGTACTTTTGCATTGGTTATTTGGTTGATAGATTAGATTTTGGCTCTCGGTCTCGATTTTCTACCAACACAACTTTTTCAATCCAAAACGTTTGTCCCTTATTATAATTAAATTTCCGAATACATTTATTTCAGTCGTATTATTTTGTAATAAACAAAACTAAAACCTATCATTTATAAATATTTTATATTCATAACAAAGAACAAACAAAAAACTTAAAAATAAACAATACAATATCTATTATACTTTTTGTAATAAAATTGAGAGCAACTAAAACCTATTCTTATAAACAATATAAAAATGCTTATTAATAATGCTTACTTATTTGTTTTAACACCTGATCAATTTCAGTTTGAAATTAATAAACTGATTATGAACTATACCTACAAGAACACAAATAATACCTTGGAATTTCCAATTAAATACGATTAAATGGAGTTAATACAATCCTCAAAACAACCTTTATTTCTTTTGAACGTTTATTGATACAATCGACTTCTACATAAGAGTTTTAAGTGAATGTGAATGAATTTGTAAATAATATTTTCGAAATGTCCTAGCGCAGTGGTTTTCAATGTTTTTGAACCATGTACCACCAAAATGCTTATAATTATTTTTGGTACCACCTAACTGAAGTATCTATGGAGGTAGGTAATTTAATTAACTACAAATATGCTGGATTTTGGCTGTGGTTTCGCGTTTTGTGTACCACCGCACCTAATGAAATGTACCACCAGTGGTACATGTACCACATATTGAGAACCCCTGTCCTAGCGGTTTTGTTGTCGATGGCAGGTAGACAGTGGGTCGTGACGTCAGACCCGTTTACGCGTCTCTGAAGAAATTTGAATTTTATAGCATTTTCAAAGCTGCGTAATAAGCGTATGAGTTAAAAATATTTGATTTTTTTGCATGCATGCGTTTTAAGATCATGTTACCTTATATTTTTTAATATTATTTTAATATTTAAAAATATCTGCAAGTTCCCTATTATAGAGTAGTTTCCACATACTAACATATTTCTCAAATTGGGCTCTGTACCGCCATTCTTTACTATAATATTACTAGTGCAGTCACTGAAGGTTTTCACCTCCGATTTCGTTGAACCTCCATGGATCTTTATAAAAATTGGTGAGTAGTTAGAAGACACCTCAAGAAACAAAGGTGACATGGCGCCAATTTGCGCTTTTACCCCGAAAGGGGCTGTCCCCTTTTCGGGGGTGGAAATTATTTTATTTAAAATACCCCCATAAATCTATAGAGGATCCAATTTTAAGTAAAATGTGTTATATACAGTTATTCAAATAAATCAACAGTTTTTGAGTTATTAAAGATCAAATATTTTGATTTTTCGTGAAAAAATTGCATGTTTTAACACGGTTTTTCATATTACCAAAAATTAAAAGTTAATATTACCAAAATTAAAGCTAATAAAAAATCAAATAAACATGTTAAAACCTTTTAGTACATGCACAAAGTGAGTTATGGGTAATTGAATGCATATTTTTTTCGGCTAGTACCCAAATCTAAGTATTAAAGCTTAAACAACGGGAAAACGATGCATTGTATTAAATATAGCTTTTAAACATTTTTTAAAGCAAGTAGAAACAGCTATCAGACAAGCTATAGAAGAAGTCGATTGCATTAAAATTAATCAAGTTATGATAAAATAAGAGGATCCTTTCGAATTTTTTAGGAAAAAATGAAAAATAAAACATAGGTACATCATTTCAACAAAAATTAAAGTTTATAGTAACCCCTATCAGACTTTCTTTATTTTAACATGTGTAATGAATGACCTTAAAAATTTTGACTGGTTTAGAATGCATATTTTTGAAAAAAAAAATGATTTAAAAAAATCAAAATTTTTCAAATTTTCTTAAATTTCATTCTCTTTTGATAATAACTCCAATATTACTCGATATACGTAAGAAATTATGTAGAACTAAATTGTAGTTTTCTGTTTGCTAAAGCTCTTACTTATCTTTTAATTTTTATATAATAAAAAATAACCGAGATAGAGACGTTTAAAGCCTAAATTTTACTGTGAGTACCATGTAACCGAAGCACCTTTTGTGTTTTAAAAAATAATGGATTTAGAAGATTAAGTTTAATACTATGTTATAGCCCTTGCTATTATCTTTGCAAAGGTTGTCGGATAAACCTGATATCACAAAAATTAACGGAGTTATTCTAAAGAAACCAATAACATTTTTTTGGAAAAATTTTTGTAGCAGAGATTTTGTATGTATAAAGCGATGCGGAGAAATCCAATTACTCGTTTGTAGTAAAAGATACGAAAAAAATTTATTTAGATGAGATTGGGGCATAGATAGGATTAAAATTTCAAATTATTTCCAAATATACAGGGCCACCCGTATTGATAGGTTGAAACAAACTTATCTTTTTTTAAAGGAACACCCTGTATATTTTTACATTTATGGATTCTACTCGATATTTCCTTTCTTAAAATATAAGGTCTTAAAATATATAGTTTAAAAGATAACGTTTTTTTTTGTTAATTTCATAGCAATATTCACACCCTGTATTCTAAGTATTCCACATACCTAACTGCGATTATTTGTCAGTTATTGTGGATTCTTTCCAAACGTTAATTGCAACAACAACATATTACGTGGAATTTTATTAGTTTGCCAGTGAAAATATTCATTCAATAGTACATTGTTTACCGGGTAGGAAAAGCTTAACATTCCTGGACGACTGTGAAGATTGCTAAGTCGAGGCGCAAGCCGAGACTTAGCAACACAGAGTCCAGGAATGTGGCTTTTCCTACGAGGTAAACATACTATTTTTCCGCAAATCGTTTAAAATTCGACAGATATTGATTGATTTAAAAAAAACGCGATAATTTTATTCCCAAATAAATGGTGCTTTGAAATTCCTAATAAAATTACTTGGGTTACTATGGAAACGTATTGAGGTTGAATTGTCAAACTTGACAATGTTTTCTATCATTTATGTAGAACACTAACAACTGTACGGAAATATCATTTCCTTACAGTAAGGAAATGACATTTCCTTACAGTAAGGAAGTCCTGACTTTTTCTTCAAGAAATTTTGACAGGAATGTCAAAATTTCCTGGCGATTTGCGGAAAAATATTTTTTTCATGATTTTAGATTACAGGGTTGGTTGCTAAAAGGACTGACAAATTAATTAAAATTATAAATCGTGCATGTATTTAAAATTTATTTATTTTATTCAATTAAACGAGATTACTTCCGACACAACGCTGAAATCTGCATTTTTACCATTAAAAGAAAGGGTAGATTTCACCTCTAAAATGCAAAAAAAAGTTCGCTGCATATCACTTTTATTTTTTAAAATATCGTCTAATTAGTCACCAAAATTTTCATGAAAACCGATGGAGGTTCAACTAAATCGGAGGTGAAAATCTTCAGTGGCTGCACTTTCAGAAATATAAAAAATAATTAAAAAAACGGGTGGATTTCACCCCAAAAATGCAAAAAGCACAAGTTAGTACCATATCATTTTTGTTTTTTGAGGTATCCTCTAACCATTCACCAATTTTCATGACAATCTATTATCGAAATCGGAGTTCATCGAAATCGGAGGTAGAAACCTTCAGTGACTGAACTTTCAGAAATATAAAAAGTAATTAAAAAGAAAAGGTGGATGTTACCCTTCAAATGCAATAAGCGAAATTACACCATACAACTTTTGTTTCTTGAGGCATCCTCTAACTACTTACCAATTTTCATGAACATCGATGGAGGTTCAACGAAATCGGAGTTAAAAACCTTCAGCGACTGCACTTTCAGAAATATATAAAAACAATTTAAAAAGGGGTGGATTTTATCCCCTAAAATGCAAAAAGCGCAAGTTGGCACTATGTCAAGTTTATTCCTGGAGGTATCCTCTTACTAATTACAAATTTTCATAAAAATCGATGGAGGTTCAACGAAATCGGAGGTAATAGTTCATAACCACTTTCAGTGACTGCACTATAAGAATATGTGTGCCAAATATCTGGACAAAATATTCAAAATTAAAGCTGCAATCTTGGAACGCGTTTTCCGTTTTGATAACGCGCTGATGTAGCCTCTTAATTTTTGTTTTCAATACTTTCACAAAATTTATTATAACTATGTCACTACAACTGTTTCGGCAGAGTGCCTTTCACAAGTGATTTATTTTACTATGTATTTTAACGTATTTTAAAGTCTCTAATTCAGGGGAGGCCACCCCGTCGATCGCGATCGACCAGTCGATCACGACATCTAGCTCAGTCGATCGCGGAAAAGGAAAAAATTATCGGTATTGTACCCTCGAAGATCGGTGGTACTGTGTGAATGTTGATAGTAACATATCCCTTTTAAGATAAACAGAACTGTAATTTAGTCCAGACAAATTAATATATTTTTTTGCCAACAAAAATGAGTTTTTTCAACCAAATAATGTTTCAAATATGATGTGAAAAATAATTATTAATTTGATTCTGTTAATGAGCTTGCTTTTTTTTGTCATTAAACTAGAGAAAACTTTAAATTTCACTCATTAAATCATTATCGTTTTAATTATGTTAACTGTACTAATATCCGTCGACTAATTCTGAATGATTAATGTGTTGCTAAAACATTTTATCTGTAGCGGCTTCTGGAATGTCTTAAAAATATCGAATTTCATTGATAAAATGCGCATATCCCACCGATCTTCGCTTAGATCATACCTACCTATTCCCGTCCTAAATATTATGAAAATTATTGGAGTGCTAGCAATCTTGCATCGATCATCGCGAGCTACTTATGAAGTGTCGACTCAATGATACAACATATTCATGACACCTTTGAAACAGTATAGTTAAAAAATTCCTAGTCGGTAGATCGCAAAGGATTTGAAAGGCAGATAGTAGATCTCGAGTCCCATTAAGTTGGCCACCCCTGCTCTAATTGAATAGATTGTGGAATGGGGAGCTGTTTGCCTCCCTGTATATTTTAATTTATTAATTTCAATAGATTTTAATAAGATCTTTATTTTGAAAATGAAGAACTTGAAACTGTTTATTAAAAGAATGAAATTATGATCTAGAAGGTGAAGTGCGTATGTAGAATCTGTTTTTCTATTGTTGAAAGCCTTTTTGTGTTCTCCTATCCGTTTGTCAAAAATTCTGCCAGTTTGACAGATGTAAGTTTTTGGACAGTCACCATATGTCAGTTGATAAACACCTCTGTAATCGCTCCCTCTTTTCGCTCTTATTGTTCTTAAAGTATTCACTTAAGTTATTGCTAGTTCTGAAAGCTGGTGTTATTCCTTTCTTTTTTATGTATTTACATATTTTTGTTGATATTGTTACGCGATTGTCTTTTTACGTGGTTGACTCTACTATTTTATTGTTTATGTTTTTAGGCACTAAGTTTAATTTAATTGACTTTATTTATTTTTAATAACTTACACTTAAAGAAATAAAGAACACTGAATTTATATCCTTTAATAACACTAATTTACAAACTTAACATTAAAATACTACATTATTTTTATTCGTTACAAAATAACCACGGCTTTATTAAAGATTACACTAAAACAACAATTTATCTAAATGTCTAATATGTACCATTTACATTTACATTTATTTCGCGTCCGAACATCGAAAAATGTTACTCGACCGACGACTACAAATTTATAACTAACTCTAATTTCAAAAATGCCTCTTTATATAGTTATAAAAATTAATCTACTGATTTCCAGAAAAAATCGAAAGATATGTATTATTTACAAAGCAACAAAAGAAAGGTGTATTAGGTGACCTTCTAGATATGCCGATACGTTCGTAAACAGCTGTCTCGCCGACGAACAGGGTTTCAGACACTTCGGCGCCAGAGAGTTCTGGCGTTGACAGGACCGGCCTGGGACCGTGACATTGCCCCCTCCTCAAAAGATGGTTCCTCCTGGAACCTTGTCGGGACTGGAACTGGATGCTGGTATCTGCAACTGGACCCTCTTTTACAACTCCCAGTTGTATAAAAGTGACAGGGGACGGTCTTCTCTCCGCACCAGTAACTATGTGGATTGCAACAGACTAACACCTGGACCTCGGTGTCTTGGAAAATTTCTTCTACCATATTTCGGATAACTCTCCAGTCTAATTGGCTGCATTCTAACTTTGGCATGGCTAACTTTTGCACGTCGGACTCCAACAGGTGCTCTCTCAATTGAATTAATGCATCCCATACATCTTGGTAGGTAGGTTGGTCATGGACAGTGTCTTTCGTTACCAGATAGAATAGGTAACGTGATGCATCTTGGAGTTTCAATGCTTTGCCAGGAGCTGGCAGTTGGCATTGAAGTTCTGCAACTCGACCAAACTTCATTCGGAAGGCGGATGCCAACCCTCGTGCGTCTTTGATACTGGCCGGGATGGTATGGGCCAGTGAATAGACATCGGGAAGTGCGAGAAAATCTCGCTTTTCTTCAGTGGTAACACCATGTCTTGCTTTACCGGTACCTCCGTAGGCACCCATGAACTCTTCAAAGGTAAGGTCAGGTATTTCTCGAACTTGGTTGACTTCCGCTTCTTCATCTACGTCGTGGTCTCCCTCGTACGGCGCCAACCGGTTATGGTGGACTATCATCGGCTTTCCCCTAGGAATCTTGCTTATTCGGTAGATAACGTCATTGATTTTCTTGACAATGAGGTACGGACCTTCCCAGAACTGCTGCAACTTGGGAGAGCAGCCTGTTCGCTTCTTTGGATTATAAAGCCAGACTTTGTCGTTCTCCTTGAAACATCCCTTTTCAGCTTGGGTATCGTATCGTTTCTTCATTCGGTCGCTAGCGATCTGAAGATTAGAACGGACCAACTCATGTATATCGTCCATTCTTCTTCGTAATTCATTCACGTAATCCTCACCAGCAACATCTTCTCCAGGTCGACATCCAAACTCTAGATCACAGGGTAGACGCATCTCACGTCCAAATAGGACTTTTGCTGGTGTTTGGCCAGTTGATTCATTAACAGCAGATCTATAGGCCATTGCGAAGAACGGAAGGTATTGGTCCCAGTCTCGTTGATGATTGGACACCATCTTTGTCAAATACTTGCCGACTGTCCTATTCATACGCTCCACCATTCCATCCGATTGCGGGTGATAGGCCGTGGTTCTTGTCTTCTTCATGCCTAGTTTATCACAGATTCCTTGAAATAGATCGCTCTCAAAGTTCCTTCCTTGGTCACTATGGATCTCCAGAGGTACTCCAAATCGGCTGATGCAGTCTTTGATTAACACATCTGCAATAGTGGCGGCCTTCTGGTCTGGAATTGCGTAGATCTCCACCCACTTCGTGAAGTAATCCATTATCACCAACATGTATTTGCATCCATTGTCACTTTCTGGAAATGGCCCGGCAATATCCAAAGCTATTCTTTCAAACGGACTTCCAACATTGTACTGTCTCATAGGAGCCTTTCTTTTCCGGTAGGGTCCGTTACTTGTAGCACAGGTAGTACATTTCTTACACCAGTCCTTCACATCGTCGGAACTATTCATCCAATAAAATCGTTCCCGAATTCTCTGAAGGGTCTTCTTTACACCAAAATGCCCTCCTGATGGACTGTCGTGTAATTGACGAAGTACTTCGACTACTCTGCTCTTTGGAATCACCAACTGTGTTCTCCTCACCGAACCATCATCATTTTCTATTACTCGTTTAAGCAAGCTGTCTTCCAAGATAAATGAGTCCCACTGGGCCCAATACGTCTTAACTACTGAGCCTAGGCTTGATATTTCTTGCCAAGATGGTCGACGATTTTCTTCTTTCCATTGTCGAATCTTCTGTAAAACTGGATCTTTTTCTTGTTCTTCCTTGATCTTGGTAGGCGTCCACTCGTCGTTGACCACTGTTGTTCTTAGTACTGCTGCTTCCTTTGACTCTGTTTTGTTGCAATGGGAACATTCTGCTGGACACGGTCTTCTAGATAGAGAATCAGCGTTCCTGTGGCTAACTCCGGCCCTATGCTCGATCTTGAAATCATATTCTTGAAGTCGTTCAATCCATCTGGCTATCTGACCCTCTGGATTCTTAAACTGCATTAACCATTTAAGGGCGGCATGGTCGGTTCGGATTAGAAACTTCCTTCCGTAGAGGTATTGATAGAAGTGTTCCACTGATTTTACTACTGCTAGAAGTTCTCTTCTCGTGACGCAATAATTTCGTTCAGGTTTTGAAAGCACTTTACTAAAATATCCAAGGACTCGTTCCTGTCCTCCTTGGATCTGCGACAGCACTCCTCCAATTCCCACATTGCTTGCATCCGTATCTAAGATGAACTCTCCTTCTGGCAGTGGATACCCTAATATTGGCGCTGTAATTAAATGCCTCTTCAAAGTTTCAAAGGCCGTTTGGCAGTCTCCATCCCAGCAATAATCCCTTGCTTCCTCTGTAAGTCGCGTTAATGGCTTAGCGATATCTGCAAACTTCTTAATGAATCTCCGGTAGTAAGTACATAGTCCCAGGAAACTTCTCACTTGATGTTTATCAGTTGGTTCCGGCCATTCCTTAATGGAATCGATTTTTCCTTTGTCCACGGCCACTCCTTCTTTGCTGACTATATGGCCTAGATAATTGACTTTACTTTGAAATAGCTGGCATTTCTTGGGGTTTAACATTAACTGGGCAGCTTTAAGTCGATTAAAAACGTCTTCTAAATTCTTCAGGTGGTCTTCAAACGTCTCCCCCAAAACGATTATGTCGTCTAAATACACCAGGCACGTCTTCCAAGATAACCCTCTCAACACATTTTCCATAAGCCTCTCAAATGTCGAAGGTGCGTTACAGAGTCCAAACGGCATAACGTTGAATTCCCATAATCCAGATCCTGTCGTAAAGGCCGTCTTCTCTTTGTCCACTGGATCCATCTCTACCTGCCAATATCCAGACTTCAAGTCCAACGTAGAAAACAATTTACTTCCAGCCAATGTGTCCAACGTGTCGTCGATCCGAGGCAGAGGATAACTATCTTTCTTGGTAACATTGTTCAACAAACGGTAGTCCACACAGAACCTCGTAGTTCCATCTTTCTTCTTGACCAGGACCACCGGAGAGACCCATGGGCTCGTAGAAGTTTCTATCACCCCGTCTTTCTTCATTTCTTGAACAATCCTTTCAGCTTCCTCTCTCTTCGCCTGTGGTAATCGTCGAGCTGTTTGACGAATTGGCCTAGCGGTACCAGTGTCAATTTTATGTTTGACAACTGTCGTTCTTCCTGTCTTTCCTCCTTTCGGTACGAATATGTCACGATATTGCCTAAGAAATTCCCTTAATTTCCTTTTTTCCATTTGATTTAGAGACTGGCCTGCAACTGCAACGATTTGGTCGAACTTGTCGTTGGAATTATCTGATGTTGTCGTCTGACGGATTATGGACGTCACGGGTACACAAGTTCCTACTTTTGTCTCCTTCTTGATGGTCACTGGGTAGTCATTGACATTAATCAATCTCACGGGAATTTCTTTAGCAGAAGTAACCAACTCCTTTCCAATTATGATTCCTCGGCCAACCTCCTCGTCGTGGTTCCATGGCTCCATCATAACAGGCGTTCCTTCTTCTACAGTTCCCTGTAGTCGCGCTACGATGATCGTTTCACTCCTCGCAGGCACAACTGTATCTTCTTTAATGGCTGCTAGCACAGTTCTGTCATCATGTGGATGAAGAAATACCTCCTCGTTGCCAACTTTGATTACCCTATTCTTAAAATCCAATTGAAATCCATGCAAATTCATTACGTCCATTCCTAATATAACATCTTCTTCGATGTCTGCAACTATGACAGTATGGACGAACTTTTCTGCTCCAATCCCTAATTGTATCTGGATTTCTCCATGGGTGTTGGCGTTTTCACCTGTGGCAGTCCGCAGTCGCAACCTCGTTGGTAAGAGTTTCTTACGGCTGTTTAAAACTGACGGTCGTATAATGGTCCTGGTCGCTCCGGTATCCACCAACAATGTATACTTTTTACCATTTATTTCTCCATCCACATATACACTATCTTCACGACATTTCAAAGAAGCTATTAGTATGAGAGGGTCTTTGGAAAAGTTGCGGGTCGAAGCTGCCCCCCTAAGGCCGACCCGTTCTAGTTTTCCTGCTGGTGAGTCTCTTGATTGTTATTGTACCTAGGGTACTTACATGAACCCCGTACATGTCCCATTTCACCACAGTTCCAGCACCGTCTTCGTTTTCTTGAATGCAATGTCTTTCATCATATTAACAAGCTGGTCAAGTTTGTCCTCATCCTGTTCCTCTTTCACAGTCCTCACTTTACTGTACCCACCAGAGGCCTGGGTAGCTGATTCGTATTCGAGGGCGGCAGACAAGACATCGACCAGCGTTTTGTGACGAGCTAATCGCAGTGTTCTTTGCATTTCATGATCACGAAGGCCATCAATAAATGTTTGAACAGCCAACTTTTCCATCATGTCTTCGGGAGCTGTTGGATATGCATATCGTACCAACCTGGCAATATCGACTTCGTATTCTTGAAGAGCTTCATCTTTCTTTTGTCTTCGATTTTTAAACTGCGACTGATAGACATGCTCTAAATGTTCGTGCCCGTATCGCATATTCAGTCTCTTCTTCAGCTGCTCGAAGTCATCTGTCTCCTCTACGGCTATGGTCTGGAGGACATCCAAAGCGTCGCCTCGAAGAGCAATAGTGAGGTTTACAGCTTTTTCTTTTTCGGACCATCCGTTCGCTCTGGCCGCAGATTCGAACTGTTTCATATAGTTGTTCCATGATGACTTTCCGTCGAAATTTGGCACCTTAACACGAGCATGACCTACACTCCCTTCAACTATCGACCGTGGCTCCAATTTGTATTTGGTTTCATCATCTTTAATATCTGTTAAGATGGGTTCCACCACTTTGTCCACTTTTTCAGTTTCCTCCAGTTTCTTTTCTATTTCCTTGATCTTTTCTTCAAAAGTAGATTTTATGGACGATATCTTGTCGTCAAAATCCGAAGTGACCTTAGAGATGTTAGCAGAAATCTCGTTAGTCATTTTGCTTTCAAGGGATGAAATATCACCCGAAACTTTCTTCTGTAACGATGCAATGTCTGTCGAAACTTTCAAAACATCCGAGGAAACTTGGGAGATTTCACTAGAAACTTTGTTCTCTAACGATGTAATGTCTGTCGAAACTTTAGAAACATCGGAGGAAACTTTCGAAATCGACGAGATCACAGCAGCATGCTTGTCTTCAAACAAATAGGTTTCTGGATCTTGACCCTCTTCCTGAAGAGCGTTCTTTAGACGTTCGACTAGATCAGCCTTTTTCCCAGTAGTGTCCATGTCTCTCTCTTCTAACTGGTTGCGGAGCTCCTTAACGATCAATTCAGTGATTTTCTTATGTTGTGAAGACATTGTCACACACTTTATTTATTACGATTTATATTTTATTTATTTTTAAAAGTTCCACACTCTATTTAAACCGAAAATTTACGTTAAATTTATGTATTTCAAGTATCCTCACTTCTGCACCATTTTGTTACGCGATTGTCTTTTTACGTGGTTGACTCTACTATTTTATTGTTTATGTTTTTAGGCACTAAGTTTAATTTAATTGACTTTATTTATTTTTAATAACTTACACTTAAAGAAATAAAGAACACTGAATTTATATCCTTTAATAACACTAATTTACAAACTTAACATTAAAATACTACATTATTTTTATTCGTTACAAAATAACCACGGCTTTATTAAATATTACACTAAAACAACAATTTATCTAAATGTCTAATATGTACCATTTACATTTACATTTATTTCGCGTCCGAACATCGAAAAATGTTACTCGACCGACGACTACAAATTTATAACTAACTCTAATTTCAAAAATGTCTCTTTATATAGTTATAAAAATTAATCTACTGATTTCCAGAAAAAATCGAAAGATATGTATTATTTACAAAGCAACAAAAGAAAGGTGTATTAGGTGACCTTCTAGATATGCCGATACGTTCGTAAACAGCTGTCTCGCCGACGAACAGGGTTTCAGACACTTCGGCGCCAGAGAGTTCTGGCGTTGACAGGACCGGCCTGGGACCGTGACAATATCTTCTTACCTGTATATGTGATAGAGAGTAGAAGGTACTGGAGGAACATTTTAAACCAAAAACTCCATAAGAAAGCCTTGAATCTAGTCTATTTACCCCCACAGAAAAAACAGTACCTTCTGCTTTATCACATATACAGGCAAGATATCAACAAGAATAGCCAAATACATAAAAAAGAAAGGAATAACACCAGCTTTCAGAACTAGCAACAACTTAAGCAAATATATACAGAACAATAAGGGCCGAAAGAGAAAGTAATTACAAAGTGGTGTTTACAAACTGATGTGGTGACTGTCCGAAAACTTACATCGGTCAAACTGGCAGAACCTTTGACAAACGGATAGCAGAATACAAAAGGGTTTTCAACAGTAGAAAAACATATTCTACGTACGCACTTAACCTTCAAGATCATAATCATTCTTTTAATGAACAGTTTCAAATTCTTCATATTCAAAATAAAAGCCTTAAGCTATCTACATAATTCGTTAATTCATAGATTCCTTAATTTTCAATACAGACATATTATCTATAATCTCTTAATTTGAATATTTGAGGGGCTGAGTATCAAAGACGGACTACTCCATTTCGTAATTTTTTCAGGAGAGCTGAAAA
The DNA here is from genome assembly GCF_917563875.1 of Diabrotica virgifera virgifera. Taxonomy (NCBI): domain Eukaryota; kingdom Metazoa; phylum Arthropoda; class Insecta; order Coleoptera; family Chrysomelidae; genus Diabrotica; species Diabrotica virgifera. The sequence continues at coordinate 219,371,813 of NC_065447.1, forward strand.
ACTGCAGTGCGTTATATTCTCTACCTCCAATTGTGATTTTTTTATGAATATACTTTTCTAGTAATACTTTTGAATAACGAAAATGTGAATATATTTATGTTTTATTCCCTAAAATCAATAAAGAAAATGGAATTAGCCGATATTGCAACCAAGTTCTGGAGCCAGGCCCGGGTCTAGGACATTTCGCCGTCGCCGTTTCGCCGTCGCCATTTCGCCGTCGCCGTTCCGCCGTCGAGCCATTTCGCCGTCGCCGTTTCGCCGTCGAGCCATTTCGCCGTCGCCATTTCGTTGTTAGCATTCGTACTTATACTATCACTTTTGCATAATGAAGTTTTTTATTTTTGATGCAGTAAAAACAATAATTGAAATTGAAATCTGTAAATATTTTATTTTTTAGACGAAAACAATGTATAGTTGAATACGAAAATATAACTTGGTTTTACTAGCAACATCAGCATTTTATTTACACTGACATTTAATATAAAAAAAAGTTAGTACGTTATCACGTTCTTGCTACATTTAGTATAAAAAAAGTTAGTATGTTATCACGTTCTTGTAAACTTAACCAATGCCGGGATGGCGACGGCGAAACGGCCGACGGCGAACTGGCTCGACGGTGAAACGGCCGAAGGCGAAGTGGCTCGACGGCGAAATGGCGACGGCGAAATGGCGACGGCGAAACGGCGACGGCGAAACGTCCCAGTCCGGCCAGGCCCCGGGCTTAGGTGGCTGGCGCCCTGGGCAAGTGGTTTACTGGCGTCCCCTTTATTACTATAACGTAAAAGCAACTAATTATGTTACTTATATTTTATCAAATAAAGTAAATAACAAGAAAACACGTCTTTCATACACAAAACTGAAGACATTTATTTCTATATAATTCACACTTCGAGCTAAAATTACATCTTAAAATTATATTTTTAAGATCCTACTTTGTACAAAGCATTTTAAGTGACAGATTTTTTTCTAGCCTTCAATTTGGCAAACTTGTTTACTACATCAGAAAAATCTGTGCTTAGGGTTAAGTCTTTTTCACAACAGAGTAAGTAACATGAGACAATTTAACTTGCTGTCTGAAAGAGCAGATCTCTTAACATTCTTCAGACGATTCAAAGCGGAAAATCCTCTCTCTGCAGAGCAGTTGGTGACAGGTAAGGTCAGAAAAATTCTAACACCTACATACTTCAAGATTTGGGAAAGTACTTTTCAATTCATTTTTTATTATGTATTCCTACACGTCATGGATTCCACTAAATTCTTCCTGTTCCACATACATTGTGGGTAATTTGTTTCTCTAATTTATTTTTATTATCTCTTTTATCTTGCGCCCCTAAAAATTTGGAGCCCTGGGCAAATGCCCAGTGCCCATAAATAGCCCGGGGCCTGTCTGGAGCTGTCCGTTTTTGAACCCAATGTCGACGTTTTTGTTGACCAATCTCTTCCTGGCTTCATTTTTAGTTACTTAAATTCCGTTCACATGCATTTTTCGGAAAAAATAACGCAAATAATATTCATAAAAACACGAAAACGGTTGAAATAACGTCGTAAACTATGTAAAATTGAAACGCAATGGCCACTCTCAGTAGGTTTGTTCTAGTGCGCATGGCAACTTGACAAAAATACTATCTTTCGATTGGCTGTAATGGAGTAGTCCGATTCTGCTACAAAATCAAGTTGGAGCTGTCCGTTTTTGAAATTAATGCTAGTTTTGAAATGCAATTTCTTGCATGTTTTAGCCGCTTTTGAAACTAAAGCAATTCAGATTTAAATTTTCCGTGAAAATTCCTATAAGACTGTACCATTAACTCAATTTTGAGAAAAATGGATTTGCCCGTATTTGATACCAAACTCCTCATTTATTTATTCATAAACATTCTTGTTTGCAGTATCCATCACTCATGTATTCATTCACCCTTTTTTCCTTTTATCCTTCTTCGTTCTTAAGTCTATTTTATATTATTCTTCTTCTTAGCGTACTGCGCCTTGTGTGTCTGAGCTTCTATTAAACTACAGTAGACTCCCTCTATAACCAGAATTGAAATGGCGAACTAATTGCCTCGTTATAAGCGGATTTCGCTATATCAGACAACAATAATATTGAAATGTTTTGATGCCTCTTACGTAGTTTATTAGGTGTTGATGATTTACCTGAACAATGAGACTTCGCCATCGTAAATTGTAAATTTACTACAATATTCAATATCGGTCCATAGATAAACAGAAAGCAGTTTATTACAGGCGGTGAAGTTTATTACAGCTCTTGCCTCAATAATAACACAGATGTTGGGCATTTCTATATACAGGCAGTTGGGGTATTTATTTATAGCCATTACTACGCTAAAAACAGGTAAAGAAACATATTTTTTGATTTTATTTTTCCTTGTTATAACCAAATATGCCTCGTTATAGAGGTGTCATAGTTCAATAGTAATTTCATGAAACATCTAGTGTACCTCGTTATCAGCGAAACCTCGTAATATTCGTGTTCGTTACAGAGAGAGTCCACTTTATTAATGTTGATATATTCTTATTGCTGACTTCTTCTTTCAATATTGGTAACCAGACCCTGCTGCATTCTGTAGATAGGTGTGCTACACGTATTTCTTAAAGTATTGTTTCTTTCCCTTGTATTTTCTTCTCGTTGTTCCAGGCATGTTTGCATTTTTGGGATCTATCAATATCATAATATCAATGTCTCTGTATTTGATGTATGATTCATGCCCATTTATCTTAGTGATCTTGAGGTCTATCCTACATAAAAATTGTTACATTCACAATGTGTTTTATAAACGCAGTAGATCTCAGTGTGTTGGTTGTTTTCAGGCGCAGATACAGAGGGGGTCAACGGGTCCATGGCCCCCCTATTGTATTTAGTCTATAAGTATTTTTTTATTATTTTTTTTCTGTCAACCAGAGCTCAATTCTTTTGATACCGTAGGTATCTGAGATGACTGAATTTTATCCTTAGAGTAAGCGTGAGTCGTATGGGTAAATCTGGACAACAAAATATTTGCGGTACGTCTGACCCTCCCCCCCCTATTTTGAATTTCTAGATCCGCTCCTGGTTGTTTTGAACGTTGTCGTGATATTTTATTTATTTCCTACCCTTTTTAATTTTTCTGATAAGCCTTAATATGTGGTCCAAGAGCTGTGAGACATTTTTGAGTAGGTATTTTAGGCAACCTGAAAATTTTTCAGCTGACTATTCCATGATAGCCTAATACAAAAATGCCGGTCTGGCTGGAGGGTAGCGGTTATTTTCCCCAAAAATCCCCCCCAAAGTTAAACAAAAGGGTAAAAATTGTTATTACAAAAAATATCATTGACGTGACTTTAAAGTAAATTTATATATTCAAATATAAAGAAAATAAACAGGCCATGCGATTTAAGGGCGATTTTAACTCTGCAAGATACTTGCATGGGCGCCCCAGGATTATTTTCAGGGGATGCATCTGCTTCAGAAGATTTCATCTGAATCTGTACATACTATTAAGAAGTATATAATATACAACTATACATGCATAGCTATGTATGTACATTCCTTCCGGACAGGGAGGTGCAATTGTTATTTGACAGGGTATTTTTTAATAATAAAAATAAATATTCTAAAAAAGACAGGTTTTTTTTGGTGAAATTTTCCAATTGTCAGGTGATCAAAAAAATTACGCGTGAATATAAATGAAAAGCGCTATAGGTCAGCAGCAGTGTGAGAAAGATCGTATACCGATAGCTGTTTGCGTCCTCTGTTGTAGCTGAGCGAGTCCGTTCGCAGGAGAAAAATCACATAACCTGGCCATATCCATGTTGTTGTTTCTCGAAACGTTAGAGTAATTATTATATATTATAGTTTTTTAAGTAACTTTTTCTTAATTAAAGAAAAATAATACGTATTTTACAATAGACTTTTCAAATATGATAGAAAAAGACAAATTTATTATTATAAATATATAGGTAGAAAAGTATAAAACTATAAACTAAATTATTTCTGTGGCCGAGTCTTGTACTTCTTCTTCAAACTCCTCATCTGAGCCTTAATATTCATTCTCTTCCTCTTCGTCAGACTCCCCTCGAGACTCAGATTCCTCTTCTACATGATCTGTAAATAGTTGTATCATTAATTAGTTTAGTTGCTACGTATTCTCCGTCCTTTTATACGGAGTCGAAGCCTGGACAATCACATGCTCATCTGAAGAAAGACTTACCGTTGTTGAGATGTGGAGTTATCGAATACGTAACAAACACGGAAACATTAAGAAAGATGAAAAAGGCAAAAGAAATACTCAACACTATGAAGGAAAGAAACATGAGCTACTTTGGTCATATACTAAGAAATAAAAAACGTGATGTGATTGGTTATATAAGGAAAAGTATTAAGCATTGGTTATATAAGTAAGAATACGTAGCAACTCAATCAATTAACCACTAATTAATTTTTCATTAATTCTAAATACATATTACAACTATTTACAGATCAGGTAGAAGAATCTAAGTATCGAGGGGAGTCTGATGAAGAAGAAGAGAATGTATATTTATTTTAGCTCATTTTTCTTTCCTTCATAGTGTTGAGTATTTCTTATTTTGCCTTTTTCATCTTTCTTAATGTTTCCCTGTGTGTTAAGTGTTGTGTGCATGATATTTTTTACATTATTCGATAACACCACATCTCAACAATGGCAAGTCTTTCTTCAGATGCGCCCGTGATTGTCCAGGCTTCGACTCTGTATAAAAGGACAGAGAATACGTAGCAACTTAATTAATTAATCACAGATTATTTTTAATTAATTCTAAATACATATTACAGATCATGTAGAAGAGGAATCTGAGTCTCGAGGAGAGTCTGACGAAGAAGATGAGAATGAACATTTAAGCTCCGATTAGAAATTTGAAGAAGAAGTACAAGATTCGGACACAGAATTAATTTAGTTTATAGTTTTATACTTTTCTACCTATATATTTATAATAATAAATTTGTCTTTTTCTATCATATTTGCAAAATCTATTGTATAGTACGTATTATTTTTCTTTAATTAAGAAAAAGTTACTTGAAAAACTATAATATATAATAATTACTCTAACGTTTCGAGAAACAACAACATGGATATCGCCAGGTTATGTGATTTTTCTCGAGCGAACGGACTCGCTCAGCTACAACAGAGGACGCAAACAGTTATCGGTATAAGCTCTTTCTCACACTGCTGCTTACCTATAGTGGTTTCATTTATATGCACGCGTAATTTGTTTGATCACATGGCAATTGGATAATGTCACCAAAAAAAACGTGTCTTTTTTAGAATATTTATATTTAAAATTAAAAAATACCCTGCCAAAATAACAATTGCACCTCCCTGTCCGGAAGGAATGTACATAGGTATGCATGTTTAATTGTATATTTTATACTCATTAATAGTATGTACAGATTCAGATGAAATCTTCTGAAGTTCAGATGCACCCCCTGAAAATAATCCTGGGGCGCCCATGCAAGTATCTTGCAGAGTTAAAATCGCCCTCAAATCGCCTTGTCTGTTTATTTTCTTTATATTTGAATATTTAAATTTACTTTCAAGTCATATCAATGATATTTTTTTGTAAAAAAATTTTTACTCTTTTTTTAAATTTGGGGGGGATTTTTGGGGAAAATAACCGCTACCCTCCAGCCAGACCGGCATTTTTGTATTAGGCTATCATAGAAGAGTCACCTGAAAAATTTTCAGGTTGCCTAAAATACCTACTCAAAAATGTCTCACAGCTCTTATACTAATGGTATTGTCATCATCTTCAACTCACATGTTTTAAGTAATTTTGGGTTGTTTTTGGAGTTACGTTGATTCGTTGGTTTTGTATAAACCTTTGGTGGCAAGTTTTTTTTCTGGAAAGGCATTTTAGTTGGAGCATATATTTTGGGCTGATTTGATGATTCCTTTTTGTGATATTTATGTTGTCGTTTGGTATCTGTTGGTGTGGGTTAATTTTCTCTACACTTTGGTTATATATTATAAGTATATCATGTATCCTTCTTTGTGGCTAACACATCCAAAAAAGGTAGTTAATTGTATTATTTTCCGCAGTTAATTTCATTCATTCTTATTAACTGTTGTTCATTAAAAATTTATTCAGTGTTTCTAGTCCATGAGGCCCAAAGGAACATATATTTCCACCATACTGTGGACTTTTGGTCATGTTTCTATGAAAATATCTGCTAATAATGGGGATAATTGCCTAAAAGTTGCAAATGTAAAATGTAATTTTTATTACAATCCATTGTGGTTTAATGTCGTATAGTTACAATAATCGATTTTAAATTCACCCAAAAGAATAAACATTTAACTTTAAACAGATCTCGCAGGTTAGTTTATATAAATATCAAACTAATATAACTGACGTGCAGCTGACAGCTCTCTATTCACCCTGTTATTATGATCGTGGCCCATGTATCTGTCAAATGTTTGACTTTCAGGTAACAAACGTATATTTAAGGTTAGCTAATAAGACATGTTTGAACAAAAACAACCTGTAACTTTGTGGATGTGGATGTTGCAGACGGACTTCTAAATTTTAGTAGGTACATAATTAATATTCGAAAAACAAATCTACGATTATAAGAAAAGTTTTTTTAGTTAATTTGCATATCTATTAAAATATAATCTAATAATACTCAGTCATAGAAAAAACACACGAGAAATTAACATTTATACAAAAAAAAGTGAAGGTATTACTACTAACTAAAACTACGACTTTTAAATGAGATATTATACAGTGAGGACGTTTGAGTTCTGAGACAGATCAATTTTTATTTTTAAATAATAATTTTTGCCATATATATCATACTAGTGACGTCATCCATCTGGGCGTGATGACGTAATCGATGATTTTTTAAATAAGAGTAGGGGTTGTGTGATAGCTCATTTGAAAGGTTATTTAATTCTCTATTCAGTAATATAAATATTAACGTAATTATTTATACAGGGTGTCCAAAAACAATTTTTTTTATTAAATTAATTGACACAAAAAGAAGAATGTCAGCAATTTATTTCATTCAAAATACATTTTACTGGTGTCAGAAAAACAGGTAATAATGTTTATTTCACAAATAAACATTGATTTTCGCTTAAATTCAATGTTCAAACTGCTAAGAGACAGGTGGGTGGCAGATTAACATTGAATTTAAGCGAAAAACAATGTTTATTTGTCAAATATTCTTTTCTATTTTCTGACAGCACTCAAATGTATTTTGAAATAAATGAATTACATACATTCTGTCTATGTCATGTCTGAATTAATTTAATTCAAATTTTTTTTAAATTAAATATCCTGTATAAATAATTATGTAACGTTTATATTACTAACTAGAGAATTAAATAACCTTTCAAATGATTACGTCATTACGCCCAGATGGATGACGTCACTAGTATGAGATATTATATGGCAAAAAGTCATAATTTAAAAATAAAAATCGATCTGTCTCAGGATTTCTCTCCAAATGCGTCCATTCTCGAGATAATGAATTTATTCCAACTCAAACGTCCTCACTGTATAAAACTATGAGTATTTCTAAATCTCCTAAGATATAAGACAATTCTAGAAAAACAAATTTAAATATTGGTGGCAGCTGACGAGGGAGTGCTACGGGGCGCCACTCTCCCCAGAAACATGATGTGCAGCTGCGGTTACTGAATAGTTTACACCTTCATTTTTATATCGTATTACTGTAAAATCGCAGTATCGTATGGATTTACTAAATCTCAAAATGCTTGTAAAAAATTTTATACGTATTGAAAAATCAAATAAAAAGTTATTAACTTGTCCAAAACGCCTAAAATGCATTTGAGTGATGCGCAAGAAACAAAATCAATTGCCAAACTCGAAGAAGGTTGCACTTGCTCCAGATTTGAACGTGTTGTAGGTGTATGTGCACATGGAAAATCAAGTAGATGGGACCTTTTTCACTGTATAGCGCGGTTGGCATGTTGGGTGGCTTGACAGGACAGAAGATCTCTAAAGAGCAACAAGATGAGGTATTAGTGAATTATCTAAGAGAAGCTCATTTTGCCACAGCTCGGGAAGCTAGCGAAGATGGAGCGTTTCTGGGCAGCCTTCGCACTGCACGTAGAAGGATTAAAGCAAGTGAATTGATAAATTGTGCAGCTGCCAAGGAAACCTTTTTAGACTGAGGACCACAGGAGGAAATGAGTTACACTTTGTAATGAATTCATAAACCGTGATGACAACTTTTGGTCTGTCTAACGTTGCATTTTCCGATGAAAAAGTGTTTCAATAATATAGCAATGGTCGAATAACACTTTATAGACCGAGAAATCATTGGTTTGATTAACGATATATGTACTCATCGTTTGAGAAATAATAGTGGAGGATTCTCGGTCAACGGATGTGGATGGATAAGTGCTGAAGGCACGGGCGTTTGTTCTCATATAGAAAAAAATTAACAGGATTATACTTACTTACTTATTCCTCTTCAGTCCATGCGAAGCATAGGGCGTCAACTGTCTGCCTCCATTTTGTCCTATCCTTTGGACTGATCTTTATTTTGCCCAGGTTTTCCCAATAGCAATAATTTCTTTCTCGACACTTCTGATCTACGTTTATAGGGGTCTACCTGGTCTTCTCTTTCCATGTGGTGTGTATTCTAGTGCTTGCCTCGCTACGTTAGGTCTCCTTAGTGTGTGCCCAATCCAACTCCATTTCCTTTTTCATATTGTCTTAGACATAGGTTCCTGGTCAGTTCTTATCCATAACTCTTGGTTTGATATTCGATTTGCCAATAAATGTTAAGAATCTTCCTTAGGCATTTATTTATAAACACCTGCATCTGTTCGATACATTTTCTTTAACACTTTCCATGTTTGTCTTAACGTTGCTGTTGAATAATCGTATCTTGGTTTAACAGAATTATATCACAAACATATTCTTGATAACATAATGTTGCCATCAGTGATCCAGAACCAGAGATTCCCCAATAACAACTTCATCTTCCAACATTACAGTTGCCCGGTGCATACAAATAGAATTCTTCGGGAATGGACGGAAGAATCTCCGGAAGATGGAAGAAGTAAATGTCCTTGCGTGGCCTTCCTGGAGTATATATTTTAGGTAAGATTTTTCCTTTTCTTTACATTTCTTCTTTACTTCTGTACAACGCCATAGAGTTCTTCGCCTTGGGAGTGATTTATTTTTATTATTGCTTGTTTCATCAAGAACTTCTTTGAATATTGAAAGATGTGAAGCAAAATATAAAGATGATAAAGACGTATTGGGAGAGAGCGAGAGAGGCAACGGAAAGACTAAAGCAATTAAAAGAAAACTAAGAAATTAGACACGAGAAATCAAAAATAAAATTATTAGAATCGAAAGTAACAAAGCAAATTCAAATAATATATAGAGTGGTTGGAAAAAGACAACCGATAATTACGTTTATTAGTACGGTATGCGGCAACATAAACAGTACTGAAATGCGTATGCCTCAAATTTTTATGTGTCATGCGCCGAAACGTACTGAGAGGTTTCCAAACGTCTTAATAACGTATATGAAGGTCATGTTAATGTTAGGTGTTTCAGGATGGTTCTCAGTTTTGCAGAAAACTTTTTATCGTGGAGTGCTATTTTCGATAATACGGAAAAGGTCACGAAAACCATTCAAGCTTAAAATCAACGATGGTTTCCGCAGGAGGGGGCAACTTGTCACACGGCCAGGTGGTCTTTTCGAATACCGCGTGATCATTTTGGGAGATTGCCACTCAATAGCCCTAACGCCACTTGATCCGTACATATGGGGATGCTGAAAGAGACAGACGGATCTACCGTCTAACATTCTGGAATTTCGGACTAAAATTAAAGATTTTTTCGTGCCAGAGCTCATCTTTAACATCTCTTTTATCGGGAACGTCGTCGTGAATAATGTTTGCAAGGCTATATTATGTATAATAATGGTGGCGCCCAAAATCCCGACAGCCAAAATCCCGACAGCCAAAATCCCGACGGCTAAAACACCGACACGCCAGCATCCCGACACGCCAGAATGCCGACAGACCAAAATCCCGACGTGCAACAATTCTCGCATAAGCAAAAATCCCGACCACTACATTTTGAATATTTATTGTTTCCTTTTCAAATGCAATACCAAATTACATTGATGAGCGCGCTGATAACCGGCAAAATAGCTCAAAAGATGGAAAATTTATTAAGTTGTGAGATAAAAAGAAATGAAACTACTGGGGGTGGGATTTTATCGGTATTAACTTATAATTTACATTACCATCATGGATAGTTTCCACCTTTATACCTTTAAACGTCAGCTAGTTAACTTCGGTCATAATTCTACGTAGTATGACGTTCTTTCAAACCTAATTTCAATAGGTTATGTATGTCTTCTTCTTTTTTGGTTTATTGGCCTCTACCTGCATGAGTATTTGGCTAGTCCATCGTTTTGGCATAAAGGAAAAATCCCTTATTCACCTACAATTTAGAGTTGATATCGGACAAACACAACAAAGGTAAAAACTTTTCTCGTTCAGGGATAACTGTCGACCATTACACAATCTGCCTGTACTTCTTCTCGTTCTTTAGTTAATTGGCAATTTTGAATTATAATGGGACAAATACAACAAAGGCAAAAACCTTTATAGCTCAGGGACAACTGCCGATCACTACAAGATTCCGTAATGTGGCCTCGGTTTCCTTATCCTTTTTCATCTTTCTGAGGACCTCAACATTTGTTATTCTATTTACCCAACTTATAATATTCTTCGGTAGGTCCACATCTCGAATACTTTAAGTCGATCGCTTATTTATTTCTTTAAGGTCCTGGCCTCCACCCCATACAGCAACACTGAATTATCTAGTCGTACGTAATTTTTGACATATTATTCAGATTATTTATTATTTTATCCATTCATTTCCAATATTTTGCTTTCCTCATAACGAGAAAAGTTTTTACCTTTGTTGTATTTGTCCGATATCAACTCTAAATTGTAGGTAGTCCAGAAAGCCACTGCGGATCCGCTAGGAAAAATATTCTAATTCGGATTTTTTGCACAATCTTACTCAAAAAGGACTCCTTTTAACAAATTTGCATGTTGCCAGGACCAAAAGGTGGTCAAAAATTTTTTAAACGTTTTTTTTTTGTTTTTATCCTAAAATTATTTTTTTTACATGGAAAAAAGTTTTTTTTAGGTTTTTTGGATCATTCCAAACAGAAAAGGTCTTTAGTGACTTTTCTCTAAAAATGATAGTTTTTGACATATAAGCGATTAAAAATTAAATTGAAAAATTGCGAAATCGGCCATTTTTAACCCTCAAAAACTATATGAAAAACTGAAAATTTGAATGTTGCCAAGGTAGGTAGACATTCTTTAAACATCGATTGATGAAACCCCGAAGAGTTTTTTGCAATACAATATTCCAAACTCCTTTGTTTTTTAATTGCTAATCAAGCGTGCGCGACACTATTTTCCACCGACAGTATGGTGCAAATGAAAGGAATAAATTCGTTATTTCCTAAACCGGCGACTTTAGGGAAAAATCCCGAAACAGGTCGATTTTTATTTTTAAGTTATGATATTGTGGCATATATGGTATACTAGTGACATCATCCATCTGGACGTGATGACGTAATCGATGATTTTTTTAAATAAGAATAGGGGTCACGTGCTAGCTCATTTGAAAGCTTCTTTAATTCTATATTCAGTAATCTAAACATTTACATAATTACATAATACAGGGTGTCCAAAAAATTTTTATTAAATTAAATTATTTGACAAAAAAGAAGTAGAAAGACACGCTGTATAAATAATTGTGTAAATGTTTACATTACTGAATAGAGAATTGAAGAACCTTTCAAATGAGCTACCACACGACCCCTATTCTCATTTAAAAAAATCATCGATTACGTCATCACGCCCAGACGGATGACGTCACTAGTATACCATATATGCCACAATATCATAACTTAAAAATAAAAATCGACCTGTTTCGGGATTTTTCCCTAAAGTCGCCGGTTTAGGAAATAACGAATTTATTCCTTTCATTTGCACCATACTGTCGGTTGAAAATAGTGTCGCGCACGCTTGATTAGCAATTAAAAAACAAAGGAGTTTGGAATATTGTATTGCAAAAACCTCTTCGGGGTTTCATCAATAGATGTTTAAAGAATGTCTACCTACCTTGGTAACATTCAAATTTTCAGTTTTTCATATAGTTTTTGAGGGTTAAAAATGGCCGATTTCGCAATTTTTCAATTTTTAATCGCTTATATGTCAAAAACTATCAACTTTAGAGAAAAGTCACTAAAGACCTTTTCTGTTTGGAATGATCCAAAAAACCTAAAAAAACTTTGTTCCATGCAAAAAAAATAATTTTAGGAAAAAAACAAAAAAAAAAACGTTTAAAAAATTTTTGACCACCTTTTGGTCCTGGCAACATGCAAATTTGTTAAAAGGAGTCCTTTTTGAGTAAGATTGTGCAAAAAATCCGAATTAGAATATTTTTCCTAGCGGATGCGCAGTGGCTTTCTGGACTAAGGTGAAAAAGGGATTTTTCCTTTATGCCAAAACGATGGACTAGCCAAATACTCATGCAGGTAGAGGCCAATAAACCAAAAAGAAGAAGAGATACATAACCTGATAAAACTGAGTTTGAAGGAACGTCATACGTAGAATTAGAATTATGACCGAGGTAAACTAGCTGACGTTTAAAGGTATAAAGGTGGAAACTATCCATAATGGTAATGTAAATTATAAGTTAATACCGATAAAATCCCACCTCCAGTAGTTTCATTTCTTTTTATCTCACAACTTAATACATTTTCCATCTTTTGAGCTATTTTGCCGGTTATGAGAGCGCTCATCACTGTATATAATATTAAATTATAATATAATGTATTATAGAGTATTAAAATTGAAAAATGAATTACTTACTAATAAGTACGGCTACTAATTAGTTCATATGAAATGGTAAATACTTTTGTTTAGTAACAAAAAATAAAAAACAGATGGCCATAAACAAAAAACCAGAAATAAATGTAATTATATGTTAAAAAGGAACTTATCAAACCTGTCGGGATTTTGGCTGTCGGGATTTTGGGGTAGACCCGTATAATAAACATATAAATATGTAATCACAAACATTTCAATATTCATTTGAGTACTGTTTATTTTGCCGCATACTGTATATTGTAATCTAACAATAAAAAAGTGAAATCACGAATAGAATCCACACCTACAGCAGATAATTATTGTGTCTCTTCGGGACACCAGTGGAACCGAATATAGGTAGGTTCTATTTCGAATTTAGAACATTGTGTTTGTGTGTATAGGTATAGGTAGGTACAATACTCATTGTGTCCGAGCTTCGCATCTCCGTAATATATCAATCATTGTTGGCGGCGGCGATGGCGGTCCGTTTGTGTGTGTATCACAATCAGAATCCAATTCCGAACAGATCATCCGTTCCCCGCCGGTCTATCGGGAATCGCAGATATAAACAGAGACGGATCTCGGTCCTTCCAGCGATAATAGATATGTAGCCTGGGAAAATTATCCAAAAATAGGCCCTTTTTCATAAAAGTTTTTTAGCAAAAATGCAAGAGGAAAATAAAATTCCTGTACCTGGCTGTATACCATAAATCACAAAAATACTAAATCATTTGTAAAATGTATATTTAAAAGTCCCTAAATAAGGGTTACATTACATCACAGAACGTTTTCGGGTTAAAAAATCCATCATCAGTGTTTAAAAAAAGCCAATATTGTGCATGCCTGAGACACCGAAATGTTTTGGGTAAAAACCCTTTAAACGTTGAAAATTATTCAGTCGTTTGATGGATGACCGAAGTTATCTTTAACGTAAAGTTATCCTGTAGTTAAGTTATAATCCTTGAATTGGTGTGATGTATCAAATTTAACTATTTGCGTTATTTCTTGACATTTCTTGAGTTATCTGATATATCAACTGTCACTTTATAACGCGACGTTAAACCTCAAGTTATGAGATAACTTTGTAGTTATGTAAGGATATATAAGGTTGTATATAAGGTCTTTTGATTTGTTTTTAGACAGAAATTAAGTGAATTTAGAAGCTAATAATTTAATAATTAAGAATAGAAGGGTAATACAATTTTAAAAATTATACAAAAATCAAATCGAGAGATATAAGTTGAAATTTTATTTTAAGTGCCTACTGAGCTTTCTATCCAGAGTTGCCAGATGAAATTTTATAAATCCCCCACTTAGAAACTGAAATTTCCTCAAATTGAAGCTCAAATACCCCAAATTGAAATTTTTGCCGCATTTTAATAAATTAGTAGTCAAATGAAGATAAGAGTAAACCAAAATTATACTAATACTAACTTATACTTGGAAATAATTAATAGTTCCTATCGTCTTCGATTATATGGGAGTATAATATACAGTTCTATGTACATTCGCAAATTTAATTTACCATGACCCCTTAAAATCCTCCATAAGTTTCCGCCCCCAAAGATTCCCACTACAATTTCTGCTTAGAAAAATTTCCCTATACGCTTTCAAATTACCCCAAAATTGTGGGAAAATACACCAATCTGGCAACCCTGTTTCTATCTACCGGTTGAAACACCACCGAACCCGAACAGCTGTTTGCTGTTCGGCACTGTTCGGTCATCGACGGTGGCCGACGATGTGTATTTACTTTTACCGCTTTTACGGTCATCTACCCATCCTGGAGCATGTTCCGAAATATCTCTCGCGCTCACTCCAACTTGTACTATTTCTACATAAGGTTCTCTTTGTTACGTCAAACTTTGTTCATCAAATGTTATTTCTAATATAATGTTGAAAAAATAACTATCTCATAACTATGAAGAATACATCACACCGAATTTTACCTAAATAGTTATGGGCATCGTTATACCTGAGAGTAATCTTAACTTTAACTCGAACGTTAAAGATAACTTCGGTCATCCATCACACGGCTGATTATTATATACTATATCATTTTAATGATATTTTGTGATGTTGCAAATATTCCTGGATATGACCCAGGGCAACACAGTACTCTTCCTACGTGGTTGGAATGCAAGGAGGATTAAAATCTCACATATTGGAGTTGAAAGTCACTGTATTCAGTTGCCTTTCAACTCCAATATGTGAGGTTTCAATCCTCCTTACATTCCAACCACGTAGGATGAGTCCTGTGTTTCGCTGGGTATTATCCATTAATATTTGCAACATCACAAAATATTAAAAATATGTACCTAGTATATAATAATACTTTTCAACATTTAAAGGGTTGTTACCCAAATCATTTTGGTGGCTCAAGCATCCACAATATCGGCTTTTTTAAACACTGATGATGGACTTTTAATCCGAAAACGTTCTGTGATGTAATGTAATTTAATTCTGTACAGTTATATTTTTCCTGATTCTCTTTGACGAAAATTTTCCTCGGAAAATGCGGATTTTCCCAACAAAATATTTTATTTTATTTTTTTTTTATTTTTTTGTTTAACTAAAATTTTAGGGAAGTAATTATTTATCAACAATTAAATAACTTAGTGACATAAAAGCTTTTTTGTAGTAAATTATATTTCCAGAAGCCGGCCAAAATCGAACAAGTAATTTATCAACAATTAAATTGTTAATTAAAAATTTACGATCGCAATAATAACCAGAATATTCATTATAAAAAATAAGTTATAAAAAATAGGATTGTAATGTTTAACCATTACCTTTTTATTTAGGTCTATTTTCTCCATACAAATTTTCATATCTTCAAGATACTCATAAAATACCTATATTATAATATACGATTTCAGGATATAATTCAGGAATTTTTGAAACCTATCAGGTGTTGTAAAGGACGATGCCAGGAATAACTTCTACTAAAATGTAACCAAAAATATTGTGCGCTTTTTTTTTATTGCGATTTTCATTTGTTAAATTTGCAATTTTTAATGATTTTTAATTTTGCAGCTTAGGATATTGATTTTAGAGAAAAACTTTTTTAAAGAAAGTTGTAGTAAATTAAAAAACCTACAATTTGAGGTACAGTAAGTCTAATTTGGTTAATTGGTTATTGCAAAAAATTGTAAAGTCAGATTAACGAATTTTTTGCTTAGATATTATAAATTGTTTATCCTAAGAGGTCAAATGTCGAAGGCTATAACTTTTTGAAAAAAAATCGTAGAGAGTTGGTGAAACATCTAATCTCCTTCTAAAGAGTTGTATTTTCATATTCTGATGTAAATAAATGCGTAAAACATTTTTAAACATTTAATTTTTGGGTTTGAAAATAAGGGGGCAAATTTCGTTATAAACATTTAGAGCTGAAGCGGCCCTGTACATCCTATGAGTTTTTAACTTACAGATTATTGTTGCTAAAGATGAATCAAAGATTCATAAAAAAATAAAAAATTTCTACGACCAACTGAAGCCGAGATAATTTTTAGGTTTGAAAATAAGGGGGCAAATTTCGTTATAATCATTTAGAGCTGAATCGGCCCTGTACATCCTATGAGTTTCTAACTTACAGATTATTGTTGCTGAAGACAAAACGAAGATTTATAAAAAAATAAAAAATTTTTACAACCAACTGAAGCCGAGATAATTGTTTTTTTTTTCTTAAGTCGTAGTGCCTTTATTTATAACAATTAATATAAGAAATTATTTTACAGTCATTGACTAAAGAAAGACTTATATTATCTTAAAATAAAAATTATTATAAAATATAATTACATTTAATTATTAAAAATTATTTTTAAAATCGGTGCTTTTGCGAGCGGCCGAATTTTGCAAATCGCCCGGCTCGCTTCAAATCCGCGCGGTCCGAAAATTTTTACATAACTTGTATTAAATTTTGACAGAAAACAATTTAATAATATTACCATTATAATATACAGTCTATTTACCACTGTACTTGTTTTTCTTGATAAACTTTTATATGTGAAATTTCATTTCTGAAGAAATAATATTACAAAAATGATACACATATATGAAATATATAACTATATTTTTAATTTTTTCATTGTTATATAAATATAATAATAATAATGTTACTTCTTACTATAATATACAATATAAAACTTTTTCTTCTTGTAGTGACTATTCTTTTTGGATTTCACATATAAAAGTTTATCAAGAAAAACAAATACAGTGGTAAATAGACTGTATATTATAATGGTAATATTATTAAATTGTTTTCTGTCACAATTTAATACAAGTTACGTAAAAATTTTCCGAGAGCGCGGATTTGAAGCAAGCCGGGCGATTTGCAAAATTCGGCCGCTTGCAAAAGCACCGATTTAAAAAATAATTTTTAATAATTAAATGTAATTATATTTTATAATAATTTTTATTTTAAGATAATATAAGTCTTTCTTTAGTCAATGACTGTAAAATAATTTCTTAATTGTTATAAATAAAGGCATTGGTTGTATAAAATTTTAATTTTTTTATAAATCTTTGTTTCGTCTTTAGCAACAATAATCTGTAAGTTAGAAACTCATAGGATGTACAGGGCCGCTTAAGCTCTAAATGTTTATAACGAAATTTGCCCCCTTCGTTTCAAACCCAAAAATTATCTCGGCTTCAGTTGGTCATAGAAATTTGTTATTTTTTTATAAATCTTCGTTTTATCTTCAGCAACAATAATATGTAAGTTAAAAACTCATAGGATGTACGGGGCCGCTTCAGCTCTAAATGTTTATAACGAAATTTGCCCCCTTATTTTCAAATCCAAAAATTAGAGGTTTAAAAATGTTTTACGCATTTATTTACATCAGAATATGAAAATATAACTCTTTGGAAGAAGATTGGATGTTTCACCACCTTTCTAGGGTTTTTGTTCAAAAAGTTATAGCCTTCGACATTTGACCTCTTGGGATAAACAATTTATAATATCTAAGCAACAAATTCGTTCTGGCTCTACAATTTTTTTATGCTGGGAATCGAAAGATCTTCATTTTAAAGCTTTAAAAAATAAAAAAATTATTTGTACAATAAATAATGCAATTGTAAATAACGGCCATTTTGGACATTTCGCAGGATGTTGTGCAATAACCAATTAACCAAATTAAATTTACCGTACCTCAAATTGTAGGTTTTTTAATTTACTACAACTTTCTATAAAAAAGTTTTTCTCTAAAATCAATATCCTAAGCTACAAAATTAAAAATCAATAAAAACTGCAAATTTAACAAATGAAAATCGCAATTAAAAAAAAAGCGCACAATATTTTTGGTTACATTTTAGTAATAGTACATTGTTTACCGGGTAGGAAAAGCTTAACATTCCTGGACTACTGTGAAGATTGCTAAGTCGAGGCGCAAGCCGAGACTTAGCAACACAGAGTCCAGGAATGTGGCTTTTCCTACGAGGTAAACATACTATTTTTCCGCAAATCGTTTAAAATTCGACAGATATTGATTGATTTAAAAAAAACGCGATAATTTTATTCCCAAATAAATGGTGCTTTGAAATTCCTAATAAAATTACTTGGGTTACTATGGAAACGTATTGAGGTTGAATTGTCAAACTTTTTATCATTTATGTAGAACACTAACAACTGTACGGAAATATCATTTCCTTACAGTAAGGAAATGACATTTCCTTACAGTAAGAAAGTCCTGACTTTTTCTTCAAGAAATTTTGACAGGAATGTCAAAATTTCCTGGCGATTTGCGGAAAAAGTTATTCCTGGCATCGTCCTTTACAACACCTGATAGGTTTCAAAAATTCCTGAATTATATCACGTTTTTTCACCCACAGCCTGGGGGCCTGGGGTAATAATAAAACGATCGGTATTACCTGTGAAAAATACTAAAAAAACTAGGTCAAAGAAAATAGAATTGCAAAGATAAAAATTGGTGTACGTTAAAAAATGTATTTTCTCTGCTTCTTATAGAGCAATTTGCTTAATTTTTTTTTTAAATCCGAAATAATTCGAGTAGAGCCCATCTAAGGCATTACTAAATGCCAAAGTTGCTTTCGTTTTGTTATAATAAATTCATTTATATTATATTATATTTACAAAAAATTAAACAAAACTAAAGCATCTTTGGCATTAGGTAATTAGTTAGTTAGGTGGCTCTACTCGAGATATTTCCTTTTTAAAAATATGGCGAAAATTGCTCTGTGCAAAGCCGAGAAAATTTATTTTTGAACGTATACCGATTCTGAACTTCTATTTTTTTCAACTTAGTTTTTTGTATAAGATATGATATGTGTAAGATTATATGAAAATTTGTGTGTAGAAAGAAGACCGAAATACAAAGGTAATGGTTTGAACATTACGATCCCTTTGTTTATAACTTCGTCGCAAATGCCGGTCAAATTTGGCCGATTGTATCTCAGGAACTACTTCTCGCAATTCAACTTTTTTCTTTTAAAAGAAGCCTCTCGCCGAGTCCTTTCCAATACCGTTTTTTTAATTTAATTTAATCTAATAGCTATCGAGATAACTCGGTATTTGTTTATAAGCCAAAAAATTGTCTATAATTGTTAAACATTCCTGAGACCGCTCAAATCAATTTCAATTCCGTAAAATATGTGGCGACATGCTTCAATTACTATTTTACTACTTTTTAAATACTAATTTTAATTTTAATTTTTAATAACTTTTTCAAAATGAAATAATGCGTCCCATTTAAAATTCACATTTAATATACAAACCATATGCATAGAAGGGCCTGTTAACTTTTAAGAAACGAAATATATCCATATTAAGATAAAATGCCTTTTCCAGTTATTAAGCGAGGAGACAAGACTTTTGTCGTCCGTGTAAATAGAAAAGAAGTAACAATTTCCATAGACAGATTGAAACCTGCGTACGAGCTTTACGAAAGTATCCATCACGAGCCAGAGAAAATAACATTGTCCAACAAAACTAACACAGACAATAAGAACATCAGACCGAAGAGAAAAATAAGATTTACTGGAAGTTACCAAGCAAGTGTCGGTTAAAACATTTTTCAGTGAATTCAGTCATTTTTTCCTCGTATAAACATTGCGTTGTGTTTTCTATTTTCCATTTTCATTATATCTATATATGTATTATCTATCGTCTTATATTCTCGAAGGGGGTGTTGTGGCGACACGATTCAATTATTATTTTACTACTTTTTAAATGCTAATTTTAATTTTAATTTTTAATAACTTTTTCAAAATGAAATAATACGGCCCATTTAAAATTCACATTTAATATACAAACCATATGCATAGAAGGGCCTGTTAAGTTTTAAGAAACGAAATATATCCCTATTAAGATAAAATGCCTTCTCAGCTTTTAAAACGCCAGGTCTAATCATTTATCGCCTTTCTGGCCATATGGTAGAACCACATACATAATGACAGATTAGTGTTTGTGGTCTAGTTCAGTCGATTCACAGCCTCCAGTCGGTTCACACACTCCAGCAGGCGTCGGTCGGTCATAGAACCCTCGCTGGGCAAAACAAGAACAAACCCTTAAGAGATATAAGCAAAACACGTTTTTTTACCAAAAATAAATAAATATATTATTGACAGTTGTTTGCGTTTTATTCTAATTTCATTTAATTGTTTCCGTGAAACCACCCACGGAACAAGTACTTTAGATAGGTATAGCGCCTTTTTATACGAAAATCATAGTTATTCTGGTGTATCATAATTATAACAATTTAATTGTTGCTAAACTATTTGTTAGATTTGCGCCGACTTCTGGAAATGTAATCTACTCTACTACAAAAAGGCTTTCATGTCACCAAGGTTTGTAATTATTGATAAATAATTACTTCCCTAAAATTTTAGTTGAAAATAAAAGATATTGTTGAGAAAACCCGGATTTTCCGAAAAAAATTTTCGTCGAAGCAAATCGAAAAAAAATATCTCTGTGCAGAATTAAGATAATTACAGAATTAAATTACAATCAATTTTAATTTGGGTATTTTTGGTTTAAAGTTAAAATCTTCCAAGCTACATAGCAATAATTGAAAAAAAAAGAAGATTTTGGGGCGCTCATTTGTTAATAAACAAAATAGCACGCTTTCTGCTGACTTTCCAAACCGATATTACTAATAATATGCAATGTTGAGATTCGATTCCAGAAATAAAATTGCTGGCAAATAACCTTTTCCTGTTTTTTCCAAATTTGTCCGGAGTATATTGGGAATCGCTGATACCACCAGAGTCGGATCTCTGTTCTTCCATCGACAATGGATGTTTGCGGAAGTGGTCGAGAGATGCCAGCTGGAAAATCGCATGGAAGTGCGAGAGAATTGTTTGTACAAACTGGACAAATGTTGGTGGAAAGTTCGAATTGAAAAGACTTTTCGTCGGGATTTATTTTCTAAGCTTTCGAGGAAAGTCGAGTTGCTAGAAATTGTCCTTGTTGACAAACCGTTACCGACTGGAAAAACGAATAAATCACAAAGAAAATTTCGTTTCATGCTCAACTCTCTCTGCAAAGTTTTTATGCTACTTTTTTTTTATAAACGAAAATAACCTGAAACAGAAACAGTTTTAAAATATATTATAATACTAATTGAAATTTGGGCGATATTTAATAGTTAATCTATTTCTGTTATATATTGTGTGTAGGTATATCTAGTTTATTTTCCTTCTATGAAGCTCACCATCCAATTATATTGTTGTGTGTGTTAAAGCAGTTCTGATATGATGCTAAGCAAAATTGCAATATTGAAAATATTTTTTGGTATTTCGATTTTTTCGATTTAAATTTCTTAAAACTAACCTAATTATTGTTTTTCGTCTTGCAAACAAAATTGACCTCACTCATATTAAAGTAGAAGAGTTTAAAGTGGAGTTGTCAGTATGTTTGAGGTGTGTTTAAGGAAAAACTTTAATGCAGCATATTTCATTTGATAATATATGATATACATACAATCAACTTTTTTTATTTTTTTTTTATTATTTAATGGCATAGACATTAGCCAGTTGCAATAACAAATATACCTAATACAAAATTAAACAGAAACACTGTAGTAATACAATAAATAATACAATACAATAATAATTCAATTAAGCTTGGGTTTCCTCGAAAGCGGTACCGACAAACTGCGACCGTAACACTGCGATGAATTACGTCAAATTACGGTGAAAAATTCAAGGTTCTTCACTGCGGCAATGGAATGTGCAAGCTCAGCAAGCGGTGGCTCCAATGCATCCTTGGAGACCACCGCTATTATTTTGCGTGTTACAGTTTTTTATGACGTCATTCATCGCAGTGTTACGCTCGCAGTTTGTCGGTGCCGCTTTCTAGGAAACCGAGGCTTTATAGGCGGCACACATAGTGAAAGCGGTTTCCGCTAGCGGGCAAACCGCGCGGTTCTCGCGCGCGGGTATGGTAACACAGTGAAGACGGGTAAAAGCGAGAGAGATCGTTCAAATCTGGCAGTTGCGTCTACCACTTGTAGCAAAATGTCGTCTTCCGATGATGATATTAATTGCTTTAGATTCTGTTTTGACTAAACTGAAAAGAAAGAGAGTTGATGTACATCCTATTAATCGAGAAAGATTAATTTATGGAGAATATCATCATCTATTTCAAAAATTAAAAGATAATGAACGATTCTTCCAGTATATGAGAATGACTCAAGAGACTTTTAAATATATTTTGGAGAAAGTGGAGTATCGTTAAAAACAATATTAAACGCTCAACTTACAGTCAACCAACAGAATATCGAAAGAGTTGAGAATATACATATCTGGGTACGAATTTAAATAGCGAATGGGACTACTCAGAAATTAAACAGCGAATAATAAAAGCGAAAGCAGCATACTTTAGAATGAGACCCATTTTCAAGAGTCGAGACATATCATTAAAAACAAAATACCGTCTGTTGAAATGCTATATATTCACAGTTCTGCTCTACGGAATGGAAGCTTGGACACTAACTGTTACATCTATGAATCGGCTCGAAGCTTTCGAAATGTGGTGCTATAGGAGCATCTTACGTATATCCTGCGTTGACCGAATTACTAACGTGGAATTCCTGCGTAGAATGGGGAAAGAGTGTGAATTTCTCATAACCATCAAAACAAACAAATTAGAATATCTAGGACATGTAATGAGAAATCAAGAACGTTACGGCCTTCTCCAACTGATTCTCCAAGGGAAGGTATGTAAATGGTAAAAGTGGACCGGGAAGAAGACGCATTTCCTGGCCTCAAAATTTACAAAAGTGGTATAATACCACTACCACTGAACTGTTCCGCGCTGCGGTAGACAAAGTCAAGATAGCCATGATGAACGCCAACATCCGGAACGGATAGGCACTTTAAGAAGAAGAAGGAGTATCGTTTAATTAAAAACTGGTGTAATTTACATAAGCAGGCTATCCTTCCGGAAGAGAGGCTTGTTATAACATTGAGGTAAGTAGTTTTGTTGTAAATTTATTTTTCAAGTACTGATTTAGTTAATAGTTAATACTGGAATGGTTTTAGAAATACCTAAGTCACACAAAATTACGGTTTCAATAAGATTGACTTTATTACTTTTGTTTATTATAATGTACAATTATTTATAAAATTAATCCATGGAGAACTATTAATTCTTATTATAAAAGAGCGAATAAACTAAATTATCATTGCAGTAAACATTAAAACCGCGCGGAAAAAACTAAATTCTCATTCTAGCAAAAGCGGTCAGGCAGGTTGAGGCGGTTGGCCCGCGCGGACCTGCTTTGACTATGTTCGTGTACATTTAAAGACGTGCATTCTTTTTGAAAACGTTTAAAAGCGGGTCCCGCTAGCGTTGCCCGCTAGCGGAAACCGCCTCCACTGTGTGCGCCGACTTAGACCAGGGAGGATCTGTTTTGAGGTGGATGTGAGAGGCAGGGCCCCCGCAAGGATGATTAGCGCCCGCGTGCGGGACATATTTTAGCGCCCTTTAAATCCACTATACATATAAAACTAATAAATATTTTTGAAAAATTTAAACCCAGAATGAAAAACTACATTATTACTGAGGCCGAAAGTCCCTGAAAACTTCTATAATGTTTATTTTAAATAAGTTACAGGGGTGAAAATAAAAGAGAAAATTTAGTGTGATTTTTAATAATTGCAAATATTTAATTCAAAAGAAACTTTTTATTTATTTTAAGGGACCGTCGGCCCTCGGCAATAACGTTATCTTTCATTCTGTGTTTAAATTTTTTAAAAATACTTATTAGTTTTCTCAGGATTCGAAAATAAATGAATACATTTAAAATACATTGAAAATTTTGACAGGCAACATTTTGCGCCTTTCCGCTAAAATTTTTTGCAACATTAATGAAGCACCCTGCATATTAAATTAAAAAATAACTATACATTTAAGTAAATAAACAATACTATTTTGTCATTTCAAAGTCTTCAAACAAATTTTATACAGGGTGTCTACATAACTAGGAACCATATGGAAAAATGTTTTATTATTAATTTTACGAGAAAAAGTTATTCTTCATAAAAAGTTCTGCATTGTCTAGAACTCAAAATGGAACCATCAAATCTTAAATTTTATGAATCTTTCACGAGGTATTACAAAAAATATGAATTTCGGTCAAGAGCAAAGTACGTTTAGTTTTCACAATATTGAAAAGTTATTATGAAAAAATCCACAAGGAAAAGAAACAGTTTTTCCTGTAGTTGGCTGTATAACATCAATCACAAAATTGGAAAAATCCTTTGTAAAATGTATAAAATTTTTATTAAAATCCCTTTAAAAGGCTACATCACAGCAAAACGTTTTCGGTTTTTATAAAAAGTCATCATCAGTGTTGGATAAACTGATAAACTAAAAACCCTTTAAATATAGCATAGATGCGGTAATATTGCATACTTTAATAAAATGCCTTATGATGGTCACATGGCAACTAGGATAATGCCCTACGGTAATGTAAAGAATTTCCCAACACGTGGGATCCAAACTGAGTTGTTTACATTCCAATGACTTAATGGCAACTGAGTTGGCATTTTATTAAAGTATGCACTTTTAACGCGTCTATGCTATATTTAAAGGGTTTTTACCCGAATATTTTTCTTTTGTGGCTCAGCTAGCATCCTGTTTATCTAACACTGATGATGATTTTTTATAAAAATTGAAAACGTTTTGTTGTGATATAGCCCTTTAAAGGGATTTTAATAAAATTTTTATACCTTTTACAAAGGATTTTTCCAATTTTATTATGAAAAGTTGTTCAGCAATAAAAACTATGTTTCTATATGCAATTACGTCCTTCTAATTGAAATATATTGTGATCTAGAAAGGCACTTTACTTTTGATCGAAACTCATATTGTTTTACATATATCTCATGTAAAATTGAAATTTGATAGAATTTGATGGTTGCATCTTAGACTTTAGACCATGCAAAGCTTTCTAGAAAGAACTTTTTATCGTACATTAATTGTACTTTTCAACAACGCCCTTTTCATTTATTAGAAATAATGTGATAAGTCTTTTATTATTAATAATTCGCCTTTTCAGTTATTACAAATAATGTGATAACTCTTTTATTATTATTAATTAATTAATCAATAACAATAAAAGAGTTATCGCATTATTCGTAATAAATGAAGAGGGCGTTGGGTATTGGGTATCTGTAATTTGAGAAAAAGAAATTCATATTTTTGATACTAATAAGATTGACACAATTTTATATTTGGTTGCATTTTAGTTTTTAGACTATGCAAAGCATTTTATGAAAAATAAATTTTTTCCGTAAAATTAATAATAAAAAAGTTTCCCATATGGTTCCAAGTTACGCAGACACAATGTATTGATTATTTTTTTTAAATAAATTGTAAATTGTGGATTTTATTAGAGGAAACCCGATTATAACTATTTAAAATGAATTATGCGCGCACCACACTCTCGGCGAAGTTACTTCGCCAAAGTTGACCGAAGTGTCGAAGTCCGAAGTACCTCACTACACACTCGTTCTACTTCGCGAGGAACACATTCAAGCGGTGCGATACCGACAAAGATTACTTTGACTCGGACGCGCGAAACCGACAGAGAACGGAAGTAGAACGAAGCGAGGCAAAGTTGCACAAGGTGGCCGTCTACACTCTCGTACTTGTTGAACCTCGATCGACTTCGGCGAGAGTGTAGACGGCGTTTTAGGAAGGAACAACAAAATGTAATATATTTTTGACGGAGTAAGTTCAACATTTCAGGTCGGGAATAATTATTTTTTCAGTAATCACACAATATTTGATTTTTGAGATTTCTCTAGCTGTTCATCAAATGAAACCTTCGGTTTGGCGCCCATTTGAGGTTACGCCCGCGGGCACAGCACGCGTTGCACGCTTGGTTACGGGGGCCCTGGTGAGAGGTGGCATTCGGATTTTTGCAGGTAAAGTTAGGTGACAACTTCAATAATTATAATTGACTTATGCTCCTTCTCAAATATGCCCGGAACATTAATAAAAAATTTAAATAATTAAAAATATCGAAAATTATCGATTTTTTCTACTTTCATTGCTTATAACATTAAAACGATTCATTTTGGAACAAAGTCGTAGGGAACGAAAATAAAGATAATTGAATTTTGTATAATATACGACTGGTTCAAAAAGTCTTAAATTATTACCCTTTCTGCAAAATAGCAATAAATAGAAAATAAGGGGGCAAAAACGACTGTTTTTATTCAATGTGTTTCAACCACTTTGGTTGCACTTAGAACCTTCATAATTCGCTTAGAATATTCTTACAATATACTTAAACCGTCCACCAAATTTCATTAAAATCGACCTAATAGATTTTGCATAATAATTTTGCAATCTAATTTTTTTTTAAAAAGTTCAAATTTTTTTAAAAACTTTCTGAAGAAAAGTAGACCATTTAGAAGTTTGCTAATTTTTTTACATTATAAAGAGGTTCTCTACCTATCTAATACACTTTACAGAATTAAAATCTGATTATTTAAGCGGCCTCAGCACTGTTTTAAAGTTATAAACAATGTTTTGGCTTATAAGCAAATACAGTGAGGACGTTTGACTCGGAATAAATTCATTTTCTTGAGAATGGGAGACTCTGGAGATAAATCCCGAAACAGATCGATTTTTATTTTTAAATTATAATTTTTTGGCATAAATATCATACTAGTGACGTCATCCATCTGGGTGTGATGACGTAATCTAAATATTGAAATTAATTTAATTAAATTTTTTTTAATGCAAACCCTGTATTAATAATGTTAATGTTTATATTAGTGAATACAAAATTGAATAGCCTTTCGATTGAGCTATCACACGGCACCTATTCTCATTAAAAAAATCATCGATTACGTCATCACGCCCAGATGGATGACGTCACTAGTATGATATATATACCAAAAAATTAGAATTTAAAAATAAAAATCGACCTGTTTCGGGATTTATCCCCAGAGAGAGACGCCTGTTCTCGAGCAAATGAATTTATGCCAACTCAAACGTTCTCACTGTATTTGTTTATAAGCCAAAAAATTGTTTATAACTTTAGAACAGTGCTGAGGCCGCTAAATAATCCGATTTTAATTCTGTAAAGTGTATTAGATATGTAGAGAACCTCTTTATATGTAAAAAAAATTAGCAAACTTCTAAATGGTCTACTTTTTTTTCAGAAAGTTTTTAAAAAATTTGAACTTTTTTAAAAAAATTTAAATTGCAAAATTATTCTGCAAAATCTATCAGGTCGATTTTAATGAAATTTGGTAAACGATTTAAGTATGTTATAAGAATTTTCTAAGCGAATTACGAAAGTTCTAAGTGCAACAAAGTGGTTGAAAAATATTGAATCAAAACAGGCTTATTTTGCCACTTTATTTTGTATTTATGGCTATTTTGCAAAAAGGGTAATAATTTAAGACATTTTGAACCAGTCGTTTATCATACAAAATTCAATTATCTTTATTTTATTTTTGTGCGACTTTGTTCCAAAATGAATCGTTTTAAAGTTATAAGCAAAGAAAGTAGAAAAAAATCGATGTTTTTCGAAATTTTTAAATATTTTAATCTTTTTATTAATGTTCCGGGCATATTTGAGAAGGAGCATATAAGTCAATTATTATTGTTGAAGTTGTCACCTAACTTTATCTGCAAAAATCTGAATGCCACCTCGCACATCCAATAAAAGACGTTTTTTTACAGATCCGCCCTGGTCTAAATAGAGACAATAATGGATCTCGGATAAAGTGTTATAACATTTATGATAAAAAAGGATACAAATATAAACTACAATCAACGTAACAATCTTTTTCAGAAAAATAATGATAGCATGCATGTTCTCATTTATTCTCTTGGCACCAAATACCTACTGTTTATACTCTGATACTTCTATCATCATTATATACTAGGTCTTATTCTGCTTTAAGATCAGGTTCCATTTCTTCTTATCCTTTACCTTGGTTTTCCAATTTCGTACTATTAACACTCGTAAGTAGTAGTGTTCCACCTTAAATCGTGCTCTTAACCTGTCTCTTCTCACTCTTTCTGGTCTTTTATTATAAATGTGTTTCGATGCTTTAGTTCTTTCTAAATGACCTAGCCACCGCAGCCTGTTTATTTTTATGGAAAAAATACAAGATCCTTTGTAAAAAGTATATTTTAAAGACCCAATAAGGGTTTCATCACAAAACAAAACGTTTTCGGATTAATAGGTAATCCATCATCAGTGTTAAGCCCTAAAATAGTAAGTATAACCTAATTAATAATAAGTAAAATTTAATAAAAAATTTTGGTCTTGGTAAAAGGTATATTATTTTAAAAAGCCCTATAGGGCTACAAACATCGAACAAAACGTTTTCGCTCTAAAAAGAGCATCATCAGTGTTGCCTAAAATAAGTGTAACCATATTAATTATCAAAATGTTAAACTTAAAATGATGACCAAGGTAGAAGCAAAGTTTGGTTATACTTTCAAGAACATGGTGAGCCAACCAAAAAATACGAAGGTCAAAGCCTTTCAAAAATGGACTAAAAGTCACATCAAAATGCTAACATAGCAAATTCCAAAGGATGGAAATAATTCCTAAGGATACGGCCCTAGGATAACATATGACTCCCACACGTGGTAAGTGGGTCAAAGGTAACAAATTAGGTCATTATGTTACAAGAGGTGACAGGCAACTAAGATGTGAGATTTCAAAAGCGAATCTGTCTGATGTCAAGACAACAATTGTCAATGGAACTTGAAGTATCATGAAAAGTTGGTTACACAGCTACTAAATTTATAGTTGTTTATAGTACAAGCAATGATAACAGCTAACATCAATGTGTTGGAATTATAAAAATAAAGAGTTAGTGAGAATAGATTATCTAGATGTAAAATAGAAGGGGGAATTTGAATACCCACGATCATCAATGAAGTGTACGTAAATTGATGAAGAAAGGTAGGCAAAAAAACATACAGAGAATGTAATTTATGGTTTGTGTTTTGACATTAGATAATTTATATTTGTGAACCAACACAAATGATGGCTGAGAGACTGGCTGAAAAATTAGAGACAAAATAGGCGTCGTGATATCAAATGCTGAAAAAGTTGTAAATGCAAAATCTTATTTATCAATTAATAAAATATAGATGGGTTCATCAACATAAATTTACAAGACTGAAAAGGTTGTATTAAAAGCTTGGTCCAAATTTCTTTATTATGTCCTTTTATGTTAAATAACATCTAGGGCAAAGAAAAATTAATAACTTGGATAAAAGTGTCTAAGCTACAACTAAAGTGGGGTCAGATGAAGATAAGTGTTGAGAAAGATTATTGAGTATATGAGAAAATTAAAAATTGTGTTTATTTAATTAAATTAGTAGATAAAACAGAATAAAAAGGTGGATAGATAGATGAGTTTGTGATATAAAAAGTAAATTTGACATCACTATTGAGACTAATGAACATTATTGAGAGACTGGGGACTCCAGAGACCAGGCAACCAAACAAACCAGATGATGAATGAAAGGTTGGCTGAATGGAATAACTACTAGATGTGTGATACTTGAAAGATTTATTGTAAAGTATTATTGGTTGATTTAGTTTAGAATGAAATAGTTATGATCAAGTATATTCAAATGGGAAATAAGCCACAATTTTACCTAAAAATGATTTTATTAACGTTTAATAATTATGATTATTATGAAATAGTTATGATTGGACACTAAACGAAAAACGGTTTGAAAAAGATGATGTGGAGAGAATGGGATAGATATTGAATAGATATAGTTGTGTACAAGTTGTGACAAATGGATGTTGTAGATATAGTTGAAATTGCTTTGTTTGGGAGAAGAAAATTTTTTTTGAAAAAAGGATTAATTTATTTATAATTAAGTATAACCAAACTTTGCTTCTACCTTGGTCATCATTTTAAGTTTAACATTTTGATAATTAATATGGTTATACTTATTTTAGGCAACACTGATGATGCTCTTTTTAGAGCGAAAACGTTTTGTTCGATGTTTGTAGCTTTATAGGGCTTTTTAAAATAATATACCTTTTATCAAGAACAAAATTTTTAATTAAATTTTACTTGTAATTAATGGTATACAGCCAGCTACAGGAAATTCTTCCTTGTGGATAATTAATAATAGACAATGTTATAAAAGTTGACTAAGGTTAAGAATTGACAGAGGTCATACTTACAATAACATGCATGCGTGAGCCACCAAAAAGATATGGGTAAGAACCCTTTAAAAGTTTCAAGATCTTAAATGATACATATTTTTATTAAAAAAGATGGATGTTGCAAATATTCCTGGATATAACCCAGGGCAACACAGGACTCTAACCCACGTGGACAGGCGCGGATCTAGAAATTTATTTTCCTCGTGGATTTTTATGGAACTACTATAGTACTAAGTTTACTATAAAGGCGGTAAAGATCAAAATTATAGCGCCTATGCCATAACCAATTTTTCTGCACACCTTTATAAATATGTCTGAGGATTTTACCTTTATACATATAAAGGATTTTTACGTCCAAAACGACCTAAACGTTTTTCATGGCTTTTTGTCATCGTTCACTTTTCTGACATATAAGTGAAGACGAGCTTAATAAGATTTCTGTATATCAACATTTTCGTTCTCTTTGTGACTATGTTTGATGTTAAAAGTTTCTTTAATCCATGGTATGCTCTATATTGGCTAGTTACTGTATTTATAACCTTAGTTGATTTTTGAGCCTAGATATATGGACTCTCTTACTCCTTCGAAAGGATATGTTCTCACTGTCTCCAGGTTTTGCTACTTTTATTAGTCACCTTCATATACTTAATTTTACTAGTATTAAAGTGTAGCCTTATTCTTTTTGATGCTGCTTCCAATGCCGTGAACTATTGGATCAGGTCCGCCTTTCTTCTTGCTATGATACATACTATAGTATTTGTACCCTCATATAAATATTGGTTCTTCTCAGTGGCGGCTCGCGACCTCAGTAACCGGGTAGGCTACACATATACTTCGGGTAGGCGACAAAAAATATCCTACAATTTGTAATACATTTTGAGCCGTTTTGCAATACTAAATGTAATCTATGAGCGCAACAATGTGTAAAAATTGCTTTTGGAGCATCTACTTTAATTTTTTATTGTAATCCGTTTAAAGAGCCAGCCATTACACTTGCACCATCGTAAAATTGAGCAATTTATTTATTTTTGTAATCATATGGCTCAAGCACGTTTGAAATTAAACTATATAGAGCGTCTGCAGATCTATTCTCGCTAACATCAAAAAACCCTAAAAATCTTTCTGTTACCTGACCCACTTTTTTAACAAAACGAATTGTTAAAGTACACTGTGATTTTTCGGTTATATCAGTAGTATCGTCCGCTAGTATAGAAAAAAATTGACTTTCGTTAATTTCTGTTGAAATTTCATTTTTTACGTAATCGGCAAGGCAATCTATTAAATCATTTTGTATTGTTTTTGACAAACCCGTGAACACCCCTTCTATTTTTTAACATAATCCTGGATTTCCTGATCGCGTTTAACTACTAAATTAAAAATTTCTTTAAAATTACCCATGTTTGAAGAATTATGGCTCTCATCACGACTGCGAAATGCAGGTTCTTGTTTTACTAACAGAATTGTAACATCAATTTCTTCAACTTCTTCAATCTTTTTCAACTTCTTCATTATATATCTTATTAGATAGAGAAATTTGTCCAGCTAAAGCACTGTCAATAGTTTGTTTATTTTTTTCTAACCGTTTTAAACCTAAGCAATTGTTTAAATGTTCTTTCGAAGATTCATGTTTTTTTACACTAGCTGATAAATTTTTCAAATCTGAATATCCCTGACTCACCCAAACATTTTGCTTCAAATTTGAGAGCAACAGACAAGGCCAACAGAAAAGTGAATTTTTAAAATAACTTCCGCTTAACCGTTTATGATTTTCATACCATATTGTTTTAAACGATCTCGAAAATGGTCGATTGTCTTTTGTCTTATCTGTGGATAAAATTGTTAAATTTGGTAAAGGCCGGCCCATTGAAATAATTTCTGACCTTTCTTGATTTTGGCGCCTTGAATAAGGCGTCTCGATCAAACTGCATATTACATCGTTTAAAATATTCATATTCGATGACTAAAGTTTTTCCACCAATAAAACTAACACACCTACGTTTCAACAACGTCAAATATTACTTATTTTATTTTTGTATCAAATAATAATTTACTCTTCGGATAAATTGATAAGTTAACAATTAACCTCGCTTTAAATTTTTAATTATCTATAAATTCTAATAACACTTCTATCTATATCTATAAAATATAATGGACGACTGACAAATAACTATTCACAGATTTATTTGTCGTTAGTGAATTATTACTAAATTAATATAAAATTAAACCTTCAATAGACCGATCTCAAATTTACCTGTTTATTATTCAGTTTTCATAAACAAATTTAATTTGTCCTACCTAGTTTTATTCAATACTTAACCTACTAATAACAGCCAAAATCAAAAAACAAAATTATTTAAAACAGTTTCACAAGACACAAGAGAAGCAACTGATAAAATTTTGGAGGTCCGGCTATAAGACTGTGCCTATGCGCCTTTGCAAAATCGTAGAATACGCGAGACCTGCAGCAGGTCTGCTCGCGTAAACAGAGAGAGATCGCACGTCAATTCGGTGTTGGCGTCGTTCTATTTCAGGCTACGTTTTCAAGTGCCTGACCCAGGAAGAATATAGAATCTTATACAGTACTACTGATACTAAAAGTAACTACGGAGAAAATTTTTTGGATATTTTTACAAATAATTTGGATAATTTTTGCTATTTTATTGTAGGTATTGTGTCAAAATTTATAAATTACAATTTTGAAATAAGTAATTTATATTAATAATTTATATTATTGTACTACATTTGAAGAGGGTAGGCGGCGCCTACCTTGCCTACCCCGACGAGCCGCCCCTGGTTCTTCTTCTTTTTATTCCATATTCTCTAATAGCTTTCTAGGGTAATGTGGAATAGAAGTCACGATAGGCTATCTCGGTGTATAAATCCTATTTGTGCCTGGAAAATTCTTCATACTCCATTTTGCATTCTAACCTTACACTCGACTGTTGACAGGTTTGCTTTCACCAAGTCTAGTTAGTTTCACTAAGTCTATAAATCAGGAAGAAATAAGGCTAGTTGTCAACGTAGATAAAACTAAAGCCCTAATACAAGCAAAGAAACAGCGAAACTTGTTGAATTTGACAACAGACGACCCAAATATTGAAGTAGTAAAACGGCTCATATTGTCTGGGCGTGCAAGATAACTGAGTACGACAGCAATGAGAAGGTGTTTGGATCCATAGGCATAGGGAAGTAAAGTGCAATGTATATAAAACCATCATACGACCAATAGTAACACATAGCTTAAAAACATTGATCATGACAGAAAAAACAATATATTTGATCAATACTTACAAATACAAAGAAAGGAAGAAAGATATTGAGAAAGATAATAAGAATAATGACAGAACACCTAATAGACCGATTAGTGAAACTATGTTGGAACGTTGGCTAGTAGGAATACCAAGAAAGAGGTATAGACGAAGTTAGCAGCGATACTAAAGAGATATTGAGAGTGGATAACTGGAGGACAGCAACCAAGGAAAGATATGCTTGAGGTTGATGCTGAGGAAGACCAGGGCCCGACTTACTATAGGAGAGAGTGAATCTTATGTTGACTTTCAACATCTATCTATAAGCGAGGTTCCTAAAGCCTCTGCCGCTTCTCGCATTTCGACCACCATTTTTTTCTGTCTATCCATTCATCTTCTTTGATGGCTCTATCTCATGATGTGCCGTACATCTTCTTCCCAGGCAACTGAAGGCCTTCCTCTTGTTCTTCTTTGTTGTGGTATGTAATTTAAAGCTTCCTTTGGCCATCTATCTTCTATTATTCGTTTCACGTGACCATACCACAGTATACATAGTATTTACACAGAGTATATACAGTATTTGTCTTCATTATAATTTCTTCATTCCTGATGTGATCTTTTTTGAATATAAAACACGCTCTCCTTAGATAATCTATTTCTACTACTTCTGTTCTTGTTCTATTTTTTTTTTCGTGATTTGTGAAACTTCTGCCCTATAAGTCATAATAGGCTCTACCAAGGTACGATATATTGTAAATTTCGTTTTTTGTCTTATCTCTTTAGACCATAGTAGAGAACTTAGAATGTTTATTGCTTTTTTGCCCTGCTGCGTTCTGTTTTCTCTTTTGGTAGTGCCGTCTTTAGATATTATAGATCCGAGATAGGTATTTATATTCTTTACATGTTTTTGTGGTTCTAATTTCTAAATCTGCATCTTTTTCATCTTCCCCTATTTTAAGATACTCTCTCTTTGACATACTCATATTGAAGCCCCATTTTTCATATTCTTTCTTTAGTTTTCTAAAAATGTAGCCCATGTCTTCCTCATCATTCGCTACGACCATCTGATCATCTGCGAAAAACAAAGTTGTTAGACTTATCACCGTTTGTGTCTATTCCCATTCCGGATACTTGTTTCCTCCACTGCTCTAGCGACGATTTAATATATATAGACTTTCAACATTTCCGACGTAATATATTTATCTCAATGTTGTGGATGTCATTGTGGATTTTGCCTGCTTCGTACAGTCAGAAAAATGAAAGAATATCCATGAACGAACATATAAAACACGTTGTTTTTTCCTGTCACCGTGTCACAAAGAAAATTGTCCAGTGCAAGTACATGTAACAATAATTATTACATGTACTTGCGCTGGCCAATTTTTTGTGTGACACGGTGACGGGAAAATACAGCGTGTTTTATATGTTCGTTCATGGGTATTCTTTCATTTTTCCTACTGTACATGGTCTTGACGTTTCAGATGCATATTTTAATATATTTTTTAGATGTTCTGGGCGGGTCCTTTCTTTATACTAAGCATACACTTCAAAAGCTTCTGAATGAAGAGTGAAAGAAGTTTTTTGTTATTTAAGAAGAATTTTGTTAACAGCTCTACTCTATTTTTATGCAGCAATGTCTATATTATTTAACTTTCTAAGGTGATTTCCAGTATGAAGTAAAGTACTAGAAACAAAAAACAGATCGACTACGGTCCTGAAAATATTACTATTTAAAACTGAAAAATGTACGTGCTGATAATGTAATACAATTGAATTGAAGCTGGACCCACCCCTGCAGCCGATGACGGCCACACGGAAACCCGTGAGCCATGAGCCGAAAGCATGGCAGGGTGCGACCTCACAGATAATGTTTCCGACCGAATGCCTTCTCTCAATCAACGCACGTCATTACCCCTTCGGCGTTGTACAGCTTGCCCCCGTTTCCCGTGTCATCCCCTGGATAGGCTGCACTTCGCTCCGCAACTAAGTCGGGATCTATTTACTTTTCAAGCGATTTATGGCTGCAAACAGATTGTGAAATTACGTCGACATCCGCAAAAATAAAGAACAGGTTGCAGGGATTGTTTGTTTTATTCCCTAAATACAGGAAGGTGGATGAAATCGAGTGAAAACATGCATTGCTTATTTTTACAATGTGCTTTATTCAGGACAATCAATACATTGCTTTACAACATCAATCATCTGAGCCACTGACGCAGTCCTAAAGGCATTATGTCTAAAATGTATTATAAAATAAAAGTATATAAGATATGTACAGCTGGTTCCAAAAAAACTGATACGATTCTTAAAGCGTATTTTGTAGAAAATTGAGCAGTGTATTTTAAAGGATAACTACTTATTATTTACATGCTATCACTGTCACTGCCAAATCTTAAAATTTGTCAGATAACTTATTCTGTTCAACATCAAAAAATGGCTGTTTGTTTGTTTACTTTATAATTTGTCTTTCATAATAAATATAATATAATGTCAGACCTATTATACACTACTCAAAATGATCAAATCTTACTAAGAGTCGTATCAGTTTTTTTAGAAACCAGCTGTACAGTAGGGATGGGAAAAACCTACCGGTTTAAACCTAAAACCGGTTTTTTTACTTCGCCATAACCGGTTTCACCGGTTGTTTTTTTGTCCCGGTTACAACCGGTTTTTTCTTTTTAAAGCCAAAACCGGTTATTAGGTTTTTACGGTGAATAGGATTAGGTTAGGTATTATTTCGGATCCCAATCATAATTATTATTCTCAAGTAATTATTCCAAACAAAACCATAATTCAAATTTTATTTTATTTTATAAATACAGAAGCAAACTGAAAGTGCAATCTCACATCAGCCAGAAACAATTATTAAGTTTTATTATAATATTTCCTTGAAAAGGTATTTGTAATGATAATATTTACATAAGAAGTGATCTGGTTGAATTAGACGCAAACATCATCTATTTTTCACACTTAACTCTTGACATTGAAATTGGGTGAATGACTTTTTCTGATTACCAAAAATAATGCTTTGACTATGAATATTGAATTACTGATTACGAATAGGAATCTCCAAGAATTTCGCTACGTTTTCAAAACGATACACTCATACAGGAAGTATTAAATGAGTTAAAATATATTCCTATTCTACAAATATACAAACATGTTAAATGTAATACATGTTCTTTCGATAGTACTAATTTTGATCATATTGATATCGAGTCGAATGGAGTATCGCAAACTAAAGTGTATTGTAAATGTAACTTTGTAACCTAATGGATTAAAAAAACCGAAAACCGGTTTTTCCAAAAACCGGTTTTTTGTGTCCGGTTATAACCGCCAGGTTAAACCGTAAGCAAAAAAAACGGTATAACCGAAAACCGGTGTTTTGTCAAATACCGCCATCCCTACTGTACAGTATGCGGCAAAATAAATAGTACTGAAATGAATATTGAAATGTTTATGATTATTATTTATATATTTGGTATACAGTATACATGATATAACCTTGCAACCATTATTCACGACGACGCACGTTCCCGATAAAACAGATATTAAAAATGCCCTTTGGCCAGTGGCGGATCTACGGGGTGGGAAGATGAGGTAATTTTTTCCTCTAAAAGATCCAAAATTAAAGAAAAATAATTGTTCAAACATAAAAATATATTACCTGACATGAAACGGAAACCACAGAAAGACAAATTCATCCCAATAAATACGCTAGTTAGAAAAATTAAGGGAAGTTAATGCCTATAAGTTATTATTTATGTCTTTTATGTAATTTGAGTTTATCTTTGTTATGGCTTTTGGTTGGGTTTTCATTGGAAGTGTCCCCTAAGGCAAATTTCCCCTCCCAAGGTAAATTTCTAGATCCGCCACTGCCTTTGGCACGAAAAAAATCTTTAATTCTAGTCCGCAATTCCGAAATGGCAGACGGTGGATCTGTCTGACTCCTTCAACATTCCCCATATGTGCGCATCTGGTGGCGTTAGTTCTGGTGAGTGGCAACTCCCAAAATGATCGAGCAGTATTCAAAGAGACTCCCTGGCAGTGTGACAGGTTGTCCCGTCCTGCTGAAACCATTGTTGATTTTAAGCTTGGGCCGTTTTGGTGACCCCTTATGTCTGAAAATAGTAGTCCACCATAAAAAATTTTTCTACAAAACTGAGAACCATTCTGAAGCACCAATATTATCACGACATTCACGTAGGTTATAACGACGTTCGGAAACCACTCAGTACGTCTCGGCGCCTGATATATACAGGGTGTTTCATTGGGAAACTAACATACGTTAACTGTAGAAAGAGGACACTTAGGCGGTCTTAAAAATACCATACTTAATGGGTCTTACTCTATTAATAATAAAGATACTGGGTGTTTTATCTATTTTTCCATTTTTTAAATTGGTTCAACTTTTTAACCACACTGTATATTTATTTTATATTTGGCACGCAAATATCATTTAAGG
Organism: Diabrotica virgifera virgifera; assembly: GCF_917563875.1. Taxonomy (NCBI): domain Eukaryota; kingdom Metazoa; phylum Arthropoda; class Insecta; order Coleoptera; family Chrysomelidae; genus Diabrotica; species Diabrotica virgifera. Next base: position 219,410,085 of record NC_065447.1, read on the forward strand.
TGTACAATAAACTAATTTATTTACAATTGTAAAAAATCCAGGTCCGGATTAAAAAATATTGGAAAAATGTACCAACCCAAAAACAACACCCTTGACATTAAATTTTTTCAAAATGGATTTTTGAGTTGAAAAGAGGATAAAAAACTAAATTCAGTGGTATACTTTGAATTTTCGGCAAAATGATTTTTCTGGTGAAATTTTGAATTTGAATTCTGAAATTAAGTGAATTGTGAGAGCTCTAAGTAGAAAAAATTGAAACACAGCTTACAACTTGTCAACCACACTGTATATTGATTTTACAATTAAAATTTACAATTTTACAATTAGTAAAATTTTGATTTTGAATTCTGAAATTATGTCAATTGCGAGAGCTCTAAGTAGAAAAAATTAAAATGCGACCTAATTTTAATTAATACCATTATTTAATCTAAACTGGTAAAATGTTAATATTTTGGTGTTTTTTTATTATGTGTGGAAATAGTTTTTGGCGAATATTCATCTTTAAATAATGAATAAATAATAAAGGGTCAATAAAGAATACATCACTTTAATCAACAAAATATCTAAAAATTAAAACAAAACAGCGAAAATTTGCAGCATAATAACTACTATTCAAAACTAAAGTACTTATTCAAAATTATCACCATTAAAAATTATTATTTGTTTGATACGTAGGTATGGTAAATTTTTGTAGTTAGGTACCTAGTGTCATGTGTAGTGTGTGTGTTGAGTAAGTGTCTTGTTACTTTGCAAATTGTCATTGTCTTTGCAAAGAGACGCTAATTGTATCCGAACGTCTGCGGTCCCTCCGGTGAGTACCGATCCCACAAGGAGAGAAACTATTTTCATTTATTAATTTATTATAAACGAAAAATTTCTGACCCTGGTTAGATTCGAACTCACGACCTCTCGATCCAAAGGTAGGCGCTCTTACCACTGAGCCACAGAAAGGTCATCAAAAATTATTGTTATGTGTGTATGTGTTAATATTTTACCAATTTAGATTAAATACTGGTATTAATTATTAAAATTAACTCATATTTAAATTTATTTTAGTTTGAGCTTCGCAATTCACATAATTTCAGAATTCAAATTCAAGAATTTACCAGAAAAATCATTTTGCCGAAAATTCAAAATATACCACTAATTTTGTTTTTATCCTCTTTTCAAATGCATAATCCATTTTAAAAAAATTTAATATACAAGGTGTTTTTTGGGTCGGAACATTTTTCCAATATTTTTTAATCCGGTCCTGGATTTTTTACAATTTTAAATAAATTAATTTATTGTACACCTTAAATGATATTTGCGTGTCAAATATAAAATAAATATACTGTATGGTTAAAAAGTTATGAACCAATTAAGAAAATGGCAAAATAGATAAAACACCCAGTATCTTTGTTATTAATGGAGTAAGACCCATTAAGTATGATATTTTTGAGACTAAGTGTCCTCTTTCTACAGTTAACGTATGTTACTTTCCCCATGAAACACCCTGTATAAATTTGAGGCATACGAATTTCAGTACTGTTTATTTTGCCGCATACTGTATTTCACGAAGTTGTACCCATTTTGGAATAGAAATGGGAGCTTTGATTTATTCATTGGGGCTCACGTTTCTATTAATTGTATCAGATGTAACAAAAGCAAAAAGGTGTTATAAAAAGTTATGGTTGCCATGTTAAAATATTAGTGAATAAAAAAACATTGTCGATTAAATTCATGTGTGTATTCCAGTTAAAGTTAAAATTATCAATGCAATGTAAGTTTGTCTTCCTTGATTGATATTTCTTCTGCACAATCCACGTTTTGCCCTGTCGGTTTCCCAACATGTTGTTATATTTTCAAAAATTATACATGTGTGTGTACATATTATTATGTATGCATGTATACAGTGCGTCCATAAAGTAACTCATAAATTCATTATTTCGTAAACCGGCGACTTTAAGGAAAAATCCCGAAACAGGTTGATTTATATTTTTAATTTCCGATTTTTTTGGCATATATATCATACTAGTGACGTCATCCATCTGGGCGTGATGACGTAATCGATGTTTTTTTAATGAGAATATGGGTCATGTGACAGCTTATTTGAAAGGGTATTTAATTCTCTATTAACTAATGTAAATATTAACATAATTATTTATACAGGGTGTCAAAAAAACATTTTTTTAATTAAAATAATTGAGACAAAAAGAAGAATGTATGTAATTTATTTAATTCAAAATGCGTTTTACTACTGTCAGAAAACAGAAAAAAAAATTATTTAACAAATAAACATTGATTTTCGCTTAAACAAAACTGACAAGAGGCAGGTGGGTGGCAGGTTTAATATTGAATTTAAGCTAAAAACAATATTTATTTGCCAAATAACCATTTTTTCCTATTTTCTGACAACATTTAAACGTATTTTAAATTAGATAAATTACATACATTCTTCTTTTTGTCCTAATTATTTTAATTAAAAAAATGTTTTTTTGAACACCTTGTATAAATAATTACGTTAATGTTTACATTAGGGAATAGAGAATTGAATATAAAATGAGCTATCACATGACCCCTATTCTCATTTAAAAAAAATCATCGATTACGTCATTACGTCCAGATGGATGACGTCAGTAGTATGATATATATGCCAAAAAATCGGAAATTAAAAATAAAAAATCGACCTGTTTCGGGATTTTTCAGTCGCCCGTTTACGAAATAATGAATTTATGCGTTATTTTACGGACACACTGTATATGTGTATCCCATGTATTACATGTAGAAGTATGGAATGGGTAGATGGGCTTAAAACAAGAAGATTACAATTTAGTTGGATTCCAGAGATATAAAGTGGAAAGGTCAAAGAGCGAAAAAACTATGTGAATACAAATTTTGATATGTGGGGAAAAGTAACACTAGGAATTGAGTTGGTATAATGGTTGATATAGAAATGAAAGACAAAGACAAACGTACTGAAAGATATTCTATTAGCTTGTGAAAAAGTTTCCGGGGGTTGGCTGTATAAACTAAAAGTCAAACAATTAGGCATGCGCGTCATAGATTTAATGACATCATAACCCACCGGTACAAACTTGACGGCAAAAAAATTTAACAAATTTTTCCTTATCGCTAAATATTATTAGTTTTTCCGCTATCGTCAAGTTTAGCAGAAAAGCGCTGTTGGCAAATAAAAAAAATATATGTAGATATGTATTTACCTCTGCAGCTACTAGCTACACTGTTTCTCTTTGTCTTTAAGAGTGTGAAACAAAGATAACTATCTGTAATATAAGCGTCTCAGTCATGTTGTCCTGTAGAAGGTTATGTAAGATATTTGTTTGTTAATTTTTTTTCTTCTTTTATGGACTTTGGGAGCTGTGCCCATTTAGTCAGCAACATTTCTTAAAATTAACGCCTAACTAAACCTACCATACAAGACTATTACGAACCTAATCCACTAATCAAGGATTGGGAAGGGAAAGTGAAGTTGGTTAAAAAATAAACTGTCGTTAAAGTATAAGCTAAATAAATAAAATATAATTTGAAAATAATAATTTGACATTATATTAAACCTCCAATATTATGACATGTCAGTTACCATTTACCATCTCACCAAATATAATAATGACGTCATATATGTATACTCGTCACTACTTCTAGCCAATGAAATGGTCGAGGTAATAGGAATGGCATGTAAAGAAAATTTGATTATTCCCTAGATATTTTTTCAAATTTAAAATATGGCAATAAGGGAAAATTGTAGTTAATACCATAGTAGTTAATAAATTTTATAATTAAGCAAACTTCTAGTGTAAACAGGTACTAATATACTTCTTCTAATAACCAATTCTAATGGCAAATTAAAATTGAAACAAAAGGCCCCCCATAATCCCCACTCTCGCCTGTAATTACTTATATCTCGATGAAAGATTCCAAAACCCGAGCACTCGATTCATATCATTAAAATTCAAATCTACATGTTTGTTCATTCATCGATAATACAATCGTTATTTGGTCCTACAGCAAGGATGTTTTGATTAATTTTCTCTTACTCTATTTACCATACACCTATACCAATCCCTATATACCTACATGTCATCATAAATAAATCACCATCATCTACCTTCATAACAGTCCAGAAAGCCACCTCGCATCCGCTAGGAAAAATATTCTGATTCTGATTTTTTGCACAATCTTACTCAAAATGGACCCCTTTTAACAAATTTGCGTGTTGCCAGGTCCAAAAGTGCGTCAAAAATTTTTTTAACGTTTTTTTCTTTAAATATTTTTTTTTGCATCGAACATAGTTTTTTTAGGTTTTTTGGATCATTCCAAACAGAAAAGGTCTTTAGTAACTTTTCTCTAAAGTTAATAGTTTTTGACATATAAGCGATTAAAAATTTAAAAATTGCGAAATCGGCCATTTTTAACTCCCTTAAACTATGTGACAAACTGTGACAATATTCTTTAAACATCGATTGATGAAATCCTAAAGAGTTTTTTGCAATACAATATCGAAAACCCCGTTGTTTTTTAATTGCTAATCAAGCGGGCGCGACACAATTTTCAACCGTTACATATAATTATTTTCTAATTATTCTAATTCAATTTTTTTTCACCATCTTGCTTGAAAAGGTCTCCTTTTAACAAATTTCCAGGATCAAAAGGCAGTCAAAAATTTTTTTAAGCGTTCTTTTTGTTTTTTCCTAAAGCTAATTTTTTTGCACCCGAAAATTTTTTTTAGGTTTTTTGGATCATTCCAAATAGGAAAGATCTCAAGTGACTTTTCTCTAAATGTGATAGTTTTCAAGATAAAAGCGATTGAAAATTTAAAAATTGCAAAATCGGCCATTGTTATCCCTCAAAAACTATGTGAAAACCCGAAAATTTCATTGTTACCAAGGTACGTAGATATTCTATGAGCATCGAGAGATGAAATTCCGAAGAGCTTTTTGTAATACAATATCGAAAACCCCTTTGTTTTTCATTTGCTAATCAAGCGGGCGCGAAACTATTTTCCACCGTTGCGTTGCATGTAGATGTAATCGGAAAACATTTGAAATTAAAAAAAAAAATTGTTTAAAACATTTTTTGACCCATTTTTGACTGTGGTAACATGCAAATTTGTTAATAGGGAACCTTTTCAAGCAAGATGGTGAAAAAAATTGAATCAGAATATTTTTCCGCACATATATTTACGCATGTTACATTATTAATGTAGAAATACATGCAACGCAACGGTTGAAAATAGTGTCGCGTCCGCTTGATTAGCAATTAAAAAACAAAGGAGTTTTTAATATTGTATTGCAAAAAACTCTTCGTGATTTCATCAATCGATGCTTAAAGAATATCTACCTACCTTGGCAACATTCAAATTTTCAGTTTTTCACATAGTTTGTGAGTGTTAAAAGGGGCCGATTTCGCAATTTTTAAATTTTTAATCGCTTATATGTCAAAAACTGTCAACTTTAGAGAAAAGTCACTAAAAACCTTTTCTGTTTGGAATGATCCATAAAACCTAAAAAAATTTGTTCGATGTAAAAAAAATAATTTTGGGAAAAAAAAACAAAAAAAAAAACGTTTAAAAAATTTTTGACCCACTTTTGGACCTGTTTGGCAACATGCAAATGTGTTAAAAGGGGTCCGTTTTGAGTAAGATTGTGCAAAAAATCAAAATCACAATATTTTTCCTAGCGGATGCGCCGTGGCTTTTTGGACTATAAATTAATTTAGTTATCACTGATCCTATATAAAAACAGTTTTAACAAGCCATCGGTGATATATGACAAATATTGGAAGAAAAATCATGTGTCTTTATATCTCCAGACATTGTTTTTATATTTATAAAGCACAAATGTCGTTTCTTTTCATTTCCATATTTCCTTTTTAGTTTTATTCACACAGATAAATGCAGAACGTGCTTCCCTGCTTGCTCGGGTCAATTTTCTAATAGTCCCATTTGTTCGTGTCTCGATTTTTCCCAGAACTGCATCTGTAAACTAAACAACGAGACTCTAGAGCATTTACGTCTAGGTATGTAATGTCACCTTAGCATCACACGAGTGGGAGTGGAAGGTGATAAAAAAGCACAGAAAGACATTTCGCATTACCACACATTTTGAGCCCGAGACGGGTCTCCCAGTTTGCTTTTCTTACTTAATGAATACTTTATGGATTCGCAATCTCTAGACGGTTGCTCTCGGTTAAGAAAAATATCTCGGAAAATGATGTGTTCGCAGTCAAATGAGACGTGAAAAATTGAAATTTATGGAGAATGAGGTTTTTGTTTAATAAGGATTTATATAAAAAGTCTTAAAACGAGAAATTTATAGTAAAGAACAGAAAAAATACGAACTCAACCTATATTTTTGGCGAGGGATAATTTTATTTTAATATAATTATACTTATACTACATAATAAACGAAAATGAAACATTTTTGCTTAATTTACATAAATGAAAATGATCTGCAAATAGCAAAAAATCTTCCTGAACAAAGAAAAAAGAGGATAAGTAGAAAAAGTTATTAAAGCGTATTTTTAATATAATTATGACGAAAATGATGATTGATACCTGTCAAATAGCAAGAATAATATAAAGCTGTATAAATATATAAAATCAAAAAACAAGAAAAAACCAATGGGAGTACGGCCTGAATGACCTAACGAAAGGTGTGTTTATTTCTTGTCTCAACAAAATTGCAAATTTTGTGCAGAAAGAGTAATAGTTTATTTATAAATAGTTCAGTGACAAGTTTATTAGATACCAGTAAGTGCATCCATCGTATTACTTTTGTTTAACATAACGTGGTAAACCAGTTTTGGCTAATTCTTATTTAATAACATCAATAAAGTACGATATAAGCTACAATTTATTCCAGTTTTGTTACTGGTTTAATTACATGCTTAATTACTGGTCAGGCCCGTATTAGTTGTGAATACATGTCTCGTGTTAAATTTAAAAATGGAACCTAACATTCAAAGTCTCTCTGATTCGCAACATGTACAACAACTGCAGACAAATACCAATAAAACCTATTCATCAGCAACTTCTACACCTTTTCTGTCGAAACTGCAAGCGATTGTCTTCAGCGCCTTAGAAAATACGAAGCTGCAAGATTACTTAATTCCGTTGGGCAATCTAATTCAACCTAAAAGTATTATACATATTTTCGTCTCGATTATCGAACAATCGGATATGTATGTACCTTTCAAGCAAACAACTGGTGGACAAATTTATGCAAAAACACGGACAAATAAAAATCGAGAATAATATTGTACAAGCTAAAAGACTGATTTCTCCAGCCGAACGTATCGTTTTATCAGGCGTATGTCCCAGTATACCACACAGTTTGTTAACTGATTATTTACAAAAAATAGGACTTAATCTTCTTTTTCCAGTCACCTTTCTAAAAACCAGTTCTAATCTTCCTGAATGCAATCATATTTTGAGCTTCAGAAGACAAATATACGTTAGTCCTCACAATATCTCCTTACCCGACTTATTCCTTATAGACTTCGATAATACAACATATCGAATTTTTTTAGAAACTATGACCTGTTATACCTGCAAAATGACTGGACATATCGCCACAAACAGTCCCGATAACAGTCAACCGATCTCTTTTTCCTCACCCGAAACTATGCCTCAACCTACAGCTACAATTCTATCTCACGAACAAATTCCTATCGAAGAAAGCTCAGCAAATAATCTGAACAATCCTAATATAGAAGAAAGTCATGAAGTTAGCACCATGGACACCTCCATAGCCATTAATGTCAGCCTTCAGTCGAAACGTAGTATCAACGAGGTTCTCACTTCTCCAGAAACAAGTCATACAGAAAAACCCTTTACTGTACCTACATCTAAACCTAAAGCCAAGAAGATTAAAAGCGATGAGGAGCATGTAGCATCGAAATCATCAAAATCATATGACCTTGAACCTGTCAAAAATTTTATCGAAAATCATTCGACCCCTTTTATCCTCAATTATGACGAGTTATAAAACGAGAAATTTATATTAAAGCACAGAAAAAATACGAACTCAACCTATATTTTTGGCGAGGGATAATTTTATTTTAATATAATTATACTTATACTACATAATAAACGAAAATGAAACATTTTTGCTTAATTTACATAAATGAAAATGATCTGCAAATAGCAAAAAATCTTCCTGAACAAGGAAAAAAGAGGATAAGTAGAAAAAGTTATTAAAACGTACTTTTAATATAATTATGACGAAAATGATGATTGATACCTGTCAAAGGGTCTAGGAAAGTTGGTCGACAACACTTCGTCGATGGAAAATTAGTCGACAACATTTGGTCGACAAACAGTTGGTCGAATGCACAATTCATCGAATGTACAATTCGTCGACGAACATTTGATCGAATGGATTTTTCGTCGACAAACTGTTATTTATCTTTAGGATAAAGGGATTAATGGTGACAAACGACGGATTATTGGTTTTTATTTTGTTAACTGGAATACTGTATTATACATATCTGAATTTATTTATTTTTTGGGGTTTTATAATAATAATAATAATAATAATAATAAGAGAGAGTAGCAGGAGTACTTGCCGTGGAACAAAAACTGACACCTGGCAGTAGGTATAAAATGCACACCCATGAGAATGGAGACTAATAGTTTATGTTTAGGGCCGCTGCCTGGGGATCGCCAGGGCACGTCTGGAGCCGACGCTGGACGTGACAGCATGCGGGACGTCGGTGGCAGGGTGTTGAGGAGGCGGGCCCCTGTCACACAAACAGCTACAGCCCAACAACAAGAACAACAACCACAAGCGAGCCAAACAACAGCAAGAGCTCCACTCGCTGAAGGTGCTGCGCCGGAACATCAGCCGGCGCTCACTCAAGCGGGACGACCGAGGCAGCGCATGAAATGGACTGTGTCCATTAACGAAAGCATTTTGCGCTTCTATTATAAGGTGACAAACCTCGGTCAAGAAACGATCGGCTACAGACAACAGCTGTATGCCGAATTTTGCAGGGAGTACCCAGATATTCAAGTATCGGAGCAAAGAGTATCAGATCAATACCGGGTAATCGTAAGAAACAACCTTATCCCAGAGACTAGACGCAATACGATCAAAAGCGAAGTCGAACGGGAGATTAATAACCAAGAGCTAGTTTTAGATCAAGTCCCTAATGAAATCCTTGATGAGCAGATTCCTGAGATTCCCATACCAGAAACTCAACCTGACAATACACAGCAGGAAAACAACGAGTTGCGCGATAGTCTAGAGAACGAAATGGCTCGTGCCGTACAAGAGTTTAATGGAACAAATCCACTTAGCAGACCACCGCTACCACGAATAAACTCTTGTAAGAAACTAGGTGCCCTGTTACAAATTGTGAATACTGAAGTCCTACCCAATTATGTCGTAGAAGCCCACACATTGGAATATCTGCATATGCTAATCTACTGTGCAGCTACAGCAATTGCCAATGTAATGGGCGTTAAGATCAGAACACGACGGGGTACTAATAACGGAAGGACTGGTAACAGAATTGCACCCTGGGAAAAAAGACTTCTCGGAAAAATTGAATTACTGCGTAGGGATATTGGTCAAGTCACAGAATATATAAGAGGTGTTACAAGTAGAAAAGTCATTAAAAGAGCTGAAGAAATAATGCGGAGCACTGCAAGACACTCGAGATACGATCCAGAAAATAACACAGCCCAACAGTGTCTGGATACATTAAAACAAAAACTCTCCGTCTATTCAGGACGATTAAGAAGGTATAAAGTTAGTAACAGCCGAAAATGTGACAATGCACTTTTTGAGAACTCTGAGAAGGCGTTCTACCGAAAACTCAATTCCACCGTAGAAACTGTCGACAAGTCTTACCCAAGCCAGGAAGAAATTCATGAGTTTTGGGGAAATCAACTTTCCACACCAGCTGCTTTTAACAACAATGCTGGCTGGATAGAAGATACGACGCACAACTGTCACCACTACGTCACTGCTAACTACGAACCATTCACGACTGAAGAAGTCTCAAATGTCATCAAAGAGCTTCATAACTGGAAATCTCCTGGACCAGACGGAGTTCAGAACTTCTGGCTTAAAAAGTTTTGGAGTATTCATGAGTGCTTATCAACATTAATTAATCATGTTATTTCTAATCCGCAGGAATTACCATCATTTCTAACTCAGGGAACTACTTATTTAATACCCAAGGATCAAAATAACACCCAAGATCCATCCAAGTACCGCCCAATTACTTGTCTTCCAACTTTGTATAAATTGGTCACATCCTGTGTAACCCGGCGTATCTACCAACACTGTGCTCTAAACAATATCATAGAGCCTCAACAGAAAGGATGCGCTAAGGGTTCCATGGGTTGCAAAGAACAGCTTATCATCGACTCAGTCATTTCTAACCAGGCATTCACTAAAAAAAGGAACCTTTTTACTGCTTTTATTGACTATAAAAAGGCCTTTGATTCAGTACCGCATGAATGGCTAATAGATATATTGAAAATATACAAAGTAGATGATAACATAGTGACCTTTTTAAGGCATATAATGAGAGATTGGAAGACTAAAATTCACCTCCAAATACCTGGTGAAAACAATATCGAAACCGAAAATATCGCAATCAACCGGGGCCTATTTCAAGGAGACTCGTTGAGTCCATTATGGTTCTGTTTAGCTTTGAACCCCCTTTCCCAACTATTAAACTCCACTGACTCAGGTTTTAGCATTAAAAGCAATAATACTGTGGTAGCGAAGCTCAATCATCTGTTGTATATGGATGATTTGAAATTAATGGCTTCCACTCGAGAACACCTAGAAGAGATGCTAAAAACTGTAGAAACATTTTCTAATGATATTAGTATGCAGTTCGGTCTAGACAAGTGCCGTGTTTTGAATATAGTCAGAGGAAAGGTACAGCCCGGTGGATTCGATATGCAAAATGGCCAGAACATCGAGGCCATGGGCGACAACGATATGTACAAATATCTTGGAGTAAAGCAGGCGCGGAAAATTGACCATAAGCAAATGAAAACTGAGATAACTACTGAGTTTATAAGAAGGGTAAAACAGCTGCTTCGTTCACAGCTTAACAGTAAAAATTTGTTTAAGGCACTAAACACCTACGCTTGTTCCGCGCTTAGCTATTCATTTGGTATTGTTAAGTGGACAAAAACGGATATAGAAAATCTTCAGCGAAAAGTACGAACACACCTCACAAAGGCACAAAAACACCACCCTAAAAGTGCAGTAGAACGAACGACATTACCCCGATATTTAGGAGGAAGAGGACTTATGGATATAGGTGAGCAATTAGATAAACAAATTGCTAATTTAAGAACTTATTTTCAGATGCAGGCTGAGACATCTACTCTACATCGCGCTATCTGCGCAGTAGATGACACAACACCGATCAAACTGAGGGAAGCAGAACTGCGCATAAACCACCTTACTAAGGACGAAAAAGTGCGCGCCTGGATGGGTAAACCTTTGCACGGGCGACATCCCAATGAGGTCAGCCAAGATTATGTCGACAATATAGCGTCGAACTACTGGTTGACATCAGGAAAGATGTTCCCTGAAACGGAGGGTTCATTACTGGCCATTCAGGATCAGGTTATACCAACCAGAAACTACCTGAAATATATCATCAAAGACCCTCAGGTTCAAAACGACAGATGCCGATATGGATGTCAAGCCCAAGAAACCATCCAACATCTTACAGGGGGCTGCCAGGCATTTGCTGCAACTGAATACAAGGAACGGCATGACGCAGTGGGAAAAATCCTTCATCAAGAGATAGCTATCAAACTGGGACTTCTCCAAACGGACCATCTCCCGTATTATCAATACGTCCCTGAGAGTATGCTTGAGGATGGCAACTACAAGCTATACTGGGACCGCACTGTGCTCACAGACCAAACAGTGGCACATAATAGACCAGATCTCGTACTAGTTAATAAATTAACAAGACAAACAACACTAATTGATGTGGCGATACCTAACAACAATAATCTACGTAGTAAATTCACTGAAAAGATCGCCAAGTACAGAGATCTAGAAATTCAAATACGAAGGCAATGGAGAATGCAAAGTACCCAGACGATACCTATTGTTATATCTACTACTGGAGTCATTCCGAAGAACCTCCTCGAAAGCATAAAAAGGCTGGGTCTAAATGAACATCTTTACAAGACCATGCAGAAAGCTGTACTACTCGCAACGGCCAGATGTGTACGAAAATTTTTGGGAGATACACCTGCATACCAAGTCACCTAGGGCTCGATAACACGGAAAGAGTCCCACCAGAGCTCAATCCTTTTGATATCGTAGGTATCTGGGATGAGTCAATTTTCCCCTTAGAGGGAGTGTGAGCCGTATGGCTAAATCTGGATAATAATAATAATAGTCTAGCAAACGAAATGGCTCGTGCCGTACAAGAGTTTAATGGAACAAATCCACTTAGCAGACCACCGCTACCACGAATAAACTCTTGTAAGAAACTAGGTGCGCTGTTACAAATTGTGAACACTGAAGTCCTACCCAATTATGTCGTAGAAGCCCACACATTGGAATATCTGCATATGCTAATCTACTGTGCAGCAACAGCAATTGCTAATGTAATGGGCGTTAAGATCAGAACACGACGGGGTACTAATAACGGAAGGACTGGTAACAGAATTGCACCCTGGGAAAAAAGACTTCTCGGAAAAATTGAATTACTGCGTAGGGATATTGGTCAAGTTACAGAATATATAAGAGGTGTAACAAGTAGAAAAGTCATTAAGAGAGCTGAAGAAATAATGCAGAGCACTGCAAGACACTCGAGATACGATCCAGAAAATAACACAGCCCAACAGTGTCTGGATACATTAAAACAAAAACTCTCCGTCTATTCAGGACGATTAAGAAGGTATAAAGTTAGTAACAACCGAAAATGTGACAATGCACTTTTTGAGAACTCTGAGAAGGCGTTCTACCGAAAACTCAATTCCACCGTAGAAAGTGTCGACAAGTCTTACCCAAGCCAAGAAGAGATTCATGAGTTTTGGGGAAATCAACTTACCACACCAGCTGCTCTTAACAACAATGCTGGGTGGATAGAAGATACGACGCACAACTGTCGCCACTACGTCACAGCTAACTACGAACCATTCACTACCGATGAGGTCTCAAATATCATCAAAGAGCTTCATAACTGGAGATCTCCTGGACCAGACGGAGTTCAGAACTTCTGGCTTAAGAAGTTTTGGAGTATTCATGAGTGCTTATCAACGTTAATTAATCACGTTATTTCTAACCCGCAGGAAATTCCATCATTTCTAACTCAGGGAATCACTTATTTAATACCGAAGGATCAAAATAACACCCAAGATCCAGCCAAGTACCGCCCAATTACATGTCTTCCAACTTTGTATAAATTGGTCACATCCTGTATAACCCGGCGTATCTACCAACACTGTGCTCTAAACAATATCATAGAGCCTCAACAAAAAGGATGCGCTAAGGGTTCTATGGGTTGCAAAGAACAACTGATCATCGACTCAGTCATTTCTAACCAGGCATTCACCAAAAAAAGCAACCTCTTTACTGCCTTTATTGACTACAAAAAGGCCTTTGATTCAGTGCCGCATGAATGGCTTATAGATATATTAAGAATATACAAAGTCGATGATAACATAGTGACTTTTTTAAGGCATATAATGGCAAGTTGGAAGACTAAAATTCGCCTCCAAATACTTGGTGAAAACAATATCGAAACGGAAAATATCGCAATCAACCGGGGCCTGTTTCAAGGAGACTCGCTGAGTCCATTGTGGTTCTGTTTGGCTATGAACCCTCTATCACAGTTATTAAACTCCACTGACTCAGGTTTTAGCATTAAAAACAACAACACTGTAGTAGCGAAGCTTAATCATCTGTTGTATATGGATGATTTGAAATTGATGGCTTCTACTCGAGACAATCTAGAAGAGATGCTAGAAACAGTAGAAACATTCTCTAATGATATTAATATGCACTTTGGACTAGACAAGTGCCGTATTTTAAATATAGTCAGAGGAAAAGTACAGCCCGGAGGATTCGATATGCAAAATGGCCAGAATATCGAGGTCATGGGTGAAAACGATATATACAAATATCTTGGAGTAAAGCAGGCGCGGAAAATTGACCATAAGCAAATGAAAACTGAAATAACTATTGAGTTTATACGAAGGATAAAACAGCTGCTTCGTTCACAGCTTAACAGTAAAAATTTGTTTAAGGCACTAAACACCTACGCTTGTTCCGCGCTTAGCTATTCGTTTGGTATTGTTAAGTGGACAAAAACAGATATAGAAAATCTTCAGCGAAAAGTAAGAACGCACCTCACAAAGGCACAAAAACACCATCCAAAAAGTGCAGTAGAAAGAACGACATTACCACGGAATTTAGGAGGAAGAGGACTTATGGATATAAGTGAGCAATTAGACAAACAAATTGCTAATTTAAGATCTTATTTTCAGATGCAGGCTGAAACATCTACTCTACATCGCGCTATCTGCGCAGTAGATGACACAACACCGATAAAACTGAGGGAAGCAGAACTGCGCATAAACCACCTTACTAAGGACGAAAAAGTGCGCGCCTGGATGGGTAAACCTCTGCACGGGCGACATCCCAATGAGGTCAGCCAAGATTATGTCGACAATATAGCGTCGAACTACTGGTTGACTTCAGGAAAGATATTCCCTGAAACGGAGGGTTCATTACTGGCCATTCAGGATCAGGTTATACCAACCAGAAATTACCTGAAATATATCATCAAAGACCCTCATGTTCAAAACGACAGATGCCGATATGGATGTCAAGCCCAAGAAACCATCCAACATCTTACAGGGGGCTGCCAGGCATTTGTTGCAACTGAGTACAAGGAACGGCATGACGCAGTGGGAAAAATCCTTCATCAGGAGATAGCTATCAAGCTGGGACTTCTCCAAACCGACCATCTCCCATATTATCAATACGTCCCTGAGAGTATGCTTGAGGATGGCAACTACAAGCTATACTGGGACCGCACTGTGCTCACAGACCAAACAGTGCCGCATAATAGACCAGATCTCGTATTAGTCAATAAATTAACGAGACAAACAACCCTCATTGATGTGGCGATTCCTAACAACAATAATCTACGTACTAAATTTACTGAAAAGATCGCCAAGTACAGAGATCTGGAAATTCAAATACGGAGACAATGGAGAATGCAAAGTACCCAGACGATACCGATTATTATGTCTACTACTGGAGTCATTCCGAAGACCCTCCTCGAAAGCATAAAAAAGCTGGGTCTTAATGAACATCTTTATAAGACCATGCAGAAAGCAGTACTACTCGCAACGGCCAGATGTGTACGAA
The DNA here is from genome assembly GCF_917563875.1 of Diabrotica virgifera virgifera. Taxonomy (NCBI): domain Eukaryota; kingdom Metazoa; phylum Arthropoda; class Insecta; order Coleoptera; family Chrysomelidae; genus Diabrotica; species Diabrotica virgifera. Next base: position 219,425,465 of record NC_065447.1, read on the forward strand.
AATTTTTGGGAGATACACCTGCATACCAAGTCACCTAGGGCTCGATAACACGGAAAGAGTCCCACCAGAGCTCAATCCTTTTGATACCGTAGGTATCTGGGATGAGTCAAATTTCCCCTTAGAGGGAGTGTGAGCCGTATGGCTAAATCTGGATAATAATAATGACTTTATTGCTTTTTTTCAAAAAAAATACAAACTGGACAAACAGTAATAATTATAATAAAGCAAAAGGCGACGTTCGCTCTTAGATGATGTTCCTAGAAACACCAGCTAAGAAGCGCTCTTCCACGTAACCGCACGTTCCACGTTTTGTTAATTTTTTTTCTAAATCTTAATTATTTTTAAATTTAATGAAACAATTGGCTGTGGTGGGAGAGTAGACAGCAAATATAAACCGACATTTTAATTAGTGATGTTGAACCGTTCTTCTTTTTGGTGTCGGCGCACTTGCGAATGGAGCATTTCCGAACAATTGATACTTATCAACATTTTAGACTACAGCAGAAAATTTAAACAAAATCTTGAAAAAAAAAAAATAAAAATCAATAATCCTCCATTTGTCAGCATTATTCCCTTTGGGTATTTGTCGACGAAAAATCCATTCGATCAAATGTTCGTCGACGAATTGTACATTCGATGAATTGTGCATTCGACCAACTGTTTGTCGACCAAATGTTGTCGACTAATTTTCCATCGACGAAGTGTTCTCGACCAACTTTCCGACACCGCCTGTCAAATAGCAAGAATAATATAAAGCTATATAAATATATAAAATCACAAAACAAGAAAAAACCAATAGTTAAGATTGATACCATAATATGTAAGAAAATAACGAAGAGTTGTTTAAGGCTAAATAAAGTACAGTAAAACCTCGATATAACGGACTAATTGGGGGGACGGGATGTCCGTTAAAGCCGAAAGTCCGTTGTATAAAAATAGGTTTAAAATCAACCAATTTTTTTTTGAAATTTTGTAGGTACTGTATTTAGATACAGTGTACAAATCTGTAAGTTAAGAAAGGAATACAGTTTTGTTCGCTACTTTTTTACTTTTCTACTTTATCTAAAAACCATCTGCAGTATACTCATTTGGTTGACAAAATTGTTTACTGATTTATGGGTTGAATAAGCGATATATTTTTTGGCAAAACATACAATTACAGTTGCCATTTTCTGAATTTAGAATACTTTCAGGGGGATTAACAGAAGCTTTGTCTAAAATTAATAATCATTTCACCTCTTTAGGCGGTATTACCAGTTTCTTATCTTGAAATTTTCTCACTGCAGCAGGTACAAATCCTTTAAAACCAATTTTTGAAAATATCTCTGGTGAAACATGTCCAATTAGAGCTATAATATGAAACGGGCAGATGATGCCTTTTGATGATTATATCTTTGACAACACTAGGTTTACGAGATTTACCAACAATTTTGGTAGTCAATCCATGCGATCCATCGGCGTTAGCACAAAGCAGTGCCGAGATCCTGTCCTTCTTGTTTTTCCTTCTAGAATTCGATTTTTCATATTTTTTTGCATTAAATTTTTTTTACATTTGATCTGATTTTTTGTCCGTTATATCCGAAGTCCGTTAAATAGAGGTCCGTTCTATCGAGGTTTTACTGTACTCACGAATGTATAGAAGAAACATACCTTGATGATAGAAACAACATTGAAAATCTGTCCTACGCGGATTTTTTTTGCGCAATAATAAATCTAAAGCAGCACAAAGCAGCACGCCCAGACGAAATCCCAAATGAGCTAATAAAACTAGGCGGAGGACTGCAACGGAAAATAAACGACCTAATAATAAGGATTGGAGAGGAAGAAAGAATGCCCGAGGGATGGAAAACAGAGTGGATATTTCCTATTCCAATAAAAGGTGACACCACCTTTGACAGTTGACAGCTACGCGGTCAACTGATAAGTGTTACGAACATGATATCCACTTACAAATCCATTTCATAGATTTCAAGCAAGTATTTGACAGGTTAATAAGACCCTACCTAACAGAAGACATGAGAAACCTAGATATCCCAAATGAAACTCATAAAACTTACGAAAATGACGATAGAAGGATCGACGAAAAAATGTTGGCTCTACATAAATAATATTTATTTGCAAAAAGCGAAAAAATATTTCTTGAAAAAGAAACAAATAGGATAAGTAAAGACAGTTATTTAAATTTGCTTTTAATATAATTATGACCGAAATAATGATTCAGACCTTTCCATAGAAAGATGTTAGCTCTTAAACGAGGAGAAATAAACAAAATTTTCGATATTTTCGAAAATCGATAAAATTTCCAATTCTTTTCAACAGATTATAATTCTTTCATTCTTACATCTACCAAAAAACTAGTATAATGTCTTAAAGTAAGAGTAAATGAAGAGTGGATATATATAACGGGCCAAGTGACAAAAACATCAATATTTCTGTTTTTTCCATTATAATGGTCTATGCAACAATGCCGTTAACCTGCATTATGGGCCAAGTGACAGTTGCATTGGAAACAGTTCTAAATAAATTCAACAGATAGTGTCCGCCGTTAAGTATAGTGTTCCGTTTCCTAATAAAAACTCATTTTTCTCGATTGTGTATTCTTGTCACTTGGCCCGTTATACAGTGAGGACGTTTGAGTTGGAATAAATTCATTATCTCGAGAATGGGCTAATTTGGAGAGAAATCCTGAGATAGGTCTATTTTTATTTTTAAATTATGACTTTTTGGCATATATATGATACTAGTGACGTCATTCATCTGGACGTGATGACGTAATCGATGATTTTTTTAAATGAGAGTAGGGGTTGTCTTGTAGCTCATTTGAAAGGTTATTCAATTCTCTATTCAGTAATAAAACAATAACCTAATTATTTATACAGGGTGGCCAAAAAATATTTTTTTATTAAATTAATTGACACAAAAAGAGGAATGTAAGCAATTTATTTAATTCAAAATACATTTTGCTGCTGTTAGAAAACAGAACGAAATGGTTATTTGACAAATAAATATTATTCTCTCTTAAATTCAGTGTCACCCACTTGTCTCTTTCTCTTAACAGTTTGAACATTGAATTTAACCGAAAAGCAATGTTTATTTGTGAAATAAATATTTTTACCTGTTTTCTGACAGCAGTAAAATGTATTTTGAATTAAAGAAATTGCTTACATTCTTCTATTTGTGTCGATTAATTTAATCAAAAAAATATTTTTTCGCCACCCTGCATGAATAATTAGGTTATTGTTTATATTGCTGAATAGAGAATTAAATGAATGATACCTTTCAAATGAGCTATCACAAAATCCCTACTCTCGTTTAAAAAAATCATCGATTACGCCATCACGCCCAGATGGATGACGTCACTAGTATAATAATATTATACTGGCAAAAAGTCATAATTTTAAAATAAAAATCGACTTGTCTCAGGATTTCTCTCCATATTCACCCATTATCGAGATAATGAATTTATTCCAACTCAAACGTCCTCACTGTATATCTCCACTCTTCAAATAGTATTATTAAATAAAAAGAGACTATTTTAGCACTAAAATGGAAACATTTTGGCTGATACAATAAACCACTTAGGTATTCTGTGAAACCCTTAAAACAGCTGAGGGTAGAAACTAATGGGGAAAATTGGTTAGGAGTATTGGAAGAAATCACGATCCTTAAAGAGAGAGAGA